>NC_079189.1:360987435-361587435 GCF_029499605.1 Hyla sarda
CCACAACACCAACTTGGACAGGTCACGCCACTTCCTCCTCCACGCTGTCAGCCCGTTGGTCCTGTGACAGTGTGCGACTCTGCCTCCTCATCCTCCAAAATATCCTCAGCCTCCACTGCCCGGACAAGTCTCAGTGGCCCTTCAGCATACCATGTGTGCAGGGCACGGTGGTGTCACGCTGTTCTTCACATGGTTTGCCTTAGCGAAAAGAGTCACACAGGCGAGGAAGTGCTAAAAGTCATTTGTAAAGAAATTGGAGCATGGCTTACTCCACGAAATCTGGAAATGGGAACCATGGTGACCGACAACGGGAAGAACATCTTGGCCGGGCTGCGACAAGGAGGGGTGAAACATGCGCCCTGCATGGCACACATGTTAAATCTGGTTGTCAAGCAGTTCTTGAAGTGTTCCCCCCATTTGCAAGACATCCTAAGAATGGGAAGGAAACTTTTGCATGCACTTCAGCAACTCGTACACCACAAAGCATACCCTCCTTGAGCTGCAGCGTCAGAATGGTATCCCCAACACAGTCTGATTTGTGACATAGCCACACGTTAGAATTCCACCCTGCATATGTTGGACCGTCTGTATGAACAGAGAAAAGCCATCACTGATTTCTTGATGATCCAAGCGGATAAGGGTAATCTCGTGTGTAACTTCAATGTGAATCAGTGACAGCTCATACGTGACACATGCCATTTGCTCAGGCCCTTTGAGGAAGCCACATTATATGTAAGTCGCCAGGATTACGGGATGAACAATTTCATTCCACTGCTTCATATCCTACAACAAGTGTTGGAAACAATGGCTGCTCAGGGCAATGGAGATGTTGCTCCTACATCTGATGGTCACATGACCCCTATGGGAGCTGAACTGGAGGAGGAGGAGGATGAGGGGCAAAGTGGAGCACAGCACAGCACCATTCGGCAGCGGGATGACTTCTGGGTCTCCACCTTATTGAACCCTCGCTACCGGCACAAAATGGGTGCCTTTTTTACACCCACTGAGTGGGAGGACAAACTGACCTACTACAAAGTAGGGGTGTGAATCGCCAAGAATTTGGCGATTCGATTCGAATCGCGATACCAGTGTGGCGATTCGATATATCCCGATATATCGCGATACCGTCTAGGTGACGATACATCGCAATATATCCCGATATATCGCCCACCTGGGAGCATTCATAGATCCCAATAGACGCCGCTGTCAGCCGGTGCTCACTTTTCTCATGTTATCCCGTCCGGGCTGCAAAATAAAATAAAACGCACTTTATCTTACCTGCCAACGAGCCCGCGGAGCTCCGGTACAGGTGTTCGGTCCCCGGGCTATATTCTTCTTACTTCCTGTTAGTCCGGCACGTCACATGGAGCTTCAGCCTATCACCAGCGGAGGCGGGACATCGCTGCGGCTGGTGATAGGCTGAAGCTCCATGTGACGTGCCGGACTAACAGGAAGTAAGAAGAATACAGCCCGGGGACCGAACACCTGTACCGGAGCTCCGGGGGCTCGTTGGCAGGTAAGAGAAAGTGCGTTTTATTTTGCAGCCTGGATAGGATAAAATGAGAAAAGTGCGCACCGGATACTCCTTTAATAGCCAGCCGCGGCGATTGCCGCATGCTGGCTATTAGCGGCGGCCCCCGGCTACTGAAATCAGCCGGGGGTCGCATAGTACGGAGTGGGCACGAGTCGGAGCCCGCTCCATAGCCATGTCAGATCCGGCCTGCCCGGCTCCACAAATGTGGAACTTTTATCTCCTGATGCCCAGGACAGGACATGCTGTTCCGGGCGTCCGCAGATAAAAATTCCACATCCCTAAAAGAATCGATTCAAAAATATTTTGAATCGATTCTGTATCGGCAAATGAAAAAATCGCGATTATCGCGAGAATCGATTTTTTCTTACATCCCTACTACAAAGATATCCTACGTAGTCAGTTGGCTGATGCCTATCGACGCCATCGTCCATCCACTAACAGGTCTTACTTGGGGGGCCCTCTGCGCTCACCTTCCACTGCCATGGCTGCTGGGGAGGGGTGGGTTGGCAGGAGCAGTACCAGCTCCATCAGCAGCAGCCTGAGTCTACAGTCGCCGATGAGTACCTTTCTTCACCCGCATAGTGAAGCAACTCATCAGGAGCAGGTAGATATGGAGCAGGACCTGAACCAGCAGGTGGTGGCATACCTTGACATGCCCATGCCAACACACCTTGAAGATCCGCTGGACTTCTGGGCAGTCAAACTTGATTTGTGGCCACAACTTGCAGAGTTTTCCCTGGAAAAGCTGTCCGGCCCAGCCAGTAGTGTGGCATCAGAGCGGGTGTTTAGTGCAGCGGGGGCCATAGTCACCCCAAGGAGAACTCGTCTGTCCACGAAGAATGTGGAGAGACGAATCAGGCATGGATCAGCCAGGATTTCCACCCACCAATACCAGATGCATCAGAGTAGATTGACCATGGTGCTACAGCAATACTTCACAAATATGGATAGTGCCAAACAGATTTAGGGCACTGTTCCCCAGTTACAAACATTCCAGCCACCTTCATCATCGGGTACTGGTATTGCCAACCACCGCACCACTCTGTCACTGGGTCACTTTCAGGACTCCGGATGCTGATGCTGCCACCTCCAAGCTGTTTCATTCAGCCATTATTTTGTCTCCTTATGCTTCTGCCAACTCCAGGCTGAGCCATTCAGCCACTATTACGTCTCCTCATGCTTTGGCCAACTCCATTCAGACACTATATGTACCATTCATATACCGTTCACGCGCCGCGTCCCTGTCTGACTTACCTGGCTCCTCGTTCCCGGCACAGACTGGCTCTGCCTTCCGGCATGCGCGGCCCCGCTCTCTAGGGCGCGCGCGCGCCACCTTCTGTAAATTTAAAGGGCCAGCGCACCATTGATTGGTGTGCTGGCTAATTATCCCTGTCTCCTTCCCTAATAAAAGTCTCCTGCCCTTGCCGAATCTTTGTGCCCTAGTGTCTTTGAGAAAGCGTTCCATACTGTGTATACTGCCCTGCCTGTTGCCGTACCCTTGCTACCGTCTACTCGCCTTTGAACCCTTGCCACCTGCCCTGACCTCTGCTACATCCGACTACGCTCCTGCGTGCTCCCTGTGTACCACGCCATATCAGCTACCAGTGAGATTGAGTTGCTACTGGAGGATACGACCTGGTGGTTACCGCCGCAGCAAGTCCATCTGCTTTGCGGTGGGCTCTGGTGAAAACCCGTAACCACTTAGAACCGGTCCTCTAGTACAACCCGCGTCATTGCCTCTCTGGTCCAGAGGATCCACTATTAGTCCTGCCGGTACGTTACAGTAAGATCCGGCCATGGATCCCGCTGAAGTTCCTTTGCCAAGCCTAGCGGACCTCACCACCATTGTGGCCCAGCAAGGTCAGCAGCTGGCCCAGTTAACCGCCATGTTGCAGCAGCTCCTGCCGTCTCAGCAACAGCCAGCTCCTCCGCCTGCATCTGCTGCATCTCCTCCGCCTGCAGTTGCCTCCGGTTCCAGAATCCGTCTGTCCCTGCCTGACAAGTATGACGGAGATCCTAAGCAGTGCCGAGGGTTCCTGTCGCAGTGCTCTCTCCACCTCGAGCTACTGTCTGACCAATTTCCTTCTGAGCGAGCCAAGGTAGCCTTTATTCTCAGCCCTGGCCTGGGCTACACCGCTGTGGGACCGCTCTGATCCTGCCACCTCCTCCGTCCAAAACTTTTGCCAAGAATTCCGGAATGTTTTCGAGGAACCTGCTCGGGTTACCTCCGCAGAGACAGACTTACTGAACTTGAACCAAGGAGCCTCTACTGTGGGTGACTATGCCGTTCAGTTTCGCACCCTAGCCTCTGAGCTGAATTGAAATAATGAAGCCCTCTGTGCCACATTCAAGAAGGGACTAAACAGTTAAGTAAAGGAAGTTCTGACTGCACGAGAACTTCCTTCCTCCCTTAGTGACCTCATCTTGCTGGACAAGCGTTTCGCCGAGAGACAAGAGGAACTCCTTCTAGAAAAGGGAAAGGCTCAATCTAGACGCTACCCTCGTCTGGCTCCCGTTTCTCAACGTCCACCTCAACCCCTTTCTGGGCCTCCCGCTGTGGAATCCATGCAGGTGGACCGGTCACGCCTGACTCCGCAAGAACGAAGCCGTCGCAGAGACGAGAACCTGTGTCTGTACTGCGCCAGTACTGAGCACTTCCTACGTGATTGTCCTCTCCGTCCATCGCGTTCGGGAAACGCTCGCACCTAGTAAATGCGGGAGAGGCGTTGCTAGGTGTGGATTCCTCCACGTGGTTCTCCACGTCTCATCATTCCTTGCAGTTGTTCCTCCCTTCCAAGTCTTTCTTCACCGCCGCAGCCTTATTGGATTCCGGTTCAGCTGGCAACTTCATTCACGCCTCCTTGGTCGACAAGTACCGCATTCCGGTTGTCCGTCTAACCAAGCCCCTCATCATTTCTACAATTAATGGTGAGAGACTCTCTGCCACTGTGCAGTTCCGTACCCTGCCACTGCAGATGGACATTGGAATTTTTCATACAGAGACTTTAGAGTTCCTTGTCCTTCCCTTCTGCTCCTCCGAACTCCTCCTGGGCCTGCCGTGGCTACAACGTCATAGTCCTGTCCTGAACTGGTCCTCCGGTGAGATCCTGTGTTGGGGTACCTCCTGTTCAGACTGGTGTCTCAAGCCTGCTCCAGTCAAGCAACTTCCACAAATTTCTCCACCTCCCGGTCTGCCAAAACCATACCACAGTTTTGCAGATGTCTTTTGCAAAAAACAAGCAGAGGTCCTTCCTCCTCACAGATCCTATGATTGTCCTATTGACCTAATGTCTGGTTCCACTCCACCTCGGGAAAGAATTTATCCTCTCTCACCTCCAGAGACGCTTGCCATGTCCGAATATATTCGTGAAAACCTCCAGAGAGGATTCATAAGGAAGTCTTCTTCTCCTTCTGGGGCTGTTTTCTTCTTCGTGACGGTTCCCTTCGCCCCTGTATTGACTACAGAGGACTCAATAAAATCACCATCAAGAACCGTTACCCTCTGCCCCTAATCTCTGAGTTATTTGATCGTCTCCGAGGGGCAAAGATCTTCACCAAATTGGATCTTCGAGGGGCCTATAATTTGATCCGTATCTGTGAAGGCGACGAATGAAAGACCGCCAGAGACGGTCACTTTGAATACTTAGTGATGCCTTTTGGACTTTGTAATGCACCTGCAGTCTTCCAAAAATGTGTTAATGACATCTTCCGGGACCTTCTTTACACTTGTGTAGTAGTATACCTTGATGATATTCTTATTTTTTCCTCTAATTTGGATCAACATCGAGTTCATGTCCGACAAGTTCTCACTCGGCTCAGAAAGAACCGCCTCCATGCAAAGATTGAGAAATTCCTGTTCGAGCGTTCCTCTTTGCCCTTCCTGGGGTATATCATCTCAGCCCAAGGACTCCAAATGGATCCTGCCAAGCTCTCTGCGGTCCTGGACTGGCCTCTGGTCTCCGAGCCATACAGAGGTTCCTGGGTTTTGCCAACTATTACAGACAATTTATTCCTCATTACTCCACTCTGGTGGCCCCCCTTGTGGCTTTGACTAAGAAGGGTGCTAATCCCAAAACCTGGCCTCCTCAAGCTGAAGAAGCCTTCCAGTCCCTGAAAGCCTCCTTTGCTTCCGCATCTGTTCTTTCCTGGCCTGATCCTTCCAAGCCATTCTATCTTGAAGTGGATGCATCCTCGGTGGGACTCAGAAGTCTTCCAGAGGCAAGACCATAACTTGTGGCTTCTTTTCTAAAACCTTTTCTCCCACCGAGAAGAATTACACTATTGGGGACAGAGAACTGTTGGCAATTAAATTGGCTTTGGAGGAGTGGAGACATCTTCTCGAGGGTGCTCCTCACCCTGTGACCATTTTCTCGGACCATAAGAACCTAGCCTACCTCCAGTCAGCTAAGAGACTCAATCCCCGCCAAGCCCGTTGGTCCATCTTCTTCGCCCGCTTCAATTTCCAAATTCATTTCCGTCCTGCTTCCAAGAACGTCAGAGCAGATGCCCTTTCTCGCTCTTCAGATGTGGTGGGTGACGTACCTACTCCTCAACACATTATTCCACCTGAATGTCTCATCTCAGTTGCACCTGTGGACTTGCGACTTCTTCCCCCGGGTAAAACCTATGTTCCTCCTCGTCAGCGGTTACAGGTTCTCAAGTGGGGTCACGCTTCCCTCTTTGCGGCTAATCCTGGTATTAAGAAGTCTCTTCAGTTAATCTCCCAAAGATATTGGTGGTCCTCGCTGGAGAAAGACGTCACTGAGTTCGTCCAGTCCTGTGCGATCTGCGCCCATGACAAGACTCCTCGTCTAAAACCGGGGGGTCTTCTTCTGCCCCTTCCAGTTCCAGAGACCCCTTGGTCGCACATCGCCATAGACTTCATAACTGATCTCCCTTCCTCTCATGGTATGACGGTTATTTGGGTCGTGGCGGACCGATTCTCTAAGATGACTCACTTTGTGGCTCTGCCTGGTCTCCCGTCCGCGCCTCAGTTGGCCAAACAGTTTTTCCTACACATCTTCCGCCTCCACGGTCTTCCCAGACACATCGCCTCTAACCGTGGGGTGCAGTTCGTTTCCAGATTTTGGAGGGCTCAGACTTACTCCCTTGAGCAGAGTTCTCTTATAATTTCAAACAATCTTCTGCCACCAATAAGTCTCCATTTTTTGTGGTTTATGGTCATCACCCTCTGCCACCACTACCTCGGACCTCCGCTCCCTCTTCTGTACCAGCTGTAGAGGACCTTCTTCAAGACTTATCTTCCATTTGGCGAGAGACCCACTCAGCCCTCCTCAAGGCCTCGACCCGTATGAAATTCCAGGCCGATAAAAGTCGTAGAGCTCCTCCGGAATTCAATCCTGGTGACAAGGTGTGGCTTTCCTCGAAATACATCAGATTTAAGGTACCAAGTTACAAGCTGGGCCCTCGTTACTTGGGTCCGTTCAGAGTTAAGAGCCGCATTAATCCGGTGTCCTACCAGCTCCATCTTCCTCCCTCCCTCAGAATTCATAACTCTTTCCATGTCTCCCTTCTCAAACCTGCCATCTTTAATCACTTTTCTCCTAAACTTCTTTCTATCACACCTGTCACTGGTACTTCAGATATTTTTTCGGTTAAAGAAATCCTAGCTACCAAGGTCTCGCGGGGGAAAAGATTTTTTCTGGTTGACTGGGAGGGTTGCAGTCCTGAGGAGAGATCCTGGGAGCCTGAAGAGAATATCCTGGACCGCAACCTCATCCGTAGTTTTCTGGGTACCAAAAAGAGGGGGAGACCAAAGGGTGGGGGGTACTGTCACAGCCAGCGCTACAGTCCCCGCCTCCGGACCGGAGCGCTCGCTTCCCCGCTCCCCCTTCCCGGGTGCCTCCCGCACAGTCACACTGACCGGGAGCACGGGATCCCTTGTCTTGGGGACGCGGCTGCCGTGGCGGCTGGTCCCCGCTCACGCGCCGCGTCCCTGTCTGACTTACCTGGCTCCTCGTTCCCGGCGCAGACTGGCTCTGCCTTCTGGTGCGCGCGGCCCCGCTCTCTAGGGCGCACACGCACCACGTTCTGTAAATTTAAAGGGCCAGCGCACCATTGATTGGTGTGCTGGCTAATTATCCTTGCCTCCTTCCCTAATAAAAGTCTCCTGCCCCTTCCTGCCCTTGCCGAATCTTTGTGCCCTAGTGCCTTTGAGAAAGCGTTCCATACTGTGTATACTGCCCTGCCTGTTGCCGTACCCTTGCTAAAGTCTATTCGCCTTTGAACCCTTGCCGCCTGCCCTGACCTCTGCTACGTCTGACTACGCTCCTGCCTGCTCCCTGTGTACCACACCATATCAGCTACCAGTGAGGTCGAGTTGCTACTGGAGGATACGACCTGGTGGTTACCACCGCAGCAAGTCCATCCCGCTTTGTGGCGGGCTCTGGTGAAAACCAGTCCTGCCGGTACGTTACACAAACATACATGCTCAATCAAGATTTCAACATTGATCTTTTAATGTTATGGGTTGTGAAGTCCTCTTATGTACGCATACTGCTGCCTGCTCCAGGCTGTGTGTTTCAGCAACTATATTGTTTAGTGATGCTGCTTTGCCTGTGCCTAAACTTTTTTGAGGTTAGCACTAGCTAACATACATCTTGTATACAGATTTCAACATTAACATTTTAATGTTAGGGGTTGTGAAGCCCTCTTGTAAACTTATGCTGATGCCATCTCCAGGCTATGTCATTGTGCTTACATGTAACATGTGACTCCTTGTTAGATTTGGCCCTCTATACACACACGCCAAGGCCGGGACATTAAAACTTGGGAGTTAAAAGTTCAATTTCAAAATCCTTAATTTAAATATCAAAATCTGAAATTTAAATTTAAAAAATCATACGTTTCAATGGTCTCCTCATGCTTATGCCAACTCCAGGCTGTGTCATTCAGGCAATATATGGTTTACTAATACTTCTGCTGGGCCTGAGAATACACTTTTTGTTATGGTAGGTAGCTATCCAAAATCTTCATTTTAAATTTCAAAAATTATTCTGTTTTGTCTTTGGGATTGTGAAGCCCTGGGGTCTCCTCATGCTTCAGCCAACTCCAGGCTGTGTCATTCAGACAATATATACTCTCCCAGCATTATTGCCATGTCGATACCAGACCAGTAATAAAAGGAATGTTGCCAAGAACTAGCAGAAAAAGGGAACCGTGAACACTGACCACCGGCTGTTGGAATTGACTGACTATCCCAGTTGGTAGATTTACCATTTTGAAGTTCCTCTGTTCCAGTAGGCTTTAAGTCGTTCATTCTTTGTTGTGGTTCTTCAGTTGCAGAATTAAGTTGTATCATGTTTTTCTGTTCCCCCGATGAGCTAATGTCACTGGAACACACAATACTCATATTGTCATCTAATGAAGGATCCTTTTTTTCAGAGACCGTATCTATAATTTTATTATTTTGAATGTCAGGTGGTATTTTGACAATTTTTGTAAGGCCCTGGGGTCTTCTCATGCTTCAGCCAACTCCAGGCTGTGCCATTCAGACTCTATATGGTCTCCTCCTACTGATGCCACCTCCAGGCTCTGTCATTGTGCTGACATGTGACATGGGACTCCTTGTTAGATTAGGTCCTTTGTACCCACACGCCGGGGCCCGGGACACTAATACTTGTGAGTGTAAAGTTCCATTTCAAAATCCTCAATTTCAATTTCAAAATCTCAGATTTCTATTTAAAATTCTTGTATTTCAATGGTCTCCTCATGCTTCAGCCACCTTCAGGGTGTACCATTCAGACACTGCATGGGCTCCTTTAGGCTTTCCCCACCTCCAGGCTGTGTCATTCAGCCAATATATCGTTTTCTGATGCTACTGGGACTGGGATATTAACTCCAAATATGTTCTGGTAGCATTAGCTAACATAAATGCTTAATTGAGATTTCAAGCTTGATCTTTCAATGTAAGGCGTTATGAAACCCTCTTGGGTACTTCTGCCTGCTCCTGTGTCTTTCAGGAATTACTTGGCTTACTGATGCTTCTGGGCTTGGGCCTTACATTTTTGGATGTTTAGCACTAGTTAAATACATGCTTAATAGAAATGTCAACATTGATCTTTAAGTATAAGAGGTTATGAAACCCTCTGGTGTACTGCTGATGCCTACTCCTGATTGTGTGTTTCAGGAACTACTTGGCTTATTGATGCTTCTGGGCTTGGGCCTTGCATTTTTGGATGTTTAGCATGAGCTAAATACATGCTTAATAGAAATTTCAACACTGATTTTTCAGTGTAAGGGGTTATGAAACCCTGTGGTGTACTGCTGATGCCTGCTCCTGACTGCTTCTGTGTCTTTCAGGAACTACTTGGCTTACTGATACTTATGGGCTTGGGCCTTACATTTTTGGATGTTTAGCATGAGCTAACATGCATCTTTAATAGAGATTTCAACATTCACCTTTTAATGTTAGGGGTTGTGAATCCCTCTTGTGTACTCATGCTGCTGCCTGCTTCTGTATGTGTGTATGTGTCATATAGCAACTACATGGTTTAGTGATGCTGCTGAGCCTAGGACATTACCTATATATGTTTATGGTAGCACTATACATCTTCAATTGAAATTTCAAAATTAATCTTTCATTATTAGAGATTGTGAGGCCCAATTGTCTCTTCATCTGTCCCCAACTCCAGGCTGTGCCATTCAAACACTATATGGTCTCCTCATGCTTCAGCCAACTCCAGGCTGTGCCATTCAGGCAATATATGGTTTACTGATGTTGCTGGGCCTGGGTCTGGGAATAAATATTTTGTTATGGTAGCACTAGCTACCCAAAATTTTCAGTTTAAAATTCAGAATTCATCTTTTAATCTTAGGGATTGTGAAGGCCTAGTGTCTACTCATGCTGCTGCCAACTCCTGGCTGTGCCATTCAGACACTATATGGTCTCATGCTGCCAACACCTCCACACTGTGTCATTCAGCCACTATATGGTCTCCTCATGCTGCCACCACCTCCACGCTGTGTCATTCAGCCACTATATGGTCTCCTCATGCTGCCAACACCTCTTCGCTGTGTCATTCAGACACTATATGGTCTCTATGTAGGACAGAAATAGCCGTTTTTAATATAGATTCACCGTGAATGAATTTGGATCAAAACAAATTTTTTTGAAAAATTCAGCGAATCGGCCTAATCAAATTTTTCAAAAGTTCGCTCATCTCTAATGAGCATCTTCAAGCCATATTGAGGGTCTCAGTTGCTTCCTCACTCAAGCCAAATATTGATGAGCTGTGTAGGAGGAAGCACTGCCAGGTCTCTGGCAACAAGAAGTAGGCTAAGTTTCTTCTTGTTTATTTATTTATTTTTTTAAACGCCAATTCTGCCGTATGGCGTTTTTTCGGCCAAAAAAAGCTGTGGCCAGATGTTAGCTGTAAATCAATGAGAAATCGCAAAATTCTTATTCCACTAGAAGTCTATGGAAGGGAAAAAACGCCAAGAAAAACGATACGTGGGTTTTAACTTTGCCGTTTTTTGCAGGCAGTTTTTATTCTTTTTTTCATAAAATTTCATAGGGTACCATTAAAAATAAAAAAGATACAGTAGTGAAGGAAAAAATTGTATCTAACAAAATGTATCTTTTTTTTATAACAACATTTTTATAATTTTTTTGAAATTTTTTTTTTTTATTTGAAATTTTTTTATTTTCCGATGATAAAACAGAAACAATTTAAGAATTGAGTAACATGTACAAGTGCAGAGATTGCGAACAAGGAAAACGCCATAGTACAATGATATAAGGCAGACAATACCTAAGACCACACGAGTGGAGCATGTGAGGCACAAAGATGGTATGCTCATTTGTGATAGACCGTGTCAGTCCATCAACCAAAAGAACATAAGGCTACATTCACCTCAATAATTACAAGGCATAAACAGCATGAAAAGCCAAAGTAGGCGAGTATTCGCGATCCCCAAGATGTGAGACCTGCATACACTTTAACATGAAAAGAGGGAACATAACCATGCAAACAAGAAAAGAAAGAGAGAAAAAAAAGTGTAGGGAAGGGAAAGTAGGAAGAAACATGGACGGACAGGGGGAAACACATCGGAAACAATAAAGGGGGAGAGGGACACAGGGACATCCAAGGGTGGGAAGGAAGAGGGGGAAGGGGAAGGTACGCTCTAAGGGGGAGGACAAGCATTTTTATTAATTTTTAAAACAGGGAACAATTTATGTGGGCGGGCGGGGACCTAAAAATTTAGCCAACAATAATAAAAATGTAGTGTGTGTATGTTTTTCACTTTTTTCTTTAGTTTTTAATTTTTTTCAGGTAGTACTACTACTCCCAGCATGGAACACACTGTTCCATGATGGGAGTAGTAGTATTTGTACTAATTGACAGATTGTTGCAATCTTTCTGTATAATGTATAGATGCGTCCAGACGCCCTTCTATGGTCCCCTGCACTGCCGTATATATACACCTATTCATATTTCCCGTAGAGAGCTGTGATTGGCCAGATGGTTCCAGCCAATCACAGCTCTCTGTGGGAAATAGGAATAGGTGTATATATAGTCAGTGCAGGGGACCATAGAAGAGTGGCCGGCCACATCTATACATTATACAGGAGGATCACTGCGGGTGTCAGGAGTGACATCCACTGTGATCTTTCCTTAACTGCAGGTACTACTTCTCCCAACATGGAGCACACCCGGCTCCATGCTGGGAGCTGTAGTACCTGCATTAATAGACAGATCACAACAGGTGTCAGAAATTACACTCGCTGCGATCTGTCTATTAATGTAGGTACTACAGCTCCCAGTATGGAGCAGAGTGTGCTCCATTTTGGGAGAAGTAGTACTACCTAAAAAATAGAGAGAAAAAATGAAACACACACTTTATTAACAATGAATTAAAATGTTGTTATAAAATACATACATTTCGTTAAATAAAAATTTTTCCATCACTACTGCATCCTTTTTTTTTTTGTGGTACCCAACAAATTTGGGGTACCAAAAAAAACTACCAATGTGCAATTTACATACAAATTTAAAAACGCCATAAAAAACGCCAGACGCAGGAAATTGGACTGACTTTTTTCAGGCGTTTTTTCAGGCATTGGTTGCCGTCTCAGGACCGGTTTCCAGCGGAGTACCCATTTAAGACTCAAAACTTTAGATTTTTGTTTCCAAAGGCCATGTCTTTGCGAGACACAGAAACTGTAAGTGGATGATTTCTACATGTGTTGTTTTCACCATGAAGCATGAATTAGGAGGTGTGATGGTGTGGGGGTTCTTTTCTGGTTACACCGTTGGTGATGTTTTAAAGTTCAAGGAATGTAAACTTGCATGGCTACCAATAGAATTCTGCCCGACGTCTTAGCTCTCCCCAGATCCACCTGCCGCCTCCCTGCTAGGACCAGTAAGGTTCGTGGATTATTGTATCCGATCGGTCTGCCTGCAACTAGAACGGTGAGCGCTCCGCTACTTTTCCTTCTCTGTGTGAAGATCTGCATGTGTTGTTTTCACCATGAAGCATGAATTAGGAGTTGTGATGGTGTGGGGGTTCTTTTCTGGTTACACTGTTGGTGATGTTTTAAAGTTCAAAGAACGTAAACCTGCATGGCTACCAATAGAATTCTGCAGCAACATGCCATCCTAACTTGTTTTCAATTTGTGGCTCTATCATTAGTTTTTTAACAGGAAAATAACCCCAAACACACAGTCAGGCTATGTAAGGCAGGGTTCACATATGTGCAGACGCAAATTTCGACGCAACTGTTGCCACAACTGATGACAAATTGTCATCAGTTGTATGGCAACCGGCATCCATTGTTTTTGGACGGCGGAGAGGGGAACGCAGCAAGCCCTCCAGCGTGTCCAAACATCCGGCATCATAATTGAGACGCAAGATGATTGTGAAGTGTCCCATTTAAATAAATGGGATCAGTTCTAGCATCAGTGTCCCTCATGTGCATGCCGGAGTGAAACTTTGCTGGACACCTGATATATGTGAACCCAACCTAAGAGCTATTTGATCAAGAAGGAGAGTGATGGAGTGCTGCATCACATGACATAGCCTTCCCAATCACCCAGTCTATAAGTGAAATGGTTTAGGATGAACTGGACCACAAAGTGAAGGAATAGCAGCCAAAAAGCGCTTAGCATCTTTGGAAACTCCTTCAAGATTTGGAAAACCATTTCAGGTGACTACCTATTGAAGTTGATTAAGTGAATAAGATCGTGCAAAGATGTCATCAAAGCAAAAGGGGGCTACTATGAAGAACGTAAAATATAAAAAATGTTTAACACTTTTCTGTTTAGTACAGAGTTCCATTTGTGTTCCTTCATGGTTATCACGTCTTCAATATGAATCTACACTGTAGAAGATAAAAAAAAAGGAAAACCGTAGAATAAAAAGTTGCGTCAAAATTTTTGATAGTACTGTACATTTGCAAATTTCTGTAGAAAATAAATGGATACGGGCTAAATGCAACCATATACCAATTATATACTTTTTTTTAAAGATATTGTAGAGAATTACATATATGCCATAGATTAACAGCTAGACTCCTATTGTATTATTTGGTAAAAAAAAAAAAAGAAAGAAAAGAAATAACATGAAAAAAAAAAAAAAACTATACTTTGACATAGAGCACAAATTTGGCATGAACATAGCTTACACCTTCTATATAAATGTAGCCACCAGCATAAAACACTACATACAACATTACATAAAACATTGTCATCAGACTACGATAATTGAAGCAATTTGTGCGAATCAGTTTCCAATTCTTTCAAGAAGTTATAAGTTCACATAGAAGGAGATTTATCAAGCTCTGTAGTAGAATATTTTGCATCAAAAAGACGCACGTACTTGCTCACGTGCAACTTTTCTATACATGCTGCGACCTTTTGATTTTTGCTTATTCCAAAGCACATTTCTGAAATTCTTTTTACTTTGCAGTGGTCATGTATTTATCAAAAGCAATAGTCGCTATTCATGAAGAAAAAAAGTTGCATCTCCATTTAAAAGTCGCATATGTATTCCAGGTCCAACCTGGCTTACAGAAAGTGCATACATCCGCAGAAAATGAACACCCACTTTAACCTCTTAAGGACCAAGGACGTATGAGTACGTCCTTGGTCCCGCTCCCGTGATATAACGCGGGGTCCCACGGTGACCCCGCATGATATCACGGTGGGCCCGGTGTCATAGTGAAGCCGGGACCCGCCGCTAATAACGCGCGGCACTGATCGCGGTGCCACGTGCTATTAACCCTTTAGCCGCGCACTCAAAGCTGAGCCACGCGGCTAAAAGTGAAAGTAAAAAGTGCCGGTTAGCTCAGTGGGCTGTTCGGGATAGCCGCGGCGAAATCGCGGCATCCCGAACAGCTTACAGGACAGCCGGAGGGTCCCTACCTGCCTCCTCGCTGTCTGATCGCCGAATGACTGCTCAGTGCCTGAGATCCAGGCATGAGCAGTCAAGCGGCAGAATCATCGATCACTGGTTTCCTATGAGAAACCAGTGATCAATGTGAAAGATCAGTGTGTGCAGTGTTATAGGTCCCTATGGGAGCTATAACACTGCAAAAAAAAAAGTGAATAAAGATCATTTAACCCCTCCCCTATTAAAAGTTTGAATCACCCCCCTTTTCCCATAAAAAAAAAACACAGTGTAAATAAAAATAAACATATATGGTATCGCCGCGTGCGGAAATGTCCGAATTATAAAAATATATCGTTAATTAAACCGCACGGTCAATGGCGTACGCGCAAAAAAATTCCAAAGTCCAAAATAGTGCATTTTTGGTCACTTTTTATATCATGATAAAATGAATAAAAAGCGATCAATAAGTTCTATCAATGCAAAAATGGTACCGTTAAAAACTTCAGATCACGGCACAAAAAGGTAGCCCTCCTACCGCCCCATACGTGGAAAAATAAAAAAGTTATAGGGGTCAGAAGATGACAATTTTAAAAATATTAATTTTCCTGCATGAAGTTATGATTTTTTCCAGAAGTACGACAAAATCAAACCTATATAAGTAGGGTATCATTTTAATCGTATGAACCTACAAAATAAAGATAAGGTGTCATTTTTACCGAAAAATGTACTACGTAGAAACGGAAGCCCCCAAAAGTTACAAAACAGCGGGGGTTTTTTTCAATTTTGTCTCACAATTATTTTTTTTTCCGTTTCACCGTAGATGTTTGGGCAAAATGACTGACGTCATTACAAAGTAGAATTGGTGGCGCAAAAAATAAGCCATCATATGGATTTTTAGGTGCAAAATTGAAAAAGTTATGATTTTTTAAAAGCAAGGAGCAAAAAACGAAAGTGCAAAAACGGAAAACCCCCCGGTCCTTAAGGGGTTAAAGGGGTACTCCGGTGGAAAACTTTTTTTTTTTTATCAACTGGTGCGAAAAAGTTAAACAGATTTTAAATTACTTATATTAAAAAATCTTAATCCTTCCAGTACTTATTAGCTGCTGAATACTACAGAGGAAATTATTTTCTTTTTGGAACACAGAGCTCTCTGCTGACATCATGACCACAGTACTCTCTGCTGACATCTCTGTCCATTTTAAGAACTGTCCAGAGTAGGAGAAAATCCCCATAGCAAACATATGCTGCTCTGGACAGTTCCTAAAATGGACAGAGATGTCAGCAGAGAGCACTGTGTTCCAAAAAGAAAATACTTTCCTATGTAGTATTCAGCAGCTAATAAGTACTGGAAGGATTAAGATTTTTTAATAGAAGTCGTTTACAAATCTGTTTAACTTTCTGGCACCAGTTGATTTCCACTTGGTTTTTTTCTGGCAGTTTTTGGAGATCTGCCACTGTAGTTTTTGAGCCAAAGTCAGAAGTGGATCCATAAGGGAGGAGAAGTGTAAATCCTTCCTTTATATGTCCTATTCCTTTTGAATACACTTCTGACTTTGGCTCAAAAACTGCAGTGGCAGATCTCCAAAAACTGCCAGAAATAAAACCAAGTGGAAACTTAGCCTTACAACTGTTCTTGTTCTGCATCATGAAACAAAGCTACAACATTAATGTTCATTATAGAAAAAATTTATTATATAACTAATAACTATTCATTTTAAGGTTGAAAATACACACTGCACACCTTTATAATTTTAGGACACGTACATGCTGGCGTACCCACTACATTTTAAAATTAATGTTATGTTAAAATAGAATAAGGCACAAAATAATTGTGTAAGAATTTTACAGACTATGTAAATAACCCATATCTGGCACTAAAAATTTTCCTTAAAAAAAAAAAAAAAAGAAATATCCATAGTAATACAGCTTCACACGTCACAAAATACAGGCTCAAAATTAAATAAAAAAGTCTCCAGAATATTCAGGATATTCATGGTGCGGCATAGTATTTTTTTAAATATTTTCTTATTTCTGAGGATGGTGGATGGGTTGTTGCGGGATAGTTGGAGTGCAGCTATTTAGTGCCAGGCAGGCCAGTCAGGGTGTCACCCGATGCGATACGCCCCCACCCCCCATCACTCTCTAGCAACGCTACTGGTAATAACGGGTAGATAAAGAACTTCGGCTATTAACATAAGGGAAATCTTTTCTGCTTTAAAAAATGCCATTGTAAGCGGGTTTCCCGGGTTTTGCTTATGTGTGATTTATTTATCAGGGTCATGCGACTATTTAATAAATAGGTCACATGTAAGCAAAAGTTGGTAGAAAAAAAAAAAAAAAGATTGTCATATAAAAGACATACGTTTGAAAAGAATGATGAATCTCCTTCAAAGTTATTATTCTATAGTCAGATTTCTGCCCCATACAACTGACACACACGAACAATTCGCAGAAAGGTACAATTTTTGTAAACAGCTGCATGTGTATGGCCATCTTCTGTATCACCAACTAAGAACCCACAGATACACACATCATACTGGTGGCTGCTATCTTTCTGTATAGCACCTATGAGCTGGCATCAACATTATATAGATGACAAGTAGAAAAACTATTTGCCAGCTATCTCCCTGCTCCCCTCCCCTTGAACACATTTGGCAGAGCTGAATGTGCATGTTATTTCAACAAGGCAGAGGATAACCAGTTACCAGGTTCCTCTGGTGCCACTTATCTGTAGAGGAAACAAAGGACCCAAGTGGTTATAATCCAACCTGTCTGACCTTTGTTTCCCCCTATAGTAGACATTGGACCCTGTAAACTAAAGTCTTCTCTCAGTAAATGTAGATAACCATGGGGGTCTATGTTGATTTAAGGGTTGTATGTTAAAATCTGGCAGCATTATAGACGTGTGTACCTGGCCTTCAACTGTGTGTCTCAAAGTGCTGCACCCAGTGTATCTAGTATAATGGCACAAAAATAGTTGCCAATAATTGCCAACAAGTATGTCAATATTTCAGGAGCTTCTTAGAACTGGGAGATAAGGTAGAGATGATGGGGAAGACATTTTCTGGACACCCTATCAGGAATAGAAGCCACTCAGTCTGAGTCTTGTCTGAAATGGCAGATGACAGGGAACAATAGCAAATATAGATAAATAAGTAATCTGCTAGACAGATACCAATGTAACAACAACAACAACACTAGCATAATCCTATATATACTTCTTGATAACAATCCAATAAACAAGGGATAGCGTAAGACAGGTACTTCTTCCATTTAAAACCTATTGATGCCAAATAAAATGGTCAAATCAGCAATGAGAAGATATTTGGAATAGGTAGAGATGAGATAAAACAGTTGTCTTCAAACTGTGGACCTTCATCTGTTACAAAACTCCAACTACCAGACAGCCGTTGGGCATGATAGAGGATAGATATTAGACAAACAGGCTGACAGATAGATACAATATAATAGATAGCAGAACAAGGAAAGCAGCACTCCAGCAGTGCACGGGTGCCTGCTTCTGTTAATCCTGGTCAGGGATCCTTCTTAATATCGATGGAAAAAGCAGTGGCACTCCAGGTTGTGAAGAAAAAGTGGTCTTTATTCACTTCAAACGGTGCTACGTTACGGCAACCTCACATTGCCATTGTCAAGCAAAAAATGACGGTTGTAATGCAGTTTTATGGCCACGCAGGACCAATTAACATGTTTACATAATCAAATATACAAGTGTATAAAAAGTGCATATTATACATACAAATGATAGATAATGGGAACCAAAATATATATCTCATACATTAATACAAGTATCTGGGTTCCGATGCTCATATCAGTGCATAGAATCCTACTTTACAGTGCAATACTATATTACAGTGCAGGTGTACATCATAATTGTGTAACAAAGGACGCGTTGTAGTCCGCGCATGCGCGGTGTTCCAAAGCAGGAAAACCGTGCCAACATGAGTAAAAGTATGTACTGGTTTTACTACTTGTACTAATTTTACACATGTTGGCACACAAGTATATATAGGATTATTACCTAGTAACGGACCTTATGATATGTCATGTGATCTGTGTGATGACGCCACATCGGGTACCGCATCTGGGATTCCGGAAGTACCAGGCGGCGGTTTTTCATGCTGTACGGACATACACCGACTGCCTAGTGCGAGTGTACGCTCCCCCCGCCCACCTTTGTTACACAATTATGATGTACACCTGCACTGTAATATAGTATTGCACTGTAAAGTTGGAATCTATGCACTGATATGAGCATCGGAACCCAGAGACATGTATTAATGTATTAGATATATATTTTGGTTCCCTTTATTTATCACTTGTATGTATAATATGCTCTTTTTATACACTTGTATATTTGATTATGTAAACACGTTAATTGGTCCTGCGTGGCAATAAAACTGCATTACTGCCGTCATTCTTTGCTTAACAATGGCAAACGCGAGGTTGCCGAAATGTAGCAACGTTTAAAGTGAATAAAAACCAACCTGGAGTGCCACTGCTTTTTCCATCGATAGATACAATATAATAGATAGGTGGATAGATCAATAGATAGATAGATACAATATAATATAATAGGTGGATAGATCATGTGATTAGATAAATAGAATACGATAGGTAGATAGATCATGTGAAATATTACATAGATCATGTAAGATATTATATAGATAGATTTGATTGACATGGATAGAGCTAACGGATAGATATTAGAGATAGATACAAAGAGCTGTGAGATGCATAGATAGGTTGTAGCAGTTTCCTGTGTGTGTATCCCTACAGTCCATAGGGAATTCATAGAGTTTAGTGTGGTCCAGTACAGTTGTAGGCTACTTATGGCAGGTCAGGTAGTAAGTACATGGACAGTATATTATGGCAGGCGGTACATAGACAGTATATTATGGCAGGCGGTACATGATCAGTATTTTAGTATTATCAGTATTAATCGGCTCCATTGGGGGACACAGACCGTGGGTGTATGCTGCTGTCTCTAGGAGGTGTGACACTATGGCAACAAGAAAGTCGGCTCCTCCCAGCAGGATATACCCGCCTCCAGGCCCTGAGGTAATCAGTTTAAGCTTAGTGTCTGAAGGAGGTGGACATGGTCTGGAATTCTCCAGACCAGGTCTTCTGATTTTTTGTTTTCTAGTATAGGGACGTGTTAGTTTTTTATTCCTTTTTCTTTCCTGTTTTCAGGTGGGGACTCAGGGAATCCGGTTCCCTGTTTCCCCATTGCGAGTAAGGGGGCACAGACATTGCGTATATGCGCTGTTCACCCCCCCTCACCAACGGTCAGTGTCTGGGTTGGTACCTCATGGGTCCGGGTCCCCCTATTTCCCTGCTCGCCTCGCTCGCGCATAGCAGCCAGGCGGGATGCAGGTAACTAAAGCTGACTGAAGACTTCACTGAAGACTCCATTAGGTAAGTTCTTCTGACTGAGGTAAGTACTTCCTCCCTTTTCTCCATAGGTACGGACTTGCAACCTCTGGAGACCCCCTTTTTTTGGCCCACCTTTCAGGTATGGGGCTGGCTTATACAGGGGCTGGACTTTTATTCTGGGGGGAGCAGTGGCATCTTAGGGGGCATGGACTTGCAACATCTGGAGACCCACATTTTGGGGCCCACTTTTCAGGGTCCAAAAGGCTGGCCTGTGTTAGGGGCTTTATTTTTATTCTAAAAAAGGGGGAGCAATGGCAGAATGTATGGGTTACTTTATTATGCACATGTGTGTGTGAGTGTGTTCTACTATGCGGCTTACAGCCGCGGTGCTTATTATGCGGCTGACAGCTGCGGCGCTTGTACTTTCGGGCGCATTTAGCGCCGACTTGCTTTCACTTTCGGCAGCAGATGGCTGCCGGCGGATATGTGTATCGCCCGCTCACTTCCCCGCGGGCGCATATAAGGTTAACATATGCGCTCGGGGCAAGGAGCGGGCGCCATTACTGTGTTTCTTCCCGGCGGCCGGGGCGCTATAGCTCCGCCCACAGAGCCGCCGGAGCTTACTAGAGGCGCGAATCGCCCTCCAATCAGCGCTGTGCACGCGATTCAGGTGGCAGGGGCCAATCAAAGACAGTGACCCTGCTCCAGGAACGCCCCTCTCAGGCTATTGGCTAGCTCCTCTCTGTCTGCATAGAGCGGTGTCTCCTCTCAGCAGGGACAGAGTGTTACAGTGTTGGGGTTAAAATCTATCAGCTCTCATGCTGAATTACTGTCACAGGGGACACAAATCTGTTCCTCACTCTAAACTGACAACTAGACTGCTAGTCTTCTGTTTTGTCTGTATGACATATTATTCCAAAAATGCCTGGTTCTGCTGAGCCAACTGGCTCTGCCTGCTCCACTGCTCCTCCAGACCCCCTAGCTTCCCCGGATGTTACAGTTTCCGGTGGATTCGGCCGCCCCTCCAGCCTGGGTTTCTTCCTATGCCAGTGTATGGCTGACTTGACTCAAGTCTCCCTTTCAATGGCTGAGGCCTCCCGTGACATGGTGTCTACCTTGAAGAGTTCTGTCTGCCCTGCGCCGGCCCTCTAGTGGGTCCCGCTCCTCTTTTCCACAAGCCTCACACTCTCGCAAGCGTACTAGGGGTGCTTTTTCTGACTCTTCAGGTAGACGTGGGTGTCCCCCAGTGGGTCTCGCCCCCCCCCCCCCCCCGTGTCATCTGATCACAGACGTCACTCCTCCAGAGGACGTTCCCGAAATCGCCGCTCTGCCTCGCCAGAGCCGCGTATCCGGTCAGGGTCGCCCCCCTCCAGGGCTGCCTCCACCCGTTCACATTCTCCTGGTGAACTGGCGGATGATGCTTCCGAATCGGCATCTGACTCAGAGGACCGCTCGGATACAGTTGAAACGGTGAACTCATTGGTTGCGGCCATAAGAGACATCTTTCACTTAGAGGACCCAGGATCTTCGGACGTGACTCCTGAAGTATCCTTTCATCGTGTTCAACCAGCACCTCAAGGGTTCAGCTCTCACGCTGAATTTCACATCCTTCTGGAATCTGCATGGAAACATCCGGACAAGAGGTTCTCGGGAATGAAGAGGGTTCAAGTGCGTTACTCTTTCGCCAAGGACCTTGCCTCTAAGGTGGTTTCCCCTCTCTCGGTGGATCCACCAATTTCCCGCCTCTCTAGGCTGCTACACTGCCGCTAGCAGCGGCTGCCTTCAAGGACTCGACAGATAAGTACGTGGAGTCCTTAGAGAAGTTTGCATCTTAAGCAGCAGGCTCTTCTCTGCTTCCCACCTTCGCCTCTGTATGGGGGTCCAAGGCCCTTTCGGTGTGGTGCTCAATTCTCAGTCAGGCGGGATTCCCCCCCCCCAGAGGATCTATTTTGCTTTGGTTCTCCAATACTATAAAGCTGGGGGTTTTCTGTGCTCAGCTACCATGCAATCAGTCCATTGTGCTGCCTTTGCTGTGGGTCTCCTAGCGGCCCTCCACCGCTCCATGTGACTTAGGGCGCAGAATGCGGATGCCGCCTCCAAAAGGTCTCTTACCGAGTTTCATTTTACTGGTACCCGTCTTTTTGACGTGCGCCTTGACGAGATTATCTCTGAGGCGACGGGGGGTAAGAGTTACTTGTTGCCTCAAAATAAGGCTCGCTTTTCTTCCCAGGGGAGGTCCTCTTCCTTTCGGTCCTTTCGGACCTTTGGCCCCAATAAGGGGTCTGGGCAGGAGCCTTCGCGGGACAAGAGGTCTCCCTCGTTCCGGGCGCGTCCGTCTTGGAAGTCGGACACTAACCGTTCCGTCCGTTTTGCGGCCAAATCGGGTAACCGCAATCCCACTTCCGCATGGAGTGAAGCCACCACCCGCAGGTTTTTCTCCGGTGGGAGGTCGTCTCTTATTTTTTCGAAACAGCTGGACCACACACATTCAGGAAGTCCCGCGCTCCCCGGTCTCCTTTTTGGCGAAGCAGTTTTGGGAGGTACTCCAGTCCCTGCCCAGGGAGTCATTGTCCCCGTTTCTCCAGGGGAATGTTTTGGGGGTTTTTTATGCCAATTTTTTTTTGGTCCCCAAGGAAGGCGGTTCTGTGTGACTGATTCTGGACCTCAAGCGTCTCACCGTCATCTTCTCCGCCACTTCCCAATGGAATCTCTCCGTTCGGTAGTGGCATCCATGGAACAAGGGAGTTTCTTTCTTCATTGGTCATCAAGGATGCCTACCTCCATGTTCCAATATTTCCCGGCCATCAGCGGTACCTCCGCTTTGCGGTTCCGGAGGGGCATTTTCAATTCATAGCCCTCCCTTTTGATCTGGCCTCGGCTTTACAAGATCCTTGTGCCAGTAATAGCCCTGTTGCGGTCGAGAGGAGTCTCAATGATCCCTTTCCTGGACGACCTTCTCATCTAGGTTCCCACCAGAGTCCAGACTCTGGAGAATGTGGATCTCACTCTATAGATCCTGAATTTCGGGTGGATGGTCAACCGGGACAAGTCTGTCCTCTCTCCCGCTCAGTCTCTGATTTTTTTTGGGCCTTCAATTCAACTCGGCCCGTCTGACGCTCCTGTCAGGAGTCCGCTCTATTCCGCAATTACATGGAAGTCTTGGGTCGGATGGTAGCGACCGTGGAAGCCGTACCCTTTGCCCAGTTTCGTTACCATCCCCTTCAACTAGCGATTCTCACTCGATGGGACAGATCTCCTCTGTCTCTCGATCGCAAAATTACTCTCCCTCGTCGGATCCATCAGTCTCTGCTCTGGTGGCTCCGCTTCCCCCTTCTTCTTCAAGGGCGATCATTTCTTCCCCTCCACTGGCAGGTGGTGACAACGGATGCCAGTCTGTCGGGCTGGGGCGGTGTGTTCAGGGTCTGGACGGTTCAAGGCCTCTGGTCTCCCTGGGAAGCCCTTCTTCCGATAAACATCTTGGGAATGAGGACGATTCTTCTTTGTGAGTCCCTGCTTCAGTTCCGCCCTGTCCGCGTCCAGTCGGACAACGCCACGGCCGTAGCATACATAAATCGGCAAGGCGGCACTCGCTGCTCGGCAGCCATGGCCGAGGTGACAAAGATTTTTCTTCTGGGCGGAAAACAAGGTTCCGGCCTTTTGGCGATTCACATTCCGGGTGTGCTCTTCTGGGAAGCGGATTTCCTTAGCCGGTCATCAGTCAACCCCGGAAATGGTCCCTGCATCCAAAGGTCTTCGCGCAGATCTGCGACCTCCGGGTCATTCCAGACGTGGACCTCTTTGCGTCGGCACAATCGGAAGATTCTTCCATTTTGTAAATGTTCCGGGACCCCCTGGCTCTAGCCGTGGACGCCTCAGTGATTCCTTGGGCGGGGTTTGCTCTGCCCTATTTGTTCCCTCCCCTTCCGCTCCTTCCCAGGGTTCTGAGGAAACCCAAAGCGGAGGACGTTCCTGCCATACTGGTAGCTCCAGTTTGGCCCCGTAGGTTGTGGTACGCCGACGTGGTCAGGCTCCTGGACGACACTCCACTGCGCCTTCCACTTTGTTCGGACCTGCTGTCTCAGGGTCCTCTTTACCACCCCATTTTACAGTCGCTGCATTTTACAGTGTGTCAGTTGAGACCGCGGTTTTGAGAACCCGTGGTTCTCTTCCCAAGTCATTCGCACCATGTTCAGGGCTCGCAAGCTTTCCTCTGCAAAAATTTACCACTGTACCTGGCAGTCTTATTTTCGTTGGTGTGAAGCTCAGGTTTTGTCTCCTGTTACCTTTTCTGTTCCCCGTCTTCATGCAGTCAGGATTGGGACTGGGGTTGTCTTTCAGTCCCCTTAAGGGTCAGGTTTCGGCCTTTTCTATTCCTTTCCAGCATCCTCTGGCTTCTAATTCTCATGTCCGGACCTTCCTTCAAGGAGTGGCGCATGCTGCCCTTCCTTATCGGTCACCTTCTCCCCTTGGGACTTGAATCTGGTTCTGGGTGTCCTCCAAGGTGAACCTTTTGAACCCCTTAGGGAAGGTGTCCCTGCGCCTCTTTTCTTGGAAAGTGGCGTTTCTTGTTGCTCTCACCTCCATTCGGAGGGTGTCTGATTTGGCAGCTCTCTTCTGCCGTTCTCCATTTCTGGTGATTCACCAGGACAAGGTTGTCTTCCGACCAGATCCTTCCTTCTTGTCTAAGGTTGTTTTGGCCTTTCATCTCAATGAGGCTATTGTTCTTCCGTCCTTTTGTCCTGCTCCTTCTCATCCTAAGGAGCATTTACTCCACAAACTGGATGTGGTTCGGGCTGTTAGGTATTACCTCTCTATCTCCTCTTCGTTTCGACAGTGCGATTCCTTTTTCGTCCTTACGGAAGGTTGTCGTAAGGGACAGCCTGCTTCCAAGGCCACCACTTCTCGGTGGATCCAGTCTGCCATTTTGGAAGCCTATGGCTGTAGGGGGAAGACTCCTCCCTTCAGGGTTGTGGCTCATTTTACCCGCTTCTGTTGGGGCATCCTGGGCTCTCCAGAACAAAGCCTTGGCCTTGCAGATTGCAAGGCGACTACTTGGTCGTCTTTGCACACTTTCTCGAGGTTCTACCGGATTCATACCTTCGCATTGGCTGATGCTAGTCTGGGCCGTAAACTGCTGCAGGCGGCAGTGGAACAGCCGTCTGCCTGACTGATTATCTGCCCACCCAAGGGACGGCCTTGGTACGTCCCACGGTCTGTGTCCCCCAATGGAGCCGATAGAGAAAAGGAGATTTTTTTAACACTTACCGTAAAATCTCTTTCTCGAAGGATCCATTGGGGGACACAGCTCCCCCCCTTTTGGGTTTCTCTTTGGTTCTCTGTCCGAGGTTGTGTTCAGTTATATATTTTATTCTGTTCTCGGACAGTTCGTGTTTTTTCCTTGACCTGTCGGTCCTCTCCTATTGCTCTAGTACTTAATCTGATTACCTCAGGGCCTGGAGGCGGGTATATCCTGCTGGGAGGAGCCGACTTTCTTGTTGCCATAGTGTCACACCTCCTAGAGACAGCAGCATACACCCACAGTCTGTGTCCCCCAATGGATCCTTCGAGAAAGAGATTTTCCGGTGTTAAAAAATCTCCTTATTATGGCAGGTGGTACATGGACAGTATATTATGGCAGGCGGTACATGGACAGTATATTATGGCAGGCGGTACATGGATAGTCTATTATGGCAGGCTGTACATGATCAGTATATTATGGCAGGCGGTACATGGATAGTCTATTATGGCAGGCTGTACATGATCAGTATATTATGGCAGGCGGTACATGGACCGTATATTATGGCAGGCGGTACATGATCAGTCTATTAGTGTTGAGCGGCATAGGCCATATTCGAATTCGCGAATATTCGCGAATATATGGACGAATATTCGTCATATATTCGCGAATATTCGCATATTCGTAATGGTCCGTTTTATTTTCGCATATGCGCAAATTCACATATGCGAAAATTAGCATATACAATTAGCTAAGCAAAAATTCGTATATGCGAAAATTAGCATATGCAACATTTTTGCATATGCAAAAATTTGCACACCAGTCTCACACAGTAGTATTAGACCCTTCTTTATACCACACAAGCTGGAAGCAGAGAGGGATGATCACTGTGATGTGTACTGTGAAAAAAAAAAAATAAATTACGAATATTCGTAATTACGAATATATAGCGCTATATTCGCGAATATTCGCGAATATGCGATATTCGCGAATAATATTCGCATTGCGAATATTCGCGAGGAACACTACAGTCTATTATGGCAGGCGGTACATGGACAGTCTATTATGGCAGGCGGTACATGGACAGTCTATTATGGCAGGCGGTACATGGACAGTCTATTATGGCAGGCGGTACATGGACAGTCTATTATGGCAGGCGGTACATGGACAGTCTATTATGGCAGGCGGTACATGGACAGTCTATTATGGCAGGCGGTACATGGACAGTCTATTATGGCAGGCGGTACATGGACAGTCTATTATGGCAGGCGGTACATGGACAGTCTATTATGGCAGGCGGTACATGGACAGTCTATTATGGCAGGCGGTACATGGACAGTCTATTATGGCAGGCGGTACATGGACAGTCTATTATGGCAGGCGGTACATGGACAGTCTATTATGGCAGGCGGTACATGGACAGAATTATGGCAGGCGGTACATAGACAGTCTATTGTGGCAGGCGGTACATGGACAGTCTATTGTGGCAGGCGGTACATTGACAGTCTATTATGGCAGGCGGTACATGGACAGTATTATGGCAGGCGGTACATGGACAGTATATTATGGCAGGCGGTACATGGACAGTCTATTATGGCAGGCGGTACATGGACAGTCTATTATGGCAGGCGGTACATGGACAGTATATTATGGCAGGCGGTACATGGACAGTATATTATGGCAGGCGGTACATGGACAGTATATTATGGCAGGCGGCACATGGACAGTATATTATGGCAGGCGGTACATGGACAGTATATTATGGCAGGCGGTACATGGACAGTATATTATGGCAGGCGGTACATGGACAGTATATTATGGCAGGCGGTACATGGACAGTATATTATGGCAGGCGGTACATGGACAGTATATTATGGCAGGCGGTACATGGACAGTCTATTATGGAAGGCGGTACATGGACAGTCTATTATGGCAGGCGGTACATGGACAGTATATTATGGCAGGCGGTACATGGACAGTATATTATGGCAGGCGGTACATGGACAGTATATTATGGCAGGCGGTACATGGACAGTATATTATGGCAGGCGGTACATGGACAGTATATTATGGCAGGCGGTACATGGACAGTATATTATGGCAGGCGGTACATGGACAGTATATTATGGCAGGCGGTACATGGACAGTCTATTATGGCAGGCGGTACATGGACAGTATATTATGGCAGGCGGTACATGGACAGTATATTATGGCAGGCGGTACATGGACAGTATATTATGGCAGGCGGTACATGGACAGTATATTATGGCAGGCGGTACATGGACAGTATATTATGGCAGGCGGTACATGGACAGTATACACTGGCTCAGTATAGCCCTGACTCAGTAAGGATGGGTCAGCTATCACAGCGGCTCTGGTAGTTACTATGTGGTTAATAATGAGAATAATGAAGTGAAACAATCTGCCAACTTCATCTGTCCCCTCCCTGAAAACTTCCCTGCCAGCAAAATGCGTAGTGCAGCGACAATGTTAGCGATCGTCCAGCCCCACTGCACCCATCACCCGACACCCCGCACCCCTCAGCACCGCACACACCACAATGACAGCTGATCTGGAAGCACAAACTTCAAAGCATTGCGTCTACGTGTTACCAGCCAGGCAGTCCGCTCCTCCACAAGGGGTTAACCGCAATGCACTGCAGCAAGATAAAGCAGGACCGTGGTAGTAGAGGGAGAAAAAGCCGGCTGAGGTCGGAGGACGCCGTACACACACATAGATGGAGGAATAGTCTGTATCTGGGCGATTACCGGCAGGCGGGCTGCAGCTGCTGTCTTCTGTCCTTCTGGCAGGGAGCTGTGTGTCACAGGAGGATGAGGAGGAGTGAAGGCGCGGATTCTCCGGCTGTTACTGGTCACTGCCACCTTTTGACCACCCCGTGTGTGTCTGTCACCGCTGCAGAAGCGCCATCATTTACAGGGGCTGCAGCCGGGTCATGAGATCATTATCCGGATCATGGCCTCTTCCCCTCCTGCTCAATCCTTCTGCCAACTCCTCCTCCTCCCAATTCCTTCTTGGTTTTATTTTTAATCATGCTGTCTGTAGTTTTCCTCTGCTCTGCCACTTCCCCCGTACACAGGGTGCCAGCACCACACCTCCTCCATACTTTACACCGGGGAGAGCTGTACACATAGAGCCCTGGGGGGCACTCACCTGCCTGCTGGCACAAACATATTACCATACCTACACTACCATACATATATTATTGGACTGTACATACATTACTATACCTGCATTACCATACATACACACATTACTATACCTACACTACCATACATATATTATTGGACTGTACATACATTACTATACCTGCATTACCATACATACACACATTACCATACCTACACTACCATACATATATTATTGGACTGTACATACATTACTATACCAACATTACCATACATACACACATTACCATACCTACACTACCATACATATATTATTGGACTGTACATACATTACTATACCTACATTACCATACATACACACATTACCATACCTACACTACCATACATATATTATTGGACTGTACATACATTACTATACCTACATTACCATACATGCATACAATACTATACCTACACTACCATACATATATTATTGGACTGTACATACATTACTATACCTACATTACCATACATGCATACAATACTATACCTACACTACCATACATATATTATTGGACTGTACATACATTACTATACCTACATTACCATACATGCATACAATACTATACCTACACTACCATACATATATTATTGGACTGTACATACATTACTATACCTACATTACCATACATGCATACAATACTATACCTACACTACCATACATATATTATTGGACTGTACATACATTACTATACCTGCATTACCATACATACACACATTACTATACCTACACTACCATACATACATTACTATACCTGCATTACCATACATATATTATTGGACTGTACATACATTACTATACCTACATTACCATACATACACACATTACTATACCTACACTACCATACATATATTATTGGACTGTACATACATTACTATACCTACATTACCATACATACACACATTACTATACCTACACTACCATACATATATTATTGGACTGTACATACATTACTATACCTACATTACCATACATACACACATTACTATACCTACACTACCATACATACATTACTATACCTACACTACCATACATATATTATTGGACTGTACATACATTACTATACCTACATTACCATACATACACACATTACTATACCTACACTACCATACATATATTATTGGACTGTACATACATTACTATACCTACATTACCATACATACACATATTACTATACCTACACTACCATACATATATTATTGGACTGTACATACATTACTATACCTACATTACCATACATACACACATTACTATACCTACACTACCATACATACATTACTATACCTACACTACCATACATATATTATTGGACTGTACATACATTACTATACCTACATTACCATACATACACACATTACTATACCTACACTACCATACATATATTATTGGACTGTACATACATTACTATACCTACATTACCATACATGCATACAATACTATACCTACACTACCATACATATATTATTGGACTGTACATACATTACTATACCTACATTACCATACATACACACATTACTATACCTACACTACCATACATATATTATTGGACTGTACATACATTACTATACCTACATTACCATACATGCATACAATACTATACCTACATTACTATACCTACATTACCATACATACACACATTACCATACATACAATACTATACCTACATTACTATACCTACATTGCCATACCTACATACATTACCATACATACATTACTATACCTACATTACCATACATACATACATTACTATACCTACATTACCATACATACACACATTACCATACATACATTACTATACCTACATTACCATACATACATACATTACCATACATACATTACTATACCTACATTACTATACCTACATTACCATACATACACACATTACCATACATACAATACTATACCTACATTACTATACCTACATTGCCATACCTACATACATTACCATACATACATTACTATACCTACATTACCATACATACATACATTACTATACCTACATTACCATACATACACACATTACCATACATACAATACTATACCTACATTACTATACCTACATTGCCATACCTACATACATTACCATACATACATTACTATACCTACATTACCATACATACATACATTACTATACCTACATTACCATACATACACACATTACCATACATACAATACTATACCTACATTACTATACCTACATTGCCATACCTACATACATTACCATACATACATTACTATACCTACATTACCATACATACATACATTACTATACCTACATTACCATACATACACACATTACCATACATACATTACTATACCTACATTACCATACATACACACATTACCATACATACATTACTATACCTACATTACTATACCTACATTACATTACCATACCTACATTACCATACATACATTACTATACCTACATTACCATACATACATACATTACCATACATACATTACCATACATACATTACTATACCTACATTACTATACCTACATTACCATACATACACACATTACCATACATACAATACTATACCTACATTACTATACCTACATTACATTACCATACCTACATTACCATACATACATTACTATACCTACATTACCATACATACATACATTACCATACATACATTACCATACATACATTACTATACCTACATTACTATACCTACATTACCATACATACACGCATTACCATACATACAATACTATACCTACATTACTATACCTACATTGCCATACCTACATACATTACCATACATACATTACTATACCTACATTACTATACCTACATTACATTACCATACCTACATTACCATACCTACATTACTATACCTACATTACATAACCATACCTACATTACCATACATACATTACTATACGTACATTACCATACATACATACATTACCATACCTACATTACCATACCTACATTACTATACCTACTGTCACGATGCCGGCTGGCAGGTAGTGGATCCTCTGTGTCAGAGAGGGATAGCGAGGACCGCGCTAGTGGACCGGTTCTAAGTCACTACTGGTTTTCACCAGAGCCCGCCGCAAAGCGGGATGGTCTTGCTGCGGCGGTAGTGACCAGGTCGTATCCACTAGCAACGGCTCACCTCTCTGACTGCTGATGACAGGCGCGGTACAAGGGAGTAGACAGAAGCAAGGTCGGACGTAGCAGAAGGTCGGGGGCAGGCGGCAAAGGTTCGTAGTCAGGGTGGATAGCAGAAGTACTGGTACACAGGCTTTAGACACACAAAACGCTTTCACTAGGCACAAGGGCAACAAGATCCGGCAAGGGAGTGCAAGGGAGGAGACTAGATATAGCCAGGGAACAGGTGGGAGCCAATTAAGCTAATTGGGCCAGGCACCAATCATTGGTGCACTGGCCCTTTAAGTCTCAGGGAGCTGGCGCGCGCGCGCCCTAGAGAGCGGAGCCGCGCGCGCCAGCACACGACGGGTAAGTGACCTGGGATGCGATTCGCGAGCGGGCGCGTCCCGCTGTGCGAATCGCATCCCCAACGGCCATGACAGAGCAGCGCTCCCGGTCAGCGGGACTGACCGGGGAGCTGCAGGGAGAAAGACGCCGTGAGCGCTCCGGGGAGGAGCGGGGACCCGGAGCGCTAGGCGTAACAGTACCCCCCCCCCTTAGGTCTCCCCTTTTTTTTGTCCGGTGACTGCCTCCCCTGGGATGAGGACACCGGGAAGGAATGGATGGTTTCCTCAATGGCAGGCAGTACAGCAGGAGTAGGAATGGGGAGGGAGGGCAGAGGGTGAAGCTTGGCACGGGGCAGGGAGACACAAGGACGGGAGCCAAGAAGGGACACAGAGGCTTGCCTGATGGGACTGGGAGGGGGGGAGAGGCATTTCCTGTGGCAGGCAGAGTCCTTAATGACCTTAGGGGGACCGGATACAGGAGGAACCACAGGGTCACGGCAGGGAGTACTGGGAGCCGGTTTAAGGCAGTCCTTGGAACAAGAGGGACCCCAACTCTTGATCTCCCCAGTGGACCAGTCCAGGGTTGGGGAATGGTGTTGAAGCCAGGGTAGTCCAAGGAGAATTTCGGAAGTGCAATTGGGAAGGACCAAAAATACAATTTTCTCGTGATGAGGTCCGATGCACATTGGGAGGGGCTCCGTGCGGTAACGCACGGTGCAATCCAACCTGGCTCCGTTGACCGCGGAAATATGGAGTGGCTTGACAAGACGGGTCACCGGAATGCGGAACTTATTCACCAAGGACTCCCGAACAAAATTCCCAGAGGCACCAGAGTCCAGGCAGGCCACGGCTGAGAGGGAAGAGCTGGCTGAAGTAGAAATCCGGACAGGCACCGTGAGACGTGGAGAAGCCGACTTAGCATCAAGAGACGCCACACCCACGAGAGCTGGGTGCGAGCGTGCGTTACCCAGACGTGGAGGACGGACAGGGCAATCCACCAAAAAGTGTTCGGTACTGGCACAGTACAGACAAAGATTCTCTTCCTTACGGCGATTCCTCTCTTCCAGGGTCAGGCGAGACCGATCCACTTGCATGGCTTCCTCGGCGGGAGGCCTAGGCGCAGATTGCAATGGAGACTGTGGGAGAGGTGTCCAGAGATCGAAGTCTTTTTCCTGGCGGAGCTCTTGATGCCTCTCAGAAAAACGCATGTCAATGCGAGTGGCTAGATGAATGAGTTCATGCAGGTTAGCAGGAGTTTCTCGTGCGGCCAGAACATCTTTAATGTTGCTGGATAGGCCTTTTTTAAAGGTCGCGCAGAGGGCCTCATTATTCCAGGATAGTTCAGAAGCAAGGGTACGGAATTGTATGGCGTACTCGCCAACGGAAGAATTACCCTGGACGAGGTTCAGCAGGGCAGTCTCAGCAGAAGAGGCTCGGGCAGGTTCCTCGAAGACACTTCGAATTTCCGAGAAGAAGGAGTGTACAGAGGCGGTGACGGGGTCATTGCGGTCCCAGAGCGGTGTGGCCCATGACAGGGCTTTTCCAGAGAGAAGGCTGACTACGAAAGCCACCTTAGACCTTTCAGTGGGAAACTGGTCCGACATCATCTCCAAGTGCAGGGAACATTGCGAAAGAAAGCCACGGCAAAACTTAGAGTCCCCATTAAATTTGTCCGGCAAGGACAGGCGGAGGCTAGGAGTGGCCACTCGCTGCGGAGGAGGTGCAGGAGCTGGCGGAGGAGATGATTGCTGATGAAGTTGCGACTGAAGTTGGTGCACAATGGTGGACACTTCCGACAGCTGGTGGGTTAGATGGGCGATCTGTCGGGCTTGCTGGGCGACCACCGTGGTGATATCAGAGGCAACTGGCAGGGGAACCTCAGCGGGATCCATGGCCGGATCTACTGTCACGATGCCGGCTGGCAGGTAGTGGATCCTCTGTGTCAGAGAGGGATAGCGAGGACCGCGCTAGTGGACCGGTTCTAAGTCACTACTGGTTTTCACCAGAGCCCGCCGCAAAGCGGGATGGTCTTGCTGCGGCGGTAGTGACCAGGTCGTATCCACTAGCAACGGCTCACCTCTCTGACTGCTGATGACAGGCGCGGTACAAGGGAGTAGACAGAAGCAAGGTCGGATGTAGCAGAAGGTCGGGGGCAGGCGGCAAAGGTTCGTAGTCAGGGTGGATAGCAGAAGTACTGGTACACAGGCTTTAGACACACAAAACGCTTTCACTAGGCACAAGGGCAACAAGATCCGGCAAGGGAGTGCAAGGGAGGAGACTAGATATAGCCAGGGAACAGGTGGGAGCCAATTAAGCTAATTGGGCCAGGCACCAATCATTGGTGCACTGGCCCTTTAAGTCTCAGGGAGCTGGCGCGCGCGCGCCCTAGAGAGCGGAGCCGCGCGCGCCAGCACACGACAGCAGGGGACGGGAACGGGTAAGTGACCTGGGATGCGATTCGCGAGCGGGCGCGTCCCGCTGTGCGAATCGCATCCCCAACGGCCATGACAGAGCAGCGCTCCCGGTCAGCGGGACTGACCGGGGAGCTGCAGGGAGAAAGACGCCGTGAGCACTCCGGGGAGGAGCGGGGACCCGGAGCGCTAGGCATAACACCTACATTACATTACCATACCTACATTTCCATACATACATTACTATACGTACATTACCATACATACATACATTACCATACCTACATTACCATACCTACATTACTATACCTACATTACATTACCATACCTACATTTCCATACATACATTACTATACCTGCATTACCATACATACATACATTACCATACATACAATACTATACCTACATTACTATACCTACATTGCCATACCTACATACATTACCATACATACATTACTATACCTACATTACCATACATACATACATTACCATACATACATACATTACTATACATACATTACCTTACATACATACATTACCATACATACAATACTATACCTACATTACTATACCTACATTTCCATACATACATTACCATACATACATACATTACTATACCTACATTGCCATACATACATTACCAAACATACATTACTATACCTACATTACCATACATACATACATTACCATACATACATTACTATACCTACATTACCATACATACATACATTACCATACATACAATACTATACCTACATTACTATACCTACATTTCCATACATACATTACCATACATACACACATTACCATACATACATTACCATACATACAATACTATACCTACATTACTATACCTACATTACCATACCTACATTACTATACCTCTATTACCATACCTACATTACCATACCTACATTACCATACCTATATTAATTTAGCCCCCCTGCTAAATCGGAAAGCAGACAACTTATTAAGTACTTGAATGTCCTCCATCTGTTTAGGACTTTCCTTTGTATACATTTTTTACGTCTTTCAGACACCTAGCACATATCACAGGGTGTGGGTAAAATCCTGAATGCTGTGCCCTCTAGCTCCACCTGCTGTAATACAATGACCTGAAAAGCCTAGGTGTGAGCTGTGGTTCACCTGATACTGTGATTTAGTGTATACAGTAGCTGTCATGTACACAGGAACAGAGCCCCCAATAAAACTAAACCTAATAAAAAGAGACTGGCAGTAATTTGGATAAACAGGTCATGATTTTTATTAGGGTAAATAAGATCAGTGTATAAACTCAACACCATAACAAAATAAATACCCTTATAATAAATAATTATCAACCGATCAGAAACCAGAGTTCACCCGTCATAAAATCAGGGCAACTAAAACCCCCCATTGGTCTGACGAAGTACGGAAGTACGACACAGCTGTTACCTGCATGCTGAGGCCCTTGGCGTTCCTTCACTTGTCTGACACCACCACCGTGTTAATAGAATAAAGGACTTTTGAAGCTACTATCCTGGGTGAGTGCCGTCCTCTTTTCTTACTACTTGGATTTTGGATATACTTGCTTTATCTGGACTGAGCACCATATGGAATAGTTGTGGATTCTGATATCCACCTGGCAGCTTTGCAATTGCCGCATATACAGCACTGCCGGTTTCTGTATCTATAGTCCGTAAATTAAAAAATATGTATACCAATAGGAGAAAGATGAGTGAAATCAGAATGATAGAGACCTTGGTCCAAGCCTTCCAAGTCTGTATGTCTAAACGATAGACCACCTAGTACAACACTTTCTAAGTGTCTATTCACACGTCTGCGGATTCTGTCAAGGTGTATACAGTGACCCCCCCCCCCCCCTGACCTACGAACGCCCCGACATACGATAATTTCAGGCAGCATCAACATACGATGCTTTTGTATGTCGGGGCCATCGCATAAATGGCTATCCGGCAGCGCAGACTGCTTCAGCTGCCGCCGGATAGCCGTTTACGGTGCCCCGTGTGCCCTGGTGATGGTCTCCTACCTGTCCTCGGGGCTCCGGAGCGTCCTCTTCACGATCCCCTCCATCGCTCTCCTTCGTCGCCATCACGTCGCGCGCACTCCGTCCCGTTATCCAATAGGAGCGGCATGCGTGCGTAGTGACGTGATGACGGAGAGCGAGGATCCTGGGGGGAAGCTGAGACGTCCGGAGCGTCGGGGACACCCCAGGGACACGACAACAGCGATAGAGGGCGACATTCAGGGCAGCGGTGACAGGTCCGGAGCGGCGGGGAAAGGTGAGTACAGCTTCCTATACTTTACATTGCACGGATCCCTCAACATACGATGGTTTCAACAAACGATGGTTCATTTGGAACGGATTACCATCGTATGTTGAGGGACCACTGTAGTCTCTGGGGGGGGGGGGGGGCAAACCTAAACGGTGAACAATCTCTGAAAAAATCTAAAATACATTGGGCAAAAGACGCTTCAACCTTGAAAAATCCTGCTTCCTTTTATGAATCAAATTAAAGGGGTATTACAGTAAAAAAAAAAAAATTTTGATAGTTAAACAGATTTGTAAATTACTTCTATGAATAAAAAAAAAATTTCACTAAAATGTTGGTTTTCCCCCAAATTTTACATTTTTACAAGGGGTTATAGATGAAAATGCCCCTCAAAATTTGTAACCCCATCAGTTCTGAGTATGGAAATACCCCAGGTGTGGACATCAAGTGCACTGCGGGCGCACTTCAATGCTCAGAAGAGAAGGAGACACATTTGGCTTTCGGAAAGCGAATTTAGCTGAAATGGTTTTTGGGGGCATGTTGTATTTAGGAAGCCCCTATGGTGCCAGAACAGCAAAAAAAAAAAAAAACTTATGGCATACTATTTTGGAAACTACACCCCTCAAGGAACGTAACAAGGGGTACAGTTAGCCTTAACAACCTACAGGTGCTTGACAAATTTACGCTAAAGCTTGACGTGAAAATGAAAATTTTAATTTTTTTCACTAAAATGATGGTGTTACCCCAAATTTTTCATTTTCACAAGGGGTAATTGGAGAAAAAGCCTCCCAAAATTTGTAATACCATTTCTTTTGAGTATGGAAATACCCCACATGTGGATTTAAAGTGCTCTGCGGGCAAACTACAATGGTCAGAAGAGAAGGAGCGCCATTGGGCTTTTGGAGAGAGAATTTGTTTGGAATGGAAGTCAGGGGCCATGTGCGTTTACAAAGCCCCCTGTGGTGCCAGAACAATGGACCCCCCCCCCCCCCACTTTGGAAACGACACCATTTTGGAAACTACATTTTGGAAACTACACCCCTCACTGAATTTAATAAGAGGTGCAGTGAACATTTACACCCACTGGCATCTGACAGATCTTTGGAACAGTGGGCTGTGCAAATGAAAAATAATTTTTTTTATTTTCACAGACCACTGTTCCAAAAATATGTCAGACACCTGTGGGGTGTATAGGCTCACTGTACCCCTTATTACAATCCGTGAGGAGTGTAGTTTCCAAAATGGGGTCACATGTGGGGGGGGCTCCATTGTTCTGGCACTATGGGGGCTTTGTAAACACACATTGCCTTCAATTTCGGACACATTCTCTCTCCAAAAGCCCAATGGTGCTCTTTCTCTTCTGAGCATTGTAGTCCGCCCGCAGAGCACTTTACATCCACATATGTGGTACTCAGAAGAAATGGGGTTACAAATTTTGGGGGGCTTTTTTCCTATTCGCCCTTGTGAAAATGAAAAATGTAGGGTAAAACCTGTATTTTAGTGAAAATTATTATTATTTTTTTTTTCATTTTCACATCCAACTTTAACGAAAATTTGTCAAACACCTGTGGAGTGTTAAGGCTCACTATGCCCCTTGTTAAATTCCGTGAGGGGTATAGTTTCCAAAATGGGGTCACACGTGGGTATTTATTGTTTTGCGTTTATGTCAGAACCGCTGTAAATTCAGCCACCCCAGTGCAAATCACCAATTTAGGGCTCAAATGTACATAGTGCGCTCTCACTCCTGAGCCTTGTTGTGCACTTTACGCCCACATATGGGGTATTTCTGTACTCAGGAGAAATTGCGTTACAAATTTTGGGGGTCTTCTTTTGTTCCTTTTACCACTTGTAAAAATTAAAAGTATGGGGCAACACCAGCATGTTAGTGTAAAAAATTATTCTTTTTTTACACTAACATGCTGATGTAGACCCCAACTTTACCTTTTCATAAGGGGTAAAAGTAGAAAAAGACCCCCAAAATTTGTAGCGCAATTTCTCCCAAGTACAGAAATACCCCATATGTGGCCCTAAACTGTTTCCTTGAAATACAACAGGGTTCCAAAGCGAGAGAGCGCCATGCGCATTTGAGGCCTAAATTGGGGATTTGAATCCACTACAAAAATACCCTACGGCAGTGTTTCCCAAATGGGGTGTCTCCAGCTGTTACAAAACTCCCAGCATGCATTGACAGTCAGTGGCTGTCCGGCAATACTGGGAGATGTTGTTTTTCAACAGCTGGAGGCTCAGTTTTGAAAACAGTGCTGTATGAGACGTTTTTTATAGGGGGGGGGGGGACTGTGTGGGGGTATGTGTATATGTAGTGTTTTACTTTTTATTTTGTGTAAGTGTAGTGTAGTATAGTGTAGTGTTTTTAGGGTACAGTTTCTCACTGGGAATTTGAGCTGCCGCAGAAAATACAGCATAATATTCGGAAAGTACCCTGTACATTCACATGGGGGGGGGGGGCAAACCTCCAGCCGTTGCAAAACTACAACTCCCAGCATGCACTGACAGACCATACATGCTGGAAGTTGTAGTTATACAACAGCTGGAGGCACATTGGTTGCAAAACACTGAGAGTTTGTTACTTAACTCAGTGTTTCGCAACCAGTGTGCCTCCAGCTGTTGCAAAACTACAAGTCCCAGCATTTACAGTCTCTCAGTGCATGTTGGGAGTTGTATTTTTGCAACAGCTGGAGGCACACTGGTTGTAAAACACTGAGTTAGGTAACAAACTCTGTTTCACAACCAATGTGTCTCCAGCTGTTGCAAAATTGCAACAATCAACATGCATTGACAGTCAAAGGGCATGCTGAAAGTTGTAGTTATGCAACAGCTGGATGCACACTTTTTCATAGAAAAAATGTGCCTCCAGCCGTTCCAGAACTACAACCCCCAGCATGCACAGACTACCAAAGGGCATGCTGGGAGTTGTAGTTGGTACTCCAGCTGTTGCAAAACTACAACTCCCAGCATGTCCTTTGGCTTTGCACGCTGCGAGTTGTTGAAAAGCAACAGCAGGAGGTGAACAGGCCTCACCTCCTGCTGTATCCTGCCGCGGGGACCGCTACCGCTGCTGCCACCGACCCTGCTGCTCCTGTCGCCACCACCGCACATGAGGGCAAGGTAGGAGACCCCCACTCCGGACCAGGGCAAGGTAGGAGACCCCCACTGGCCCCGATCGACGCCATGATCTCCATCCTGATCACCACCCAGCAGGATAGTGATTGGTTGGTCGTTCCGACCGATCAATCACGTGATCGTGAGGCGGCACCCGTGCCACCTCACTCCTGCTGGGTAGAGACCCGATTGACCAGGGATTTGCAGGGATCGCCAACATGAGGGGGGGGGGGAGGTTTGCATGGGGTGCCTGCTGATAGATATCAGAAGTCACCTCGGTCATTAGAAGTCAGTCCTTAAGGACTTTAAAATGGGGGCGTATGGATACGCCCAGCGTCCTTAACGACGAAGGACGTCCTCCGCCGGCTCCCGCGATATGCCGCGGGGTAACGCGGTGACCCCGCATCATATCGGGTCGGTCCCGGCTGCCATCAACGGCCGGGACCCACAACTAATACAGGACATCACCGATCGCAGTGATGCCCTGTATCAACCCTTCAGACGCGGCGATCAAAGTTGACCGCCGCGTCTGAAGCGAAAGTGAAACTATCCCTGCTGCTCAGTCGTGTTGTTCGGGACCGCCTTACATGAACAGCTTATATGACACCAGGAGGGACCCTACCTGCCTCCTAGGTGTCCGATCGGCGAATGACTGCTCCGTGCCTGAGATCCAGGCAGAAGCAGTCAAGCGCCGATAACACTGATCACATGCATGTTAATACACGCCAGTGATCTGTGTAAAAGATATGGGGGCTATAACTTGCAAAGAAAAAGTTTTAAAAAAGTGTTAATAAAGGTCATTTAACCCCTTCCCTAATAAAAGTTTGAATCACCCCCTTTTCCCATAAAAAAAATAAAACTTTGTTAATAAAAATAAATAAACATATGTGGTATCACCGCTTGCATAAATGTCCGAACTTAAAAAATATATCGTTAATTAAACCGCAAGGTCAATGGCGTACACGCAAAAAAAATTCCAAAGTCCAAAAAAGCTTATTTTTGGTCACCTTTTATACCATTAAAAAATTAATACAAAGTGATCAAAAAGTCTGATCAAAACAAAAATGGTACCGATAAAAACTTCAGATCACAGCGCAAAAAATGAGCCCTGATACCATCCTATCTGTGGAAAAATAAAAAAGTTATAGGGGTCAGAAGATGACATTTTTAAACGTATAAATTTTCCTGCATGTAGTTATGATTTTTTCCAGAAGTACAACAAAATTAAACCTGTATAAGTAGGGTATCATTTTAACCATATGGACCTACAGAATAATGATAAGGTGTAATTACAAAATGGTGTTTTTTCTTCGATTTTGTCGCACAAGGATTTTTTTTCCCATTTCGCTGTGGATTTTTGGGTAAAATCACTAATGTCACTGCAAAGTAGAATTGGTGACGCAAAAAATAAGCCATCATATGGATTTTTAGGTGAAAAATTTAAATGGTTAGGATTTTTAAAAGGTAAGGAGGAAAAAACGAAAATGCAAAAACTGAGAAACCCTGCGTCCTTAAGGGGTTGACCCCTTAAAGTAGTACTCCGGTGGATAACTTTTTAAAAAAAAATAAACTGGTGCCAAAAAGTTAAACGGATTTGTAAATTACTGCTATTAAAAAATATTAATCCTTCTAGTACTTATTAGCTGCTGAATATTACAGAGGAAATTCTTTTCTTTTTGGAACACAGAGCTCTCTGCTGACATCATGACCACAGTGCTCTCTGATGACATCTCTGTCCATTTTAAGAGCTGTCCAGAGTAGAAGAAAATCCCCATAGCAAACATATGCTGCTCTGGACAGTTCCTAAAATGGACAGAGATGTCACCAGAGAGCACTGTGGTCATAATGTCAGCAGAGAGCTCTGTGTTCCAGAAAGAAAAGAATTTCCTCTGTAGTATTCAGCAGATAATAAGTACTGGAAGGATTAAGATTTTTTTAATAGAAGTAATTTACAAATCTGTTTAACGTTGATTTAAAAAAAAATAATAATAAAGTTTTCCACCAGAGTACCCCTTTAAGGACCCAGCCAATTTTTAGTGTAGGACCCGGACATTTTTTGTACATCTGACCACTGTCACTTTAAGCATTAAAGGGGTTATCAAGGAAAAAACTTTCTTTTAATTTTTTTATATTTTTATCAAAGTTAAACAGATTTGTAAATTACTTCTATTGAAAAATCTTAATCCTTTCAGTACTTATGAGCTGCTATAGTTGAGTTGTTCTTTTCTGTCTAAGTGCTCTCTGATGACGCGTGTCTCTGGAACTGCCCAGTTTAGAAGCAAATCCCCATAGCAAACCTCTTCTACTCTGTGCAGTTCCCGAGACAAGCAGAGATGTCAGCAGAGAGCACTGTTGCCAGACAGAAAACAACAACTCAACTTCAGTCTGACTCCGAGATTGTTTGTTTTTTCGTGACATATTCTACTTTATGTTAGTGGTAACATTTTGTCGATACTTGCATCATTTCTTGGTGAAAAATCCCAAAATTTTATGAAAAAATTGGAAATTTTTAATTTTTTTTTTATTTGAAGCTCTCTGCTTATAAGGAAAATGAATATTCCAAATAAATTATATACTGATTCACATATACAATATGTCTACTTTATGTTTCCATCATAAAGTTGACATGTTTTTACTTATGGAAGACATCAGAGGGCTTCAAAGTATAGCAGCAATTTTCACATTTTTCATAACATTTTCAAAATCGAAATTTTTCAGGGACCAGTTCAGTTTTGAAGTGGATTATTAAAAAATACCTCATAAATGACCCCATTATAAAAACTGTACCCCTCAAAGTATTCCAAATGACATTCCAAAGGTTTGTAAACCCTTTAGCAAATTGAAGGAGAAAATTAAAAATCTTCATTTTTTACACTGGAATGTTCTTGTAGACCCAGTTTTTGAATTTTTACAAGGGGTAAAAGGAGAGAAATCTTCCTAAAATGTGTAACCCAATTTCTCTTGAGTAAGGAAATACCTCATATGTGTATGTAAAGTGTTCGGCGGGTGCACTAGAGGGCTCAGAAGGGAAGGAGTGACTTTTGGAGAGTGAGTTTTTCTGAAATGGTTTTTGGGGGCATGTCACATATAAGAAGCCCCTATGGTGCAAGAACAGCAAAATGCCCCCCACATGGCATACTATTTTGGAAACTACACCCCTCAAGGAATGTAATAAGGGGGACAGTGAGCCTTAACACCCCACAGGCGTTTGACAACTTTTCGTTAAAGTTGGATGTGTAAATGATTATTTTTTTTCACAAAAATGCTAGTTTTCCCCCAAATTTAAAATTTTTGCAAGGGTTAATAGGAGAAAATGCCCCCCAAAATTTGTAACCCCATCTCTTCTGAGTATGGAAATACCCCATGTGTGGACGTCAAGCACTCTGCTGGCGAACTACAATGCTCAGAAGAGAAGGAGTCACATTTGGCTTTTGGAAAGCAAATTTTGCTGAAATGGCTTTTGGGGGGCATGTCGTATTTAGAAAGCCCCTATGGTGCCAGGACAGCAAAAAAAAAAAAAACACATGGCATACTATTTTGTAAACTACACCCCCCAAGGAACGTAACAAGGGGTACAGTGAGCCTTAACACCTCACAGGTGTTTGACGACTTTTTGTTAAAGTTGGATGTGTAAATTAAATTTTTTTTAAATTTCACTAAAATGCTGGGTTTTCCCCAAATTTTACATTTTTACAAGGGGTAATGGGAGAAAATTACCCCCAAAATTTGCAACCCCATTTCTTCTGAGTATGGAAATATCCCATGTGTGGACGTCAAGTGCTCTGCCGGCGCACTACAGTGCTCAGAAGAGGAGGAGCGCCAGTGAACTTTTGGAAAGACAATTTGTTTGGAATGGTAGTCAGGGGCCATGTGCGTTTACAAAGCCACCCGTTGTGCCAGAACACAGAATTAGGAAATACCCCATATGTGGCCCTAAACTGTTTCCTTGTAATACGACAGGGCTCCGAAGTGAGAGAGTGCCATGCGCATTTGAGGACTAAATTAGGGATTGCATAGGGGTGGACTTAGGGGTATTCTACGCCAGTGATTAATAAACAGGGTGCCTCCAGCTGTTGCTAAACTCCCAGCATGCCTGGACAGTCAGTGTTGTTTTGCAACAGCTGGAGGTTCCGTATTGGAAACACTGCCGTACAATACGTTTTTCACTTTTATTGGGGGGGACTGTGTAAGGGGGTGTAAATGTAGTGTTTTACCCTTTATTTTGTGTTAGTGTAGTGTAGTGTTTTTAGGGTACATTCGCACTGGCGGGTTTATAGTGAGTTTCCCGCTAGGAGTTTGCGCTGCGGCAAAAAATTTGCTGCAGCTCAAACTTCAAGCAGGAAACTTACTGTAAACCCGCCTGTGTGAATGTACCCTGTACATTCACATGGGGGGGCAAGCCTCCAGCTGTTTCAAAACTACAACTCCCAGCATGTACTGACAGACCGTGCATGCTGGGAGTTGTACTTTTGCAACTGCTGGAGGCACACTGGTTGGAAAACCTTCAGTTAGGTTCTGTTACCCAACTCAGTATTTTCCAACCAGTGTGCCTCCAGCTATTGCAAAACTACAACTCCCAGCATGGACTGATCGCCGGAGGGCATGCGCAAACGCGAAACAATTTGTCCAGTTTGTGCCCCTGCCTCCGCTGTATGTGCCCGTACTCCAGCAAATAAAGTTTGTGGATGGTGAGTGCAAGTCTCTTTGATTTTCTTCTATTTGGATGTCAGGCGGGGCGCTGAGTCCCGACTCCCTCCTGCCCTGGTCCTCCTCACCAGTCTGGCAGCACCACAGACAACATGAGTGCCACCACCGGTCCTCCGCTGTTGTCCGGCGACTGGGGTGCATCTGACCCCTGTAAGGTACTAACAGGGATAATGGGGTTGCTGAGAGGCTCTGGGGGGTGGGGGGACACTGGCAGGAGGATGATCCTCTTTATGTATGATGAGGGTGCTACAGATCAATGATGGGGGTGCTGCACCCCTATTATCCATCAGCGGGATCATCCTCCTGCCAGTAGCACCCCCATCATCCATCAGCAGATCATCCTCCTGGATGATAGGGGGTGCCGCTGGCAGGAGGATGATCCTCCTTATGTATGATGAGGGTGCTACTGATGAATGATGGGGGTGCTGCACCCCCATCATCCATCAGCGAGATCATCCTCCTGGATGATGGGGGGTGCCACTGGCAGGAGGATGATTCTCCTTATGTATGATGAGGGTGCTACTGATGAATGATGGGGGTGCTGCACGCCCATCATCCATCAGCGGGATCATCCTCCTGGATGATGGGGAGTGCCACTGGCAGGAGGATGATCCTCCTTATGTATGATGAGGGTGCTACTGATGAATGATAAGGGTGCTGCACCCCCATCATCCATCAGCGGGATCCTCCACCTGCCAGAAGCACCCCCATCATCCATCAGCAGGATCATCCTCCTGCTAGTAGCACCCCCATCATCAGCAGATCATCCTCCTGGATGATGGGGGGTGCCATTGGCAGGAGGATGATCCTCCTTATGTATGATGAGGGTGCTACTGATCAATGATGGGGGTGCCACTGGCAGGAGGATGATCCTCCTTATATATGATGAGGGTGCTACTGATGTATGATAGGGGTGCTGCACCCCCATCATCCATGAGCAGGATCATCAGAGGGTGCAGTTTTTGGCAGAATTTTATTCATTGGGGTACAGTATGTGGCAGTATTTTATTCTGGGTGTTCAGTGTGTGGTAGTATATTCATAGGGTGCAGTATGTGGCAGAATTATAATGGGGCAGTGTGTGGTAGTATTATATTCAGAGGGTGCAGTATGTGGTAGTATTATATTCAGAGGGTACAGTGTGTGGCATTCTTATGTTCAGAGGGCACAGTATGTGGCAGTATTATATTCAGAGGGAGCAGTGTGTGGTAGTATTATATTCAAAGGGTACAGTGTGTAGCAGTATTATATTCAGATGGTGCAGTGTGTGGTAGTATTATATTCAGGGGGCTGCAGTATGTGGCTGAATTATATTTGGGGGAGGTTCAGTGTCTTGCAGTATTATATTCAGAGGGTGCAGTGTGTGGCAGTCTAATATTCAGAGGGCACAGTGTGTGGCAGTAGTATTATACTCAGAGGGAACGGTGTGTGGCAGTAGTATTATACTCAGAGGGAGCAGTGTGTGGTAGTATTCAGAGGGTTCAGTGTGTGGTAGTATTTCAGAGGGCGCAGTGTGGCAGTCTAATATTCAAAGGGCACAGTTTGTGGCAGTAGTATTATACTCAGAGGGAACAGTGTGTGGCAGTAGTGTTATACTCAGAGGGCACAGTGTGTGGCAGTAGTATTATACTCAGAGTTAGCAGTGTGTGGTAGTATTCAGAGGGTGCAGTGTGTGGCAGTATTATGTTCAGAGGGAGCAGTGTCTGGCAGTCTAATATTCAGAGGGCACAGTGTGTGGCAGAATTTTTTTTTGGGGGGGCGCAGTGTGTGGCAATATTATATTTAGAGGGTACAGTGTATGGCAGAACTATATTGGGGGTGCAGTGTGTGGAAGTATTATATTCAGAGGGCACAGTGTGGCAGAATTTGTTTTGGGGGGGGGCGCAGTGTGTGGCAATATTATATTTAGAGGGTACAGTGTGTGGCAGAACTATATTGGGGGCGCAGTGTGTGGAAGTATTATATTCAGAGGGTTCAGTTTGTGGTAGTATAATATTCAAAGGACACAATGTCTGGCCTCATTATATTATAATTGTTCTCAAATAGATTATTAGAATGCGCTGACAAAGTGAGGAGCCATCTGGGCGTCACATTCTGCAGAGAGAAGATTTAGCTGGACCCGGCGGTATGTACCATCTGAATTAGATAAGGGAAGACTATAGAGAAGACATCACCTGTAATAACTTATTTTATTGTGTATTATACCGGACTATGTCCCATCAGAGCTATAGCCACTTGTAAGTTCTGCAGTTAACAACTCCCAGAATCCCCTTATCACTGGTTACATCATACTGGGAGCTGTAGTTTTACATTGTAAAAGCTTCTTTAGTGCGTTCCCCTTACTTGGAAATTGGTATATTTGATTATAATACTGGAAATGCTTTTCTGCTATGCACTTTGGTGTCTCTAAAATATTACTTTGGTGGAGTGTGTGTGTGTGTGTGGGTGTGGTGTGTGTGTGTGGGGGGGTTATGGGGTGACACCATATTCTACCGCACCGGGTGACACCAACCCTAGCAACGCCACTGCACATATATATTATAAAGAAGAAAGAGAGAGAAGTGCTGGAACACACCTCTTATTCATAGAATTTGTTTTTTTTCTTCGTCCCATTGCCACAGGTGTTTAAAATCAAGCACCTACCTAGACAGCCTGCCTTTACAAACATTTATTGCTTGGGTTTCCATAGCCATGCAGCTGCATATAAGCACAATGCCAAGCATTTGATGGTGTAAAGCCCATACAGTGGTAATGAATTCTGTGAAGTCACTAATCACAGTTCTCTATCTGACTGTCTGATGGACAAGTTTGGGTTTGGCGAATGCAAGAACGTGTTAAGTTGTTGGGTTTGGGGAATGCAAGAACGTGTTAAGCTGTTGGGTTTGGGGAATGCAAGAACGTGTTGAGTGTGGAAAAACTCGACCCTCATAAAGCTCTTAAACACTTTTTGGATGAACTAAAATGGAGATTGTGAGCCAGGCCCTCTTCTCTAACATGAATACCTGACCTCACTAAGGCTCTTTTAGATGAATTGGGAGAAGGTTTTTCCTTTTTTTTAAGCGCAACTGTCATGATGATGTTTGGGCCGTATAAAATAAAAACAGTATAAAATGTGCTTATAACATAAACCCAGCATTACTTTTATCTACTTTATTGCAGGTTTTATGATCCCAAAAACTATTTTCTATGCAGCCAGCAACAGTCGGGTAGGTGTGGCAAGGGGTTTACTACACCCTGAGCCTCCATGCCCCTATGCCCTTTCCTTTTACGCTGGGACCACTGTGTGATTGACACACAGGTCCCAGCACATGCGCCCTCCATCGCTCCTATGTGCCGTCGGTGACACCATTCCTCTGTGAGTCTTCGCTCTCGATGCAGGGCGCATGCTCTGGAACCTGTCTGTCAATTACACAGTGGTCCCAGCGCTGTATATGTTGGGAATTAATCTGACTGTCCAGTGTAGCACATTAAAGAAGCACTTCAGTTTTCTTTCTGCCCATATCATGCACACTCACCATCACTAATCCTACAGCATTATGGGGGAGATTTAACAATGTTTTGCGGTGCAAAGTCCTTTTTTGTGTGCTTTTTTTTGCGCAGTTTTTTGCTATTGTGCACCAAATTTATCAAAAAGGCCCATAGACTTTAACCCCTTAATGACGCAGGACGTATATTTACATCCTGCGCCGGCTCCCGCATCATATCGCGTCGGTCCCGGCGCTCATCAACGGACGGGACCCGCGGCTAATACCACACATCGCCGATCGCGGCGATGTGCGGTATTAACCCTTTAGAAGCGGCGGTCAAAGCTGCTTCTAAAGCGAAAGTGAAAGTGACCCGGCTGCTCAATCGGGCTGTTCGGGACCGCCGCGGTGAAATCGCGGCGTCCTGAACAGCTGACCGGACACCGGGAGGGCCCTTACCTGCATCCTCGGTGTCCGATCGGCGAATGACTGCTCCGTGCCGAGATCCAGGCAGTAGCAGTCAAGCGCCGATAACACTGATCACAGGCGTGTTAATACACGCCTGTGATCTGTGTAAAAGATCAGTGTGTGCAGTGTTATAGGTCCCTATGGGACCTATAACACTGCAAAAAAAAACTAAAAAAAAAGTGTTAATAAAGGTCATTTAACCCCTTCCCTAATAAAAGTTTGAATCACCCCCCTTTTCCCATAAAAAAAATAAAACAGTGTAAAAAAAAATAAAAATAAACATATGTGGTATCGCCGCGTGTGTAAATGTCCGAACTATAAAAATATATAATTAATTAAACCGCACGGTCAATGGCGTACGCGCAAAAAAATTCCAAAGTCCAAAAAAGCGTATTTTGGTCACTTTTTATACCATTAAAAATAGAATAAAAAGTGAGCAAAAAGTCTGATCAAAACAAAAATCATACCAATAAAAACTTCAAATCACGGCGCAAAAAATGAGTCCTCATACCGCCCTGTACGTGGAAAAATAAAAAAGTTATAGGGGTCAGAAGATGACATTTTTAAACGTATACATTTTCCTGCATGTAGTTATGATTTTTTCCAGAAGTGGGACAAAATCAAACCTATATAAGTAGGGTATCATTTTAACCGTATGGACCTGCAGAATAATGATAAGGTGTAATTTTTACCGATATATGCACTGTGTAGAAACGGAAGCCCCCAAAAGTTACAAAATGGCGTTTTTTCTTCGATTTTGTCGCACAATGATTTTTTTTTCCGCTTCGCCGTGCATTTTTAGGTAAAATGACTAATGTCACTGCAAAGTAGAATTGGTGATGCAAAAAATAAGCCATAATATGGATTTTTAGGTGGAAAATTTAAAGGGTTATGATTTTTAAAAGGTAAGGAGGAAAAAACGAAAGTGCAAAAACGGAAAAACCCTGAGTCCTTAAGGGGTTAATAAATATTGTGCACATTTAAATTTACCTCACAAACTGCTGTGAACCACCAAATTGGAAGTTTACTTTTGTTTTCCCTCAGACTGAGATGCCTGTGCTGTGACCTGTGTGTTTGGTACATAAGGTGCGGTCATAGCAGGTTGCCCTTCTTGTAAGTGTTAAAAAGTGTTTCTGCCTGACTTATTTTTGAACAAAGCTAAAATGAAAGCTACAAAGAATGCCAGACAATACCAGGGTACCGACGGCCCTTTTTTTAGTGACAAAATTGTCATAAAGAGAGTTCTAAATACTCTGGCAATAGCTGGAGACACTGCTACTGGTGTTGGTTTTTACCCAACAAAGCCTTAGAGATTACTGGTGCTTAATCACCAAAATTGTTCAATAACATAACAACCCGGCGATCACAACAGAATTTGCGTGCCCCATGTTGGAATAACAGAGAGCTGGCCATTGTGACTAGGATTGTCACCGCTCCCTGTTCTCAAAGCTCGGGGCTCTCACTTTGTGCTTTCCAGTTTATTAGGTGAGCGACAATTTAACCCCTTCATGACACAAGGTTTTTCTGTTTTTGCACTTTTATTTTTTCCTCCTTACCTACAAAGAAGAAAAATCCATATTTCTTCTTTGTAATGACATCAGTCATTTTACCCAAAAATCTACAGCGAAATGGAAAAAAAAATCATTTTGCAACAAAAATTTAAGAATAAACACCATTTTGTAAATTTTTGGGGCTTCCGTTTCTACGCAGTAAATTTTTCGGTAAAAATCACACCTTATCTTTATTCTGTAGGTCCATACGGTTAAAATGATACCCTACTTATATAGGTTTGATTTTGTCTTACTTCTGGAAAAAAATCATAACTACATGCCGGAAAATGTATACGTTTAAAATTGTCATCTTCTGACCCCTATAATTTTTTTATTTTACTGCATAATGGGCGGTATGAGAGCTCATTTTTTGCGACATGATCTGAAGTTTTTAGCGGTACCATTGTTGTAATGATCGGACTTTTTGATCGCTTTTTATTCATTTTTTCATGATATAAAAAGTGACCAAAAATACGCTATTTTGGACTTTGGAATTTTTTCGCGCGTACGTCATTGACCGTGCGGTTTAATTACTGATGTATTTTTATAATTCGGACATTTCTGCACGCAGCGATACCACATATGTTTATTTTTATTTACAGGTTTGTTTTTTTAATGGGAAAAGGGGGTGATTCAAACTTTTATTAGGGAAGGGGTTAAATGATCTTTATTCACTTTTTTTTTTTCACTTTTTTTTTTTGCAGTGTTATAGCTCCCATAGGGACCTATAACACTGTGCACACTGATCTTTTACATTGGTCATTGGCTTCTCATAGGAAACCAGTGATCAATGATTCTTCCGCTTGACTGCTCATGCCTGGATCTCGGGCACTGAGCAGTCATTCGGCGATCGGACAGTGAGGAGGCAGGTAGGGACCCTCCGGCTGTCATATAAGCTGTTCGGGATGCCGCGATTTCGGCGCAGCGATCCTGAACAGCTCCCTGAGCTAACCGGTATTAGTTTACTTTCACTGTAGATGCAGCGTTTAACTTTGAACGCCGCGTCTAAAGGGTTAATAGCATGCGGCATCGCGATCAGTGCCGTGCGCTATTAGCCACGGGTCCCGCCCGTTGCTAGGTGCCGGGCCCGACCCGCCGTGGCCCCACATTATAGAATGTGAGTCGACCCATCACATACATGAATGTCATGGGTTGGGAAAGGGTTAAGGCGATTTGGCTCATGGAGCAACCCAAATGCTGGAATAACCAGAAAAGAATAATCCGGCACCAATGGCAGGTAAAAGGATCCACTTTATTGAAGCATAAATATAAAATACAAGCTGGGCACAGCAGCCTACGCGTTTCAGACAAGCATGTCCTTAGTCATGCCAAATTGTATGTACTAATCTGTCCAAATACTGTATATTGCTCTTAATAATAATGTATTGCTCTCGTAACACTACCCTGCTTGGTGCTTAGTTATAAGCAAATTTGGATTACTCCTTTCTAAATAAGTGCTTTCCCATGCTTGAAAGTCTTTTCACTGTGGTCTGTCTTTTTTTTAAGCTAAGTTTATCATGGTCTACATTGCGTTATAACCCACAGCCACTTTTTCCAAAAATGTCTATTTTAAAAAGGCACAAAAAATTGTGCAAAATCAGAAACTTTGCGCAGATTGCACCTTTTTACAGCAAAAAATTAAATAAAATAAAAAAGTGAATGGAACAGCTTGATAATTCTCCCCTTATATGTTTTACTCCAGCACAGCTGCATCCATGTGTTTCATTACTGTAATTGGTTCATGTGACCCGCAAAAAATCACATTGCTTAATGTGTCAGAGGAAGTGGTGAAATCTGGGTCAGCTGATTACCTTTGTCTAGCGGGTTTTTGGGAGCACTCCCTAGTGTCTCCGGGGTCCCTTACCCTAGCTACCTCACTACGCCCGACAGGCGGATCCTGAGCCTCCGCTATCTGGGGGGGGGGGGGGAGGGGGAGCTGGGGTACATGTCTGCGGCAGTGCCTCCACCCAGTGAAGCATCCGGGGTAGGGATGTGGGGTCCCACTGGGAACATACTTGGTATAATGAGATTGACACAGCCTAATGTGAACTAACTTTATATAGTAAGTTGCAAATGAACAACATACATAGGATAATACAATAGTGTAACACAGATAGGAATGCAGGGACTAAAATGGAGCACAATCTACTTGTTCCTCATGATGATCAACTTGTCCTTGTACATAAAATAATTTCAACCAAAATAGTCTGTAAAAAAGGTCTTAATTAATAGAAAATTAATAGGCAGACCAGTATGTCACTCCATTAGGTGGATAGGGCCCCTGATAAGTAAGTCCCCTTCAGGTAGGTACGTCCCCTCATCAGGTAGGCAGGCAGGCACGTAGGGCTCCCCTAGTATGTAAATAGGGCCCCAGATATATATGTCCTCCCAGCTGGTAAAAAGGTAGGGCTCCCAGACAGAGCCCCAGATAGAAATGACCCCATTAGGTAGACAGGCCCCCAGATAGATCACCTCCATCAGGTAGGGCTCCCATTTAAACAATTATACTCCCTAAGTCAGAGCTTTCCAAACTTTTCACGGTGATGCCCTTACATAGTTTGGTGACACAATCCTTGCTATACTGCCAATTGCATGCATCGCGTTTCGCGTCGACAATGTACAATGTTGTACCAGTATCAGCATTAGAAAAGCTGCTACCATCCTGTGCCAGTTCCTTCCCCCCCTTTATCACACCCTGTGCCATTATATTCCCCCTTCTCTGATGCTCCCTTCCCCTATATTCCTTCCCCTCCCCCCTGTGCCATTCTATTTCATTCCCCCCTGTGCCATTCTATTTCAGCCCCCCATGCCATTCTATTTCATCCCCCCAGTGCCATTCTATTTCAACCCCCTCCTGTGCCATTCTATTTCAGCCCCCCCCCCGTGCCATTCTATTTCACCCCCCTGTGCCATTCTATTTGACCCCCCCTGTGCCATTCTATTTCACCCCCCTGTGGTACTCTATTTCACCCCCCCCGTGCCATTCCATTTCACCCCCCCCCCCCCGTGCCATTCTATTTCACCCTCCCCTCCTTTGCCATATCATTCACTTATTCACCAAACCCCCTCCCCCGGCTTTTACCTGTCCTCCGTCCCCATGTGCCCTCTGGCAGGCTCACGGGCGCGGTGGTTATGTTGCTGAACCGCATCCTCTGTCCTAACAGAGGTGCGTGTGATGAGTGATGTCATAGCACGCGCCTATGCTGGGATGCTGATGTCCTGCGCCGCTCGCTATAGGCTCCAGCATACAGCGGTAGTCTATAGGAGTTTAGTGATGGGGCGAGGATGATTGCCCCATTTTATGTGAATTCCTCAAGCGTTTGGCTCTGTTAGTTTGAAGAAGGGCTAAATGCCTGAAGAATTCACCTGCCCGGCGCCCGGAACTGAACATCCCGGGCGTCAGGCAATACAATTTTCACATCCCTGGAATGCAATGTGGATTTTCCTCACCCACCCACTAACACACCTGCAGCTCACCCTTCATCTTCACCCTAATGGCCGTTGGTGCACATAGGAGTGTTGGGGGCCCTTATAAGTCCTTCTCTGCAGTGTCACTGAAGAAGCCTGCGCTGTGTAATATCCGCCTCTGGACCTGTGAGTCTTTACTGTGTGTAAGGAGACAGATGCCCTGTAGTAGAACAGGGAAGAGGCTTTAGGCTTACCCTCACAACACTATTAACTAGGTCAGTCCAGCAGCAGTCTCCTCTCACTGTATTCCTCAGACGCCAGGACTCAGTGCTTGTCTCTGCCAGCAGGTCTCTCTCTCAGATGGTGTGGTCCTGTGTGAAGCAAGTTCTCTCAGCTAGGTGCTATCTCTGTAGTGCAGTCTCTCACAGCTAGAAGCATGTCTTTTCTCTGGCTGAGCTTGTGGTAATCTGAGCAAATCCTCAGGGCACAGGACCTGTGTGATGTCACAATCATGTGACCGAAGTCTCCATCAATCAGCATAATCTCTCATGAAATGGGTGCTAATCATGTTATCACGGCTCCAGTCTTTATTAACAGCATACTAGTTAATTTTTGGTCTCCATCGGCCATCTACTGGGCATTTCAGATAATGCAGCCAACTCCACAGGGGTTACATGTGCACTACAGAACAACATATTTGAACAATCTTTCTAGCTTCAGGACCCTCCCAACCCATCCTTACGAGCTCTATCTGTATGCTGATACTGCTCTGTGGGATCAAAATGAAAGGAAAACTGTCAGCTCTCTTCCCCTGCACTAACCAGCGGTACTGGCCACCTCACTTGCATATAGCAAAAATAGAAGATTAAGGCCGAATGGCGTGGCGGATCTCGGCACGGTAAGCATGAAACTGATCAGCGTCCCCCGCACTACCAGCCAGTACCACTGGTTAGTGCGGAGGAAGAAAGCTGACAGTTTTCCTTTAATATTAGTTATACACCTCCCTTGAGGCTTTGTTCACAAATTGAATTTTTTCTGTCTTTGTTGTGATTTTCCCAAAATCACAGCAAAATTTTTTGCTATTTTACCACAATTGTACAACTTTTGGAAAATTGTTTATAACAAACAAAATCCTGTAAAAATATGTGAAAATGAAAAAACCTGTGAAAACAGCCTTAAGGCTTTAAATCTTCATTAAAAAAAATCACCTAAATTGTAATTATAGGGCAGCCAGCTAGCCCTTTGCATTCACTTCCAGGCAAGTGGAAGAGAGAGGTGTTGTCTGGTAACTATAAAAGAAAGTATTCTAAGCGATTGTCTGAGCTAGTGATTGTGTGTCTGTATACAAGAGTGTGAAGTATACAAGTGAGGGGGAAGTATAAAAGTGAGATGAACTTAAAATTAAGTGACTTAAAATTCAGGGAGTTTAATTGAAATATTTGATTGTTTCTTTACTGTAAATTTTTGAAATCCCCAAATCTAGTACGGCCTCCATGTTGTAAAAGGCAGTCCAGTGTGCATCTTGCACAATGTATGCAATCCTTGAACAGAAGTTTGAGGGTGCATATTGTTGTGTGAAATGTGTGCGAGTTGTTCATTTGGAAGCCCAGATCCTGGATCTAGAGGAGCAACTGGCAACACTTAGACGCATTGACAACTTGGAGAGGATTCTCCTGCTCACTGAGCAAGTACTCTCTGGGGTAGAGGTGGGGGAGGATAGTGGGACGGAGGTGCAGGACAATCAGGCAGATAGCTGGGTTACAGTTAGAAAATGGGGTAGAGGGAAAAGTGTCAGGGAGGCAAGTCCTGATCTGGCACACCCCAACAAGTTTGCCCGGTTGGCAGATGAGGGGGATGCCATTTCAGAGCTAGCGGTACCGGAGCAGGACTCTGCCTCTGACCGCCAGGGGGGGCGGTCTGCTCCAGTAAGGAGGGAGGGAGGAGTGCAGGGCAGGCCAGACAGGTACTGGTAGTGGGGGACTCAATTATTAGGGGGACTTATTAGGGGGACAAACAGGGCGATCTGTCACAAAGACCGGGATCGCCAAATAGTGTGTTGTCTTCCTGGCGCTCAAGTTTGGCACATCGCGGATCGGGTTGACAGGTTGCTGAGTGGGGCTGGAGAGGACCCAGCAGTCATGGTACATATTGGCACCAATGACAAAGTAAGAGGTAGGTGGAGTGTCCTTAACCCCTTGGGGATGGAGCCCATTATGACCCTAAGGACACTTTATGCATTAATAACTGGGATGCTTTTACTTATAAATTTGATTCCGAGATAGTTTTTTTGTGACATTTTCTAATTTATGTTAGTGGTAAATTTTTGTCAATACTTGCATCATTTCTTGGTGAAAAAATTCCCAAATTTCAGGATTTTTTCAGGGGGCATGTCGCATTTAGGAAGCCCCATTATGCCAGAACAGTTAAAAAAAAAAAAAAAAACACATGGCACACTATTTTGGAAACTACACCCCTCAAGGAACGTAACAAGGGGTAAATTGAGTCTTTATACCCCACAGGTGATTGACTAATTTTCGTTAAAGTGGGATGGGAAAAGGAAAAATTTGATTTTTTACTCTAAAATGCTGGTGTTACCCCAAAATTTTCATTTTCACAAGGAGTAATAGGAGAAAATGCCCCCCAACATTTGTAACCCCATTTCTCTCGAGTAAGGAAATGCTTCATATGTGGATGTAAAGTGCTCTGTGGGTTCACTAGAGGGCTCAGGAGGGAAAGAGCGACATTGGGCTTTTGGAGAACAAATTTTTCTGAAATGGTTTTTGGGGGGCATGTCACATTTAGGAAGCCCCCATGATGCCAGAACAGTGAAAAAAAAAAACCCACATGGCACACTATTTTGGAAACTACACCCCTCAAGGAACGTAACAAGGAGTAAAATGAGCCTTAGCACCCCACAGGTGATTGACAAACTTTCGTTAAAGTGGGACATTAAAATAAAAAAACATTTTTTTTCAATAAAATTCTGGTGTTACCCCAAATGTTTCATTTTTACAAGGGGTAATAGGAGAAAACGTCCCCATTGTGTAACCCCATTTCTTCTGAGTATGGAAATACCTCATATGTGGATTTAAAGTGCTCTGCGAGCGAACAACAATGCTTAGAAGAGAAGGAGCGCCAAGGGGTGCAGTGAGCATTTACACTCCACTGGCATTTGACAGATCTTTTGAACAGTGGGCTCCCTGTTGTGCGTCCGCAGAGCATTTTATGTCCACATATGGGGTATTTCCGGAAGGAACTGCATTACTAATTTTGTGTTTTTTTTCCTCCTTTTACCTCTTGTGAAAATGAAAAGTATGGGGCAACACCAGCATGCTAGTGAATTTTTTTTTTTTTTTACACTAACATGCTGGTGTAGCCCCTAACCTTTCCTTTTCATAAGGGGTAAAAGGAGAAAAATCCCCCCCCCCAAAATTTGTAATGCAATTTCTCCTGAGTATGAAAATACCCGATATGTGCCTGTAAACTGTTGCCTTGAAATACAACAGGGCTCCGAAGTGAGAGAGCGCCATGCGCATTTGAGGCCTGCATTAGGAATTTGCAATAGGGGCAGACCCGGATGCAAGAATGGGGCTTGTCTCCACCAAAACTCTACGGCAGTGTTTCCCAAACAGGGTGCCTCCAGGTGTTGCAAAACTCAGAACCTTTCAGGACAGTCAATGGCTGTCCGGCAATACTGGGATTAGTTGTTTTGAAACAGCTGGAGGCTCCATTTAGGAAACACTGCCATATGAGACGTTTTTAACTGTTATTGGGGGGGGGGGGGGCGGTAAGGGTGTGTATGTAGTGTTTTACTTTTTATTTTGTGTTAGTGTAGTGCAGTGAAGTGTTTTCAGGGTACATTTACACAGCCAAGGGTTCACAGTGAGTTTTCCGCTGGGAGTTTGAGCTGAGATCCTCCAGATGTGGCAAAACTACAACTTTCAGCATGCACTGACAGCCTTTGGTTGTTTGGGCATCTGGAGGGCTACAGTTTGGAGAACACCATATAGTGGCCTTTTAAACTGTGGCCCTCCAGATGTTGCAAAACTACAACTCCCAGCATGCCCAGACAGCCTTTGGTTGTTTGGGCATGCTGGGAGTTGTAGTTTTGCAACTTTTAGAAGGCTACAGTGAAGATCACTTACCAGCGACCTTCGTTGCAGCCTCCTCCACCGCCGCACTTTCCGGCCGGCCTTCTACTGCCACCGCTGCTCCCATGCCGCCGCCGCTGCTCAGATGCCTCTGGCAAGCCGGCCATATCCACCCCCCACCCCCGGTCTTCCCGGACTTCAATCGATGGGCACAGCGGGGGAAATTAACCTTAACCCCTCCGCCCCCAACTGCCATTGGTTGGTCAGTCCTGATCGACCAATGGCAGAGGATAGGAGGAGGTGGCACCCCTGCCACCTCACTCCTATCCTTTAGAATGGTTGGGCTCTGATCTATGATCACTCTTATTTTCCAGGCGATTCGGTCATCAGTTACCAGATTGGTCTGGAATCTCCACAAATCGCCGGTCTGAATGGTCACAAGACCCCCCCCCCAGCAGGCATCCCGGTCCAATCACCGCCTGGTGAGCGGTGGTGATCAGAAATACAGAGGGCATACAGATACGCCCTCTGTCCTTAAGTACCAGGTCGCAAATTTGTCCAAGCGGCAGAATCATTGATCAATGGGTTCCTATGAGAAACCATTGATCAATGTAAAAGACCAGTGTGTGCAGTGTTATAGCCCCCTATGGGAGCTATAACATTGCAAAAAAAAAGTTACAAAAAATAAAGTTAATGAAGATCATTTAACCCCTTCCCTAATAAAAGATTGAATCACCCCCCTTTTCCCATTTAAAAACTGTGTAGATAAAAATAAACATATGTGGTATCGCCGCATGCGGAAATGTCAGAATTATAAAAATATATTGTAAATTTAACTGCACAGTCTATGGTGTACGCGCAATTCCAAAGTCCAAAATAGCGTATTTTTGGTCACTATTTATATCATGAAAAAATGAATAAAAAGCGATCAAAAAGTCCGATCAATACAAAAATGGTACCACGGCACAAAAAATGAGCCCTCATACCGGCCCATACACCGAAAAATAAAAAGTTATAGGGGTCAGAAGATGACAATTTTAAACGTATACATTTTCCTGCATGTAGTTATTTTTTCCAGAAGTACGACAAAATCAAACCTATATAAATAGGGTATCATTTTAATCGTATGGACCTAAAATATAAAGATAAGGTGTCATTTTTACCAAAAAATTTACTGCGTAGAAACGGAAGCCCCCAAAATTACAAAATGGCTTTTTTTCTTCAATTTTGTCGCACAATGATTTATTTTCCATTTCTCCGTAGATTTTTGGGTAAAATTACAAAGTAGAATTGGTGGTGCAAATAATAAGCCATCATATGGATTTTTAGGTGCAAAATTGAAAAGGTTAGGATTTTTAAAAGGTCAAGTGGAAAAAACCAAAGTGCAAAAACGGGAAAACCATCCGTCCCCAAGGGGTTAATGAGTCTACCTGGCTGAACTTAAATGCTACATGCAAATTCAGAGAATTCATGGGAAATATACTAGTATGCACAAAGTATAGGGTCCTGTACACGACCGATGATAATGCCTCTTAATCTAGGTGAACCAGTCACCAGAAATGGATGACTGAGGGAGTGCTATATAAAGAACGACCTTACTGAGCCGTTCAAACCGATACTGGATGTGCTTTTGCATGACTAATATAGCACTCCGGATCTGATGTGTTTATCTTTTAACAGCTCTTTTCTTGTAACGTACCATAATTCAGGAACACCTGAAAGCTGAACTTACTTATGCAGACTAAAGTCAGCAACCGCCGAGCCGTGAAGTTCTTGACCAATCGAATCACTGTAACTTTGCTCATCTTCTAGTAGAGGTGACAAAATTGGCGTTTATATTTATTTATTTAAAAATAAAGACATTTATTAACCTCTTAAGGACGCAGGGCGTATGGATACGCCCTGCATTCCGAGTCCTTAAGGACGCAGGGCGTATCCATACGCCCGTGGGTATTCCGGTCCCCACCGCTAGCCGGTTGGGGACCGGAGCTGGATGCCTGCTGAAATCGTTCAGCAGGCATCCCGGCATATCGCCCAGGGGAGACAATTCAGTCCAGCGATCTGCGGCGATTCCGGGTCAATCGGGTCTCCAGTGACCCGGTGACCCGGAATTACTGGCTGATCGGGGCCATCTCTGATGGCCCCGAACAGCCAGAGCCTGCAGGGGTGAGGTGGCACTGGTGCCACCTCACGATCGCCCTGATTCGTCGGCCGGATTACCGGCCGACCAATCAGGGCGCCTGCTGCGGATGTCACTCCCACACCCGCTCCGCCCTTCTTCCGGAGGACGTGAGCGGGTGCGGGAAGACGACCCCGGGTGCTGGGGACCCCGATCCCCGGCGTCCATGTTGGGATCGGGGCCCCAGGAGCGACGGCGGCGGCGAGGGACAGTCCTGCGACGGAGCAGCAGCAGGAGGTGAGTTACAGCCTCCTGCTGTTGCTTAGCAACAGCTCCCAGCATGCAAAAAGGGCATGCTGGGAGCTGTAGTTATGCAACAGCAGGAGGCAGACCACCACAACTCCCAGCATTCCCTTATGGGCATGCTGGGACTTATGGTTTTGCAACAGCTGGAGGCACATTTTTTCTATGGAAATTGTACCTTCAGCTGTTGTATAACTACAACTCCCAGCTTGCACAAACAGCTAAAGTGCATGCTGGGAGTTGTAGTGGTGCATCTGCTGGTTGCATAACTACAACTCCCAGCATGCCCGTTGGCTGTCGGTGACTGCTGAGAGTTGTAGTTTTGCAACAGCTGAAGGCACACTGGTTGTGAAACTCAGAGTTTTTTTTTACCTAACTCAGTGTTTCACGACCGGTGTGCCTCCAGCTGTTACAAACTACAACTCCCAGCAGTCACCTTACACCATGCACCGTACATGCTGGGAGTTGTAGTTTTGCAACAGCTGGAGGCACACTGGTTTTGAAACACTGAGTAAGGTCACAAACTCAGTGATACATAACCAGTGTGCCTACAGCTGTTGCAAAACTAAAACTCTCAGCATGTACAGTCTGTCAGCGCATGCTGGGAGTTGTAGTTTTGCAACAGCTGGATGTCCCCCCCCCCCCCCCCCCAATGTGAATGTACAGGGTACACTCACATGGGCGGAGGCTTACAGTAAGTATCGGGCTGCAAGTTTGAGCTGCGTCAAATTTTTGTGGCAACAGCTCAAACTTCCAGCGAGAAACTACTGTGAACCCCCGCCCGTGCGACTGTGCCCTAAAAACACTACACTACACTACCACAAAAAATAAAATAAAAAGTAAAAAACACTACATATACACATACCCCTACACAGCCCCCCTCCCCTCCCCAATAAAAATGAAAAACGTCTGGTACTCCACGGTTTTCAAAACGGAGCCTCCAGCTGTTGCAAAACAACTACTCCCAGTATTGCCAGACAGCCACTGACTGTCCAGGCATGCTAGGAGTTTTACAACAGCTGGAGGCACCCTGTTTGGGAATCACTGGCGTAGAATTCCCCTATGTCCACCCCTATGCAATCCCTAATTTAGGCCTCAAATGCGCATGGCGCTCTCACTTTGGAGCCCTGTCGTATTTCAAGGCAACAGATAAGGGTCACATATGGGGTATCGCCGTACTCGGGAGAAATTGTTTTACAAATTTTGGGGGGTATTTTCTGCTTTTACCCTTTTTAAAATGTAAAATTTTTGGGAAAAGAAGCATTTTAGGTAAAAATAAATTTTTTTTTTTTTACATATGCAATAGTCGTGAAACGCCTGTGGGGTATTAAGGTTCACTTAACCCCTTGTTACATTTCCCAAGGGCTCTAGTTTCCAAAATAGTATGCCATGTGGTTTTATTTTGCGGTCCTGGCACCATAGGGGCTTCCTAAATGCGGCATGCCCCCAGAGCAAAATTTGCTTTCAAAAAGCCAAATGTGACGCCTTCTCTTCTGAGACCTGTAGTGCGCCAGCAGAGCACTTTTCACCCCCATATGGGGTGTTTTCTGAATCGGGAGAAATTGGGCTTCAAATTTTGGGGGGTATTTTCTGCTTTAACCCTTTGTAAAAATGTAAATTTTTTGGGAAACCAAGCATTTTAGGTAAAATTTATTTATTTTTTTTACATATGCAAAAGTCGTGAAACACCTGTGGGGTGTTAAGGTTCACTTTACCCCTTGTTACGTTCCCCGAGGGGTCTAGTTTCCAAAATGGTATGCCATGTGTTTTTTTTTTTTGCTGTTCTGGCACCATAGGGGCTTCCTAAAGGTGACATGCCCCCCAAAAACCATTTGACGCTCCTTCCCTTCTGAGCCCTCTACTGCGCCCGCCGAACAATTAACATAGACATATGAGGTATGTGCTTACTCGAGAGAAATTGGGTTTCAAATACAAGTAAAAAATTTTCTCCTTTTTACCCCTTGCAAAAATTCAAAAATTGGGTCTACAAGAACATGCGAGTGTAAAAAATGAAGATTGTGAATTTTCTCCTTCACTTTGCTGCTATTCCTGTGAAACCCCTAAAGGGTTAAAATGCTTACTGAATGTCATTTTGAATACTTTGGGGGGTGTAGTTTTTATAATGGGGTCTTTTATGGGGTATTTCTAATATGAAGACCCTTCAAATCCACTTCAAACCTGAACTGGTCTCTGAAAAATAGCGAGTTTCAAAATTTTGTGAAAAATTGGAAAATTGCTGCGGAACTTTGAAGCCCTCTGGTGTCTTCCAAAAGTAAAAACTTATCAATTTTATGATGCAAACATAAAGTAGACATATTGTATATGTGAATAAAAATTTTTTTTATTTGGAATATCCATTTTCCTTATAAGCAGAGAGCTTCAAAGTTAGAAAAATGCAAAATTTTCTAATTTTTCATCAAATTTGGGGATTTTTCACCAAGAAAGGATGCAAGTTACCACAAAATTTTATCACTATGTTAAAGTAGAATATGTCACGAAAAAACAATCTTGGAATCAGAATGATAACTAAAAGCATCCCAGAGTTATTAATGTTTAAAGTGACAGTGGTCAGATTTGCAAAAAATGGCCGAGTCCTTAAGGTGAAAAAGGGCTCAGTCCTTAAGGGGTTAAATAACAACAGTTATGTATGACATGCACATCTCTGTGATTTTATACTTAGATACCTGCACTTTGTGTAAGATAAGTGGAAGTATTCTTTGAGGATACCTCTTGGTACATTATAGTATATTATATACACGTCAGTTATTAATGGAATTAATTAAAATGATAACTTCTATGGAGATTATTAAAATACATGTGTTCTATAAAATCCCCATCACTTAATTATGATGTCAATGCTGCTGTGGATATAGAAGGATATTTCATTGCTAGGTACATCTGGATGAGTAAAGCATTCTGTTGAACTCTTGGGCATTCACACTGTTTTTAGCCAAGCTATTTTCTAACAGAACAGTGATTAAATATTGAACAAGGAGAAACAGGGTCAAGCACTTAATGTTTAGTATCTTTCAACACATATCTTATTTATTGAGCATCAATTAACTGTCTTCATCAAATTGTCCTTAAACCGAACATATAACAATATACATGTATATGGCCAGTCGTGAGTTCCAGCCCTGACAGTGTATTATATTTATGTAAATTTTAATATACTTTTTAGTGCAAATAAAGGTAAAAACTGTACAAAAGTGCTGTAATTCAGCAGTTGATGTCCATGTGACAAAAAGCAGCTTTAAAAAGTCTCATACACTTATTTGAAATGTGCTGCAGTAACTCACCTCCTAGAAGAATTTTCTGGTCCATCTATTGATGGGGGGGATGTAAGCAGGTGCCTAAATTGGCAGCTGCAAGAAAATCTTTAAGCTTTTTTTTTTTTTTTAAGTTCAAAATGTCAAATTCCTTATATAATTGACCTGTACTCCATTTCCTAACAACCCCCTCTGTCACTCTCGAAAACGTTCATTTCCATTGCTCTCAATGCACCTGTCAAAGGTTTTTGAGCACTGAAAACCTTTCTAAAACTGAGAAGAAAAATCCTGTTCTGCATTGGTAATTTATGGAAACAGACACTGCTCTTAGGAAGTGTAAATCCTGGATTGTATCACTGAAACATGCTGGCTCAATACTGCTCGTAACTGCTCAAAATTCATCAACAAATGATACAAGAGGAAGACAAGTATGGTTATAAGTTTTCTTTTTGTATATGAGAGTAGTGATTAAAAGGGTTGTCTTCATTCCCTTTTTAGGTCATAGGGATCTGCTTTGGACACCCCTAAATAGGTGAGAATGTTATCATCTATACAAATTCATTTCATGTTCATATATGGTTTTCATTGATCATTAATATGACAATTCTCCTTAAAGGGGTTATCCCTTGAGAAATATTGTTGTGTGCATCTCCCACCGGCTTACAAACTTTACGGGCTTTCCTCTGCAGTGAGGTGAGAATAGGGAGAAAAGGCTCCTCCACATTGGTTATAGCAATCAGTTGGGGGTCTCTGCAGCCGAACCCCATTAATCAAAACTTTTTACATATCTCCATTAAATCTCATTCTCATGTGTAGTGCAAAGAGATTATTCATCCCTGTGGTTTCTGATCAGTCCAAGAATGAAAGTATGTGCAGCTGTCTTAAAGGGGTACTCCAGTGGAAAACTATTTTTTTTCAAATCAACTGGTGCCAGAAAGCTAAACAGATTTGTAAATTACTTCTATTAAAAAATCTTAATCCTTCCAGTAGTTATCAGCTGCTGTTATGATCCACAGGAAGTTCTTTTCTTTTTGAATTTCCTTTCTGTCTGATCACAGTGCTCTCTGCTGACATCTCTGTCCATTTTTGGAACTGTCCAGAGTAGGAGCAAATCCCCATACAAACCTATCCTGCTCTGGACTGTTCCTGACATGGACAGGGGTGTTAGCAGAGAGCACTGTGGTCAGACAGAAAATAAATTAAAAAAGAAAATAACTTCCTGTGGAACATACAGCAGTTTATAATTGATGGAAGGATTAAGATTTTGTAATAGAAGTAATTTACAAATCTGTTTAACATTCTGGCACCAGTTGATTTATAAAAAAAAATGTTTTTCACTCGAGTAAGGGCTGATTTTGTGAATTAATCGCATGGTGAATTTGTAATTCATGATAACAACTGTTATATAGTAGGTTGTGCTCCTGTTGGAATTGTGAAAAGGGTTTCAGGCAGCTCCTTGTGAAGATGGAGTGCCACCTTGTCTTTTGAGGGGGTTTTACACTTTTTCCGCATATTTTTGCTTGGTCCAATTATATCTCTCCTGAAGGCTTAACCCCTTAAGGACCAAGGGCGTACAGGTACGCCCTTGGTCCTGCTCTCCTGATATAACGCGGGGTTACACAGTAACCCCGCGTCATATCACGGCGGGCCCGGCGTCATAGTGAAGCCGGGACCCGCCTCTAATAGCGCGCAGCACCGATCGCGGCGCCGCGCGCTATTAACACTTTAGCCGCGCGCTCAGAGCTGAGCTGCGCGGCTAAAAGTGAAACCGAAAGTGGCCGGCTAGCTCAGTCGGGCTGTTCGGGATAGCCGCGGCTAATCGTGGCATCCCGAACAGCTGACAGGACAGCGGGAGGGCCCCTTCCTGCCTCCTCGCTGTCCGATCGCCGAATGACTGCTCAGTGCCTGAGATCCAGGCCTGAGCAGTCATGCGGCAGAATCGTTGATCACTGGTTTCTTATGAGAAACCAGTGATCAGCATAGAAAATCAGTGTGTGCAGTGTTATAGGTCCCTATGGGACCTATAACACTGCAAAAAAAAAGTGAAAAAAGAAAAGTGAATAAAGATCATTTAACTCCTCCCCTATTAAAAGTTTGAATCACCCCCCTTTTCCAATAAAAAAAAAAACACAGTGTAAATAAAAATAAAAATAAACATATATGGTATCAATTATAAAAATATGTAATTAATTAAACCACTCGGTCAATGGCGTGCGCGCAAAAAAATTCCAAAGTCCAAAATAGTGCATTTTTGGTCACTTTTTATATCATTTAAAAATGAATAAAAAGCGATCAATAAGTCCTATCAATACATAAATGGTACCGTTAAAAACTTCAGATCACGGCGCAAAAAATTAGCCCTCATATCGCCCCATACACGGAAAAATAAAAAGTTATAGGGGTCAGAAGATGACAATTTTAAACGTATTAATTTTCCTGCATGTAGTTATGATTTTTTCCAGAAGTCCGACAAGATCAAATCTATATAAGTAGGGTATCATTTTAATCGTATGGACCTACAGAATAAAGATAAGGTGTCATTTTTACTGAAAAATGTACTACGTAGAAACGGAAGCCCCCAAAAGTTACAAAACAGCGTTTTTTTTTTTCAATTTTGTCACACAATGATTTTTTTTCCCGTTTCACCGTAGATATTTGGGCAAAATGACTGACGTCATTACAAAGTAGAATTGGTGTCGCAAAAAATAAGCCATCATATGGATTTTTAGGTGCAAAATTTAAAGAGTTATGATTTTTTAAAGGCAAGGAGCAAAAAACGAAAATGCAAAAACGGAAAAACCCCCGGTCCTTAAGGGGTTAAAGGGTACCTTTCATCAAAAAAATATTATAGATTAATGTATGCTGAATAACTTTCCAATAGCATGTTATTAAAAAATATGCTTCTTTCTGTTTAATTTTCCACTTTGAAAAAATGACCACTAGGGGTCTCCCTACCAGTCCTGGCCGCAAGCCTTTTTTTAAAATTTTTTTTTATAGATTTCAGACTAATGCTGTAGTCCTAAATGTCAGACTGCAGCCTGGACACAGACAAACTCAGCACTGCTCCCTGGCTTTCAATCAGACAGGCAGGAGCCAGCACTGTGCTCATAGCACAGCAGAGCATACTCCCGACTCTGCCTTACTGCATGCCCTCATTCATTTTACTATCTGAGCTCCGATCTTTCTTCTCTCTGCACATGCAGTTGTAAACAGAGAGGAGAGGATTCAGAGCTGCTGGCTGCTGTGTTCACAGCCTCTATGCTGGGCCATGCCCCCCTCCTCCCTCACACTAGGATCACTGAATGAACAGCCAATAAATCTGGTAGAAAGAGGGGGTTTTGAATGAAAAGAAACACAGGGATAGTGTCAGTGAGAGTCAGGGACAGATGGGGGGGGGGGATTAGGGAGAGCTTAGATCATGATAGGTACTGTCATTTGGAAAAACTTTTGACATGTCCTGGCGACATGTCAAAAGTTTTGATCTGACAGGTACTCTTTAACAAATGTAATTACACTGCTCAAAAAAATAAAGGGAACACTAAGATAACACATCCTAGATCTGGATGAATGAACTAATCGTATTAAATACTTTTGTCTTTATATAGTTGAATGTGCTGACAACAAAATCACACATGAATTATCAATGGAAATCAAATTTATCAACCCATGGAGGTCTGGATATGGAGTCAAACTGAAAATCTAACTGGAAAGCCACAATACAGGCTGATCCAACTTTATGTAATGTCCTTAAAACAAGTCAAAATGAGGCTCAGTAGTGTGTGTGGCTTCCACGTGCCCGTATGACCTCCCTACAACGCCTGGGCATGCTCCTTATGAGGTGACTCCTGGACAGTCTGTGGTACAACGTGGCATTGGTGGATGGAGTGAGACATGATGTCGCAGATGTTCTCAATCAGATTCAGGTCTGGGGAACGGGTGGGCCAGTCCATAACATCAATACCTTCCTCTTGCAGGAACTGCTGACACACTCCAGCCACATGAGGTCTAGCATTGTGTTGCATTAGGAGGAACCCAGGGCCAACTGTACCAGCATATGGTCTCACAACAGGTCTGAGGATCTCATCTCGGTACCTAATGGCAGTAAAGCTACCTCTCGCAAGCACATGGAGGGCTGTGCGGCCCCCCAAAGAAATGCCACCCCACACCATTACTGACCCACCGCCAAACTGGTCATGCTGGAGGATGTTGCAAGCAGCAGAACATTCTCCACGACATCTCCAGACTCTGTCAAGTCTGTTACATGTGCTCAGTGTGAACCTGCATTCATCTGGGAAGAGCACAGGATGCAAGTGGCGAATTTGCCAATCTTGGTGTTCTCTGCCAAACATCCTGCACGGTGTTGCACTACCCCCACCTATGGTCACCACCTGAAGAACCACTCCTTTATTGGGGGTGTCTTGCTAATTGCCTATAATGTCCACCTGTTGTCTGTTCCATTTGCACAACAGCATGTGAAATTGATTGTCAATTAGTGTTTCTTCCTGAGTGGACAGTGTGATTTGACAGAAGTGTGATTGACTTGGAGTTACATTGTGTTGTTTAACCCCTTAACGATAATGGACGTAAATGGACGTCATGGTGACGTGGTACTTAGCGCACCAATTAGTGATGTCATTACAAAGTACAATTGGTGATGCAAAAAACAAGCCCTCATATGGGTTTGTGGATGCAAATATAAGAGAGTTATGATTTTTAGAAGGCAAGGAGGAAAAAACAAAAATGCAAAAATAAAATTGGTCTGGTCCTTAAGGCCAAAATGTATTGATTCTGCAATGGGACTTTCCCGATGGGAACTCTTATGTGTCAGTTACATACCTCTTTAATAGCTGTCTTGCGCTTTCTTCCATTTTTTCTTTTATCGATTATAGGCAGCACCGCATCTGAATTGTTTCTGTATTAGCTCTGAGTCACAGTGGGCTTTTTTCCCAGCGGCTCCAGCGCTGCAACAAGCGGTGGAGTGTATAATCTGTGCGCCATCTCCTCAATCTGTCCGCTCTAGAGAATGACTGTCTAACTATAGGCAGTAGATCCCGCAAATAGCGGCTAGTGCCGCGACTTCAGAGTGAAGATATAGGAGCGTAATTTGTTCATTTTAATTGTTTTTTGTTGCACAAGTCTTTGTTGCACAAGTCTTTGTTTTTTACCTCATTGTTATTAACGTTTGGATGTATATGGAATTTTGTATATAGATTGTGTAATGTGAGGTAATGTTTCTCCTCCCATTTTTTCGCCCTATGACCCGGCGGTAGTTGTGGGACTTGGACATTTAAATCTTGGCGCATTTTCTCTGTGAATCATTCTGCCTGACGAAGAATCCGGTCCGGATTCGAAACTTTTATGTTGCACTATTTCTAATAAAATTGCCTTGTTTAAACTCACGGCAATTTTGAATCATTCAGGAAGGCGCCATCGGATAGTCTCTCACCTTTTGCTCTTTTATACTTTCTATACCGGACTGAGAAGTTACGGGAATCGGATACCGAGGCTGCCACCTGTCACCGACTTGAGCGAGTCTATATGCCATCTCAGGTGTTGTACTCTTAGTACAACACCACACGGTAAGGTGCAATTTATCCATACACCTTTCTTGTTCATCCCGCAGTATTACACCAGGAGCGCACCTCTTTTCTTTTTATAATTGTTCTACAGATTACGGGTGGTGTTTATCCATTCCGGCAAGGGAAGTAACTCCCTGAGGTTTGCTGCACCGGTGTAACTTTCACTATGGATTATTACCAACAACGGCTCCAACATAGAGATGAATTGATCTGCAAGCTGATTGAACCGGCATCTGGGGGAAGTAAAGGTAACCAGGTTGCTAATGGTAACAGCAGCAGTCTGGAAGAAATTAACCTCGAACTTATGACTAGACTCTTTTTTCAACTTGAGGCTAAACTTAAAGATGAAATGCAACATCAGATAGATGTGGATTTTCTTAATATATATTTGAAAGAAAAGATCACACCGAGAGGTTTGAGACTGACTTTCGGCTCTACGTTTAAAAATGATATTGATTATACCAAAGGGTGGCATGAGCTTATGGATTTTTTGTGTGAAAAACGTATATCACTATGCAATGATTTAAATGATGAAGTGACGTCTCTAATGAAAGAACTACAGATGTTTTCAGGTTATGCAAGCTTTACCAAGATTAATTCTCAGATCACGACTAGATTGTCGAAATTGGAAAAAGAGGTTATAGAGAAAAAAGCAAATAAATTGCTCAGAGATAGGTTAGATTATGCAGCAGGTGACCCCTGGTCTTGGAATAATCATTCCAAGCGTGGTAAAGTTAATGATGGGAAAATGAATGAAGGTGATACTAAAACACCGAATAGGGAGTGGGCTCCCATTGAACATCATAATACACCAACCACATATAATAATAAATATTTTACTAATACACGTTTCAAGAAAAGAGGCAAACAATCAGATATTACTCACTCTCGATCAGAAGCTAGTAAACAATCAGCCCACCCCGCCCGGTAAAATGGTGGCTATCACTAATAGCCAGCCATCGTGCCTCAGGACCTAGGGGGGTTTCATCCCCCCCCCTCACAGCGATCACTCCTATCAGCTAGTCAAATGTGACTAGCTGAAGGCAGCATTTCGCACATAAAAATCCTGAGCAGCACGGAGTGTGTGTCCCGATCACGGAGATCGGGACATACACAATGCTCTGCTAGCAGTTTTTTTTTCCATCCCCGTTCACATTGGTGGTTTCCCTGCCCATTGATGTTTTTACATAAATGCATGCAAATACGTCCCCGCTTTGTGCAATATTATGTTCTATAGTATATGTGTCAATATCAGAAAAAGCAAAAAAATTTGACCTATTGAACATTTCATTTAGTCTAAACTTGCATAAATACATTTGTCTGTGACACATACTGTAGGACTGCACATATATGCATGGACATATCACAATTCACTTCCTGGGAAAAACAAGGGAAGTCCCGCTCCAGGATTCCAGGTCTCATTTTTTAGCTTTTTCTAGACAGCAATACCATGTGACTGGATAAATGGATATATAAGAGGAAACTGGTTATTTCTTTTTTATGCCATGACTAAGGACATGCTTGTCTGAAATGCATAGGCTGCTGTGCCCAGCTTGTATTTTATATTTATGCTTCAATAAAGTGGATCCTTTTACCTGCCGTTGGTTCTGGATTACTCTTTTCTGTCTCCAGTGTCCCTTACATGTCCCCCTTCCCCCAGTGTCTCTTACCCGTACCAAGCTTTTTTTTTTTTTTTAAAGGAGCTATTTAGGTGTACAACAGCTCCCCCTAGTGTCCTAAACCTGTTACTGCACCCTTTGTGCACTAGACACTAGGGGGAGCTGTTGTACACACACACACACACACACACATATATGTTTTCCTATTCCTGGATAACCTTTTTAAGAACACAGTACTTTGACTCATGGACATTTTCGTTCTATCTTTAGACAGAAGAAAACAGCAACACTGACAGACTCACATGGCTTCTGAAGGTATGTGAAACAATAGATGGCGCTATGTGCAAAAAGTTCTGAGATAACAACTGACTCCAAAAGATTGAAGCACTCACCGTCATGGATCTTTTAAAATGATTTATTTCTGCTGGAAAATACAGACAACCAACACTTCCGTGCAGATTTGTGCAGGGCAGATTGTGCAGGAGCGTCATGACTGCAGCCGTTTTACCCCAATTGGAACCAGACAGCAGCTGTTTTACCCCAATTGGAACCAGGTAAATGTCCGCAGTGTGGATGTACTCTTAGTCTACATATAACGGATTTACAGAAAATCTATCGTAACCCACAGTGCTCTCCAGTACAGCGCCGTTATTTGCTCTGTACACTTTATCATGTATGGCCCCTTGTGCTGGAAATGAATATTTATGAAGGCCAATATTACAGGGACTAATCGGGCAGTCAGAACGGTGCTCCAAGGGTCTGGGAACGCCCCCCTTGCACTATGACCAGCATTTTCATGTTTAGATATATCTATTTTTCTTGGGGACAGTACAATGGAATTAAAGGGGTTCTCCACTGGAAAACATTTTCTTTTAAATCAACTGGTGCCAGAAAGTTAAACAGATTTGTAAACTTCTATTAAAAAATCCCAATCCTTCCACTACTTATCAGCTGCTGTATACTACAGAGGAAGTTCTTTTCTTTTTGAATTTCCTTTCTGCCTGACCACAGTGCTCTCTGCTGACTCCTCAGTCCATTTTAGGAACTGTCCAGAGTAGGAGCAAATCCCCATAGCAAGCCTCTCTTACCCTGGACAGTTCCTGACATGGACAGATGTGTCAGCAGAGAGCACTTGTGGTCAGGCAGAAAGGAAAATCAAAAAGAAAAGAACTTCCTGTGGATTATACAGCAGCTGATAAGTACTGGAAGGATTGGCATTTTTTAATAAAAGTAACTTACAAATCTGAGATAAATGGAAATGTGTGTGCAGCTGACAACCTTGTATCCGAGGTTAAATTATGGTTGACAAATCAGTTCTTTTAAATCCACTGGTGCCAGAAAGTTAAACAGATTTGTAAATTAGGAACAACATTTCCACCACCCCTCAAGGATATCACCCTACTGGGTGCACAGTGAAAAATGGTTTGAAGACAGTTTGTTTTAACAATGCAAAAAATATTTATTAAAATACAATTAGAATTTTTTGCCAACTAAGGAGTACTGGTTGGAGCTTGGGGCCACTAAAGGTTCCCCTAGAACCCTGGTAGGTCAGTCCTACAATTGTGGTCTAGAGGAAATGATGTGCCCATGTAACCTTTCACACCTTCATGACCCATAAATTTTTTGCTCATGTTTTTTCCTCCTCACATTCTAAGACCTATTTTCAGTTGCACAAGTTTGTGGAGCAATAATTTGTTCTGAGTTCACAAAACGGTAAATCTGACATGTTAACTTCATTCTATGAGTCAGTGCGATTCCAGTGATACCAAACTTAGAAAACGTGAAAAAGAAAATATATTTACGCTCATGGCTGGCTCCCAGCTGGAGCAATCGAGCACAGATTACACTGATCAATGCTCTGCTATGGCATAGCATTGTTTAGTGTATGAAATCAAAGGATTGCATGTAATAGTCCCCTATGGGGGGCTAAAAAAAGTAAATAATTTAACCCCTTCTTGAAAAAAAGTAATATATATAAGTAAACAAAAATAAAAATAAACATATGTGGTATCGCCACGTGCTTAAATATCTGAACTATAAAAATATAATGTTAATTAAACCGCATGGTCAATGGAATACACGTAAAAAAAATTCCAAAGTCCAAAATTGCGTCTTTTTGGTCACTTTGTATACCCTAAAATTTTTTATTAAAAGTGATCAAAAAGTAAGATCTAAACAATGATGGTACAGATAAAAACTTCACATCAGTGTGCAGAAAATGAGCTCTCATACCACCCTGTATATGGAAAAATAGAAGATGACAATTTTAAACATACTGTCATGATTCGGCTGGCTGGAGGTGGATCCTCTGTGCCAGAGAGGGATTGGCGTGGACCGTGTTGGTGGACCGGTTCTAAGTTGCTACTGGTATTCACCAGAGCCCGCCGCAAAGCGGGATGGTCTTGCAGCGGCGGTAGCAACCAGGTCGTATCCACCAGCAACGGCTCAACCTCTCTGACTGCTGAAGATAAGCGCGGTACAAGGGAGTAGACAAGAGCAAGGTCGGATGTAGCAGAAGGTCAGGGCAGGCAGCAAGGGTCGTAGTCAGGGGCAACGGCAGGAGGTCTGGAACACAGGCTAGGAACACACAAGGGAACGCTTTCACTGGCACAATGGCAACAAGATCCGGCGAGGGAGTGCAGGGGAAGTGAGGTATAAGTAGGGAGTGCACAGGTGATAACACTGATTAGGCCTGCTGCACCAATCAGTGGCGTAGTGGTCCTTTAAATTGCAGAGACCCGGCGCGCGCGCCCTAAGGAGCGGGGCCGCGCACGCCGGGACAACACAGACGGGGAACGGGTCAGGTACGGGAGCCGGGATGCGCATCGCGAGTGGGCGCCTCTCGCGTCGCGAATCGCATCCCGGCTGGGAGTGATATTGCAGCGCACCCGGTCAGCAGGTCTGACCGGGGCGCTGCGAATGAGAGGATGCTGCGAGCGCTCCGGGGAGGAGCGGGGACCCGGAGCGCTCGGCGTAACAGTACCCCCCCCCCTTGGGTCTCCCCCTCTTCTTGGAGCCTGAGAACCTGAGGATAAGACTCTTGTCTAGGATGTTGTCCTCAGGTTCCCAAGATCTCTCCTCCGGGCCACAGTTCTCCCAATCCACCAAATTTTTTTTTTTACCTCTGACTATCTTGGAGGCTAGAATCTCCTTCACAGAGAAGACGTCAGACGAACCGGAAACAGGAGTGGGAGAAACAACTTTAGGAGAGAAGCGGTTAAGGGTGAGTGGTTTAAGGAGAGAAACATGGAAGGCATTGGGAATACGGAGAGAAGGAGGAAGAAGGAGTTTGTAAGAGACAGGGTTAATCTGGCACAAGATTTTGAAAGGACCAAGATAGCGTGGTCCCAGTTTGTAACTGGGGACACGAAAGCGGACATACTTAGCGGAGAGCCATACCTTGTCCCTGGGAGCAAAAATGGGGGGAGTTCTTCTCTTTCTATCAGCAAATTTTTTCATCCGGGATGAAGCCTGTAAAAGAGAATTTGGGGTTTCTCTCCATATGGTGGAAAGATCTCGAGTCACTTCATCCACAGCGGGCAAACCAGAGGGCAAGGGAGTAGGGAGGGGAGGAAGAGGGTGACGGCCGTACACCACGAAAAATGGGGATTTAGCAGAAGATTCGGAGACTCTGAAGTTGTATGAGAATTCGGCCCATGGAAGCAGATCTGCCCAGTCATCCTGGCGGGAGGAAACAAAATGCCGTAAATAGTCACCCTGGACCTGATTAATTCTTTCTACTTGCCCATTGGATTGGGGATGATAAGAGGAAGAGAAGTTTAATTTGATCTTGAGCTGTTTACAGAGGGCCCTCCAGAATTTAGACACGAATTGGACGCCTCTATCCGAGACGATATGCGTGGGCAAGCCGTGAAGGCGAAAAATGTGTATAAAAAATTGCTTTGCCAACTGAGGCGCTGAAGGAAGGCCAGGAAGAGGGATAAAATGTGCCATCTTGGAAAATCGATCAACGACCACCCAAACAACTGTGTTGCCACGGGATGAGGGCAAGTCCGTAATAAAGTCCATACTAATCTGTGACCAAGGCTGTTCAGGAACAGGCAGAGGATGAAGGAGACCAGCAGGCTTCTGGCGAGGAGTCTTATCCCGGGCACAGACAGTACAGGCCCGCACGAAATCAACGACATCAGTCTCCAGAGTCGGCCACCAATAGAATCAAGAGATGAGTTGAAAGGATTTTTTGATGCCCGCATGGCCAGCGAGGTGGGAGGAGTGTCCCCACTTGAGAATCCCGAGACGCTGGCGTGGAGAGACGAAGGTCTTCCCTGGAGGAGTTTGCCTGATGGAAGCCGGAGAAGTGGAGATCAGACAGTCCTGAGGAATGATGTGTTGCGGAGAGGCCTCTACTTCAGAGGCATCAGAAGAACGAGAGAGGGCATCGGCCCTAATGTTCTTGTCAGCAGGGCGAAAATGGATTTCAAAGTTAAAACGGGCAAAGAACAACGACCACCTAGCCTGGCGAGGGTTCAGTCGTTGGGCAGACTGGAGATAGGAGAGATTCTTGTGATCAGTGTATATAATAACTGGATATTTGGATCCCTCCAGCAGGTGCCTCCATTCCTCAAGCGCCAATTTAATGGCCAGTAGTTCTCGATCACCAATGGAGTAGTTTTTCTCCGCCGGAGAGAAGGTCCTATAAAAAAAAACACAAGTAACAGCATGCCCGGAGGAATTTTTTTGTAGAAGAACTGCTCCAGCTCCCACTGAGGAGGCATCTACCTCCAATAGGAAGGGTTTAGATGGGTCAGGTCTGGAGAGCACGGGAGCAGAAGAAAAGGCAGACTTGAGATGTTTAAATGCGTCTTCCGTTTGAGGAGACCAGGACTTAGGATTGGCGTTTTTCTTGGTTAGAGCCACGATAGGGGCCACAATAGTGGAGAAGTGTGGAATGAATTGTCTGTAATAATTGGCGAACCCCAAAAAACGTTGGATAGCACGGAGTCTGGAGGGGCGTGGCCAATCTAACACGGCAGATAGTTTATCTGGGTCCATTTGTAGTCCCTGGCCAGAGACCAAGTATCCTAGAAAAGGAAGAGACTGACATTCAAAGAGACATTTTTCCATTTTGGCAGAGACCCGGCGCGCGCGCGCCCTAAGGAGCGGGGCCGCGCGCGCCGGGACAACACAGACGGGGAACGGGTCAGGTACGGGAGCCGGGATGCGCATCGCGAGCGGGCGCCTCTCGCGTCGCGAATCGCATCCCGGCTGGGAGTGATATTGCAGCGCACCCGGTCAGCAGGTCTGACCGGGGTGCTGCGAATGAGAGGATGCTGCGAGCGCTCCGGGGAGGAGCGGGGACCCGGAGCGCTCGGCGTAACACATACTAATTTTGGTACATGTAGTTATAATTTTTTTTTTGTAGTAAAATAAAAAATAACTATATATATTGGGTATCCTTGTAACTGTATGGGCCTACAGAATAAAGATATGGTGTCAGTTTTACCAAAAAGGGCACTGCGTAGAATCATAAGCCCTCAAATTTACAAAATAGCGTTATTTTTCCGCTTTTGCTCCACAAATAATTTTTTTTATGCTTTCGCCATTAATTTTTGGGTAAAATGATTGATGTTATTACAAAGTACAATTGGTGACACAACAAAGAAGCCCTCATATGGGTCTGTAGGTGCAAAATTTAAAGCGTTCAGATTTTTGGAAGGTGAGGTGGAAAATACGAAACTGCAAAAACGGAAAAACCTGTGGTCCTTAACTCCTTAACGACGAAGGACGTATATTTACGTCCTCTGCCGGCTCCCGCGATATGCCGCGGGGTCACGCGGTGACCCCACGTCATATTGGGTTGGTCTCTGCGGCCATCAACGGCCGGGACCCGCGGCTAATACAGGACATCAACGATCGCGGTGATGCCCTGTATTAACCCTTCAGACAGTTATGATGTGGACCCGACCTGTGGGCTTGTGTCATGTATGCTCACCTGACCCATGACGAACATGTATGTCATGGGTTGGGAAGGGGTTAAATCTGCTCCTGATTAAACTTCTAAACATTTCATATGTATAAAACTAGTTAATGAGATATGTTTTCTTAGATCAAGTCGAGGGAAAAATTATGGAATCACTCAATGGTAAAGAAAAAATTCTAGAATCGTCAATGAAAAATATCCCAATTAGTACATATTATTACTCCTTGGGCTTTATGATGGTTTCAATTCTTTAACCCCTTAACAGTCCATTTTGGCCTTAACCCCTTAGGGACTCAGCCCATTTTCACCTTAAGGACCCAATTCTGACCACTCTCACTTTATGCATTAAATGGGTTATCCACCATAAGGTGATTTTAGTACGTACCTGGCAGACAGTAATGGACATGCTTAGGAAGGATCTGCGCTTGTCTTGGGGCTAAATGGCTATGTTGTGAGATTACTATAACAGTGTGGCTAGCTGTTTGTGAACTTGTATTTCCCATTTGACTTTTGTTTTTTTTACTACAAATCCCACAATTCCATCTTCCTCTCTCCAACACATCAAACACCCCACCCATTGAAACATAAATGAGCTGCATCCATCAAAAGACCTGTGGTTTTCAATCAGGGTGCCTACAGCTGTTGCAGTCGTTGCAGATTGATCTCTCTCTCCCACCAAGTGATTGCTCCACCCACTGAAGCAGACAGGCTCCCTGTCATCAGCTGACTAGTGAGTCAGGTCCCGGCCGCATTGCAAGCTGGGAAAAATCTGAGACAACAGTCATTTTGTATGCTGTTAAAAATAAATATTGGGGTGAAAATCACAGAAGAATTGTGAGAAAACCTTCACACACAGGTACAGACTCTATATTATCAACTACACTAAATTTACAGCCCCTGTAGCATTGTCAAATAAAAAAAATTCCTGGAATACCCCTTTAATAACAGTGAGATGCTTTTACCTTTTATTCTGATTCTAAGATAGTTTTTTTCAAAATGTTCACGAAAAATTTTAAATCTGAATTTTTCAGGGACCAGTTAAGTTTGAAATGGATTTGAGGGGCTTTTCTGTTAGAAATACCCCATAAATGACCCATTATAGAAACTGCATCCCTAAAAGCATTCAAAATGACATTCAGAAAGTTTGCTAACCCTTAAGGTGTTTCACAGGAATAGCAGCAAAGTAAAGGAGAAAATTCAAAATCTTCATTTTTTTACACTCGTATGTTCTTGTAGAGCCATTTTTGGAATTTTTAGTGGTAAAACGAGAAAATGCCCCCCCAAAATGTGTAACCCAATTTATCTCGAGTAAGGAAATACCTCATATGTAGATGTAAAGTGCTCTGTGGGTGCACAAGAGGGCTCAGAAAGGAAGGAGCAACAATAGGATTTTGGAGAATGAAATTTGCTGAAATAGTTTGGGGAACATGTCACATTTTGGAAGCTCCTATGGTGCCAGAAGATAAAAAAAACAAAAACACATGGCATACTATTTTGGAAACTAAACCCCTCAAGGAACATAACAAGGGGTATAGTGAGTCTTAACACCCCACAAGGGTTTGACAACTTTTCGTTAAAGTCAGATGTGTAAATAAATTTAAAAAAATTCACTAAAATGCTGTTTTTTCTGCAAATTTTACTTTTTTACAAGGGGTAATCGGAGAAAATGCCCCCCAAAATTTGTAACCCCATTTCTTGGAAATACCCCATGTGTGGACGTCAAGTGCTCTGCTGGCGCACTACAAGGCTCAGAAGAGAAGGAGTCACATTTGGCTTTTGGAAAGCAAATTTTGCTGAAATGGTTTTTGGAGGCATGTCGCATTTAGGAAGCCCCTATGGTGCCAGAATAGCAAAAAAAAAAAAAAAAAAACACATGCCATACTATTTGGGAAACTGCACACCTCAAGGAATATAACAAGGGGTACAGTGAGCCTTAACACCCCAAAGGTGTTTGGTGACTTTTTGTTCAGTTGGATGTGTAGATGGAATTTATTTATTCACTAAAATGCTGGTTTCTCCCCAAACTTTACATTTTTGAAAGGGGTAATAGGAGAAATGCCCCCCAAAATTTGTAACACCATTTCTTCTGAGTATGGAAATACCCCATATGTGGATGTAAACTGCTCTGCGGGCGAACTACAATGCTCAGAAGAGAAGGAGTGCCATTGAGCTTTTGGAAAGAGAATTTGTTTGGAATGGAAGTCAGGGGCCATGTGCATTTACAAAGCCCCCATGGTGCCACAACAGCGGACGCCCCACATGTGACCCCAATGGGAAACTACACCCCTCACAGAATTTAATAAGGGGTGCAGTGAGCATCAACACTCCACTGGTGTTTGACAGATCTTTGGAACAGTAGGCTGTGCAAATACATTTTTCATTTTCACGGACCACTGTTCCAAAAATCTGTCAGACACCTGTGGGGTGTAAATGTTCACTGTACCCCTTATTACATTATGTGAGGGGTGCAGTTTCCAAATGGGGCCACATGGGGGGAGGGGGGGGTCCATGGGGGCTTTGTAAACATATCTGGCCTTCAATTCTGGACAAATTTTCTCTCCAAAAGCCCAATGGCGCTCCCTCTCTTCTGAGCATTGTAGTTCGCCCGCAGAGCACTTTACATCCACATATGGGGTTACACATATTGGGGTCTTTTTTCCTATTTTCTCTTGTGAAAAAGATTTTTTTTTTTCATTTTTTCATCCAACTTTAACCCCTTGGGGACGGAGCCCATTATGACCCTAAGGACGGGAGCATTTTTTGGAAATCTGACCACTGTCACTTTAACCCCTTAACGACGCAGGACGTATATTTACGTCCTGCGCCGGCTCCCGCGATATGAAGCGGGATCGCGCCGCGATCCCGCATCATATCGCGTCGGTCCCGGCGCTAATCAACGGCCGGGACCCGCGGCTAATACCACACATCGCCGATCGCGGCGATGTGCGGTATTAACCCTTTAGAAGCGGCGGTCAAAGCTGACCGCCGCTTCTAAAGTGAAAGTGAAAGTGACCCGGCTGCTCAGTCGGGCTGTTCGGGACCGCCGCGGTGAAATCGCGGCGTCCCGAACAGCTGATCGGACACCGGGAGGGCTCTTACCTGCCTCCCCGGTGTCCGATCGACGAATGACTGCTCCGTGCCTGAGATCCAGGCAGGAGCAGTCAAGCGCCGATAATGCTGATCACAGGCGTGTTAATGCACGCCAGTGATCAGCATTAGAGATCAGTGTGTGCAGTGTTATAGGTCCCTATGGGACCTATAACACTGCAAAAAAAAATGTAGAAAAAAAAGTGTTAATAAAGGTCATTTAACCCCTTCCCTAATAAAAGTTTGAATCACCCCCCTTTTCCCATAAAAAAAATAAAACAGTGTAAAAAAAAATAAAAATAAACATATGTGGTATCGCCGCGTGCGTAAATGTCCGAACTTTAAAAATATATCATTAATTAAGCCGTACGGTCAATGGCGTACGCGCAAAAAAATTCCAAAGTCCAAAAAAGCATATTTTGGTCACTTTTTATATCATTAAAAAATGAATAAAAAGTGATCAAAAAGTCCGATCAAAACAAAAATCATACCGATAAAAACTTCAGATCACAGCGCAAAAAATGAGTCCTCATACCACCCCATACGTGGAAAAATAAAAAAGTTATAGGGGTCAGAAGATGACATTTTTAAACATATAAATTTTCCTGCATGTAGTTATGATTTTTTCCAGAAGTGCGACAAAATCAAACCTATATAAGTAGGGTATCATTTTAACCGTATGGACCTACAGAATAATGATAAGGTGTAATTTTTACCGAAATATGCACTGCGTAGAAACGAAAGCCCCCAAAAGTTACAAAATGGCGTTTTTTTTTCGATTTTGTCGCACAATGATTTTTTTTTCCGTTTCGCCGTGAATTTTTCGGTAAAATGACTAATGTCACTGCAAAGTAGAATTGGCGACGCAAAAAATAAGCCATAATATGGATTTTTAGGTGGAAAATTGAAAGGGTTATGATTTTTAAAAGGTAAGGAGGAAAAAACGAAAGTGCAAAAACGGAAAAACCCTGAGTCCTTAAGGGGTTAAGCATTAATAACTCTGGGATGCTTTTACTTATAAACTTGATTCCGAGATTGTTTTTTCGTGACATATTCTACTTTATGTTAGTGGTAAATTTTCGTCCATACTTGCATCCTTTCTTGGTGAAAAATTCAAAAATCTCATGAAAAATTTGAAAATTTTGCATTTTTCTAACTTTGAAGCTCTCTGCTTATAAGGAATATGGATATTCCAAATAAATTATATATTGATTCACATATACAATATGTCTACTTTATGTTTCCATCATAAAATTGATGAGTTTTTACTTTTGGAAAACATCAGAGGGCTTCAAAGTTCAGCAGCAATTTTCCAATTTTTCGCAAAATTTTCAAAATCTGAATTTTTCAGGGACCAGTTCAGGTTTGAAGTGGATTTGAAGGATCTTCTGGTTAGAAATACCCCATAAATGACCCCATTATAAAAACTGCACCCCCAAAGTATTCAAAATGACATTCAGTAAGTGTGTTAACCCTTTAGGTGTTTCACAGGAATAGCAGCAAAGTGAAGGAGAAAATTCTAAATCTTCATTTTTTACACTGGCATGTTCTTGTAGACCCAGTTTTTGAATTTTTACAAGGGGTTATAGATGAAAAAGCCCCCCAAAATTTGTAGTGTAATTTCTCCCGAGTATGGTGATGCCCCATATGTGTCCCTAAACTGTTTCCTTGAAATACGACAGGGCTCCGAAGTGAGAGAGCGCCATGCGCATTTGAGGACTAAATTAGGGATTGCATAGGGGTGGACATAGGGGTATTCTATGGCAGTGATACCCAAACAGGGTGCCTCCAGCTGTTGCTAAACTCCCAGCATGCCTGGACAGTCAGTGGCTGTCCGGAAATGCTGGGAGTTGTTGTTTTGCAACAGCTGGAGGCTCCATTTTGGAAACACTGCCATACAATACGTTTTTCATTTTTATTGGGGGCGGGGGGGACAGTGTAAGGGGGTGTATCTGTAGTGTTTTACTCTTTATTAGGTGTTAGTGTAGTGTAGTGTTTTTAGGGTACAGTCACACTGGTGGGTTACAGTGAGTTTCCTGCTAGGAATTTGCGCTGCAGCAAAAAATTTGCCGCAGCTCATACTTGAAGCAGGAAACTTGCTGTAAACCCGCCAGCTGTTTCAAAACTACAACTCCCAGCATGTACTGGCAGACCGTGCATGCTGGGAGTTGTAGTTTTGCAACAGCTGGAGGCACACTGGTTGGAAAACCTTCAGTTAGGTTCTGTTACCTAAATCAGTATTTTCCAACCAGTGAGCCTCCAGCTGTTGCAAAACTACAACTCCCAGCATGCACAGTCTGTCAGTACATGCTGGGAGTTGTAGTTTTGCAACAGCTGGGGGCACACTGGTTGGAAAACCTTCAGTTAGGTTCTGTTACCTAACTCAGTATTTTCCAACCAGTGTGCCTCCAGCTGTTGCAAAACTACAACTCCCAGCATGCACGGTTTGTCAGTACATGCTGGGAGTTGTAGTTTTGCAACTGCTGGAGGCACACTGGTTGGAAAACCTTCAGTTAGGTTCTGTTACCTAACTCAGTATTTTCCAACCAGTGTGCCTCCAGCTGTTGCAAAACTGCAATTCCCAGCATGTACTGATCATAGAAGGGCATGCTGGGAGATGTAGTTATGCAACAGCTGGAGGTACGCAACTACAACTCCCAGCATGCTGAGACAGCTGTTTTCTGTGTGGGCATGCTGGAATTTGTAGTTTTGCAACATCTGGAGTGCTACAATTTAGAGACCACTGAACAGTGATCTCCAAACTGTGGACCTCCAGATGTTGCAAAACTACAACTTCCAGCATGCCCAGACAGCAAACAGCTGTGTGGGCATGCTAGGAGTTGTAGTTTTGCAAGATCTAGAGGGCAGTATAGAGATCACTGTGCAGTGGTCTCTAAACTGCAGACCTCCAGCTGTTGCAAAACTACAAATTCCAGCATGCCCACACAGCAAACAGCTGTCTGGGCATGCTGGGAGTTGTAGTTTTGCAACATCTGGAGGGCTACAGTCTAGAGACCACTATAGTGGTCTCAGACTGTAGCCCTCTAGATGTTGCTAGGCAACTACTCACCGGCTTCCGTCGCATCCAGGGAGCCGTCCTCTTCTGCCGCACGCCGCACGCAGATCTCTGTCGCCGCCCACCGATCGCCGTCGCTCCGCTGCCTCCGGACAGGTAAGTGGACTCCGGCGCCGCTCCTCTTCATTTTCCCCGTTCTGCCCCGCCTATTGTGGGTGGGCAGGACGGGGGAAAGCGAAAGTAAACCCCCCCCCCCCCCGCCCCAGATCTGCTATTGGTGGTCGCGTCTAAACCACCAATAGCAGGGATAGGAGGGGTGGCACCCGTGCCACCTCACTCCTATCGCTTTAGGAGTGACCCGGAATCGGCGCAAATCGCAAGTGTGAATTCACTTGCGATTTGCGCCGATCGCCGACATGGGGGGGCTAATGACCCCCCTGGGCATTTGCACGGGGTGCCTGCTGATAGATATCAGCAGTCACCCCGGCCCGGTCCCCGCCCGGCACGCGGCGGGGACCGAAATTCACACGGGCGTATGGATACGCCCTTCGTCCTTAAGTACCAGGACGCAAGGGTGTATGCATACACCCTTCGTCCCCAACAGGTTAACTAAAATCGTCAAACATCTGTGGGGTGTTAAGGCTCACAATACCCCTTGTTACGTTCCGTGAGGGGTGTAGTTTCCAAAATGGGGTCACGTGGTTATTTTTTTTTTTGCATTTATGTCAGAACCACTGTAAAATCAGCCAACCCTGTGCAAATCACCAATTTAGGCCTCAAATTTACATAGTACGCTCTCACTCCTGAGCCCTGTTGTGCACCCGCAGAGCATTATATGCCCATGTAATGGGTATTTTCGTATTCAGGAGAAATTGTGTTAACATTTTTTTTTCCTTTTACCTCTTGTGAAAATGAAAAGTATGGGGCAACACCAGCATGTTAGTGTAAACATTTTTTACAATAATATACAAGTGTAGACCCCAACTTTTCCTTTTCATAAGGGGTTAAAGGAAATACGACAGGGCTCCAAAGTGAGAGAGCACTATGCGCATTTTAGGCCTAAATTAGGGGTTTGCATAGGGACGGACCCAGATACAAGAATTACACTTGTCTCCGATACCAAAATTACCCTACGGCAGTGTTTCCAAAACAGGGTGCCTCCAGCTGTTGCAGAACTCCCAGCATACCTGGACAGTCAATGTCTGTCTGGCAATACTGGGAGTTGTTGTTTTGCAACAGCTGGAGGCTCCGTTTTGGAAACGGTGCCATACCAGAGGGGGGGGGGGGGATGCAGCAAATTTTCCGCTGCGGCTCAAACTCCCTGCTGGGAGTTTGAGCTGCAGCGGAAAATTTGCTGCATCTCAACCTTGCAGCCAGAGACTCACTGTAAACCCCCGCCCGTTTGAATGTACCCTGTACATTCACATGGGGGGGGGGGGGGGGGGGAACCTTTGGCTGTCGTGCATGCTGGGAGTTGTAGTTATGCAACAGCTGGAGGCACACATTTTTTTTTACACTTTTTATGTCCCCATAGGAGACTATTTATAGCAATCATTTGATTGTTAATTCTGTTCAGTGCTATGCATAGGCATAGCACTGATCAGTATTATTGGCAATCTTCTTCTCTGGTCTGCTCGATGTCAGACCAGAGAAGAAGACATTGGGGGACCTCCATCCGCCATCTTGGCTGAGCAAGGACAATAGGCAAGCAGCTTGGTAAGAAAGCAACAACTGTTGGGGCAATTATTAGAAAATGGAAGAAGTTCAAGATGTCAATCTCACTCTGCCTGGAACTCCATGCAAGATCTCACCTCGTGTGGCATCAATGATCATGAGGAAGGTGAGGTGAACTACACGGCAGGACCTGGTCAATGACCTGAAAAGAGCTGGGACCTCAGACTCCAAGTAAACCATTAGAAACACACAATGCCGTCATGGATTAAAATCCTGCAAGGTCCCCCTGCTAGAGCTAGCGTATCTCCAAGCCAGTCTGAATAGAGCTTTTTGATCTAAACTCCTCCGTGTTTGGAGGAAGAAGTAGGTTGAGTACAACCACAAGATACCATCCCAACCGTGAAGCATGGAGGTGGAAACATCGTTCTTTGGGGCTGCTTTTCTGCAAAGGGGACCTGACAACTGCACCATATTGAGGGGAGGATGGATGGGGCAATGTATAGTGAGTTCTTGGTCAACAAACTCCTTCCCTCAGTAGGAGCATTGGAGATGGATCATGGCTAGGTCTTCCAGCACGACAACCACCTGAAACACACAGCCAGAGCAACTAATGAGTGGCTCCGTAAGAAGCATCTTAAGGTCCTGGAGTGGCCTAGCCAGTCTCCAGACCTGAGCACCATAAAAAAATATTTGGAGGGAGCTGAAAGTCTGCATTGCCCAGCGACAGCCTCGAAACCTGAAGGCTCTGATAAAGGTCTGTATGGAAGAGTAGGCCAAAATCCCTGCTGCAGTGTGTGAAAACATGGTCAGGAACTACAGGAAACGTTTGATCTCTGGTACTGCAAACAAAGGTTTCTGTACCAAATATTAAGTTATGCTTTTCTGATGTATCAAATACTTTTGTCAGGCAATAAAAAGCAAATTCATTTTAAAAAAATCATACAATGTGATTTTCTGGATTTTTGTTTTAGATTCCATCTCTACTGTCAAAGAGTACCTATGATAAAAATTACAGACCTCTACATGCTTTTTAAGTAGGAAAACCTGCAAAATCGGCCCTGAATCAAAATTGGCCCACTGTATTAGTAAAGTATTAGTAAAGTCTGTGCCTTAAAGGAGATACATCATGCAAGAAAACATAAGTTTGAGATCACAGGACCCTCCCGCAATCTCCTGCACAGGGCCCCCTCCCTCTCGTGTAGACTCCCGCACAAAGTGGGGGGTCCCAGCTGTCGGAACTCCCCTTATTCTGAATCTAATCCTCCATCCTTTGGATAGGAGGATACGTTTTCTTACATGATATATCTCCTTTAAAGCACAGACTTCATTAATAAACAATCTACGACAATTAAGCTGGTTTCAGTTATTTTGAAAGGAAGTTAAACGATAAGTTTTGCCATGGAATTTTGGATGGATGGAATTTTGTCATGGACCAATTTTATGCAATTTCCAATTTTAAAGTTTGAGATCTGGACTGCAAGATGCATCATCATTCTGAAAAATGACTTCATCAATGACTTTTTGTCAACATTTTCAAAATATATTAAAATTAAAATTGTGGTCTAACTTTGTCAAATATTATTAAAATGTTAATCTTGGTGCTTGTGGCTTCCACATCCTTAAAGGGGTACTCTGCTCCTAGACATCTTATCCCCTATCTAAAGGATAGGGGATAAGATGTCTGATCGCGGGGGTCCCATTGCTGGGGAGCCCCCGCAATCTCTCCTGCTGCCTCCCTGTTGTCACGATGCCGGCTGGCTGGAGGTGGATCCTCTGTGCCAGAGAGGGATTGGCGTGGACCGTGCTAGTGGACCGGTTCTAAGTCACTACTGGTTTTCACCAGAGCCCGCCGCAAAGCGGGATGGTCTTGCTGCGGCGGTAGTGACCAGGTCGTATCCACTAGCAACGGCTCAACCTCTCTGACTGCTGAAGATAGGCGCGGTACAAGGGAGTAGACAGAAGCAAGGTCGGACGTAGCAGAAGGTCGGGGCAGGCAGCAAGGATCGTAGTCAGGGGCAACGGCAGGAGGTCTGGAACACAGGCTAGGAACACACAAGGAAACGCTTTCACTGGCACAATGGCAACAAGATCCGGCGAGGGAGTGCAGGGGAAGTGAGGTATAAATAGGGAGTGCACAGGTGAACACACTAATTAGAACCACTGCGCCAATCAGCGGCGCAGTGGCCCTTTAAATCGCAGAGACCCGGCGCGCGCGCGCCCTAGGGAGCGGGGCCGCGCGCGCCGAGACAGGACCGACGGAGAGCGAGTCAGGTACGGGAGCCGGGGTGCGCATCGCGAGCGGGCGCCACCCGCATCGCGAATCGCATCCCGGCTGCAGTAGCGAGAGTGTAGCGAGCGCTCCGGGGAGGAGCGGGGACCCGGAGCGCTCGGCGTAACAGTACCCCCCCCCTTGGGTCTCCCCCTCTTCTTAGAGCCTGAGAACCTGAGGAGCAGACTTTTGTCTAGGATATTGTCCTCAGGTTCCCAGGATCTCTCTTCAGGACCACAACCCTCCCAATCGACTAAAAAAAAAGTTTTCCCTCTGACCTTCTTGGAGGCCAGTATCTCCTTTACGGAGAAGATGTCCGAGGAGCCGGAAACAGGAGTGGGAGAAACAAGTTTGGGAGAGAAACGGTTGATGATGAGTGGTTTAAGAAGAGAAACGTGAAAGGCATTAGGAATACGAAGAGAAGGAGGAAGAAGAAGTTTGTAAGAGACAGGATTAATCTGGCACAAAATTTTGAAAGGACCCAGATAGCGTGGTCCCAATTTGTAGCTAGGGACACGGAAGCGGACATATTTGGCGGAGAGCCATACCTTGTCTCCAGGAGAAAAAATGGGGGGAGCTCTTCTTTTTTTTATCAGCAAACTTCTTCATGCGTGAAGAAGCCTGTAAGAGAGAATTTTGGGTCTCTTTCCATATGGTGGAAAGATCACGAGATATTTCATCCACAGCGGGCAAACCAGAGGGCAAGGGAGTAGGGAGGGGGGGAAGAGGGTGACGGCCGTACACCACGAAAAATGGGGATTTGGAGGAAGATTCAGAGATTCTGAAGTTATACGAGAATTCGGCCCATGGTAGAAGATCTGCCCAGTCATCCTGGTGGGAGGAAACAAAATGCCGTAAATAATCACCCAAGACCTGGTTAATTCTTTCTACTTGCCCATTGGATTGAGGATGATATGCAGAAGAAAAGTTTAATTTAATCTTGAGTTGTTTACAGAGAGCCCTCCAGAATTTTGACACGAATTGGACGCCTCTATCCGAGACGATCTGCGTGGGTAACCCGTGAAGACGAAAAATGTGTACAAAAAATTGTTTTGCCAACTGAGGCGCTGAAGGAAGACCAGGAAGAGGGATGAAATGTGCCATTTTGGAGAATCGATCAACGACCACCCAAACAACAGTGTTGCCACGGGATGGGGGTAAGTATGTAATAAAGTCCATACCAATCAGAGACCAAGGCTGTTCGGGGACAGGCAGAGGATGAAGAAGACCAGCGGGCTTCTGGCGAGGAGTCTTATCCCGGGCACAGACAGTGCAGGCTCGCACAAAATCCACGACATACGTCTCCAGAGTCGGCCACCAATAGAAACGAGAGATGAGTTGCACGGATTTCTTGATGCCCGCATGACCTGCGAGATGGGAGGAGTGACCCCATTTGAGGATTCCGAGGCGTTGGCGTGGAGAGACGAAGGTCTTCCCTGGAGGAGTTTGCCTGATGGAGGCTGGAGAAGTGGAGATCAGGCAGTCAGGAGGAATGATGTGTTGCGGAGAGAGCTCTACTTCCGAGGCATCCGAGGAACGAGAGAGAGCATCGGCCCTAATGTTCTTATCGGCAGGCCGAAAGTGAATTTCAAAATTAAATCGGGCAAAGAACAGAGACCACCTGGCCTGGCGAGGATTCAGCCGTTGGGCAGACTGGAGATAGGAGAGGTTCTTGTGATCGGTGTAAATAATAACTGGAAATCTTGATCCCTCCAGCAGATGCCTCCATTCCTCAAGTGCTAATTTAATGGCTAGAAGCTCTCGATCCCCGATGGAGTAGTTCCTCTCCGCCGGAGAGAAGGTCCTAGAAAAAAAACCACAAGTAACAGCATGCCCGGAAGAATTTTTCTGTAGAAGGACCGCTCCAGCTCCTACTGAGGAGGCATCAACCTCCAATAGGAAGGGTTTAGATGGGTTAGGTCTGGAGAGCACGGGAGCCGAAGAAAAGGCAGACTTGAGCTGTTTAAAGGCGTCTTCCGCTTGAGGAGGCCATGACTTAGGATTGGCATTCTTTTTGGTTAAAGCCACGATAGGAGCCACAATGGTAGAAAAATGTGGAATAAATTGTCTGTAATAATTGGCGAACCCCAAAAAACGTTGGATAGCACGGAGTCCGGAGGGGCGTGGCCAATCTAAGACGGCAGAGAGTTTGTCTGGATCCATTTGTAGTCCCTGGCCAGAGACCAAGTATCCTAGGAAAGGAAGAGATTGGCATTCAAACAGACATTTCTCCATCTTGGCATAAAGTTGATTGTCACGAAGTCTCTGAAGAACCATACGGACATGCTGGCGGTGTTCTTCTAGATTGGCAGAAAAAATCAGGATATCGTCCAGATATACAACAACACAGGAGTATAAGAGGTCACGAAAAATTTCATTAACAAAGTCTTGGAAGACGGCAGGGGCGTTGCACAGGCCAAAGGGCATGACCAGATACTCAAAGTGTCCATCTCTAGTGTTAAATGCCGTTTTCCATTCATCCCCCTCTCTGATGCGGATGAGATTATAAGCACCTCTTAAGTCCAGTTTGGTAAAGATGTGGGCACCTTGGAGGCGATCAAAGATTTCAGAGATGAGAGGTAGGGGGTAGCGGTTCTTTACCGTGATTTTATTAAGACCGCGGTAGTCAATGCAAGGACGTAGGGAGCCATCTTTTTTGGACACAAAGAAAAATCCGGCTCCGGCAGGAGAGGAGGATTTGCGGATAAAGCCCTTTTTTAAATTTTCCTGGATGTACTCAGACATAGCAAGAGTCTCTGGGACAGAGAGAGGATAAATTCTGCCCCGGGGTGGAGTAGTGCCCGGGAGGAGGTCAATAGGACAGTCATAAGGCCTGTGAGGAGGTAGAGTCTCAGCTTGTTTTTTGCAAAAAACATCCGCAAAGTCCATATAGGCCTTAGGGAGACCGGTTACAGGGGGAACCACAGAGTCACGGCAAGGAGTACTGGGAACCGGTTTAAGGCAGTCCTTGAAACAAGAGGGGCCCCAACTCTTGATCTCTCCAGTGGACCAATCCAGGGTTGGGGAATGGTGTTGAAGCCAGGGTAGTCCAAGGAGAATTTCGGAAGTGCAATTGGGGAGGACCAAAAACTCAATTTTCTCGTGATGAGGTCCGATGCACATTAGGAGGGGCTCAGTGCGGAGACGTATGGTACAGTCCAATCTTTCATTGTTAACACAATTGATGTAGAGGGGTCTGGCGAGACTGGTCACCGGGATGTTGAACCTGTTGATGAGAGAGGCCAGAATAAAATTTCCTGCAGATCCGGAATCCAAGAAGGCCATAGTAGAGAAGGAGAAGGTAGAGGCAGATATCCGCACAGGCACAGTAAGACGTGGAGAAGCAGAGTTGACATCAAGGACTGTCACACCTTTGTGCGGAGTCAGCGTACGTCTTTCCAGGCGGGGAGGACGGATAGGACAATCCTTCAGGAAGTGTTCGGTACCGGCACAGTACAGGCAGAGATTCTCCATGCGGCGTCGTGTCCTCTCTTGAGGTGTCAGGCGAGACCGGTCGACCTGCATAGCCTCCACGGCGGGAGGCACAGGAACGGATTGCAGGGGACCAGAGGAGAGAGGAGCCGGGGAGAGAAAACGCCTCGTGCGAACAAAGTCCATATCCTGGCGGAGCTCCTGACGCCTTTCGGAAAAACGCATGTCAATGCGAGTGGCTAGATGAATGAGTTCATGTAGGTTAGCAGGGATTTCTCGTGCGGCCAGAACATCTTTAATGTTGCTGGATAGGCCTTTTTTAAAGGTCGCGCAGAGTGCCTCATTATTCCAGGATAGTTCTGAAGCAAGAGTACGGAATTGTACGGCGTACTCGCCAACGGAAGAATTACCCTGGACCAGGTTCAACAGGGCAGTCTCAGCAGAAGAGGCTCGGGCAGGTTCCTCAAAGACACTTCGAATTTCTGAGAAGAAGGAGTGTACAGAGGCAGTGACGGGGTCATTGCGGTCCCAGAGCGGTGTGGCCCATGACAGAGCTTTTCCAGACAGAAGGCTGACTACGAAAGCCACCTTAGACCTTTCAGTAGGAAACTGGTCCGACATCATCTCCAAGTGCAGGGAACATTGGGAAAGAAAGCCACGGCAAAATTTAGAGTCCCCATCAAATTTATCCGGCAAGGATAGTCGTAGGCCTGGAGCGGCCACTCGCTGCGGAGGAGGTGCAGGAGCTGGCGGAGGAGATGATTGCTGAAGCTGTGGTAGTAGCTGCTGTAGCATCACGGTCAGTTGAGACAGCTGGTGGCCTTGTTGCGCTATCTGTTGTGACTGCTGGGCGACCACCGTGGTGAGGTCGGCGACATCTGGCAGAGGAACTTCAGCGGGATCCATGGCCGGATCTACTGTCACGATGCCGGCTGGCAGGAGGTGGATCCTCTGTGCCAGAGAGGGATTGGCGTGGACCGTGCTAGTGGACCGGTTCTAAGTCACTACTGGTTTTCACCAGAGCCCGCCGCAAAGCGGGATGGTCTTGCTGCGGCGGTAGTGACCAGGTCGTATCCACTAGCAACGGCTCAACCTCTCTGACTGCTGAAGATAGGCGCGGTACAAGGGAGTAGACAGAAGCAAGGTCGGACGTAGCAGAAGGTCGGGGCAGGCAGCAAGGATCGTAGTCAGGGGCAACGGCAGGAGGTCTGGAACACAGGCTAGGAACACACAAGGAAACGCTTTCACTGGCACAATGGCAACAAGATCCGGCGAGGGAGTGCAGGGGAAGTGAGGTATAAATAGGGAGTGCACAGGTGAACACACTAATTAGAACCACTGCGCCAATCAGCGGCGCAGTGGCCCTTTAAATCGCAGAGACCCGGCGCGCCCTAGGGAGCGGGGCCGCGCGCGCCGAGACAGGACCAACGGAGAGCGAGTCAGGTACGGGAGCCGGGGTGCGCATCGCGAGCGGGCGCCACCCGCATCGCGAATCGCATCCCGGCCAGAGGCGGTATCGCAGCGCACCGGGTCAGAGGATCTGACCGGAGCGCTGCAGTAGCGAGAGTGTAGCGAGCGCTCCGGGGAGGAGCGGGGACCCGGAGCGCTCGGCGTAACACCTGTCATCAGCTGCACAGAGAAAAGTTCGCTCCATGCCTGATGACTCACGATACATGGGCCGGAGGATTGTGATGTCACGGTCCCGCCCCCTCATGACGTCACACCCTGCCCCCTCAATGCAAGCCTATGCGCCCATAGACTTGCATTGAGGGGGAGAGGTGTGACTTCACGAGAGGGCAAGGCCGTGATGTCATGATCCTCCAGCCCCTGTATCGTGACGGGGCAAACATCACTCCATGCAGTTGATGATGGGGGGGATTGCTGGAGAGATCGCTGGGGTCCCCAGCGGCGGGACCCTCGCGATCAGGCATCTTATCCCCTATCCTCCTACTCCTTAAAGTTGCATTTTAACGCTTACATTTTTGGGGATTTTAAATTGGCTGCAAACTTTTAAAGGAAAAAAATGTTGCGAAACCTTACATATTTTCAAAGCAACACAAGTGAACTATGAAAATATGGAGAAAAAATAAGGCATGATTAAAGTTACATAAATGACACTGGTTTTGGAATATGTTCCCTATAGTTATTATGTTCTAGTTGCAGTGGACCTTCCATGCTTACCGTTCAGTACCCAGTCATAATCCCATTGATTTATCTTTGTTATCATGCAAAATACATATGAATTCTGAGACACCCTGTTCACTGTGTCTTGAGCTATAACTATATTCTGTCACTTCAAAAAAATTTAAAAAAAAAGATTGACAAAAAAGGGTGAAAAACATATTTTTCGTGTAAATTTTTTAGATGTCAATCTCACAAGCTACAAAACGGTTGGCTGTACCTAATCAGTTAACACATGTTACGACCATACTGTTCTTTTGATCGTCATAAGGTTGGTTAAGTATGTGCAGCATGTTTTTAAAGTATAGTTTGTGTTTTGAAATATATGCACAATTTTTCAGTTTACCTTTGAAGATTTTACATTTAAAGGAGCATACAGTCATGTGTGACATTTCTTTGAATTTGCTGTCAAAGTTGGCATCAGAGAAATAATATGCCATGTACAGTATATTCCAAAGCTGTTTGGCACAATTCTACAGAAGAAAGTCACCATATATTTCTTTACAAAATTAATAATGTAATATTCCACTTAGAACACATATTGCCCATGACAAATTATTAAAACGTATGGCTTATGTTCTTTTTTCTCTTGTGGCAAGTTTACATTGCTATATAAGGGTGCGTTCACACTACGGAATTCCCGCGGAATTCCACGAGCGGAACTCCGCGAGTGGAATTCCGCGGTGTGAACTTAACATTAGTGTTAATGGGTCTCCGCGAGACCCGTTCACACTGCGGAATTTCTGCGGCAGACAATTCCACCGCTGAAATTGTTCCGCGCAAAGAAAGAACATGTTCATTCTTTGTGCGGATTCCACGAGCACCGGCTAGCCGTCAATGGTAACAGCTCAGTGCCCCATGGCCCTAGCACCGAAGCACCTTCGGTGGCGGCCACCAGGCGGAATCTCCGCTCGCGGAATTCAGCGAGCGGAGATTCCGCAGTGTGAACGCACCCTTACAGTGATTTCAGACTTAAATATAACCCCTTGATGACATCTGCTATATATGTTTGTCTGCACCAAACCAGAAATATGATTAAAAAAATCCCACGTACACCACCACACTTTTACACAACTATATATGACTGCCACCACGAAAACAATTTTAAAACTAGGGTGCTGTGGTCCCCCCCTACAAATTGACTACCACCCCCTCCCCCAAACTATGATTAAACAACACAGCTATGGTATTTTCCACAGATTAACAAAGTGGTCTAATCACGTAATGTGAGTCTTTAACAAAGGCAGAACTTAAAAAAAGGAATATTTTATTATGAACAAACAATAGTCACAGTGAATTCAGAGAAATAACATATGACAAAACATTATTTAAAAAGTATAGAAACCTAACTACTCACTTGGATGGTAAGCAGTGGAATTTTCTGAGCCGGGGGGCGCTGGCAATGAAGACTGGAACTCTTGACATTGCCACTTGACTGGATTTATACCTTTAGAGTTAATCTCCAGCTTCCAAGCTAGTCCTTGGTGGTAGAGGCGGAGGGAAGGCATTCTTATTGAACAAAGGGGAAATTCAGGAAAAAAACTTTTTATATATATATATATATATATATATATATATATATATATATATATATATATATCAACTGTCTCCAGAAAGTTAAACAGATTTGTAAATTACTTCTATTAAAAAATCTTAATCATTTCAGTACTTATGAGCTTCTGAATTTAAGGTTGTTCTTTTCTGTCTAAATCCTCTCTGATGACACCTGTCTCGTGAAACGCCCAGTTTAGAAGAGGTTTGCTATGGGGATTTGCTTCTAAGGAGGATTTAGACAGAAAAGAACAACCTTAACTTCAGAAGCTCAGAAGTACTCAAAGGATTAAGATTTTTTAATAGAAGTAATTTACAAATCTGTTTAACTTTCTGGAGCCAGTTGATATATAAAAAAAAGTTTTTTGCCGGAATACCACTTTAAGTGTTAGACACAAATAACAGATAGTAATTATATCTTCTCTCTGGTATGTGTCACAGAAGTAATTATTGTATATTTTTCCTTTCTACATTTCATGAAATCCATAGATACAGTATGTCACACCCCCTATTTATGACTTGGTATCAAAGACTTTACAATTCCTCCCAGATGGGTTATGGTTGTTTAGCCATGTTTGTACTCTTTCTATAGGGTGGGCTTTCCCGTTTTTTATAATTAATAAAGGATGCATGGTTAAAACTGTGAGTTATTTTTCATGTTTTTTGGGATATGCCCTAAAAAGCAATGGTCTCTTCCCTGCTATGGGTCATTCAGCATATCAAAGAGGGTTCAGGGTCCAGGCATATGGCAGGCAAGCATTTGGTTGCTTTTAAATCCAGACTTCTAGCAAACTCATCTTAAACCTTTTGGAGTATTTTACACCTGGCACAGGGATGTTACAGCTTCCCCAGAGGTATTCATGCTGTGAGCCTTCTGACATCTACTACAATTAAATTATAGAAGAATGAATTATGCTCCTTGTTGTGACAGCGACGATATAGCTTTGGTTCAGGAGCCCACTCCAAATGCACTGGGTACCATCTGTAGTCTACAGCTGACATCTGTCTACAATGGTAGGGATTGGAGAAAACGCTGATCCCAGTTGCGTAAACCTTTTAGATGTTGGTGCCAATAGCAATTGTGGCATCAGAGAGGTAAGACTGAGAAAGTAAGCTTACTCATATTGCCCTCCCCTGCACCACAACTGTGTTGTGCAGAGGGCTTGTCATAGCAGCTGAGGGCCTAGTGAACCCAACACCGGACGCGCAACTCTCACGCCAACAGGATGTGAGAGCTGGGTAAAAGCAGACAGACAGAGTGCTATGCTCACGGGTCATGTGACTCCACGTCACTAGGACGTGGAGTTGAAAAAAATGAATATGCTAAGAACGAGGGCGGGCTTAGGACCTTCACTCCGGAGCCATAGGCAGACGGCCTGCAGGGGATCCGCCTTCAAAGCGCGATTCATGGCAAAGAAAACCTGAAATTTATCGGGGCATAACTCGGCAGTCAGTAAAGGAAAAAAAGTAAGTGACCCCTGTATGGACTCCTGTTCACCCACACTATAACCCAGTGTATTGGGTTTAGTGTGGGTGAACTGTCTGGCAGTTTTCCTTTAACCCCTTAAGGACGCAGCCCATTTGGGCCTTAAGGACGCAGACAATTACATTTTTACCTTTTCGTTTTTTCCTCCTCGCCTTCAAAAAATCATAACTTTTATATTTTCATCCACAGACTAGTATGAGGGCTTGTTTTTTGCGCGACCAGTTGTCCGTTGTAATGCCATTAAAAAGAAAACAGCAATTTTGCTAATTTTGGAAGGTTTTGTTTTCACACCGTACAATTTACGGTAAAAATGACATGTGTTCTTTCATCTTTGGGTCAATACGATTAAAATGATACCCATGATAACATACTTTTCTAATACTGTTGCGCTTAAAAAAACAAATTAGTACGTTTAAAATCCCCTTATTTTGAAGACCTATAACTTTTTAATTTTTCCGTATAAGCGGCAGTATGAGGGCAAATTTTTACGCCGTGATCTGTACTGTTTATTGATACCATATTTGCTTACATAGAACTTTTAATCCATTTTTTATAAAAAATTTTGGGGAATAAAATGTTATAAAAAAGCATCCATTTTGGATTTTTTTTTATTTTTACGTTCACGCCGTTCACCATACGTTCACGCCGTTCACCATATTGGGGGGGGTGAAATAGGGAAAATGGGACAATTTACGTTTTTGTTGGGAGAGGGTTTTTTTCAAATTTTTTTACTTTATTTTTTCACTTTTATTTTTACACTTTAATAGTTCCCATAGGGGACTATTTATAGCAATCACTCGATTGCTAATACTGTTCAGTGCCATGTATAGGACACAGCACTGATCAGGGTTATCGGTCATCTTCTGCTCTGGTCTGCGGGCAGATCAGAGCAGAAGACGCCGGGAAGACAGCGGAGTCAGGTGAGGGGACCTCCGTCTGCCGTGCTGGATGATCAGATCGCCGCGGCACCGGAGCGGGCGATCCGATCATCCATTTTAGTGACTACGATACTGCAGATGCCGTGATCTGTATTGATCACGGCATCTGAGGGGATAATGGCGGACATCCGCGGGATCGCGCATGATCCGGGCATCGCTCCTATGCTAGCGGTTATGCTTAGGACGTAAATGTATGTCCTGGTGCGTTACATACCTCACCAGGACGTACGCACCTCACCAGGACGTACATTTATGGCGCTCGTCGTTAAGGGGTTAAAGACTACTGGAACTTGTTAAAAGTATTGTGCCTTAAAGTCCCATGCTCAAATTTTTTTCAGCATTATGCGATCAGCATCCGGGACCTGCCGCGCATGATCCGGGCATCGCTCCGATGCTAGCGGTTATGCTTAGGACGTAAATGTATGTCCTGGTGCGTTAAGTACCACCTCACCAGGACGTACATTTATGGCGCTCGTCGTTAAGGGGTTAAAGACTACTGGAACTTGTTAAAAGTATTGTGCCTTAAAGTCCCATGCTCAAATTTTTTTCAGCATTATGCCAGGTTTTCCTACATATAAAACAATAAACCATATTCACCTGCCCGGTATAGCTCTACAGTCCTCCACTGCTGTCTATTTCCTGGTTTGCCTGTGGTCAACGCATCACACTTGGGAAATGGAGAGGCTTGTTTCAGACTGTGTTCCAACTTAGACTGGGCTAGCCAACCTTACACCTATACCCAAGTTGTACAAAATAAACATAAATATTAAATGAATATGTTGCGCTCAAAGTCTCTAAAATTTCAGGATTCCATCTAGATAGTTAAAATATTTAAAATATTTATTGTTTTTAGGAGAAATATCCAGTGAGTCACAGGGCCCTTTTGATATACTGCAGCCTCAAAATCCAGATCACATAATAAGACAAAAGCTTATGGAGCAAAAGTTCCAACTGTGCTATGCACAACTCGGGCAGTGATTGACAGCAGATCCTCAGTGTCGGCTCCAATAGGTATGAGGCAGTATTGGATAATGTCCGTTACTGAATAATATGGTGGTTTCAGTTATATTAAAACAATTAAAGTTGAACGTGTTTCAGAACCTCCATATGTGGATGTAAAATGTTCTGCGGAAGCACAACAAGGCTCAGAAGTGAGAGTGCACCATGTACATTTGAGGTCTAAATTGGTGATTTGCACAGGGGTGGCTGATATTACAGTGGTTCTGACATAAACACAAAACAATAAATACCCACATGTGACCCCATTTTGGAAACTACACCCCTCACGGAATGTAACAAATAGTATAGTGAGCCTTAACACCCCACAGGTGTTTGACGAATTTTCATTAAAGTTGGATGTAAAAATGAAAAAAAAAATGTTTTCACTAAAATGCTGGTGTTACCCTACATTTTTCATTTTCACAAGGTAAAATAGGAAAAAAGTCCCGCAAATTTGTAGTCCCATTTCTTCTGAGCCTGGAAATACCCCATATGTGGATGTAAAGTGCTCTGCGGGCGATCTACAATGCTCAGAAGAGAAGAGCGCCATTGGGCTTTTGGAGAGAGAATGTGTCCGAAATTGAAGGCCATGTGTGTTTACAAAGCCCCCATGGTGCCAGAACAGTGGACCCCCCCTTTTTTGACCCCGTTTTGGAAACTACACCCCTCACGTAATGTAATTAGGGGTGCAGTGAGCAATTACACCCCTCAGGTGTCTGACAATGTTCCAAAGATCTGTCAAACGCCAGTGGGGTTTAAATGCTCACTGCACCCCTTATTAAATTCTGTGAGGGGTGTAGTTTCCAAAATGGGGTCACATGTGTGGGGGTCCACTGTTCTGGCACCACGGGGAGCTTTGTAAACGCACATGGCCCCTGACTTTTATTTCAACCAAACATGAAAGTGTAAAAAATGAAGATTTTGAATTTTCTCCTTCACTTTGCTGCCATTCCTGTGAAACACCTAAAGGGTTAACACAGTTTCTGAATGTCATTTTGAATACTTTGAGGGGTGCAGTTTTTATAATGGGGTCATTTATGGGGTATTTCTAATAGGAAGGCCCTTCAAATACACTTTAAAACTGAACTGGTCCCTGAAAAATTCTAATTTTGCATTTAAAAAAAAAAAAATTAGGAACATTCCTGGTGAATTTTGAAGCCCTCTGATGTCTTCCAAAAGTAAAAACATGGCAACTTTATGATGGAAACATAAAGTAGACATATTGTATATGTGAATCAATATATAATTTATTTGTATGTCTGTTTTCCTTACAAGCAGAGACCTTTAAAGTAAAAAAAAATGCAAAATGCTCAAATTTTTCGGGTAATTTTGGAATTTTTCACCAAGAAATGATGCAAGTATTGATGAAAATTCACCACTATGCTAAAGTAGAATATGCCACGAAAAAAAAATCCTGGAATCAAATTCATAAGTTAAAGCATCCCAGAGTTATTATTGCTTAAAGTGACAGTGGTAAGATGTGCAAAAAATGCTCTGGTCATTAACCCCTTAAGGACAATGGACGTAATTCTACGCCGCCGTTTAAGGACAGAGGACGTAGGAGTATGTCCTGTCCATTCCCGGCCCCCCGCTGCTAGCCGGAGGGGAGGCGGTGCCCGATGCCTGCTGAAATCGTTCAGCAGGCATCGCGGCATATCGCCCAGGGGGGTCATGATGACCCCCCATGTCGGCGATGGCCGCAGATCGCTGGACAATTCAGCCCAGCGATCTGCGGCGGATTCCGGGTCAATCGGGTCTCCAGTGACCCGGTGACCCGGAACTACTGTCTCTAACGGCCCCGAACAGCCATAGCCAGCAGGGGTGAGGTGGCACTGGCGTCAATGTTGGGATCGGGGCCCCAGGAGCGGCGGCGGCGAGGGACTGACCTGCAGCGGAGCAGCAGTTAGAGGTGATTGACAGCCTCCTGCTGTTGCTTAGCAACAGCTCCCAGCATGCAAAAAGGGCATGCTGGGAGCTGTAGTTATGCAACAGCAGGAGGCAGACCACCACAACTCCCAGCATTTCCTTATGGGTATGCTGGGACTTATAGTTTTGCAACAGCTGGAGGCACATTTTTTCTATGGAAAAGTGTACCTTCAGCTGTTGTATAACTACAACTCCCAGCTTGCACAATCAGCTAAAGTGCATGCTGGGAGTTGTAGTGGTGCATCTGCTGGTTGCATAACTACAACTCCCAGCATCCCCATTGGCTGTCGGTGACTGCTGAGAGTTTTAGTTTTGCAACAGCTGAAGGCACACTGGTTGTGAAACACTGAGTTAAGTAGCAAACCAGTGTGTCTCCAGCTGTTGCATAACTACAATCCCCAGCCAAAGTAGTATGCCTCCAGCTGTTGCATAACTACAAGTCCCAGCATGCCCTTCCGCTGTCCGTACATGCTGGGGGTTGTAGCTTTTGCAACAGCTGAAGGCACACTGGTTGCAAAACATTGAGTTTGTTACCAAACGTTGTGTTTCACAACCAGTGTGCCTCCAGCTGTTGCAAAACTACAACTCCCAGCATGCACTGATAGACCGTACATGCTGGGAGTTGTAGTTTTGCAACAGCTGGATGTCCCCCCCCCCTCCCAATGTGAATATACAGGGTACACTCACATGGGCGGAGGTTTACAGTAAGTATCCGGCCGCAAGTTTGAGCTCCGGCAAATTTTCTGCCGCAGCTCAAACTGCCAGCGAGAAACTACTGTGAACCCCCGCCCGTGCGACTGTACTCTAAAAACACTACACTACACTACCACAAAAAATAAAATAAAAAGTAAAAAACACTACATATACACATACCCCTACACAGCCCCCCTCCCCTCCCCAATAAAAATGAAAAACGTCTGGTACGCCACTGTTTCCAAAACGGAGCCTCCAGCTGTTGCAAAACAACTACTCCCAGTATTGCCAGATAGCCACTGACTGTCCAGGCATGCTAGGAGTTTTACAACAGCTGGAGGCACCCTGTTTGGGAATCACTGGCGTAGAATACCCCTATGTCCACCCCTATGCAAATCCCTAATTTAGGCCTCAAATGCGCATGGCGCTCTTTCACTTTGGAGCCCTGTCTTATTTCAAGGCAACAGTTTAGGGTCACATATGGGGTATCGCCATACTCGGGAGAAATTGTGTTACAAATTTTTTTTGGGGGGGGGGGGGTATTTTCTGCTATTACCCTTTTTAAAAATGTAAAATTTTTGGGAAAACAAGCATTTTAGGTCAATAAAAATAATTTTTTTTTACATATGCAAAAGTCTTGAAACACCTGTGGGGTATAAAGGTTCACATTACCCTTTGCTACGTTCCCCGAGAGGTCTAGTTTCCCAAATGGTATGCCATGTGGTTTTTTTTTTGCTGTCCTGGCACCATAGGGGCTCCTAAATGCTGCATGCCCCCAGAGCAAAATTTGCTTTCAAAAAGCCAAATGTGACTCCTTCTCTTCTGAGACCTGTAGTGCGCCAGCAGAGCACTTTTCACCCCCATATAGGGTGTTTTCTGAATCGGGAGAAATTGGACTTTGGGCTTTAAATTTTGGGGGGTATTTTCTGCTATTACCCTTTTTAAAAATTTAAAATTTTGGGGAAACCAAACATTTTAGGTAAAAAAATATATATATATTTTTTACATATGCAAAAGTCGTGAATCACCTGTGGGGTATTAAGGTTCACTTTACCCCTTGTTATGTTCCCCGAGGGGTCTAGTTTCCAAAATGGTATGCCATGTGTTTTTTTTTTTTTTTGCTGTCCTTGCACCATAGGGGCTTCCTAAAGGTGACATGCCCCCCAAAAACCATTTGTCGCTCCTTCCCTTCTGAGCCCTCTACTGCGCCCGCCAAACACTTTACATAGACATATGAGGTATGTTCTTACTCGAGAGAAATTGGGCTACAAATATAAGTACCCCTTGTAAAAATTCAAAAATTGGGTCTAAAAGAACATGCAAGTGTAAAAAATTAAGATTGTGAATTTTCTCCTTCACTTTGCTGCTATTCCTGTGAAACACCTAAAGGGTTAAAACACTTACTGAATGTCATTTTGAATACTTTGGGGGTGCAGTTTTTATAATGGGGTCATTTGTGGGGTATTTCTAATATGAAGACCTTTCAAATCCACTTCAAAACTGAACTGGTCCCTGAAAAATAGTGAGTTTGAAAATTATGTGAAAAATGTCAAAATTGCTGCTGAACTTTGAAGCCCTCTGGTATCTTACAAAAGTAAAAACACGTCAATTTTATGATGCAAACATAAAGTAGACATATTGTATATGTGAACCAAAAAAAAATTGTTTGGAATATCCATTTTCCTTACAAGCAGAGCGCTTCAAAGTTAGAAAAATGCAAAATTTTCATTTTTTTCATCAAATTTGGGGATTTTTCACCAAGAAAGGATGCAAGTTACCATAAAATTTTACCACTATGTTAAAGTAGAATATGTCACGAAAAAACTATCTCGGAATCAGAATGATAAGTAAAAGCATTCCAGAGTTATTAATGTTTAAAGTGACAGTGGTCAGATGTGCAAAAAACGCTCCGGTCCTTAACCCCTTAAGGACTCAGCCCATTTTGGCCTTAAGGACTCAGACAATTTAATTTTTAAGTTTTCATTTTTTCCTCCTCGCCTTCTAAAAATCATAACTCTTTTATATTTTCATCCACAGACTAGTATGAGGGCTTGTTTTTTGCGCGACCAGTTGTCCTTTGTAATGACATAACTCATTATATCATAAAATGTATGGCGCAACCAAAAAACACTATTTTTGTGGGGAAATTAAAACGAAAAACGCAATTTTGCTAATTTTGGAAGGTTTCGTTTTCACGCCGTACAATTTATGGCAAAATGACATGTGTTCTTTATTCTGAGGGTCAATACAATTAAAATGATACCCATTATTACGTACTTTTATATTATTGTTGCGCTTAAAAAAAATCACAAACTTTTTAACCAAATTAGTACGTTTATAATCTCTTTATTTTGATGACCTCTAACTTTTTTATTTTTCCGTATAAGCGGCGGTATGGGGCTAATTTTTTGCGCCATGATCTGTACTTTTTTTTTATACCTTTTTTGCATATAAAAAACTTTTAATACATTTTTTATAATTTTTTTTTTCAATAAAATGTATTAAAAAAGTAGGAATTTTGGACTTTTTTTTTTTGTTCATGCCGTTTACCGTACGGAATCATTAACATTTTATTTTAATAGTTCGGACATTTACACACGCGGCAATACCAAATATGTCTATAAAAATTTTTTTTACGCTTTTTGGGGGTAAAATAGGAAAAAACGGACGTTTTACTTTTTTATTGGGGGAGGGGATTTTTCACTTTTTTTTAACTTTTACTTTTACATTTTTTTTACATTTTTTTTTACACTTGAATAGTCCCCATAGGGGACTATTCATAGCAATACCATGATTGCTAATACTTATCTGTTCTATGTATAGGACATAGAACAGATCAGTGTTTTCGGTCATCTTCTGCTCTGGTCTACTCGATCACAGACCAGAGCAGGAGACGCCAGGAGCCGGACGGAGGAAGGAGAGGGGACCTCCGTGCTGCGTTATGAACGATCGGATCCCCGCAGCAGCGCTGCGGGCGATCCGATCATTCATTCAAATCACGCACTGCCGCAGATGCCGGGATCTGTATTGATCCCGGTACCTGAGGGGTTGATGGCAGACGCCCGCGAGATCGCGGGCGTCGGCCATTGCCGGCGGGTCCCTGGCTGCGATCAGCAGCCGGGATCAGCCGCGCATGACACAGGCATCGCTCCGATGCCCGCGGTTATGCACAGGACGTAAATCTACTATCTATTATATATTTTTTGTCTAAGTTTGTTCCCCTCCTGGTTTTGGTAAAAATACTGATCAACATAATGACTCAAATACTATGTGTGAACGTAGCCTTAACCCCTTAAGGACCAAGCCCATTTTCCCCTTAAAGGAGTACTCCGGTGGAAAACTTTTTTTTTTTTTTAAATGAACTGGTGCAAGAAAGTTAAACAGATTTGTAGATTATTCACAAAAGAGGTAGTGCGGCACTGCGTGAGTGTGCTGGATTAGGAATGGCAGGTGGGAGTTGGTGTAGCTGTAATGCCTCTGGTGGTGCTCAGATTTGTAGATTACTTCAATTAAAAATCTTAATCCTTTTGGTACTTTTAAGCAGCTGTTTGCTACAGAGAAAAATCTTTATTTTTTAAATTTCTTTTTTGTGTTGTCCACAGTGCTCTCTGCTGACAGCTGAGTATCAGGAACTGTCCAGAGCAGGAGAGAATCCCCATAGCAAACCTATGCTGCTCTGGACAGTTCCTGACACAGACAGAGGTGTCAGCAGAGAGCACTGTGGACAACACAAAAAAGAAATTCTAAAATAAAAGAATTTCCTCTGTAGCATACAGCTGCTTAAAAGTACCAAAAGGATTAAGATTTTTAATTGAAGTAATCTACAAATCTGTTTAACTTTCTTGCACCAGTTCATTTAAAAAAAAAAAGTTTTCCACCGGAGTACTCCTTTAAGGGGAAAATCGGCTTGGTCCTTAAGGGGTTAAGGCTACGTTCACACATAGTATTTGAGTCATTATTTTGATCAGTATTTTTACCAAAACCAGGAGGGGAACAAACTTAGACAAAAAAAATATAATAAAAAAGATTTGCATCTCTTCTGTGTTTTAGACCCACTTCTGGTATTGGCTAAAATTACTGACCAATATAATATTGTTAACATCAGCAGAACTACACTACTTATTTTGTGTGAATTTACTTGTAAGTGTGATGCGTTATATTAAATGAATATGTTGGTGCTCAAAGTCTATAACATTTCAGGATTCCATCTAGATAGTTAAAATATTTTATTGTATTTAAGAGAAATATCCAGTGGGTCACAGGGCCCTTGTGAACCCACTTGGCATACTACCGGTATATGAAAAGTAAAGAAAAGAAAATATGATTTAAAAAAAAAATGCTTAGAACTATAAGTATCCACCTCTGACTGTGTCAGCATAGGTTTGCTATGGAGATTTGCTCCTGCTCTGGACACTTCCTGACATAGACAGAGGTGTCAGCAGAGAGCACTGTGGTCAGACAGAAAATAAATTAAAGGGGTACTACAGGGGAAAACATTATTTTAATCAACTAATGCCAGAAAGTTAAACAGATTTGTAAATGACTTCTTTAAAAAAAAAATCTTTATCCTTCCAGTACTTATTAGCTGCTATGTACTACAGAGAAAGTTCTTTTCTTTTTGGATTTCTTTTTTTTTTCTCTGTCCACTGTGCTCCCTGCTGACACCTCTGTCTGTATCAGGAACCGTCCAGAACAGGAGCAAATCCCCATAGCAAACATATGCTGCTCTTGACAGTTCTTGATACAGACAGAGGAGTCAGCAGAGAGCACTGTGGACAGAAAAAAAAATTCAAAAACAAAAGAACTTTCTCTGTAATATACAGCCGCTAATAAGATTTTGACAGTTCACTGTTCGGTATAAATGACAAGGTAATTTTATTCTGAAGGTTGGGATACCTCATTTATGTCCTTTATTTTATTGTTTATTATATTTACACTATAAAATCCATTTTTTTAAAGAAAAAAATCTTGTTTGTGCTCCACAATTTTCTGAGAGCTGTTGTGTGAGGGCAACATTTTTTTTAGGGTAAGTTGACGTTTTTAATGGTACCATTTTGAGGTACATGTGACATTTTGATCACTTTTTATTTAGTTTAACAAAGGCAGAATTTGGCAAGTTATTTATAAAAAATGGCATTTATTGTATGGATTAAGTAAAATAGTAGTTTAATTGTTGGATTGTATTAAATATGTGTGTAGAGGTGGCTAAAAATATAATTCATAATGGGGGAAAGGGGGATTATGTATATTTATCTATATTTTATTTATATTTATTGTTCTATATTTTATTTATATTTATTGTTTATTTATTTATTTAGTCATTTTTATTTGACTTTATATTTCCTTTTTTTTTTTTTTTTTTTTTTTTTGCTGTCTTATTGGGGAACTTGACACTTAAGATACATTGCAGTACAGATCTGTTCTCCAGTGTATTATGGCTGTCAGCTTTACACTGATAGGCATAGCAGATCAGACTCTGCTTTGGGCAGAGCCTGATCTGCTTCCATAAAAGATCTCTGGTTGCCATGGATACCATCAGAACCCTGCAATCGCATCACCAGCAGGTGTCGGGGCCAAAAACGTCACACTGCCACTCAGCCTATCGACGGCCGAGGAGGAACTTTGCTGCGGCCGGTTATTGGCTGAGCGCAGTATGACTCACCGACCACCGACAACCAGAAGGAGGATTGCGGTGGAGGTTGGAGCAGGTTACCGGAGGCACTGGGGGAGCGACGGAAGGTATGTACCTTTTTGTTTTTTTTTACTGCCGGCAGTATGAATGACAATTTTAACATCCCGCAGTACTTCTTTAAGGATCCTCATAGGCATAATTTGTATCACAGCATCTGTAAAAGCCCTGATTATTTAAATATTACCTTATTTTCTCATACAATAGGCACTGTGCTAAAATAAAAATAAAAACAGTGTCTTAAATTGCTGTGCTTGGTCATATCTCCCTTAAAAAAATGGAATAAAAGGTGACCCTAAAAACTATAGCTAGCCTTGTAGGAAACAAGCTCTCATTTCAGCCCAACTACAAATAAGAAAATTATTATCTAAAATATAGCTAAAGAATTTTTTTTTTAAAAACCAATACATTTTTAAGTTGAAAACAAAACAGTAACCAAAATACACAAAATTTGAATTGACATAATAATACAGACTTTCAAAATAAAGTTAAAGGGGTTATCCGGCAAGAGCATTTTTATTTTTAAAGAATACCCATTCTACATTACATAAAAAAATAAAGCTTTACTTACCTCCAGCCCTCTTCCTGTGAAAAAGCATGACACTTGGTCCTGGAGTGACACACTGCCCTCAGCTAATTACAGACCGTAGCGATATCTCACTTCTACCAGTGATTGGCTGATGGCAGTATGACACTCTGGGCCCTGGTGTCACTTCAGGCCCAAGCCTCATGCCTTTTTACAGGAACAGGATTGTAGCCGAGGACCAAAGGGGGACGCTGGAGGATCCGCTGGAGGGCTAGAGTTAAGTTAAGGTTGCTTTTTTTTGGTAATGTAGAATGGGCATTGTTATAAACCGGCCTCCCACCCCCTCACTCCCACATATCATATGGGAAAATAACCCCTTCACAACCACGGACATTAATGTACATCCTGGTGCAGAGGTACTTTGCGCACCAGGACGTACATTTACCTCCTGTACATGACCGCGAGCATCGGAGCGATGCTCGTGTTATGCACTGCAGGTCCCGGCTGACACACTGATGTCCGTCATTACCCCTCAGATGCCGTGATCAATACAGATCACGGCATCTGCAGCAATGCGCATGTTTAAATGGATGATCGGATAGCCCGCGGCACTGGAGACGGACGGAGGCAGGTGAGCGGATGGCGTTCCCCTCACCTGCCTCCGTCCATCTCCAGGGGTCTTCTGCTCTTGTCTGGAATTGAGCAGACCAGAGCAGAAGATCGCCGTTAACACTGATCAGTGCTATGCCCTATGCATAGCACTGAACAGTATTAGCAATCGAATGATTGCTATAAATAGTCCCCTATAGTATTACAAGTTTTACATACGCACATGTCAATAAAAAAAATCAATAAAAAGTACAGATCACGGCACAAAAAAAATGAGCCCTCATACCGCCGCTTATACGGAAACATGAGGTCGTCAAACATGAGGGATTTTAAATGTAGTAATTTGGTTAAAAAGTTTGAGATTTTTTTTAAACGGTACAATAATAGAAAAGTATGTAATCATGTGTATCATTTTAATCGTATTGACCCACAGAATAAAAAAAACATGTAATTTTTACCATAAAGTGTACAGTGTGAATACGAAACCCTCCAAAATTTGCTTAATTGTTGTATTCATTTAAATTTCCTCACTAGAATTTTTTTTTTTCTGTTCGCAGTACATTTTATGGTAAGAGCATTACAAAGTATAATTGGTCTGGTCACGCAACAAACAAGCCCTTATATGGGTCTGTTGATGGAAATATAAAGGAGTTATGGATTTTAGAAGGCGAGGAGGAAAAAACGAAAACACAAAAATAAAATTGGCCTGGTCCTTAAGGTCAAAATGGGCGTGTCCTTAAGGATTTAAAGAAGCATTTCAGGGTTGTTTTTTTGCCTATATCATACATACTCACCATCACTAGTTCTACAGTGTCATTTGTTTTATTCCAGTGCAGCTCCTGTTTTATTACTGTCATTTGGTCATGTTTTCACTAGTCTGACTCCTCCAAATCTTCTACTGCCTAATGCAGTGTTTCCCAACCCAGTCCTCAAGGCACACCAACATTCCGGGTTTTTTCAGTCACTCCATTGGAATAGAACAGGGAAAAATTTTAATCCTGGACTGTTGGTGTGCCTTGAGGACTGGGTTGGGAAACACTGGCCTAATGGATACAACAGGATGTCAGACTCTGACTTCCTGTGAACTACAGTATGACATCATCACCTACCACATCCCCTCTTATTAGCTCCAAGACCCCTCCCCTCCCTTCCGAGCTCCATCTGCTATCTCTGTGGGATCAGGATTATAGAAGATACACACCTACCGAGGCTATGTTTCTTGCTGCATTTTTTTCCAAATCATTTCAAAAATGGAGACTGTACCACAACTGTGCAAAATATGTTAAAAAAAGTAATTTTTACCATGATTCTGTGAAATCACAACAAAAACAGATACAATGCAATAGATGTGTGGAAAATGCAGTAAAAATTCAATGTGTGAGCACAGCCTAAAGACTTCAAATCTTCATTAAATTTAAATGTGATTATAGGTCAAATCAATTTCTCCTCATAGCAATATTTCTCATTGTGTATTTGTAAATAGTGCCTACTCCATGCCTGCCACATCAGCAAGAAGAGGTAAGCAAAAGGCATACAGAAAAACCTCCACATTATTATCTAATAATATGCTGCACTCGTTAAGCAAAATAAATAAATAAATAAATTACCAGAATGCTTCGTTATATGCTACCATTAAAAGATACAACTCTTCTTGTAAACAAAAACGGCTACCGTATGTATATACTCGAGTAAAAGCCGAGTTTTTCAGCACGATTTTTCATGCTGAAAACACCCCCCCTCGGCTTATACGCAAGTGAACTCAGTGGTCTTCAACCTGCGGACTTCCAGATGTTTCAAAACTACAACTCCCAGCAAGCCCGGACAGCCATCGGCTGCCCAGGCATCCTGGGAGTTGTAGTTTTGAAACATCTGGAGGTCCGCAGGTTGAAGACCACTGCCCGGGCCTTCATCATCATCCAGCCCCCCTCCCCCCTTTAGTTTTGTACTCACCTCCGCTCGGAGGGATGTTTGTTTGAGCTGGTCAGGGCCATCTGTGCTGCAGGACCGTTCGGTGGGGAGGGATAGTCGTACCGGGCTGTCCATCTTAACCGGGTGGGCCTCTTCTCCGCGCTTCGCGCCCTGCCCCGGAATAATGACGTTGCCTTGACTACGACGCACAGGGATGTTGCTCATTAACGTCCCTGTGCGTCGTCGTCAGGGCAACGTCATTATTCTGGGGCCGGGCGCGAAGCTAGAAGAAGAGGCCCCCCCGGTGAAGATGGACAGCCCGGAACGACTATCCCTCCCCACCGGACGGTCCTGCAGCACAGATGGCCCGGACCAGAGGTGAGTACAAAACTAAAGGGGGGGGGGGGGCTGGATGATGACGAAGGCCCGGGCAGTGGTCTTCAACCTGCGGACCTCCAGATGTTTCAAAACTACAACTCCCAGCATGCCCGGACAGCGGATGGCTGTCCGGGCATGCTGGGAGTTGTAGTTTTGGAACATCTGGAGGTCCGCAGGTTGAAGACCACTGTTAAATCAGACATTGACAAGCGGTGATGATGAAGGGGATGGTGTGGGATGATGACAGGGTAATGATGAAGGGGGGATTATGAAGGGGGGATGATGACAGGGTAATGATGAAGGGGGGGATGATGTAGGGGGGGATGATGACAGGGTAATGATGAAGGGGGGGATGATGAAGGGGTAATGTTGAAGGGGGGATGATGACAGGGTAATGATGAAGGGGGGATGATGACAGGGTAATGATGAAGGGGGGATGATGAAGGGGTAATGATGAGGGGGGGGATGATTACAGGGTAATGATGAATGGGGGGATGATGAAGAGGTAATGATGAAGGGGGGGATGATGACAGGGTAATGATGAAGGGGGGGATGATGACAGGGTACTGATGAAGGGGGGGATGATGACAGGGTAATGATGAAGGGGGAGATGATGACAGGGTAATAATGAAGGGGGGATGATGACAGGGTAATGATGAAGGGGGGGATGATGACAGATGATGATGATGAGGGTGTTAATGATGGGTGTCTGGATGATGACGGGGGGGATGATGTATTTACCACCCTAGGCTTATAGTCGAGTCAATAACTTTTTCCTGGGTTTTTGGGGTGAAATTAGGGGCCTCGGCTTATATTCGGGATGGCTTATACTAGAGTATATACGGTATATTGGTTGAAAATAAAAAGTTATGGCTTTTAAAAGGTCAGGATCAAACAAACAAGAAAGTCTTCACCAAGCCTTCAGAAAGGAGTTAAAGGACATTTTTCCTTGCAAAGGAAATGTGAATTTATATTTTAGGTTTACTCAGATATATCAACAAGACCAAGGACATAAATAAGGCAACAATATTTGGGAAATGCACAAGAGATAGGAATATAAAGTACACTACAATGAAATATTCATAGATGACAATTTTATGCTCCTCCAACACTCACATGATTTACACATTTTTTTGCGTGCTGGACTCAGACATGTACATAAAATACTAGATTAGAATGCAAGGGATATGACACCACAAAGAACAAAATAACTAACAAAAGGAGATACCGAGAATATGCAGATCTTAACCCCTTAAGGACCCAGCCAATGTTCACTGTAGGACCCAGCCATTTTTTGCACATCTGACTACTTTCACTTTAAGCATTAATAACTCTGGGATGCTTTTTTTTGGGGGGGGGGGGGGGGGGTTCTGGTTTTGTTTTTTATGATGTTCACTTTGTGGAAAAAATAGCATGTATATTGTTTGTATAGTTTTCTGTTAGTTTTTCCAATAAAAAGCATCCCTCTTAAAGAACAAAGTTTTTTGTGTCACCAAATTGTTTTGTGTCACCCATTGGTATCACTTTGGGTTTTAAACAAGTTTTGAACAAAACAGTGAAGGATTTTTTTCAACTTGAAATAAGCCTTAAAATAACTTAAAACAAGACTGTTTCAAGCATGTGATGCTCCTTTAAACTCACCTGGGGCAAGTAACAGGTATGGGCAATATAAAAATCCCACCTGAAAGCAGATAAAAAGGAGAGAAGTTTACTTAGTCTTTGCATTGTGTGTCTTTGTGTGCCACAATAAGCATGGACAGCAGAAAGAGGACAAGAGAACTGTCTGAGGACTTGAGAACCAAAATTTTGGAAAAATGTCAACAATCTCAAGGTTACAAGTCCATCTCCAGAGATCTAGATTTGCCTTTGTCCACGGTGCAGAACATTATCAAGAAGTTTGCAACCCATGGCAATGTAGCTAATCTCCCTGGGCGTGGTCAGAAGAGAAAAATTTATGAAAGGTGTCAACGCAGTAGTCTGGATGGTGGATAAGCAGCCCCAAACAAGTTCCAAAGATATTCAAGCTGTTCTGCAGGCTCAGGGAGCATCAGTGTCAGCACGAACTATCTGTCGACATTTAAATGCAATGAAACGCTATGGCAGGAGACCCAGGAGGACCCCATTGCTGACACAGAGACATAAAAAAGCAAGACTACATTTTGCCAAAATTTACTTGAACTTCCACAAGACCTGGGAAAAGGTCTTGTGGAAAGATGAGACCAAGAGAGAGCTTTTTGGTAAAGCACACCATTCTACTGTCTACTGAAAACGGAATGAACACCGGAATCACAGAAATTCAAAAAGAAAAAAAATCCAGGAAACCCATCACTGAGTCTGATACTGAGACCTGGAATGTCTGAGCAATTTCACTGTAAGGTGACCTTAAAGTAAAATTGCTCAGATTTTCCAGTGACAGCACATGCCATGCTGACTTTATATCCTGTGGCTGGGATTGGAATGCAGAAGGTTGTGGCACTGCATAGTGCACGGTAATACCACGGTTCCGGACAGGCTAACACCCTGCCAAGCAGAAGAACCACCTCTGACATTTTTTTTCTAAATTATTATATACTCAAGAGTTATACCCTATCATATCTGACCAGGTTTAAGAGGAGGTAGATGAAATAATGAATGATAAAGACTCTATTCTGTGAAGATATTTTGCAGTTTTTTTTATTTATTAACTATTTTTTTTATTTTTACTAATAAATATACTTTTCCTAAATTTTATATACACCAATCATATATAGCTTTAGTACCACGTGCCTCATTGCGTACGTCCTGCTCCTGCAAGCAAAACATCTGTAACCTTTTGGGGCCTTAACTTTAGAAGACCTCTGAAGATGTCCTATATATTGGATTTCTAAAGAAAACTGCAATGCATATGAAGCAAGCTGCAATGTGTACTGTGTGTTCTAAAATCTTTCTATGTTAATCTGCACTAACATTTAAAAAAACATTTGTGGGATTGTACCAGTTTATGCTATGTACAATAGTGAGCCACAGCCACTCAGGAATCACCAGTTGACTGATTGTACTTTTGGTAGGTTCTACTCAATGCATACTGGGGACACTCTTACCTCTGACCCAGTCATTTAACCATCACTGGGTCAGACATCTCTGTGGAAGGTTTTGCACAGTGTCCCCAGTAAGCATTAGTACCTTTCAAATGTTATACAAATAGGTACAACTGGTGAAAGGGTCATGAGTGCCTGAGGCTTACCAGTGCACTTAAGGAGAGAAGGCTATGCCATCTGGTCCATTCTCATTCATACCCTCACTTGCCCTGCTTCCAAAAGAATAACTTTAAGAACTCATTGTTTATTTGCTGCCTAATACATTCCTCTTCTTATCCAGGGCCATTGTCACAACATAATACAGTGACCCCCCCAACCTACGATGGCCCCGACATACGATAATTTCAACATACGATGGCCTCTCATAGGCCGTCGCATGTTGAAGGCAGCATCAACATACAATGCTTTTGTATGTCAGGGCCATTGCATAAAAGGCTATCAGACAGCGCAGACTGCTTCAGCTGCCACCGGATAGCCGTTTAACCTGTTCAGCACGCCGGGCGTATGCATACGCCCTGCATCCCGAGTCCTTAAGGACGTGGGGCGTATGCATACGCCCGTGGGAATTACGGTCCCCGCCGCTAGCCGGTTCAGCAGGCATCCCGGCACATCGCCCAGGGGGTCCTGAGACAAGTAGAGAGCTTTAAGGTTAGAAAAATGCAACATTTTCAAAATTTTCATGAATTTTAGGGATTTTTCACCAAAAAAGGATGCAAGTAACGGCGAAAATTTACCACCAAAATAAAGTAGGATATGTCACGAAAAAACAATCATAGAATCAGAATATATTCGGTAAAAGTGTTTTCGCGTTATTAATTCGTAAAGCGACGGTCAGAATTGCGAAAAAGGGCTCAGTCCTTAAGGTGAAAAAGGGCTGCGTCCTTAAGAGGTTAAGGTGCCCCGTGTGGTCCGGTGATGGTTACTTACCTGTCCCCGGCGCTCCAGACCGTTCTCTTCAGGATCCCCTGTATCGCCGTTGCTCTCCTTCGTTGTCATTACGTCACCGCGCACGCCGTCCCGTCATCCAAAAGGAGCGGTGTGCGCAGCAACGTGATGACGGCGATGAAGAGCGACGATCCCAGACAGCAGAGACAGTCCGGAGCGGCGGGGACACCCCGGGGACGCGGCGACATCGATGGAGGGCGACATCCAGGGCAGCGGTGACGGTCCAGAGCGGTGGGGACAAGCGAGTATAACTTACTATACTTTACATTGCACGGATCTAATTACCATCGTATGTTGAGGGCCACTGTAAATGTTATTCACCTCACCTGTCAGTGGTTTTGATGTTATAAATGATCAGTGTATCTGCTATAAAAACAACCACTGTTAAATATAATTCTCCATTAACACATTGACTTTAGAAATATTTTTTATTTTTTGTATCGGACATTGGACAATACTTGCAGTGCCCTTATATTCTAGCAGTGTCTAACATTAATAGCATTGGAAACAGTAGGATGTGTTTGTACAAGCTGCACTGTAGTCTTAATATGCTTCAGTATTTGACTTTTATTCCTTGGTGATACTATACAGCAATATGTAATTAATACAGTATATCAGCCTAGGAATTCATTTATTCCATATAGTTAGAATAGACTCCAAGGTATCATTTGCAATAATTTTGTTAGGCTATATTTCAGTGGTTGTTCATAAATAATTATCATCAGCACCATTTACAGATTATATGTCCTGTATGAGTTATAGATAGCTTGACTAAACCCTTCAGTTACCAAAAAAGATCATACTAGTGCTCATCTTTAAATTAAGATACAAACACAGATATACTGTACTTATACATATATACACATGTATGCACTTATACACTTTGTGGGAGCATTGTGTGAGTTTAGCTCAGTAGAAATGAGAAAATGGCACTAATCAGCAGTTTAAAGGGGTACTCCGGTGGAATTTTTTTTTTCAAATCAAATGATGCCAGAAAGTTAAACAGATTACTTCTATTTTAAAATCTTTACCCTTCCAGTACTTATCAGCTGCTGTATGCTCCAGATAAAGTTGTGCAGTTCTTTCCAGTCTGACCACAGTCTGCCACCTCTGTCTGTGTCAGGAACTTTCCAGAGAAGAAGCAAGTTCTTAAAGCAAACCTCTCCTACCCTGGACAGTTCCTGACACGGACAGAGGTGTCAGCAGAGCGCACTGTGCTCAGACAACTACACAACTTTCTCTGGAGCATACAGCAGCTACCGTGTTTCTTCGAAAATAAGACCGGGTCTTATATTAATTTTAGTCACAAAAAACACACAAGGGCTTATTTTCAGGGTAGGGCTTATGTATTTACGGTATGTACATTGAACATACATTGCCCCCCAACGTCCCCCCCGCTGGTTTATCAGCCCAGCGCTGCACCCCACATCGGGGGACTAATCGTACTGTATGTCACCCACGAGCGCTGCTTCTCTCCCCCCCCCCCTGCCTAATAATTGCTAAGGAACCGGCCTCATGGTCCCTCCGCTTTTCTTGCTGCTTCCTGGGGATGGGAACACAGAGCCTTCAGCCTATCACCGGCCGCAGCAATGTCCTGCCTCTGCCGATGATAGGCTGAGCTCACTGTCATGTAAGAAGCCTGTGGCACTTAGCCATGTAGGTGGTCTGGGAACGTTGGTTACAAAGAGACTAGGGGACACCAACTGTCCAATGGTGGGTGCCTTTCTTGGTACACATCCATATCCACTAGTTAGCACGGATTTGTAATCAGGATCACTGCCAATAATTGGCATATATTTACCTATAATTTTTGTGATTAGCTCATATTCCACGAGTGATGAAAGTGACCGGTTGCTGTGTAACATTTGATTGTTCAGAGCGTAATAGTAGATCCAATCTATTTTTTGATTTTGCCACATTTTTGGCATGCTGTATATGCCATTTTTGGTATCCTCTCTTAAGTAAACGTGCTCCCGCAGCATTAGCTTCCTCCTCAAAATCCGCATCAAGTGTGCAGTTCCGTCTTGCCCGTACCATCTCCCCAACGGGCAAATTTTTAGCCACATGTGGGGGATGGGATGAGGCCGCATGGAGGATAGTATTGGTAGCACTAGGTTTGCAAAAGGAGCGTGTGATAATTTTACCAGTTGAGGAGCACCCCAATAACCTCACATCCAAGAAAGGAGCCTCCTCAGCACTTGCTGCCACAGTAAAATGCAGATTGGCTTAATTTCCATTAAGATATTTGCGATTTATGTCGCTCATCATGGAGCACGAGGAGAAAGCCCTTGAGGAGGCTAGTGAGAAAATTACTACTATCCAGACCTCCACCGCAAAATCTAAAGAGCATGTCTCCTATGTGGAGCTTGAAAATAAGATGAAAGAGAATCTGAGCAAATTGGAAAATGTCATTACAGAGATTAAACAAAATAAATTCATAAGGGATTTACAGGATTACCGTAATAACACAGTGTTCCAATGGCCACAGATGGACTCGCGAACCACCACTCCCCAATCCATCCTAAAAAACAAAGGACAAAAACGCCACAAGTCCAAAGATGTAAAGGTCAGCTTTAATGCCATGGACCTAGGATCTTCAGAGCTGATTTCCGTTCCAAAAAAATGCAGAGTCTGGCGCAAACATCGCCCAAGAACGCCACAACACGAGGTACAGCTGCAGGAGGTAAGGACTGTTCCCATAATTAATTTGTCCGCTAAGGTTTTATCCCCAGCGCTCATCTCTGCTTTTTCTTTTTTTTCTCCTACATGTCTTTTTGATTTTTTTTCGGACTATCTTAGACGTAAATAAATTTATTTGCAACATTGCGGTCCGAAAACATTTTTTGCTTCAGGTCAAGATCATAGCGTTCAACATAATATATGTGATGTAAACCAGGCAGATATCATTTAGGAGGTAGACAGGAATACCGAGTCACGTTCGGGAGCTAACCTTTTTATGTTTAATAATCTAACTGTAGTATCTGACCTACAACAATTAGCATCAGATAACCTCCCTGAGATGTGTCCCCCCCTGTTTAGTACTAGCAATCCGGAGTTCAATCCGGAGTTCTATCCCATAAAGGCAGAGCCATCCTCATTTTGGATAAGGGCCTGTATTGTAAATTAAACAGGGATATACTCAATGATCATTCTACATACAGACCCTTACCAAGCGACCCTACACCTGTCTTTAAGAAACATCTTAAGCAACTTGTGGACTTTGGGGTAGAAGGGGGTTTCTTTTCTTTAAAGGAGGCCGAATATATTTTTGTCCAATTTCCTGTGACTCCAATTTTTCATTCCCTCCCCAAAGTCCATAAGGATGTCTTCCCCCCATCCCATGCGTCCTATTGTGGCTGGCATCTCATCTCTCAACGAACATCTATGTGCATGGGTAGATTCCATGCTACAACCGCTGAAAGGGGAGATGCCAGGTTACATCTAGGACACAGGCCACCTTCTTTCTGTCTTTGACCAGATTGGATGGCGGGTAGGTTGTACATGGGTTACCGACAATGTTACATCCCTATATTCGATGATACCCCATGACCATGCTATGATTGCCTTATCTTGGTTTTTACATACATACTCGGGGTACTCCGGTGGTCTGCAGGAATTTATCATCGAGGTGGTGGAATTTTTACTCACACACAATTTTTTTTATATTTGACGGTGATTTTTTCTTGCAGACCACCGGAGCCTCTCTCGCCAACATCTATATGTGTTGGTGGGAGAGGGGGACACTTTTTCTCCCCATACCCCTTTATATCCCACGTCCAATGGTATGGCCGCTACATCGATGACCTCCTATTTATTTGGGGGTCCGATGTAGCAGCCATCGAAGCCTTCTCTTCCATTAAGCCTTCATCTTAATGGAAATGAAGCCAATCTGCATTTTACTGTTGCAGCAAGTGCCGAGGAGGCTCCTTTCTTGGATGTGAGGTTATGGGGGTGCCCCTCAACTGGTAAAATCATCACACGCTCCTTTTGCAAACCTAGTGCTACCAATACTATCCTCCACGCGGCCTCATACCATCCCCCCATGTGGCTAAAAATTTGCCCGTTGGAGAGATGGTACGGGCAAGACGGAACTTCACACTGAAAGCAGATTTTCAGGAGGAAGCTAATGCTGTAGGGCACGTTTACTTATATATAATAGAGGATACCAAAAATGGCATATACAGCATGCCAAAAATGTGGCAAAATCAAAAAATAGATCGGATTTATTATAAAACAAAAAAATCAAACTCTGAACAATCAAATGTCACACAGCAAATGGTCACTTTCATCACTCAGTACAGCGCGGAATATAAGCTAATCACAAAAATTATAGGTAAATATATGCCAATTATTGGCAGTGATCCTGATAACAAATCCTTGCTAACTAGTGGATATAGATGTGTACCAAGAAAGACACCCACCATTGGACAGTTGGTGTCCCCTAGTCTCTTTGTAACCAACGTTCCCAGACCACCTACATAGCTAAGTGCCACAGGCACTTACAAATGTGGCCATAAGAGGTGCTTGTGTTGCAGTATTATGCACATATCTAAATAATTTTTCTCTTCTACAAGAAATGAAGTATATGGAATATAACAGTACATAAACTGCAACACAACATATGTGGTCTACCTGGAGACATGTCGGGAGTGCAATGTACAATATGTAGGAGGTACCACCTGTCCACTGAAAGTGAGAATGGTGTGAAACATTTCAACTCCCGACATGTCTCCATGGTCAGCCAACACTGTGCAGAGAAGCATACTGGCAGTTACAATTGTCTTATTCTTCAGGGCATCGAGAGGGTGGTGGCCCCAACAAGAGGGGGCAACCACAGACAAAAACTTCTCGATCGAGAAGTGTACTGGATTATGCGTCTAGAAAGCAGATATCCCATGAGCCTTAATAAAAGGCAGGATGTAATACTGCATTATTGAATTCTTCTAGATGCAAATTCCATTTACACTCTCTGATAATATATTATTTTCCTGAAATGGGGCTCCATCCCCCTTCCCTCTTTTTCTTGTATATATTTAGTGAACATATATATATAGGCATTTTCCCAATTTAAAGGAACATTACATCACTTAATTTCCATAAATACACCGAATTTTCTCTTGATCCCTCCAATTTCTAGAGTTTGTTTCTATCACATTGCTAATATAAATGGTAGGCATAATACAATATAATAAAATTAGTTTATGTTTTTGTATAATTGCAATAATATATACAGTACAGACCAAAAGTTTGGACCCACCTTCTCATTCAGAGTTTTCTTTATTTTCATGACTATGAAAATTGTAGATTCACACTGAAGGCATCAAAACTATGAATTAACACATGTGGAATTATATACATGACAAAAAAGTGTGAAAATATGTAATATTCTAGGTTCTAGCCACCTTTTTCTTTGATTATTTCTTTGCACACTCTTGGCATTCTCTTGATGAGCTTCAAGAGGTAGTCACCTGAAATGGTCTTCCAACAGTCTTGAAGGAGTTCCCAGAGATGCTTAGCACTATGTTGATCCTTTTTGCCTACACTCTGCGGTCCAGCTCACCCCAAACCATATTGATTGGGTTCAGGTCCAGTGACTGTGGAGGCCAGGTCATCTAGTGTAGCACCCCATCACTCTCCTTCTTAGTCAAATAGCCCTTTCACAGCCTGGAGGTGTGTTTGGGGTCATTGTCCTGTTGAAAAATAAATGATGGTCCAACTAAAAGCAAACCGGATGGAATAGCATGCCGCTGCAAGATGCTGTGGTAGCCATGCTGGTTCAGTATGCCTTCAATTTTGAATAAATCCCCAACAGTGTCACCAGCAAAGCACCCCTACACCATCACACCTCCTCCTCCACACCAGCACACCTGTGAAGTGAAAACCATTTCAGGTGACTACCTCTTGAAGCTCAATAAGAGAATGCCAAGAGTGTGCAAAGCAGTAATCAAAGCAAAAGGTGGCTACTTTGAAGAACCTAGAATATGACATATTTTCAGTTGTTTCACACTTTTTTGTTATGTATATAATTCCACATGTGTTACTTCATAGTTTTGATGCCTTCAATGTGAATCTACAATTTTCATAGTCATGAAAATAAAGAAAACTCTGAATGAGAAGGTGTGTCCAAACTTTTGGTCTGTACTGTATATATTTTCTTTTGCCTCCGTTTTATTTAGTTTGTATATGTATACAATTGTGTTTTTGTATTACAGTTTTTAACAATGACATATCCGCTTTTTCTATGCTACATGTACATTTTTTTATATAATTCTCATTGTGTAGTGGGACTCACTATGATATATGTTACAACATTTGTGATGGTAATTCCCCGGACCTGTGCCTGAGACACCTCCCCTATATATAGGATTTCCAACATTCTGACTAGTGTATCAGTATGACTAAGATTGCTTAGACGATCGAAACGCGTCACTGCTGTCTTCCTGTATGTTGCTGTATTGGATATAAATCGTAAGCATTCGAGCCTTTGCTGCGCTGGACATTTTCTTTGCTTCTTCATTCGATACCTATCAGCATTATCCAGGCTGAGTCCGAGCTGCAGCTGGCGACAAATGAGGGGTGAGCTGGGCTTATCACTAATGTTTGGATATTGAACAGACATCTGTCTGTGCTGTGCTTTTTTTTTTTTTAAACAAATAAAATGATATACTGAATTGATAGTGTTAGATAGGGTATGTTAGTTTAGCAGATACGTTTTAGTATAGAGTATAGTGTTAGTTAGTTGAAAGATTTAATTGCATATTCATCGATATATTAGTGAAATATCGCAAATTCGAATATGGCCCCTGCTGCTCATCACTAGTGATCACCGACCTTTATTCATTTCTCTGTCTCACAATACTCTTACATACAGTCAAATATATAGCCTTATACACAAATATGCATGTACAAACTCACATACACTTACCTTCCATGCAGGCTGCCAGTCTTCTATGACGCCATCACGCTTCCTCCATTTGCGGATGGCACTGGAGGTCATCAGCTCCTTTAGGAGAAATAAGAAAGCAGCCAAAAAGCAGCTACAGGAATCAAGAGGAAGAGCAGGGCATGTCACTTCTTGTTTGATCTCTTCGCTGCACCTGGGAGAAAGCCGGAAGTTGAGAGAAAAGAGAGGCAGCGAAGAAAGTGTCCTCCGGTGCCCTCTGATTACTACCTGCACTCAGTGCCAGGGGGCACATGCCCCTCCAGCCACTCCGCCCTTATAATGCCCATGCTTACAACTCAAGCCAGTCAATGTGCCGGACAATGTGTCATATTTCTGATTGGCCCCTAGCAATCCAAACAGTCAGTTGCCATGGCAACACGACGCTTTCTAAAGGCCAATGTGGCTGCTTCGTAAGATTTACTATTACAGCCTGCCACATATTATCAGAATAACAGTACATTGCAATACAAAAATCATTGGTGTCACTGCCTGCAGAAATGTCCTAAATAATAAAATATGTTATTCATTCTGCATGATGATAGCAGCACCGCTGCATTTGAATTTGAATGGTAAATTAAAAAAAATATGGTAATATATTATATATATATATATATATATATATATATATATATATTATTATTATTATTATTATTTTTTAAATATATTTAGATTAGTAAAACATAATAAAACTGTATAGCTATATACAGCTAAATACAGGGTATTTACAGGGTATAGCTAAAATCATTAAAGAAGTAATTTGACATTGTTTACAGAAATGCAAATGCTACAAAAGCACATATCTTTTTTTTTACCTGTCTTTCCCAGTTCTTAAACCACCCATAATTCCATTTGTTTTGCGGGTTTTACCCTGTCTACTCCCCTCTTACATCAGTCCTGCCAGTTCACTGCCCAGAGCTGCTGCAGAACATTTCATAACACAGCAGACTCTCTTTCCACAAAACACATTTGTAAAGCTGCTGTATTCTCAGGAGAGAGGGAGGAGCAAGAGAGCTAGAGACAATACTACATATATTTTGGAATGATAGTTTTATTTAAAAACAATTTTCTGATACTGGAATACCCCTTTAAGTTTTTTGATAAAATAATACCTCTTTAAGTTAATGTCAATTTTACCAAACAGTGATCACATCACATTCTAGAAAGAATAGTCCAAAATAGTACTGATAAAAACTATAGATTAGTCTGCAAAAAAAAAAAAAAAAAACTCTCACTAAAAGTTATAGTTGTCAGAATATTGCAAAGGAAAGCATGGTAAACAGGGTAAAAACGAAACTCCCAAAAGTTGCAGAAGTGCGCCTTTTAAAAAAATGGTTTTGCATTATATTTTTATGTGTCACGATTCGGCAGGCTGGAGGTGGATCCTCTGTGCCAGAGAGGGATTGGCGTGGACCGTGCCGGTGGACCGGTTCTAAGTTGCTACTGGTATTCACCAGAGCCCGCCGCAAAGCGGGATGGTCTTGCAGCGGCGGTAGCAACCAGGCCGTATCCACTGGCAATGGCTCAACCTCTCTGACTGCTGAGAAAAGCACGGTACAAGGGAGTAGACAAGAGCAAGGTCAGACGTAGCAGAAGGTCGGGGCAGGCGGCTAGGTTCGTAGTCAATGGTGATAGCAGATGGTCAAGAACACAGTAGTGGTAACACAGAGTAGCTTTCTCAAGGCACAAGGCAACAAGATTCGGCAAGGGAGTGCAGGGGAAGTGAGGTATAAGTAGGGAGTGCACAGGTGGAAACTAATCAGGGAGATTGGGCCAGGCACCATCATTGGTGCACTGGCCCTTTAAATCTCAGAGAGCTGGCGCGCGCGCCCTAGAGAGCGGAGCCGCGCGCGCCAGAGCATGACAGCCGGGGACCGGGACAGGTAAGTGACTTGGGATGCGATTCGCGAGCGGGCGCGTCCCGCTATGCGAATCGCATCCCCGCCGGCAATGTCAGTGCAGCGCTCCCGGTCAGCGGGTCTGACCGGGGCGCTGCAGGGAGAGAAACGCCGCGAGCGCTTCGGGGAGGAGCAGGGACCCGGAGCGCTCAGCGTAACATTATGGTTTTGCATTATATTTTATAGTAAATTAAAGGATGTCATTAACCCTGTGAGGACTTAGGGATTATTCATTTTTGAATATTACTTTTTTCTTCATCGCCTTCTAAAGCTTCCATTATTTTTATTTTTTTTATGAGAAAAGGCGGGTGATTCAAACTTTTATTAGGGAAGGAGTTTAATCACATTCATTAACATTTTCTATTTACAATTTTTTTTAGTCCAAAGGGGACTATTACATGCAATCCTCTAGCATTGATCAGTTTTATTGGTGCTCCATTGCTCCAGCTTGCCATGGCTGACTTAAGCATTGGAGCGCTGATTGGATGGTGAGACGGCAGGTAAGGGCCCTCCCCCATTCTCTTAGCTGATCGGGACATCGCAATTTCACTTTCCTATTAGCCTGACTGAGCAGCTGAGATAATTTTTATTTTTTTTATTTTAGACACCACTATCAACCTTTATTGTGGTGTTTAAAGAGTTAATGCCAGGCATCACCCTGAACAGTGATGTCTGGCGTTAGCCAGGAGTCCCGTTGGGACCATCCTGGTGTGATGCGCACTCAGCTCCCGAGCACGCGCCATAGAAGGGGAACGGGCACAGGGTGTACATGTATGCTCTGCATCCTTAGGGTTTTAATCTTCTCTAGCAAAGAATAAGTCCTTATATGGCTTTGTTGATGTGAAAGTAAATAAGATATGGCTTTTAAAACATGAAGAAATAAAAACTAAAATGCAAAGAAGAAAACTGTTGTGCTCCTCAAGGGAAATCTTGCAATCTCAAGCAAACAGTCTAAACTAAATATAAACATGCAGCAAACATTTTTTGGATAACTGTTTAGACCCTGAAAAAAGTAACAATAAATGTCCCTTGGTAAGGTGTTGATATATTGTATCCTTCAGGGGATCAACCCGACTGCATAACCAAAATGATGCCTTCTTTTTTGTTGTTGCACTTTGTCTCTTGTCTCCATTTTTTTTTTTTGGGAACAAACACAAACAAAAAATTTAATGTTTGAGAAAACAAACAAATGAATCTTACAGAATGGGAAAAGGAACTTTTAGCAGTTTTTGAAAACTTGCAAACTAGTCACAAACAAAAGTAGTCACACAATGTATTTCAACACGCAGTCACAAATGTTTGTCGCTTTTTATTGTGCTACTTGTACATGAAGTGATGTTACACGACCCTGGTCACCATGTAGTCCTAACATTAATAAAGTTCTCACAAAGCTATGCAGTAGAATTACGAGGTAAAAACATTATCAAAGCCTGTTAAATTGATATTATAATACTTTTCTTTTCCCGCAAAATACTTGCAAATGAGAAAGTTCATGAACTAGTTGCTACACTTGCCAACATGTGCAATATTAAATCTCTGCAGTGTTTTAATCTCTGGCAGAAGATAATAGGATTAGGTGGGTATGCCTCAGGGCTACATAGAACCGAGAGAGTCCCTTCTCCACTACTGCTAGATGAAAGAACCAGACAGCTAAGCCTTTTGACTGGGCCTCCTTAGAGAGGCTGTTAGTTTGCTGACCTATGTCACATGTTCTGTCTTTGGCCCCAAATATCCTCACCTAACCGGATTTTTCTTTACATAGTGTAAATGGTAAGCCTGTGTACTGTATATACGTAGCTTTTCAAAGAATAAAATATGTCAGACTGTACCTGTAGTTGCCTAGCAACAAGTCTTGGCACAGTGGCATTAGAAAACGTCTGTGTCAAAACTTCAGAGACACTTGGAAAAAGTGAAGAAAAAATAGGCTGCTTTATTTAAAGGGGAAGCATCACTGTATTCGTTATTTCCCTGGACCATTAATACTATTACTGTGGTTAATAGATTACTCCTATTTATTCTAATACAATGGTCTAAAATTCTAAGTAATCTAGTACATTAACATGGGCTTTAAATAAAATACAGCAATCCTGTATGAGCTGCTGTTAACATCATTTAGTTATATGTTTTACAGCAGCCACATGGACTATAGGCACCGGTAGCCTGCTTGGAGCTAGCTAATTGACTTCAATGAGAGAATGTTGTAGGCATGCTCAATAACCTTTGCAGAGATCAATGTGCAGGAAAGAGTGAGGTGAGGCTATGACTATCACCTACTGTGAATGGTAGATCCTGTGTTATCTTTATCCAACTATTCCATTTTTAGGATACCGTGATGACACATTTAGGGTGCCTTTAAGACATTAAATGATCTAGCAAAAATAGAGGGTATAAATGGTCTGCAATGTGCTATTTGGATGACTAAATGTAGCATTTACCCTATGTATATTCAATACACACTATTTTACTTAACAGTTTTTGCATAAGGCTTAAAAGGGTACTCCGGTGGAAAACTTTTTTTTAAAATCAACTGGTGCCAGAAAGTTAAACAGATTTGTAAAGGACTTCTATTGAAAAATCTTTACCCTTCCAGTACTTTTTTGTGGCTGTATGCTACAGAGGAAATTCTTTTCTTGTTGAATTTCTTTTTTGTCTTGTCCACAGTGCTCTCTGCTGACACCTGATGCCTGTATCAGGAACTGTCCAGAGCAGGAGAAAATCCCCATAGCAAACCTATGCTGCTGTGGACAGTTCCTGACACGGAAAGAGGTGGCAGCAAAGAGCACTGTGGACAAGACAAAAAATAAATTCAAAAAGAAAATAATTTCCTTGGTAGCACACAGCTGTTAAAAAGTACTGGAAGGGTAAAGATTACAAATCTGTTTAACTTTCTGGCACCAGTTGATTTAAAAAATAAATAAATAAATGTTTTCCATCAGAGTACCCCTTTAAGAATGTATAGTATGTTATTAACTATATTAAAAAATTATTCTGTAAACTGTCTTATTTCTCCTAATCCAACACTCTAACAAATGTGTTTTTATTCAATCACGGCTGTTTCTGGACTAAACACACAGAAGGGAATTACAGATACACAAGGAGCAGGCTTTTCAATTACTTAAGCGGTATTCCAGGCAAAAACTTTTTTTTATATATCAACTGGTGTTACGCCGAGCGCTCCGGGTCCCTGCTCCTCCCCGGAGCGCTCGCGGCGTTCCTCTCTCTGCAGCGCCCCGGTCAGACCCGATGACTGGGAGCGCTGCACTGACATTGCCGGCGGGGATGCAATTCGCATAGCGGGACGCGCCCGCTCGCGAATCGCATCCCAAGTCACTCACCTGTCCCGGCCCCCGGCTGTCATGTCCTGGCGCGCGCGGCTCCGCTCCTTAGGGCGCGCGCGCACCAGCTCTCTAAGATTTAAAGGGCCAGTGCACCAATGATTGGTGCCTGGCCCAATTAGCCTAATTAGCTTCCACCTGCTCCCTGGCTATATTACCTCACTTCCCCTGCACTTCCTTGCCGGATTTTGTTGCCTTGTGCCAGTGAAAGCGTTTAGTGTTGTCCAAAGCCTGTGTTTCCAGATCTTCTGCTATCCACATTGACTACGAACCTTGCCGCCTGCCCCGACCTTCTGCTACGTCTGACCTTGCCTCTGCCTAGTCCTTCTGTCCCACGTCTTCTCAGCAGTCAGCGAGGTTGAGCCGTTGCCGGTGAATACGACCTGGTTGCTACCGCCGCAGCAAGACAACCCGCTTTGCGGCGGGCTCTGGTGAATACCAGTAGCATCTTAGAACCGGTCCCCCGACACGGTCCACGCCAATCCCTCGCTGACACAGAGGATCCACATCCAGCTAGCCGAATCGTGACAGTAGATCCGGCCATGGATCCCGCTGAGGTGCCGCTGCCAAGTCTCGCTGACCTATCCACGGTGGTCGCTCAGCAATCGCAGCAAATCGCCCAACAAGGACAGCAGCTGTCGCAGTTGACCGCCACGTTACAGCAACTTCTGCCACTGCTACAGCAGCAACCATCTCCGCCAGCTCCTGCACCTCCTCCGCAGCGAGTGGCCGCTCCCAGCCTCCGCTTGTCCCTGCCGGACAAATTTGATGGGGACTCTAGACTCTGCCGTGGCTTTCTGTCTCAATGTTCCCTACATATGGGGATGTTGTCGGACCAATTTCCCACAGAACGGTCTAAGGTGGCGTTCGTAGTGAGTCTTCTTTCTGGAAAGGCCTTGTCTTGGGCCACACCGCTCTGGGACCGCAATGATCCTGCCACAGCCACAGTCCAGTCCTTCTTCGCTGAAGTCCGTAGTGTCTTCGAGGAACCAGCCCGAGCTTCTTCTGCTGAGACTGCCCTGCTGAACCTGGTCCAGGGTAATTCTTCAGTAGGCGAGTACGCCATCCAATTTCGTACTCTCGCTTCAGAATTATCTTGGAATAACGAGGCTCTCTGCGCGACCTTTAAAAAAGGCCTATCCAGTAACATCAAGGATGTGCTGGCCGCACGAGAGATTCCTGCCAACCTGCAAGAACTTATCCATTTGGCCACCCGCATTGACATGCGTTTTTCTGAGAGACACCAGGAGCTCCGTCAGGAAAAAGACCTTGATCTCTGGGCACCTCTCCCACAGTATCCTTTGCAATCTACCCCTGTGCCTCCCGCCGAGGAGGCTATGCAAGTGGATCGGTCTCGCCTGACCCTGGAAAAGAGGACTCGCCGTAGGGAAAAAAATCTTTGTCTGTACTGCGCTAGTACCGAACATTTCTTGGTGGATTGCCCTATTCGTCTTCCACGTCTGGGAAATGCACGCACGCACCCAGCTCACGTGGGTGTGGCGTCTCTTGGTACGAAGTCTGCTTCTCCATGTCTCAGTGTGCCCGTGCGGATTTCTCCTTCTGCCAACTCCTCCCTCTCAGCCGTGGCCTGCTTGGACTCTGGTGCTTCTGGAAATTTTATTCTGGACTCTTTGGTGAATAAGTTCTGCATCCCGGTGACCCGTCTCGTCAAGCCGCTCTACATTTCTTCGGTCAACGGAGTGAAATTGGACTGTACTGTGTGTTACCGCACAGAACCCCTCTGAATGTGCATTGGACCCCATCACGAAAAGATTGAATTGTTCGTCCTTCCAAACTGCACCTCTGAAGTCCTCCTCGGTCTGCCATGGCTCCAGCATCATTCTCCCACCCTTGACTGGACCACCGGGGAGATCAAGAATTGGGGTTCTGCTTGCCGTAAGAAATGCCTCACCTCTGCTCCCAGTCCCGTCAGTCGGGCCTCAGTGTCTCCTCCTGTGCCTGGTCTCCCCAAGGCCTATCAGGACTGTGCCGTGCCTCCTCATAGCCCCCGTCCTGTTGACACTCTGCCCCGTGCCAAGCTTCACCCTCTGCCCTCCCTCCCCATTCCCACTCCTGCTGAACTGCCTGCCTTTGAGGAAACCCTACAATCGCTCCCAGTGTCCTCGTCCCACGTGAAGCAATTGCCGGACAAAAAAAGGGGGAGACCTAAGGGGGGGGTACTGTTACGCCGAGCGCTCCGGGTCCCTGCTCCTCCCCGGAGCGCTCGCGGCGTTCCTCTCTCTGCAGCGCCCCGGTCAGACCCGCTGACCGGGAGCGCTGCACTGACATTGCGGGCGGGGATGCGATTCGCGTAGCGGGACGCGCCCGCTCGCGAATCACATCCCAAGTCACTCACCTGTCCCGACCCCCGGCTGTCATGTCCTGGCGCGCGTGGCTCCGCTCCTTAGGGCACGCGCGCCAGCTCTCTAAGATTTAAAGGGCCAGTGCACCAATGATTGGTGCCTGGCCCAATTATCCTAATTAGCTTCCACCTGCTCCCTGGCTATATTACCTCACTTCCCCTGCACTTCCTTGCCGGATCTTGTTGCCTTGTGCCAGTGAAAGTGTTTAGTGTTGTCCAAAGCCTGTGTTTCCAGATCTTCTGCTATCCACATTGACTACGAACCTTGCCGCCTGCCCCGACCTTCTGCTACGTCTGACCTTGCCTCTGCCTAGTCCTTCTGTCCCACGCCTTCTCAGCAGTCAGCGAGGTTGAGCCGTTGCCGGTGGATACGACCTGGTTGCTACCGCCGCAGCAAGACCATCCCGCTTTGCGGCGGGCTCTGGTGAATACCAGTAGCATCTTAGAACCGGTCCCCCGATGCGGTCCACGCCAATCCCTGGCTGACACAGAGGATCCACATCCAGCTAGCCGAATCGTGACAACTGGCTCCGGAAAGTTAAACAGATTTGTAAATTACTTCTATTAAAAAATCTTAATCCTTCCAATAATTATTAGCTTCTGAAGTTTTCTGTCTAACTGCTCAATAATGATGTCACGTCCCGGGAGCTGTGCATGATGGGAGAATATCCCTTGCAAGATGGGAAAATATCCCCATAGGAGCTGGACAGCTCCCGGGACGTGAGTCATCAGAAAGCAGTTAGACAGAAAACAGCAACTCAACTTCAGAAGCTAATAACTATTGGAAGGATTAAGATTTTTTAATAGAAGTAATTTACAAATCTGTTTAACTTTCCGGAGCCAGTTGATATATAAAAAAAGTTTTTGCCTGGAATACCCCTTTAAGTATAGGGCAGTGTAGTCCGTGCTGTAAGAAACAAGGTAGTACACATTGATGGTTATAAAATACAATCTAGTCATATTTATTCTGCATAAATAATCTTGAATTTAACAGGTAAGAACAGTGTAAGTTAAGTGACCATGCACGCCACTTAGAATAACACATCTTCTCACTGTATAGGAGTAGAGAGTCTTGTCAAAATGACAGGAGTCCTGTTCCTCTGTTGGTTATTCTAAAAATACTTATGCTTCCCCACTCCTGTTTGGGGCCAGGACTAGTAATTATTATTTTTTTTTTAACCTCTGCTGTCAATTTAGTATTCACCCTGTGGCACTAAATAATCATTAGAGGCCAAGAAAGGAAAACATTTGGGAATGCTAGCTGCCAAAAATTCCTGATAAAAAATACTAATAACATTAATAATGAAACACACAACAGTTAATTGGAAAATGTTATGGCTGTGGTCTTTATTAAGAGTCACCTCTATACAACAGACCAATTTAGTTCAATGTTGCAAATGTTTTTTGTTTGTTGTATAGATTTGTATCTGTTTGCATATGTTTGCATACATTTTAAACATGTACTTTTTTGTTAACATGTTAAACTATGTAAAAACGGTAAAATAAGCAAAAAATGTATTTTCTATGAGGGAAAAACAGATACCATAGCATAACATACATGGGACAAAAAAGGCCCAAACTGACATACTTTTGACAACTTTTATGTAATGGAAGTCTATGAGTATACGACAGCATACATTTAGGTACCATTTTAATGTATCTCCCTGTGTACTGCTGTGGTATAGAGGAGAACCAGCCCTAAGGTTTATCATACCATAAATAATTTAATTTGATAAATAAAAACACCTGACACAACCTAACCAATAAATACCTTACTAAAACATGAAAACCGAGGTTATACCTTGTACCATGTCCTCAAGGTCTTTCCACTTTGGCTACAAGGGCCCTTAACAGCTCTGGGCCTGACCACAGATAGAGCCTGGAAAAGGGTGAGTATTTTTACAACATATCACTGGGGCTGAGCAACAGGAATATGCTGTATGTCGGATCACTCAGCAAAACCCGAAGCGAAAAAAATTAAATTAAAATGGATTTAAACGAATGTGTTTTGTAAAATTTGGAACAAATATGATTTGTTCTGAATCTAATTGCTCATCACTAGGGGTTAATCTATGAAGCAACTGTATATTTATAGAGAGAAATAGTGTTGCATTAAATTATTCATAGAAATACATAAGTATCATAACAGCTATTGCATTTGAGGATAAAAACTTTTGGGGAACATAAAGTATATGACAATTGTCTTATTCTGGCCTAAACTAATATACATCAGAATGTAGTCAAATTATTCACAAGAAATTATTTTCTCATAAATGTTGTATAGATATCATGCATATTACCAAAATTTTGTAAGATTAATGTTACAAGATGTAAAGAAGACAAAGCTATTGCTCAGTTCACCCCCAACACTGGTCTTAGGAAAACATGCAATACCAAAGAGGACTTTGGACGAAGAAGAGCAGTGGGCCAATTCCCTTTCACAAGTGTCCAAACAGTACAAATGGTATATCCAGTTTCCTACTCAGGAAGCTGTTGACACTATGTTGAATGTTATAAGATTCTGCATACAGTATAGCTGTCCCAAGGTGAGTACAGAGTATTTTTTTTTACCTTTGGTTGATCTATATTTATACTGTGGATATAAGAACTGCATAAAGAGCCCAGGCAAGTGCCCAGGTAAATCCATGCTTGTCTCTGCCTACACCATCTGACAGCTACTAGGCAAGGCTGCTTTCATACTATAAAGTTGTTCCATTAAAAGATCCGTTATAAACATCCGTTAGAAAAGCCATGTTAAGCGGCCCTTACAAAATCTTATTCAAGTCTATGGGATTTTTTGATTATGCGTTAGAGCCTGTCATGAATAACGGATGTTAGTTGTGATGAAAGAAATAACGGCACATGCACTAATTTTTCTCCCGTCACATGAAACAGGTAAATTAATGGCTGTTATTTTTAACATTGAAGTCTATGGCAAACGGATGAGCCTTTATGTCATCCATTTGCACCTGGTTTATAATATCCGTTATTACTTCTGAGCATGCTCAGTAGAGATGACATCAGCAGACTCCTGCAGTGCTGAGGGACTACTACTACTCCCATCATGGAACAGACTTGTTTCCATGATGGGAGTAGTAATTCCCTGGCTGCGGGAGTCTGCCGGTGGCTGGGGAGGCTACATTAGTGTTTGTACTACTACCTCCCATCATGGAACAGACTCTGTTCCATGATGGAGGTTGTAGTACAGGGGCTGAGGGATTTATCGCACCGGGTCTCACTTCTGAGACCCGATGCGATCAGAGAGTTATTAAACAGGGAAGCAGGTGGCATGCTCCATTCCCATGTGATGTACGATGTATTTTACTCTCATTTTTTAATTCCACGCCGGGAGTTCTGAATGGCTGGTACTGAGAAGCCATTCAGGGCTCCCGGCGTGGTTTTCAAATAGAAGCACTGCAGTGGGGAAAGATATATAGAATTGCTGGGGAGGGGGATATATGTCTGGCCCCTGCAGTATTCTATATATCTTGCCCCCCGCAGTGCATATATTTCCCCCCCACAGCGCATTATTATATTTTCCCCCAGCAGCGCTATGAATGAAAAGCTGGCCGCCCGGATGCGCTGCTGAACGAATGCTTGTCTTTCATAGCGCTGCAGCGGCATATGTACATAGAAGCATTGTGGGGGCCAGATAACACTATATGTCTGGCCCCCACAGCGCTTCTATAATCATATGCCTCCAAAGCGCTATGAATGAAAAGTATTCTATCAGCAGCGCTGCTGTTATAATACTTTTCATTCATAGCACTGCGGAGGCATATGATTATAGAAGCGCTGTAGGGGCCAGACATATGGATATATGTCTGACCTCCGCAGCGCATCTATATACAGATTCCGCTGCAGCACTATGAATGACAAGTATTCTTTCAGCAGCGCATCGGGCCTTCCTGGCCCGATGCGCTGCTAATAGAATACTTTTCATTCATAGCCCTGCCGGGGGTTTATGATAGCACTGTGGGGGGAAATATAATAATGTGCTGCGGGGTGGAAAATAATAATGTGCTGCGGGGAAAAAAAAAAGTGCTGCGGGGGGGCGGGGGGTAATATAATAATTCACTGTGGGGGAAAATATAATAATGCGCTGCGGGGGGGGGGGGCTAGATATATAGAAGCGCTGCGGGGGCCAGACATATACCCCCCCAGCAATTCTATATATCTTTCCCCACCGCAGCACTTCTATTTGAAAATCCGCCGGGAGACATGAATGGTTCCTCAGTACCGGTCATTCAGGGCTCCCGGCTGGGAATTAAAAAATGAAAGTAGAATACATCGCAGGGGAGTGGAGCATGCCGCCCGCTCCCCTGTTTAATAAATCACATCGGGTCTTAGAAGTGACCCCCGGTGCCATCAATCCCTCAGCCTCTGTACTACAACCCCCATCATGGAACAGAGTCTGTTCCATGATGAAGTAGTAGTACAAACACTAATGTAGCCTCCCCAGCCACCAGAAGACTCCCGCAGGCGGGGAACTACTACTCCCATCATGGAAACAAGTATGTTCCATGATGGGGGTAGTAGAAGTTGTGGGAGTCTGTAGGCAGAGGTGTTAAAACGGCCGTACATGAGGGATGTTATGACGGGTCTTAACGGATGAATATGCCCGTTATTTTGACAGACGTTATTCAGTCATTAGCCCCCATTATTTCATCCGTTATTATACATCCGTTTTTACACAGAAAACATATGTTTAATAACGGATGAATGCTCATAGTGTGAAAGGAGCCTAAACAGGACATGGGCTGGATTTATCTGGACTTTTGTCATATTGGGGAACATCACCTGGGCACTTGAGCCTCATTTGCATTATGACAAAAAGGCTTGCATGTTAGCGCTGGGAAGGACCATGAAGATAAAAAAAAAAGGTATGCCCAAAACTGTGGTGACTAGCTCTATTTAACCACTGGTTTCCTGCTGACAGGTCCCATTTAGGATAGCATCTTAGGTCAGCCTTCTATTTTTGGAGGTGAAATACATTTTGTCAACATCAGTTAACCATACAAAAAGGTATGGAATGGTGTTGTATCCAGGAAGAAATTATACATTAAATAGATGCCACTATGGTGCTGTATGGCATCTGTCACCAGCCTTTGTTATACTTTTATGTCTGGACGCAAAAGTGATGTACCTACACATATATAAACAGTTAGCACTGGAGATTCCCTGAACAAAGGCCCTCCCTGACTGTGAAGACGACGGCTCACAGATTGACGGCAGCTACTATTCATTTAGATCCCTCAAGTCAGGCTGAGCTGTGCTGCTGTATTTTGTCATGCATTAACCCCTTAAAGAGACAGCCAATTTTCATTTTTGTGTTTTTCCTCCTTGCATTTATGAGGCATAACTGAATAGGTGACATATATGTTTATACAGTAGGATATCTTGCAACCTCTACTGAATGTGATCTACCCCTACACAGTCTCAGCTAGCACCTGTCACTGACTGAGCAAGGGCACAACTCAGTGACAAGGTGTTAGGGGCAGCCCTCCATCCTGGCCATGAGCGCTCCCTCTCCCCTGTCTCTGCCCATCCCAGGACTCGCGGTGCGCATGTTTGTCTTAGACAAGGCTAGCAGCAACACACGTGAGCACTCCCCATCTAGTGCCTCTGGCAGCTCCTGGACTCGCTATACAGGACGCACCCGCATGCGAGTCCCGAGTGTCCCCTCTGCTCCTGGCTTTTCTCCTGTCCTGCTTCGGGCCAGTCCGCCCATAATTGGTTGTTCTTTGGGCGGACTCTATATTAGTCGAGCACCTCCCTCATATGGTGCTGGATCTTTGTGCTTAGTGCCCTAGAGAAAGCATTCCTGTGAGTGTGCCTTATTAGTGTTTCTGACCTCCAGCTTGTGACCTGACTTTGCTCCTTTGCCGCCTGCCACCTGACCTTGTGCCTGTGACCCGACTACACTTCTTTGATGCCAGCCTACTGACCCGTGCTACGTCTAACTACACTTCATTCTCTGTGGCAAGTAACATCTGGGCAGCCTGTATGGACGGATCGTGCCAGGGGTAGCGACCTTGGTGCCGCCTGCCGCAGCAAGTCCATCCCGCTTTGCGGCGGGCTCTGGTGAAAACCAGCGGCACCTTAGACTCCGCTCCCTGGTGTGGTTCACCCATTGTCCACACAGGACAGCAGATCCACTTCCCAGCCGTTTACGGTAAGACCATTACACATTGACAATGGTAATTCCCAGATGTCAATTATTCATTACCATGCTGGGAGTTGTAGTTTTCTAACAGCTGGAAGCACACTGATTGGGAAACAGTGGCATAATCTGTGCTGCTGCTGTTTGACTAGGATGCTATAGAATCTGAATAGCTTACAGATTTCCTGCTTTATTGTTAGAAGGCTCCTGCTGTTGTTAATATATCATTGGAAGATCCTTTTAATACAGTTCTTTTACCATAATGAGCAAAAACATTTAGAAGAGGTTACTATAAGGATAGCATACATGGATGCTTGAAAGAAAACCAGCAAATTAATGTAATTAACTGAAGTTTTAATTAAAAGTGTAAATAATGGAAGGTGTAATGCTGACCATGCATGTTCCTCATTATTTTACCTGACTGGATGTGCCATATGCTGGCATGACCATTAGCAGATGCATTTCTAAAAATCACACTGTAAAATTTGACCCCAAGGATCAGCCTCTAGACTCTTCCCATTTTTTGCTGAAAGCTTTCATTTTTATTCCTCTGTGTCAGTTCTGTTCTTTTGTGTCATACTTCAATGCCCGTCTGGAACCTTATTCAGCTGTGCAGTGGAATAATGGGTTTGTGATTTATTCTTATGCTTTCACCTCTGTACTCCTGATTCCTGGTCCATAGCAAAGCGTTGGCCCTAATGAAATACATGATAAAACAAGCAATGAAAACCATTAGTGTGAGTATAATAGGACAACATCATTATCATTATATGCATCAAAAACTTTGAGATCAGCGCCTAATAATAGGATCCTCAATCTGAACTTCTTTATTATTTCTCCCGAAAGGCAGTTGTTATGGACCTGGATAATACCCCCTCTGTGTCAAGCTGGGATTATTACAGGATAGACTGATGCAGAGTCCAAGGGACCCCCCTGTCTTCATCCCTGAAGGGTTTTTCCTACAATAAAAATATGATGTTGTTTTATGGCAATGGATGGAAATGCTTTTTCATGCACATAATGGTCCCACTGGAATACATACACAAATATATTGTGTATATTTAGCCAATCATGCCTCCTTTTCGGCCACCATGACCCTTTTGCCGATGGCCACACCGCTTTTCCAGGTTTTCTGAGTAAAATGGAGAGTTGCTTTGGTTTTATTTATTTTTTTTGGCGCAAATTCTAATGTAAATCATGGCGCAGACACAATTTGTGGAGCAATGTGACAAATTCTGGCGCACAACCCGACAAAACAGGTCGGGTTTACAATAGTAAATCAGGGCCAATATGTTTACTTACCTTTAACCCTTTAACCCCTTCAGGACCAAGCCCATTTTGGCCTTAAGGACCAGAGCGTTTTTTGCACATCTGACCACTGTCACTTTAAACATTAATAACTCTGGAATGCTTTTAGTTATCATTCTGATTCCGAGATTGTTTTTCCATGACATATTCTACTTTAACATGGTGGTAAATTTTTGTGGTAACTTGCATCCTTTCCTTGTGAAAAATTCTAAAATTTGATGAAAAATTTGAAAATTTTGCATTTTTCTAACTTTGAAGCTCTCTGCTTGTAAGGAAAATGTATATTACAAATAAATAAAATTTTTATTCACATATACAATATGTCTACTTTATGTCTGCATCATAAAAGTGATGAGTTTTTACTTTTGGAAGACACCAGAGGGCTTCAAAGTTCAGCAGCAATTTTCCAATTTTTCACAAAATTTTCAAACTCACTATTTTTCAGGGACCAGTTCAGGTTTGAAGTGGATTTGAAGGGTCTTCTTATTAGAAATACCCCACAAAAGACCCCATTATAAAAACTGCACCCCCCAAAGTATTCAAAATGACATTCAGTCATCATTTTAACCCTTTAGGTGTTTCACAGGAATAGAAGCAAAGTGAAGGAGAAAATTCACAATCTTCATTTTTTACACTCGCATGTTCTTGTAGACCCAATTTTTAAATTTTTACAAGGGGTGAAAGGAGAAAATGTATACTTATATTTGTAGCCCAATTTCTCTCGAGTAAGCACATACCTCATATGTCTATGTAAAGTGTTCGGCGGGCGCAGTAGAGGGCTCAGAAGGGAAAGAGCGATAAGGGGATTTTGGAGAGTACGTTTTTCTGAAATGGTTTTTGGGGGCATGTTGCATTTAGGAAGCCCTTATGGTGCCAGAACAGCAAAAAACCCTCACATGGCATACCATTTTGGAAACTAGACCCCTTGAGGAACGTAACAAGGAATAAAGTGAGCCTTAATACCCCACAGGTGTTTCATGACTTTTGCATATGTAAAAAAAAACTATTTTTTTTCACTAAAATGTGTGTTTCCCCCCCAAATTTCACATTTTTCCAAGGGTTAATAGCAGGAAATACCCCCCAATATTTGTAACCCCTTCTCTTCTGAGTATGGAGGTACCCCATAAGTTGACCTGAAGTGCACTATGGGCGAACTACAATGCTCAGAAGAGAAGGAGTCATATTTGGCTTTTTGAGAGCAAATTTTGCTCGGGGGCATGTCGCATTTAGGAAGCCCCTATGGTGCCAGAACAGCAAAAAATACCCACATGGCATACCATTTTGGAAACTAGACCCCTTGAGGAATGTAATAAGGAATAAAGTGAGCCTTATTACCCCACAGGTGTTTCATGACTTTTGCATATGTAAAAAAAAAAAAAAAATTTCCACTAAAATGTGTGTTTCCCCCCTAATTTCACCTTTTTGCAAGGGTTAATAGCAGAAAATACCCCCCAAAATTTGTAACCCCATCTCTTCTGAGTATGGAGGTACCCCATAAGTTGACCTGAAGTGCACTATGGGCAAACTACAATGCTCAGAAGAGAAGGAGTCATATTTGGCTTTTTGAGAGCAAATTTTGCTCGGGGAGCATGTCGCATTTAGGAAGCCCCTCTGGTGCCAGAACAGCAAAAAAAAACACACATGGCATACCATTTTGGAAACTAGACCCCTTGAGGAACGTAACAAGGGGTACAGTGAGCATTTGCCCCCCACTGGTGTCTGACAGATCTTTGGAACAGTGGGCTGTACAAGTTTTCATTTTCATGGACCACTGTTCCAAAGATCCGTCAGACACCTGTGGGGGGTAAATTCTCACTGCACCCCTCATTACATTCCGTGAGGGGTGTCGTTTCCGAAATGGGGTCACATGTGGTTTTTTTTTTTGCGTTTGTCAAAACCGCTGTAACAATCAGCCACCCCTGTGCAAATCACCTCAAATGTACATGGTGCGCTCTCCCTTCTGGGCCTTGTTGTGCGCCCCCAGAGCACTTTGCGCTCACATATGGGGTATCTCTGTAGTCGGGAGAAATTGCGTTACAAATTTTGGGGGCCTTTTTCCCTTTTACCTCTTGTGAAAATGTAAAGTATAGGGCAACATCAGCATGTTAGTGTAAAAAATAAAAAAATTTTACACTAACATTCTGGTGTAGACCCCAACATTTCCTTTTCATGAAGGGTTAAAGAAGAAAAAGCCCCCCAAACCTTGTAACGCAATTTCTCCCGAGTACGGCGATACCCCATATGTCGCCCTAAACTGTTGCCCTGAAATACGACAGGGCTCCAAAGTGAGAGCGCCATGTGCATTTGAGGCCTAAATTAGGGATTTGCATAGGGGTGGACATAGGGGTATTCTACGCCAGTGATTCCCAAACAGGGTGCCTCCAGCTGTTGCAAAACTCCCAGCATGCCTGGACAGTCAACGGCTGTCCGACAATACTGGGAGTTGTTGTTTTTCAACAGCTGGAGGCTCTGCTTTGGAAACAGTGGTGTACCGGACGTTCTTATTGGGGGAGGGGGGCTGTGTAAGGGTATGTGTATATGTAGTGTTTTTAACTTTTTATTTTATTTTGTGTTAGTGTAGTGTAGTGTTTTTAGGGTACAGTCACATGGGCGGGGGATTACAGCGAGTTTCCCAGCGCAAAATTTGCTGCATCTCAAGATGCGAGAAACCCACTGTAAAAGCCTCGCCCATGTGAATGTACCCTGTACATTCACGGGGGTGGCGGGGCGGGGGGGGGGGGGGGGGGGGCTTGCATCAGCTGTTGCAAAACCACAACTCCCAGCATGCATGGTCTGTTAGTGCATGCTGGGAGTCATAGTTTTGCAACAGCTGGAGGCACACAGGTTAGGAAACACTGAGTTAGAAACAGACAATGTTTCCCAACCAGTGTGTCTCCAGTTGTTGCAAAACTACAACTCCCAGCATGCCCAGACAGCTGAAGGGCATGCTGGGAGTTGTAGTTCGGCAACATCTGAAGGGCCAGATGTTGCTGAACTAAAACTCCCAGCATGCCTGGACAGTCAGTGCATACTGGGAGTTGTAGTTTTGCAACAGCTGGAAGAGCACAGATTGGAGACCATTATACAATGGTCTCCAAACTGGGGCCCTCCAGATGTTGCAAAACTACAACTCCCAGCATGCATGGTCTTTTAGTGCATGCTGGGAGTTATAGTTTTGCAACAGCTGGAGGCACACAGGTTAGGAAACACTGAGTTAGAAACAATGTTTCCCAACCAGTGTGTCTCCAGCTGTTGCAAAACTACAACTCCCAGCATGCCCAGACAGCTGAAGGGCATGCTGGGAGTTGTAGTTCGGCAACATCTGAAGGGCCAGATGTTGCTTAACTAAAACTCCCAGCATGCCTGGACAGTCAGTGCATGCTGGGAGTTGTAGTTTTGCAACAGCTGGAAGAGCACAGATTGGAGACCATTATACAATGGTCTCCAAACTGGGGCCCTCCAGATGTTGCAAAACTACAACTCCCAGCATGCCCAGACAGCCAAAGGCTGTCTAGGCATGCTGGGAGTTGTAGTTTTCAGACTCCTAGAAGCAGCAGTGAAGATCTTCACTGCTGCCTCTGAGGACTACATACTTACTTGCTGGTCCCGTCGCTGCTCGTCCACGTGGCCGGTCCTGCCGCTGATCCTCGGTCCTGCCGCTGCTCCAGGTAAGTCCGCCGGTCCCCACGTGTTCCCCCCTATGCTGCAGGTCCCCGCGAGCCCCTGCAGCCTTCGTCCCCCGTTCTGCCCGACTTCCAGGGGCGGGCAGTGCGGGGGATCTGAACTTTCCCCCCAGATCACTGTGATTGGTCCACAGGGACCAATCACAGTGATCGCTGACCAGGACCATCAATGGATGGTCCTGGGGGTGAAGCAGAAGTTGTCCCCTGCTGGAAACAGCGGGACTTCTGCCAGTTAACCCGTGCGATGCTGCGCATCGCCGGGTTAACTGCATGTCATTTATAAACGCCGGGATGCGCGAACGCACTGCACAACCCGGCGTTTATATATGACATTCTGCGGGAAGGGGTTAAAGGGGTACTCTGCCAAAAACATCTTATCCCGCATCCAAATAATTCAGTTGACTGGACATGATATAGAGAGACATAGCCCTGTCTATATAAGGTCCCACTTCTGACAATGTATATCTTAGCAAAAACAAAGCCATGAGGGAGAAAGAACTGCCTGTGAAGCATGGTGGTGGCAACATCATACTTTTGGGTACTTTCCAACAGCTTAGAAAGGGAAACTGAATGGAGCAAAATACAGGGATATTGTAAATAAAAAACAGATTCAGAGTGTTCTGGACCTTAGATTGGGCTAAAGGTTCGCCATCCATTAAGACAATAACCCTAAGCACACAGCTAAGAAAACACAGGAATGGCTTAGGGACAACTCTAAGAAAGTCCTGACTTGAACCCAGTTGAAGGTCTCTTGACCTGAATATGGATGTCCACTGACGGTCCCTTTCCAATCTGACAGAGCTTGAGGGAATCTGCAGAAAAGATTCTTCAGGCATCATCATTTTATGTCTTATTAGAAAGGCACCAAAGGTCCCAGCGTCATCGCCTTGGCTAATACAACTTATTGATTTATCCTTGAATATAACTTTCACCCAATCATCCACACTCCAGTTGCTCCTCTTTAGTCCACTGTAACTTTGTTTTCTTCTGTTTAGGTATTATCATTGATTTTTGTTTGGCTTCTCGATATGGGTATCCCATTTATTCAGACAATTCCTTACAGTTCTGTCTTGAATATTGACTTTTGTTTCCACGCTTTTAGTTTTCGGTCCTGACAATTTGACATATTCCTGGGTCTACTCATACTCATATGCTTTCTTTTATGACCTTCCCATTTTGTTTATATTTGCACCAATTTTTACATATCTCTGACTGGGAACAACCAACATTGTTTACCACACTCAGCATTGGATTTCCATGTTGATGGAGTTTTATAATTCTTTAGACTGTTTTGTTGTGGCCATGTTTTCATACAAAGAATCCAAGTAACACACCTCACAAGGGTCTGACCCTTTTAAGGCATCTTTCCCATTATGAGTATTCATCCATTATTAAACATAAGTTTTCTGTATTGTATAATAAAAAAACGGATGTATAATAACGCATGAAATAACGGGTGCTAACGGTTGAATAACGTCCGTAAAAATAACGTGCATATTAATCTGTTATGACCCATTATATCATCCGTCATGTACCCTTATTTTATGGCCGTTTTAACACCTCTAACACCTCCCGCAGCCGGGGCTACTACTCCCATCATGGAGCAGACTTGTTTCCATGATGGGAATAGTAGTCCTACCATCTGCGGGAGTCTGGTGGTGGCTGGGGAGGCTACATTAGTGTTTGTACTACTACCCCTGTCATGGAACATCCTTTTTCTGCACTTTAATGTGTGTTAGTGATACACTTACCCCCACACTACCATTCTGTCCTTTGGCAGATGTACCGGTGATGTTGCTGTTATGTTTTTTGTGATGCTGTTTCTCCTTTTTATCATGAAATACTATTGTTTTTAATGCATACCAATAAATCATATAATTTTATTGTATCTAAGTGACTAAATTTTTCCTTTTCTTTGGTTCATGTTAGTATTCGGAGGTCATTGAATATTGTGCCTACACATACGAGGGTTGATACACTTTCATGGATACTGTGCCCCACACAGTTACTGCTCCTTGCATATACCCCTCGTGAATGTGTTTTTGTCTTTGTAGTTAATCTCTTTTAAGAGAAGACTATTTTACATCAGTAGACTTGTTCTGATATTTGTTTTAGAAATGAAAATTATAAGGGGATTCCATAATTTTTATTAACATTGAGTGATTCCATATGTTTTCCACTACTTTATCTGTCACATATGTAGTTGAATAAAAACATCTTTTGTTGGTCTGAGGTATGTTTCATGAGGCTAGAATGCTCATCTATTAAATATTGTTTTATATCATCCATGATTTATGCATTTTCTCTAAATTAAGTAAACACTTCTAACAGTTCTAGAGCAAATTTTTTTTTAAACAAATGTAACTTCTGCTGTTCCTCTGTTAGGGTGGGTTCACACTACGTTTTGTCCCATACGGGAGCGCATACGGCAGGGGGGAGCTAAAAGCTCGCGCTCCCGTATGTCACCGTATGCGCTCCCGTATGTCATTCATTTCAATGAGCCGACCGGAGTGAAACGTTCGGTCCGGTCGGCTCATTTTTGCGCCGTATGCGCTTTTACAACCGGACCTAAAACCGTGGTTGACCACAGTTTTAGGTCCGGTTGTAAAAGCGCATACGGCGCAAAAATGAGCCGACCGGACCGAACGTCTCACTCCGGTCGGCTCATTGAAATGAATGACATACGGGAGCGCATACGGTGACATACGGGAGCGCGGGCTTTTAGCTCCCCCCTGCCGTATGCGCTCCCGTATGGGACAAAACGTAGTGTGAACCCAGCCTTAGGCTGAGTTCACATATGTCCGGCATACTGCATGGGTACACTCAGCCTAGATCTCGATGCAACTGATGCCACAACTGATGACAAGTTGTCATCTTTTGTAATGCATCCTCATCCATTGTTTCTGGACGCCAGACAGGGCGTCAACCATCCGGCGTCAAAATTGAGATGCTGTATGATTGTGATCTGTCCCGTTCAAATGAATATGATCAGTTCTAGCATCAGTTTCCCTCCAGTGCACACCAGAGGGAAACTACGCTGGACATATGTGAACCCAGCCTTATTCCTCCTGAGGATGTTTTAATACATTGACAAGTGGGTGTTACCATTCCCATGTATATTGCAGTAATGATATAATTTTACTGTGACTTACAGACAACCAAAAGTTGCCTTGTAGCTCTCCTCTAAAGGAAGAAATTAGAGTGACAGGGTTACTGCATTATACTTAAATGTGGCATAAATGTCATTTAAGTGGTAAGAAACAACACTTAAAGGGGTACTCCACTGCTCAGTATTTGGAACAAACTGTTCCAAATGCTGGAGCCGGTGCTGGGAGCTCTTGAGGTCATAGTCCCGCCCCCTCATGACGACATGCCCCGCCCACTCAATGCAAGTCTATGTGAGGGGGCATGGCAACCATCACGCCTCCTCCCATAGCTTTGCGTGACATCATGATGGGGCGGGGCTATGACATCACGAGCTCCTGCCGCCGACTCCAGTGTTCAGAACAGTTTGTACCAAACGCTGAGCAGCGGAGTACCCCTTTAATAATAAACTATCTTGGTAATAGATTACATCAATAGTTTATTTTTATTTGTCTGGGTCATTGGTGTATGTATGGATATGGTGATTAAACATTGATGTGCATTGTATGTATTTGTGTGTGCACGTGTCAGTGCTGAGTTAGCTTCTAATGCACAATACAGATGCTGTTCATTTGCCCAAAATATTCATGTTTGCTGAAACATACTTAATATTATGACATACAAAATTAGATACATATTTAAAAATTTGCCCCCAGTGTTTGTAATGTGATTATACTTTGTCACATGCTTTTGTCTATGAATTGTACCCTCATTGTTTTTGCATCTCTTTACTTATGCCAGATCTGACTGTTACTGTCTTCTTATGTATGCTCCAGATCATTTGGGATCACCCATTGTTTTCCAAACATTATTCACCATGCTCTCACTCTGCGGTTTACTGATCCATCACACATCTAGCATGGCACTGACACTGCTGATATCCTCTGCACTCTAGACGTGATCTGAAGCACCACTTTGAATACAGTCCAAGATCAAATGTGTAAACTTGGCAGCTTCATAGACTGTCAATATCATATCCAAAATAAAGAGGTATAATGTCATGTATTCTATTTTATATCCTCCTGGTACTTTTCTGATTATCCTTATGTATAAGCACATTCTATTTATACATGTGTAATAGCTAGAACACAATAGCTTTGAGAAATTTACCTCAAACAAATGAAAGCATATCATTTTAAATATTGGTACAGCAAGAAGTAGTAAGAAGAGGTGACACTCACCATTCAGGATAACTTCTTTATTCACTCAGCGGTGACATCAAACGGGATGCAGGCGGGGGAGTGGGGTGGAGGAGGGGTAGCCGGGACAAATTGTTTAGTGCGTCGACGTCACATCCGGCTAGAGGAAGTGCGTAGAGCTCCCGAAACAATTTGTCCCGGCTTCCCCTCCTCCCCCCCCCCCTCCCCTTGCCTGCATCCCGTTTGATGTCACCGCTGAGTGAATAAAGAAGTTATCCTAAATGGTGAGTGTCGCCACTTCTTGCTGTACCATCGTTGTCTACAGGCTGAGCACCACCGCCACAGGACTATTCAGGTAGAAGGGAAAACAGGAAAAAGCTGGGTATAAAGCGCAAACCACTCCAGACGTCTCTTCAAAGGTAATATAACTTTATTGCAGCCACATACAACGCGTTTCGAGGCGCATGCCTCTTCTTCAGGTAACAGGCTTATCTGTATGTCAGTGCCTCTGTGTGCTTTTTATAACTAAAATTGGCGCCAAAAATCGAGGCTTTTTTGGCCCTGCCCTCTGGGCGGAGCCCAACTTGCAGGTAATGGCCAGGTGTTTGGCCCACAATATTTAAAACACAATAAATAATACACTATAAAACACATTAAAGAATAACATATAACAATAAAAGGCTACTGGTTCGGTATGGATGTCATTCAGGACATTATGCTTCATAGCGAACCATAGAGGCAAATACGGTGCAGGCGCTCTGTGTTCCGGGCAAGCCGAACTTCTGCGCCGACTCGTTCTCTCTATCCCGGCGGAGAGAGTATCGCGCATGCGTACTCCCTACAATACTCGTGGCGCTACTGCGCCGGCGTGTTCACTCCGCTCTAGTGAAGGGAAAGTGGACATCACGCACGCGCACTTCGTGCTGTGCCGGGATGCCACTATTATGATAATCATAAAATGTAAAATTTATTAAAAGCGGTATGTTGAACGCAAGTAGTATGAAATTAAGGTGATATTTACATAGAGTTAAATTGATATTCCATTCAGGTGGGTATCTCAATATCCAAATGGTTATGGATCTTAAGGTTTCCTATTGTGCATGCTTGCTGTCATAGCATTAAACAAGGTGAAAAAACGTTTCAGAGCAACAACACAGGCGAGACCTTCCAGATTAAAAACCGGATCGATTGCTCAACCACCTACGTGGTTTACCTGTTGGAATGCGAATGCCACCTGCAATACGTGGGGCATACGATACAACATTTGAGGTCTAGGATTAATAAACATAGATCTAATGTGAAAAAAGGATACCTACTTCACAGTATTTCACGCCATGCACATGAGGTGCATGATAACAACTTTGGAGCATATAAATTAACAGCAATAGAATCCATACCAGCAAATCTCCCCAATCGATTTGAAAGACTCCAGAGAAGAGAATCCTTTTGGATTTATAAATTGAATACTCTAACACCAATGGGTCTCAATGAATGTATGGATGTGATTTATTGATAAAGCACCATCCAGTGGTGTGGGATTTGACTGATGGAGTCCTCGGTCCAATAATTTGGATTTGTATCCCATAGCCTGGACCGAATGTATGTAATACATCATTGAATTTCTAGGCTTTTTCTATTGGAGTAAAACATCTTGATACCATAGATTTATTTTGAATATATGCCATTAATCACTATCAGCTCAAACAACTTCATCTCTCTCCCGCAGCGCAACCAGTTGCAAAAATATAATCCTGGCCGGTACACATAAATACCCATTTACCAGCATATGTGCTATACTGAGTCACCACATACACTATTTCAATAGTGACAGCATGCACAATAGGAAACCTTAAGATCCATAACCATTTGGATATTGAGATACCCACCTGAATGGAATATTAATTTAACTCTATGTAAATGTCACCTTAATTCCATACTACTTGCGTTCAACATACCGCTTTTAATAAATTTTTAATTTTATGATTATCATAATAGTGGCATCCCGGCACAGCACGAAGTGCGTGTGCGTGATGTCCACTTTCCCTTCACTAGAGCGGAGTGAACACGCCGGCGCAGTAGCGCCGCAAGTATTGTAGGGAGTACGCATGCGCGATACTCTCTCCGCCGGGATAGAGAGAACAAGTCGGCGCAGAAGTTCGGCTTGCCCGGAACACAGAGCGCCTGTGCCGTATTTGCCTCTATGGTTCGCTATGAAGCATAATGTCCTGAATGACATCCATACCGAACCAGTAGCCTTTTATTGTTATATGTTATTCTTTAATGCGTTTTATAGTGTATTATTTATTGTGTTTTAAATATTGGGGGCCAAACACCTGGCCATTACCTGCAAGTTGGGCTCCGCCCAGAGGGCGGGGCCAAAAAAGCCCCGATTTATGGCGCCAATTTTAGTTATAAAAAGCACACAGAGGCACTGACATACAGATAAGCCTGTTACCTGAAGAAGAGGCATGCGCCTCGAAACGCGTTGTATGTGGCTGTAATAAAGTTATATTACCTTTGAAGAGACGTCTGGAGTGGTTTGCGCTTTATACCCGGCTTTTTCCTGTTTTCCCTTCTACCATATCCATCGGCTGGAGCCCGATCCACGCTGACACCGGAAGAGCAGCACCACTATTCACCTACACGCTTCAAGTAGTTGTGAATTCTTCACAACTAACCCAGGTGAGCACCTACACTCAAAACCTGTCTGTGCACCTCCTGCCTTATTAGATATACGTCCCATGGGAAGCTCTGCCTTTTTTATCTTATAGAGACAATTGTTACAGGACTATTCAGGTCCGGCTCCGATATTGCTGTATCTCTTCGTTCCTCTCCACGGCTTAGTATTCGTAGTGCCGGCTGTTGTATTCTCCTTGCTAGCTATTTTAAATATTGGCATCTTCTTTTTCAAGATAGAAGTAGAAGAGAAAACTCAAAAGCAATATGTCTTGAAGGAGTAAATGTCTGTGACTGGAAGGCTGGGTTCACACTACGGAATTTGTGAGCAGAATTCTGTTTTGAAATTCCTGGCAATGGGATTCTGCTGCACAGTGCATACTGCAGAGTTTTTGAGGCAGACTTTCCACCCAGAAAATCCTCTTGAAAAATGCTGTCTATGGGGATTGGTTGAAAAGTGATATTGAATGATCAATCTGCTCTAATAGCAGTTAGTGCCTCACACATAATTTAATTAATCTGAAATCAGTTTAATTTGAATAATAAGACTTTATATAAAGATGTATTTTTGCAATTTCCAATTTTTTTTCTCAGCATTCTCCAGAGTGATTAGATCAGTTTAGATCACAATACCTGAAAAGTGGGTATGGGGCAAAAAAAAAACATTCCAAAGCCCCTTTGGTATAAAAACCTATGGGATGCAAAAAACTATTTTAATATCACTCTCCTCTTAACCAAACACATTTATTATACAAGACCTGTGGCCAACTCCAAAAAATTAGATTAAATAGCTTGAGGTACCCTGACCGAACACCTTTTTACAGTTTCTTCAATACACCCTTTTGTCCTTTTGTTCCTAAGGTATGTGGGTTTATATTTTGTATGAATAAACACATCAATGGTTAAGGCCCCACATCTTCCTGAAAATGAAAACCCCATGTAAAATTTATTTAAAAAAACAGAAGTATAGAGATGCCATAAAATACAACTTTTCATAGATATTCAATAAAATCCACCAAAAAGAATAACATGATTAACTACAGTATATACAGTGAGAAAATTTGCTAGGGTTCTTCTAGTTCAGGAGCCAGACTTAAAGGGGTACTGCAGCCACAGGATAGGACATAAGTAGCTGATCCTCCAGGATCTCCCGGATGGGAACCTGTCTTTCTCAGTGAGGAGCGTATGTCGTTTACCACTAGGTGGCACACTCTCCATTCATTTCTTTGGGAGCACGGATGATTGCTGAGTGCTGGACTCAGGTCTCTTCAGAGCTCCTGTACAAATCACTCCTCACTGAGACCCGGGGTCCCATTCCAGAAATCGCACAGTGTCCCCATAATCATGTACAAAAAATAGAAAACAAAAATCTACAACCAAAAAAAAAATCCATATACAGAGATAATAACATATATTTTAATATTTGGTTTTGCTAAGCATATGGAAAAAAAACCTTAAATGTCAGATATAAAAAACAATTTATATGTTGTTACTGATGAAAATTAACAACCTTTTATGGTTGTTTAAAATAATAATAATAATAATAATTTAATAAAGAAAACGGCTTCTGAAAATCCCACCACTTTGGGTTCCCATACCTACTGGAGCACTAACCAGTCCTGCAGATGCATCAGGCTTGTCCATGACTCATGGACAAGGCTGTATGAGCAGTCACACCAATCGCCTCCCACCACCACATGAGAGGGACACGCTTCCTTCCCCTGAGAGGATTTCTAACACTGTGAGCTAATAAAAAGAGGAATTTTCATAATAAATATAGGTGATAGAGGCATAAAAATTAGATGTTCAGGTCAGGATTAGGCACTGAATAACCAATTTTTTTTTGTGGGATCTGTAGGAAATGCTTTTAAGGGGTACTCTACTCCCCAGTGTTCAGAACATTTAGTTCTGAATGCTGGTGTGGGCTTCGGGGTTGCCATGCTCCCTCGTGACATCACGCTCTGCCCCCTCGTGATGACACGCCCCGCCCCCTCAGTGTAAGTCTATGTGAGGGAGTGTGATGGCCCTCACACCCCCTCCTATAGACTTGCATTGAGGGGCAGGGTGTGACATCACAAAGGGGCGTGTGACCCCCCGAAGCCCGCACCAGTGTTCAAAACTAAATGTTCTGAATGCTGGGGAGTGGAGTACCCCTTTAAACCCTTAATGACCAAGCCCATTTTCAACTTAAGGACCAGGCCAATTTTATTTTTGCGTTTTCGTTTTTTCCTCCTCGCCTTCTAAAATCCATAACTCTTTTATATTTCCATCTATAAGGACCTTTTTTTTGCGTGACCAATTGTACTTTGTAATGAAACCTCTAATTTTACCCTAAAATGTACGGCGAACCAAAAAAAAAAATTTGTAGGGAGGAAATTTAAATGAAAACCAAAATTTTGCACATTTTGGAGGGGTTCGTTTTCACACTGTACAATTTACGGTAAAAATGACGTGTTCTTTATTCTGTGGGTCAATACGGTTAAAATGATACTCATGGCTAGATATTTTTATACCGCTTAAAAAAAATCTAAAACCTGTTGTACAAAATCAGTAATCTAAAATCGCCCTATTTTGACCACCTATAACTTTTTCATTTTTCCGTATATAGGGCGGTATGAGGGCTAATTTTTTGCGCCATCTGTACTTTTTTTTTAGATACCACATTTGCATATATAAAACTTTTAGATAATTTTTTATTAATTTTTTTAAAATAAAATGTGACAAAAAAAGCAGCATTTTCGGACTTTTAAAAACATTTTTTACGTTTACGCCATTTACCGTACAGGATCATTAACATTATATTTTCATAGTTTGGACATTTACGCATGCGGCGATACCAAATATGTTTATTTAAAAAAAATAACGCTTTTTGGGGATAAAATGGGAAAAACTGACAATTTTCATTTTTATTGGGGGAGGGGATTTTGCACATTTTTTTAACTTTTTATTTTTACATTTTTCAACATTTTTTTAATACTTTTTATGTCCCCATAGGGGACTATCTATAGCAATCCTTTGAGTGCTATTACTGTGCAGTGCTATGCATAGGACACAGCACTGCTCAGTATTATCGGTGATCTTCTGCTCTGGTCTGCTCAATCTCAGACCAGAGCAGAAGACCTCGGGAGACGGCCGGAGCCAGGTGAGGGGACCTCCGGCCGCCACTACAGATGATCGGATCGCCGCGGCAGTGCTGCGGGCGATCCGATCATCCAATCAAAGTACCGCAGATGCCGTGATCTGTATTAATCACGGCATTTGAGGGGTTAATGGTGGACATCCGCGCAATCGTGGATGTCGGCCATTATGGGCGGGTCCCCGGCTGCTGCTAGCAGCCGGAACCTGCCGCGTATGATGCGAGCACCCTTCCGATGCTCGCGGTCATACACAGGACGTAAATGTACGTCCTGGTGCGGGAAGTCCCGCCAAACCAGGACGTACATTTACGTCTGTGGTCGTTAAGGGGTTAATTTACAAACTTCCTTTAAGAGCAAGCTGGGTTGTAATATTGCTACCATTAGAATTCTAGACTCCTAAATAGCACATCTACCTAACTAACTTCCTAATATTGTAAGCTTTAAACAAAAGGTACATATAAAATATAATAGCAAACAATTAAGAAGTCTATGTTGCTCATTAAATATACAGTGGAGAATGCAGACAAAAGAAAATCTCAAAAGCCAGACAAGACATATACAAAAAATTGGAAGGAAAGTGTGTTCAAGGAAGGAATAGGAGATGAGATTCTGTCCTAGCTGCCACCAGGGTGTACAGTACTATGTGTGCTTTTATTGCTCGAAGGGAAATCTCCAGTATATACTCTAATAAGCACTGCACATAGTGTGGTCACCGACTGAATACTGAAATCTCTATGTGCTGTGGTTGTCTGAAGAAAATTATTAATATTCCCATATGAATTATATTACATTTACTGTAATATAATATTTTTGCTGAACACAATTATATTGATTTTAATGCATATGAGCCCATAACAAGAATTTCACCTGTGTTTAAAATTTTTCATGTGTGCTGTCAGCTAGCATCCTGATCCTTAGCGGTAGAAAGCCAAAAGTCTTATTATATCGCCTTCCAAAATGAAGCTCAAAGCAGCCATTTTATCTTTCCTCATGTAATCACCAGAAGCTAGAAAATGAAATTTCCAAAACCTAAAAGTATGCAGCAGAGAGCTCTAGGGCACCGCATGTCACTTTTTGCTTTGATGTATTCTCAGCAAAGAAGCTTCAAATCTCCTGCTTGAGTTATTTGAACATGTTACTTACCGTAACTCTTTTATCGGCTTCTCCTTTTAGCTGCAAAAATCCAAGATTGAATATAATAAAGGCAATCATTCCGATCCTCTGCATGAAGGTGATTCAGGTTCTGTGATCATAGCTAATGGATTCTAAGAGGGCCCACAGTTATTATATTTTATATTGATAAATAATATTATTATAATAATATCAAAATATACACTATACAAAGAAAACAAAAAAAAAGTCAGCATCTCTATTCAAAATGAAATGGATGCACAGGCGCGCACTGCCATGGCTACAACGCAAATACAAACACGCAAACTGTACTGTAAGATATATTAACAAATGTATAGAATATTTACATTTATTTTATATGTATAATTTTGTCACCCACCAACCGAAGGTAAGGTGTCCCCATATCAAATGGGACCCTCACATTAAAGGAAACCTGTTACCAGATTTTACCCTGAAACCACTTATACCATATTATGCCAATATGAAATCCAGAGCAAAATAACTTTTATTCTGTTGCAAGCTGAATGCAAAATACTAGCAAGTAGTCACCAGGGCTGAAACTAGCTACGTCCATAAGGCCATGTGACACCTTCCAGGAACCAGGGAACATCCTGACACGGCTTCGGTTTACCGTTTTGGCCAGAATCGGTATCAGGTATGCCTAGACGGCAGCATAAAAGTCCTGGAAGGTGTCCTGTGGTGATCCTCTACTCCACACTGTGTTCGAGGCAATTACATGCATGTGCAGGGATGCTCTGAAGCTGGCTGGCCACAGACAGTGCTGTATCAAGCTCCTTGCTTGTCAATCACGTGTGACTACAGGCAAATGTCCGATGACTACTTAGTATTAATTTGCTTACGGCGCATGACACAATAAAATTAATTTTTCTCTGGATTACACAAATGGCTAATTATTTATTAGCCCATAACATGATATAAGATGTTTTATAGGGTAAAATCTTTACACTTACTCACATCTTTTGGGCTTTAAGCCTACAAAGCTCTAGGTGTCTGTGGAATCCAGATATCTTTTGCTCTGGTAAAATCACCAATGAGGCAGAGGGTTCACAACCAAGGGGGTTTGTCTCTCCCCCCTGCATAGAATCCAAAAAACAAAAAGGAACAGTGCCCATTTAGAGATATGCTTTATAGCAAGACCATGTGTGCATATATGAACAATAGACAGGTTCGCTCTATGACCAGTGCAAAGGCAATTTCTCTGCGGGTCAGGGGTGGGGTGGAGGAGGTGACCATTGAAGCTGATGTCTTTTGCTGTCTGTAATAATAAGGAGGACACTGCTGGAAAGTTTCCTCTACAAAACAGGAGATCTCAGCTTTGTTTTATGCTTAGTGGTCAGAAAGAAAACAACAAGATTTCAGGATTATTTTAAAATGTAAATAGCACAATTAGAAAGGAGACAGGCCAGTACATCAGGAGATGTGGAGGAGGCTGTAGGAGGGCAACAACTCAGCAGCAGGACCGCTACCTCTGCCTTTGTGCAAGGAGGAGCACTGCCAGAGCCCTGCAAAATGTTCATTTGTCCAAATAAACGGTCAGAAACAGACTCCATGAGGGTGGTATGAGGGCCCGACGTCCACACGTGGGGGTTGTGCTTACAGCCCAACACCGTGCAGGATGTTTGGCATTTGCCAGAGAACACCAATATTGGCAAATTCGCTACTGGCACCCTGTGCTCTTCACTAATGAAAGCAGGTTCACACTGAGCCCATGTGACAGACGTGACAGAGTCTGGAGATGCCGTGGAGAAGGTTCTGCTGCCTGCAACATCCTGCAGCATGACCGGTTTGGCGGTGGGTCAGTAATGGTGTGGGGTGGCATTTTTTGGGGGGCCACACAGCCCTCCATGTGCTTTCCAGAGGTAACCTGACTGCCATTAGGTACCGAGATGAGATCCTAAGACCCCTTGTGAGACCATATGCTGGTGCGGTTGGCTCTGGGTTCCTCCTAATGCAATACAAAGCTAGACCTCATGTGGCTGGAGTGTGTCAGCAGTTCCTGCAAGAGGAAGGCATTGATGCTCTGGACTGGCCCACCTGTTCCCCAGACCTGAATTCGATAGAGCACATCTGGGACATCATGTCTTGCTCCATCCACCAACGCCACGTTGCACCATAGACTGTCCAGGAATTGGCGAATGCTTTAGTCCAGGTATGGGAGGACAGCCCTCAGGAGACCATCTGCCACCTCATCAGGAGTATGCCCAGGCATTGCAGGGAGGTCATACGGGCACGTGGAGGCCACACACACTACTGAGCCTTATTTTGACTTGTTTTAAAGGGGTACTCCGGCGCTTAGACATCTTATCCCCTATCCAAAGGATAGGGGATAAGATGCCTGATCGCGGGGTCCCCTCCCATAGGCTGTCACACCTCCTCCCATAGGCTTACATTAAGGGGGCGGAGCGTGACGTCACATGGGGGCAGAGCCGTGACATCACAATGCTCCGGCCCCGTGATCAACAGTAATCAGACCCGGAGCGAAAACGCTCCAGGGTCTGATTATGACGGAGTGTGGTGTGCAAGATCCCGGGGGTCCCCAGCGGCGGGACCCCCGCGATCAGGCATCTTATCCCCTATCCTTTGGATAGGGGATAAGATGTCTAAGCGCCAGAGTACCCCTTTAAGGACAGTACATCAAAGTTGGATCAGCCTGTATTGTGGTTTTCCACTTAGATTTTGAGTGTGACTCCATATCCAGACCTCAATGGGTTGATAAATTTGATTTCCATTGATAATTTTTATGTGATTTTGCTGTCAGCACATTCAACTATGTAAAGACGAAGGTATTTCATACAATTAGTTCATTCATTCATATCTAGGATGTGTTATCTTAGTGTTCCCTTTATTTTTTTGAGCAGCGTATTTTTTATTTATTTTTAATAAATAAAAAATATTATATTTTTAGGTCATTTTCTGATAACACACTATGTATATATTGTGCCTCGCATAAGTATTCACCCCTTGGACTTTTCTGATCATTTGCTACTGTTACAAACTGGAATTCAAATAGATGCAAATATTCACTGTGCGGATGGTGTACCCAGGGTAATGGGCAGTGTGGGGTTTCTGACACACATAGCATTTTGCATGAGGCCCAAAAAATCTATTTTGTCCCTATCTGACCAGAGCACCTTCTTCCACATGTTTACTGTGTCTCCCACATGGCATATGGCAAACTCCAAATGGGATTTCTTGTGGCTCACTTTCAACAAGTCTTTCTTCTTACCACTCTTCCATAAGGGCCAGGTTTGTAGAGTACATGACTAATAATTGCCCTGTGGACAGATTCTCTCACCACCAGCTGCTGATCTTTGCAGCTCCTCCAGAGTTACCATGGGCCTCTTGGTTGCTTCTCTGATTATTTTCTCCTTACTTACCTTGTCAGTTCTGGTGGACAGTCTTGTCTTGGACAGTTTGTGGTTGTGCCATATTCTTTCCATTTTCTGATGATAGATTTTATGGTGCTCTGATATGTTCAATGCTTGGAATATTTTTTCTTACCTTACCCTGCTTTGTACTTCTTCACAACTTTATCCCTGACCTGTTTTGTGAACTTCTTGATCTTTCTGCTGCTGATTGTTCCGTAATGCTCTCTAACAAACTCTAAAGCCTTCACTGAACAGGTGTATTTGTAAAGGTGTGGCTTGGAAATGTGACATGTGAAGGGAATTAGTTGCACCAGATCTTTGTTAGGGGTTTCACAGTAAAGAGGTTGAATACATATGCACTCAACACTTTTTAGATTTTTATTTAGAAATAATTTTGAAATCCATGTAATATTTCCCCCCATTTCCACATGATGGATAATTTTGTGTTAGTCCATTACATAAAATCACAATGAGATAATGACATGACATGTAGAAAAATCCAAGGGATGGGGGCGGGGGTTTAATCTATATCTATATCTTTTTTTTTAGTTTTGTGAATGTAGGTAATGAACCATCTGAAAAGTTAGCTGTGACTTGTCAAACCCTATATTAAAAGCCTACATCTATACCTGGGCACTTAATCTGGGTCCCCCCCATATCTGCACCCTAAAAATATTAGGGAGCAATAATGTTATTGACCTCCAGTTGTTCTCACTATTGTTATCATCTCTTTGTGTATTGTTGCTTGAGTTAATATATCTTGAATAGTAATAATATATTGAAAAAAGTTAATAAAATGACTAAGATAATCATATCATCCTACAGAGGGCAGCAAAGTAATTATCTTTTCTCCTGTGTGTTCTCATTCACAATGGCTTACAGAGAACTGTCACAATAAAAAACTAATGTTTAGATTTTAAATAGTTAACTTTTCCCCTTCTTGTGTAATACAGATGATATTTATCTACTATGTGCTTATTGATATGATCAGGGTCCCCATGTCCATAGGAGCCCTCTGCTATAGATCGAGCAATGGGCATCCTGGACATGTCCCAGACTTTAGGTCAAGTATCCTAAACCCCTGGGGAAGTGCCATTCTTAACTGTAAGTGCTTTCTATGGACATAGCTACAGTTTTAGGTCCCCTGTTTTTCCAATTCTATTTCTCATAGGCCAGAGACTACTTTAGGCCTATAAGACATTAGTCCTAAGTACAGGACATCAGTATTGCAGTACATGCAGTTTAATAATGTAACTGCAATCGACCAAAGACTTCACAGCACAGAAAAGGCCTCAGCAGCTCCACTCATTAGGGTAAAAATATTAGACAGGTTTACACAGATAAACAGTGGTTCCAGTTTTGGGAACATGACATATGTATATAAATAGCCCCACTCCAATATTGTGTGCTACTTTTTTGATTTCTCTTTTATTTTGATACAGTTGACCACTCTCTACTGCTACAAACTCTCTCATCCCTATGACTCAAATGTAGCCATCTCCTAGATCTCATACCTTATTAACTGCACACCCTCTCTCACACACCACCTCCTCACCTCACCCCCTCACTGTTTAAGTCACCCAAGGCTCTGTAGCCCCCCTGGTCTTCATCTATAATTTTTAAATTAAAAAGAGGGGAGGGAGAGACAGACGAAAGGCGCACCCTGTGCCGTTATCCCAATAGGAATCGGTGCTATAGAGTAAGTGAAACAGTGCTCACCTGGTAGTGTTGTACGCAGAGTACAACACCTAGTAGCGTGTGTCACCCAATCTCAGGGTAAGATGCCGGGAGGTGCCAGAGGTGATCCCCTGTCGGAGGTTATGTTGGACCGGTGCAGGATGAATGAAGTTGTCCCGTGGGAGCAAAAGAGAAGATCCTCGTAGCGGCGCTCGCTCGGTGGTAGCTGGCAGTAGCTTAGAGAGGCATGTATAGCCTCAGTCGGCATAAAGCGGAGCGGACAAGTGGAAAAAATAATAAACCAAGAATTTTATTAAAGGGCCTACGCGTTGCGAGGGGCAAGACCCCCTCTTCATCAGGTCCAATTGTCAGAAAGTGCTATACAGCTGCAATATATATGGAAAAAGCCCGCGAATCCAGGGCTGGTGCAAAAACATGAATACATAGATCCAGGAAAAATGTACTGACACAAAATCTCAGAACAACAAAAATAGCATCATAAAACATCGGCAATCAATTAAAAATATATAATAAATATATATAAGTTAAATGCATATTAAAAAGAATCAATAATATTTATAGTGAAAATACACAAACCACATTATAATAATTTACCTGATTATACAATACTGGCCTGAGATGGTATGATGGGGCAGTGCAGAGGGATGGCTGAGTGCATAACGCACCATCCCCAAGGGCAATCCAAACAGAGATCTGTCTGGCAGAAAAAAGTATGGGAGACCACATGGAAGAGACAGCTGGTGACAACTCATTTGGATAAATATATATATTGCCTTTTTCCATAGGGAAAAAAAAACAATAGTGGTGTTAGTAAATTAATTCACTTTTTCCAATAGATCACCCCTTGGGGCAATCCAATAGTACCCTATCTTCCCATATACCAACTAAAATGTATAACCTTTATTGTAAACTGATCAAAAATATCCACACATTTAAAAAGTATCAGAGCAGTGTTCCTTGATTTGGATCTATTGTATTGTAGATATCTCCACTGAGATTATTAGTTGCTGTCTGTCGCTGAGTGTGCCTGCAGCTCACACTCTGCTTCCTTCGGAGACTGCTCTGATATGGTTAAAAACACCCTACTCAGCCCCCCCCCTGACATGTTTCGCTACGATGTAGCTTTGTCAAGAGGGGCTTCTCGCCCCATACCTCTTGACAAAGCTACATCGTAGCAAAACAAGTCAGGGGGGCTGAGTAGGGTGTTTTTAACCATATCAGAGCAGTCTCCGAAGGAAGCAGAGTGTGAGCTGCAGGCACACTCAGCGACAGACAGCAACTAATAATCTCAGTGGAGATATCTACAATACAATAGATCCAAATCAAGGAACACTGCTCTGATACTTTTTTAATGTGTGGATATTTTTGATCAGTTTACAATAAAGTTTATACATTTTAGTTGGTATATGGGAAAATAGGGTACTATTGGATTGCCCCAAAAGTGATTGGATTAACCCTCCATATACTGGTCTTGACCAGTGCATTGATTCAGTAAATTAATTCAGTCGCCTCATTGAGGCCATGTGGTTGCAAACAATTTACATTATAAATCCAAAACATTTCTTTTTTAGATAGAACTTTAAATCTATTAGGTAGGTATGGAGGAATGAATTCAATGGGTATAAGTAATGTGCCGAGTAATGTGCCCAGAAAGGCTATGGAGCATGAATTGTTTTTTTATATTGTTACGGTGTTGATTCAAGCGACAATGTAGTTTCTGAGTGGTGCGGCCCACATATTGTAGGCCGCACTTGCAATTAATCAGATAGATTATATATGAAGATTGGCAAATCATGTGATGTTTTATAGAGAAAACTTCACCTGTATGTGTACTAGAAAAAGTTTTTTTTTTTGTCATCAATAGTTAGTCAACATCTACATCCGGGGCGGTTGCATTTAAATACTCCCTTCTGGCCGCTAGAGGGGGGCATGTCTCCAACAGTATGTTTCGTCTGTTTTTTTAATCCCACTGGGTGCAATAAGATTCTTTAATGATGGAGCTCTCCGAAAGGTGAGACAAGGTCTGGGAGGTAAAATCTCCTTTAGGTAGGGGTCGGATTTTAAAATACCCCAGTATTTTATTAGAACATTTTTTATCTTTTTGTGTCCCCCTGAATAGGTTGTCACGAAATTTGTTGTGAATTTCTGGTTCTTCTTCTTATCCATTTTCTTCTTATTTGTTTTCACAGGTTCATCAGTTGTTATCCTGCAAGCTGGAATCAAGGTGAGTGTCCACAAGGCAATTCTCTTGTGTCAACATGGATGCTTTAGTTAGGGCATCTATCACTAGTTGTTTAGGATAGCCTTTTTCAATGAAGCGTGTTTGTAAAATCTTCGCTTGGCAGTGAAAAGTTGAATCTTTTGTGCAGTTTTTCCTGATCCTGCGGAACTGACCATATGGCATATTCTCACGCCGTTTGCGATAATGTCCACTTAGAAAGGGGATATAACTGTTCGAATCGACGGGTTTGAAATATGTGGCTGTGATGATCTTATTTTTTTCATGAGAGATAAGGAGTGTAGTATAGTAATAGAATCTCTTGAGTATTTGGGAGTTAGGGTGATGGCCCAATCATTTCGATTGATGTCTTGGATTAAAATCTCAATTTTCACGAGATTCTATTGAATTTCTTGATCTCCTTATCTCTAATGAAAAAAATAAGATCATCACAGCCACATATTTCAAACCTGTCGATTCGAACAGTTATATCCCCTTTCTAAGTGGACATTATCGCAAATGGCGTGAGAATATGCCATATGGTCAGTTCCGCAGGATCAGGAAGAACTGCACAAAAGATTCAACTTTTCACTGCCAAGCGAAGATTTTACAAACACGCTTCATTGAAAAAGGCTATCCTAAACAACTAGTGAAAGATGCCCTAACTGAAGCATCCATGTTGACACAAGAGGATTGCCTTGCGGACACTCACCTTGATTCCAGCTTGCAGGATAACAACAATGGCAATGATGAACATGTGAAAACAAATAAGAAGAAAATGGATAAGAAGAAGCACCAGAAATTCACAACAAATTTCGCGACAACCTATTCAGGGGGACACAAAAAGATAAAAAATGTTCTAATAAAATACTGGGGTATTTTAAAATCCGACCCCTACCTAAAGGAGATTTTACCTCCCAGACCTTGTCTCACCTTTCGGAGAGCTCCATCATTAAAGAATCTTATTGCACCCAGTGGGATTAAAAAACAGACGAAACATACTGTTGGAGACATGCCCCCCTCTAGCGGCCAGAAGGGAGTATTTAAATGCAACCGCCCCGGATGTAGATGTTGTCTAACTATTGATGACAAAATAAACACTTTTTCTAGTACACATACAGGTGAAGTTTTCTCTATAAAACATCACATGACTTGCCAATCTTCATATATAATCTATCTGATTAATTGCAAGTGCGGTCTACAATATGTGGGCCGCACCACTCAGAAACTACATTGTCGCTTGAATCAACACCGTAACAATATAAAAAAAACTATTCATGCTCCATAGCCTTTCTCGGCACATTACTCTAGCACATAAAGATGAAAACATTGACTCGGTAATTTTGATTATACCCATTGAATTTATACCTACCTAATAGATTTGAAGTTCTATCTAAAAAAGAAATGTTTTGGATTTATAATGTAAATTGTTTGCAACCACATGGCCTCAATGAGGCGACTGAATTAATTTACTAACACCAGATAATTTCTATTGTTTTTTTTCCCCTATGGAAAAAGGCAATATATATATATTTATCCAAATGAGTTGTCACCAGCTGTCTCTTCCATGTGGTCTCCCATACTTTTTGCTGCTGGGCAGATCTCTGTTTGGATTGCCCTTGGGGATGGTGCATTATGCACTCAGCCATCCCTCTGCACTGCCCCATCATACCATCTCAGGCGAGTATTGTATAATCAGGTATATTATTATAATGTGGTTTGTGTATTTTCACTATAAATATTATTGATTCTTTTTAATATGCATTTAACTTGTATATATTTATTATATATTTAAAATTGAGTGTCAACGTTTTATGCTGCTATTTTTGTTGTTCCGAGATTTTGAGTCAGTAAATTTTTTTCTGGATCTATGTATCCATGTTTTTGTACCAGCCCTGGATTCGCAGGCTTTTTCCATATATATTGCGGCTGTATAGCACTTTCTGACTATTGGACCTGATGAAGAGGGGGTCTTGCCCCTCGCAACGCGTAGTCCCTTTAATAAAATTCTTGGTTTATTATTTTTTCCATTTGTCCGCTCCGCTTTATGCCGACTGAGGTTATACATGCCTCTCTAAGCTACTGCCAGCTACCACCGAGCGAGCGCCGCTACGAGGATCTTCTCTTTTGCTCCCACGGGACAACTTCATTCATCTATAATTTTGGCCTGGGAAAGATTTTAGAATCCCTTCAAGTACCACTTCTCCACAGATGACACTCAAATGTATCTCTCTGGTCCAGATGTCACCTCTCATCCAAAATCCCAGGTTGTCTCGCAGCTATATCCTCTTTCTTCTCCTCTTGCTTTCTCAAACTCAACATGGAGAAGACTGAATTCTTAATTTTTCCCCCATTTCACTTCACCTTTCCACCACTCTACCAATTACGATCAATGGCTCCATTCTCTCCACAGTCCACTGCCTTGGGGCCTTCTAGTCTGTACTGGTTTTCAAACCACACATCAAGACCCTTACCACCTCCTCTTGCCTTCACCCCAAAACTTTGTGGCCTTTCCTTAAACACTCTTGCTTTTCTCCAATCCATCCTTAACTTTGCTGCCAGACTAATCCACTTCTCATCTCACTTCTCCTCTGCCTCTCCCCTCTGCCAGTCACTTCACTGGCTTCCCATTGCCCAACAAATTCAGTTTTGAACTGTTCATTATGACATGCAACGCCATCCAAAAGGTGTCCCCTCCATTTATCTCTGACCGCATCCCCCAAACCACCCCTTACTTGATCTTTTGGAAGTCTTTGTTTGTTAATTTCTGTGAGGGTTGGAAAGAATTTTGCTTCTAAAAACTCTTACAACCACCAAAAAACATAGGAGGAGATTCATCAAAATATGTACAGAGGAAAAGTCGACCAGTTGCCCATAGCAACCAATCATTTTTAATTTTTTTAAAAGGCCTTTGAAAAATTAACGAAGCAATCTGATTGATTGCTATGGGCATCTGGTCAACTTTTCCTCTGCACAGGTCTTGATGAGTCTCCCCCCCATAGTCTTTTATCCCCTCTCCCAAATAACAAATGGCTCATACATACAACCCTCAATTACCCATAAAACATGGAGCTTAACCTACCTTTTGCAGTTAGCCTCAGCAGTTTCCACAGTGTTTGAGCCCTGCTCCACTGGAGCCTTTTACAAAGAGTGGAACAGTGTACAGACAAAAATAAAAAGTGCTACAGGGCATCTGATGGTATAACGTGCATAATACCCATATCTTATCGATAAAAAGACACAATCTGGTTCATTATGTTCACAAGATATGTGTATCATTCACTTTGTCTAATCAAATGCACTGAAGTACTTTTTATTATTATATGTTTGAAATAAATAAGTACATTTTCAAATGTCAAAGTCAATAAGCAGTATATGCTATATGTACCGTATATTCCGGCGTATAAGACGACTTTTTAACCCCGACTTCTTTTCGGAAAAGTCGGGGGTCGTCTTATACGCCGGGTATTGGGGTCCGGGATGGGAAAACTGATGACTATCTTCACGCTTCACGGGCCGGCTCCCGTGTGCGGGGGCCAGCCAGAGCAGATAAAAACTAATTACTGATACTAAAAACCAGGGTGTCTCCAGCTGTTGTGAAACTACAACTCCCAGCATGCCCGGACAGCCTTTGCCGGTCCGGGCATGCTGGTAGTTGTAGTTACACAACAGCTGGAGGCACCCTGGTTTTTAGTATCACGGGAGCAGATAATCATGGACGCACGCCGGCCGGTGCCTGGTGAGTGACCGGCGGGGCGTCATCTTCTTCAGTGATCCGGTCACCGCTCCTACAGGCCAGGGACTGCTGCTATGGTCCATAGCAGTAGATGGTGACCCCAGGCCGGAGGAGCGGTAATCAGAACACTGTGGGGGCAGTACAGACATACAGCCTCCAGCCATACATTGTATATGGCTGGAGGCTGTATGTCTGTGAGGGGGGGGGGGACTGTCTACTAATGTGGGGGAGCTGCCTACTAATGTGGGGTAACTCCTGACCTAATGTGGGGGAAGCTGCCTACTGTTGTGGGGGAACTGTCGACCTAATGTGGGGGAACTGCTGACCTAATGTCGGGGGAGCTGCCTACTATTGTGGGGGAACTGCTGACCTAATGTGGGGGAGCTGCCTACTATTGTGGGGGAACTGCTGACCTAATGTGGGGGAGCTGCCTACTAATGTAGGGGAACTGCTGACCTAATGTGGGGGAGATGCCTACTATTGTGGGGGAACTGTCAACCTAATGTGGGGGAACTGCAACCTAATGTCTGGGAACTGCAACCTAATGTGGGGGAACTGCCTACTAATGTGAGGGAGTTGGCAACCTAATGTGGGGGAACTGCCAACCTAATATGGGGGAACTGCACCCTAATGTGGGGGAACATGCTGCCTACCTAATGTGGGGGGAATTATACTGCCTACCTGATGTGGGGGGAACTACAAGGTACTGTACATCGCGGTAGAAGGGGTAGTCTTATACGGCGAGTATATCCCAAACTCCATATTTTAACTGTAAAAGTTGGGGGTCGTCTTATACGCCCAGTCGTCTTATACGCTGGCATATACGGTACCTAATCTAGGTATACCTACTCTGGGTAGCTACTCTGAATGAAAAAGACCCCATGGAACATTGATGTAACATTGTGTGGATGAGGGAAATAGATTTATCAAAACCTGTGTAGAGTGAGATTGGTGCAGTTGCCCATAGCAACCAAAGGCCTTTTTAAGAATAAAAAAGAGATCTGATTGGTTGCTATGGGCGACTGCACCACTCTTTCTCTACACGGGTTTTGATAGATCTCCCCCAAACAGTACAGCCACAGGTAGCAGAATTTTTAGATTTGAAAAATGTTAATTTGCAAAAAAACAAAAACAAAACATAAACATTAATAAAAAAAAGATCAGCTGGTACTTGTAGTGTCCCTCAGCAGCAGAGAGGTCACTGATGTCACAGGTGGCTAGAGTAGACATTTGACTTTGACCCCAAGTGTGTTCCACATGCATCCTGAGATGTATACGTCATGTAGCTTAGTGGTGTCAACCCAACGTTCCTCTGTTAGCTATTTTTAAATAAAACAGTTCCAGCACACAGAGTCCAGGAAGGAAACCTCTGAAGCCAGGGTTCTGTGAAACAACTTGTAACTTTTACTTAGCGCCTGATGAAAATCCTGTACTACAAATAGTTGAATACAGATTTAGAAAATACAGCTTTCAATAACTCTTTGGTGTTTTTGTAGCATGTGTATGTGCAATTATATCTAATGTAGATGTAGATTGATGATTAAGGTTTCTGATACCCAAGCTAGCAGTCCAAATTATAGAAACTACTGGACGAGAATCTTATGGGTAGTAAACAATGTGTGATGCAATCAAAGACTCCATTTTACTTACTCTTTTGGTGGCAATCTGTGACACAACACTCAGAAGCATAGCCAGGGAAGCCCTCCCTGACTTGTCAGACAGGCTGGCCCTAGTCTAACTGGAGACCAATAAAATATACAGTGAAAGAGACAAAGGCCCTTGTTTAGCTGTATTCTTGCTTGAACTTAATCTCTCCTGGGGCTTAAATGTAGATTGTATCCTCAAAGCAGGACTGGAACTCGGCTCACGAAACAACTTGTTTGCAACTAGACTGGTGACATGTGGCCTATATATAAGGTAAACCTAGCTTTAGTGTTACCTAGGCCCACTAGACTTGGTCTCCTCATGAATAGCAGGGCTGAGGACTGCCTAGGACAAGGTTAGATCCACCACTTTTCCCTAGGAAAGAGGATCGGGCTTGGAACTGGCTCCTGCAGTAATTGGCTAGGAGGCTACATGTGACTAAATCAACCATATAGCTGTATAAGAAATGCAAGACAATTAAGGACAGGTAGTCCTCTGCATGCTATAAACCCTCTTCATACATAAAATAGCATTGAAACACAAAATACACATTTGCAATGCCGATAAACACTTTTTCTTACTATTCCTTACTTAATAGGCACCTTATCCAGCACACTTTTATTTACTTTGTGGCCATCCAACCACTCTCAGGGTTAACAGCCGAAAGTGCTGTGTTGAACCCCCACATATCAACATACATGTAGATTTAATATGTTCTATTGCTTATACCAGCTAGTTGTATATATAGGGTTTCATGTATACAGCATAGTAAGCATGTGGAGTAAAAGAAGCATTTATTATAGGATGTGTACATGTCCTTGGGTGTACCCATGACAACCAGATGGTAACATCTATTGTTTACCTTGCCTACTGCATTCAGACAATTGACAAAAAGGTTTATACAGCAAGTTGTTTTCTTACATAGTGACTAGACAGTTTTATCCTTAGACACAGGGCCAGCAGGTAAACTACTGGTGTCCATTTAAGAAATGGAACCCAAAGGTACTAGTGATAACTGGGAATGATAGAAAGTGGAAATGGTAGATATCTACAAATGAGATGAGCAAAAGTCACAGAATACAGTAAAGAGACCAAAGTAACCATACAAAATACCCATGAGCCTTTCATCTATTAAAGGAGATAGGCCTATTCACCAATTCACTATATAACCCTATAGATACTTTTACACTTCTGACTATAATAGTTCAAACCCTTTTTATTGTATCAGAGTCACTGGTGCTGGTTGCTGAAGAAATAGGCCAATATGACCAATCCTTCACACAAATATCTGTACATCTCTGGCATGCTTCATACGGGGGGACCATTTCTCTGCACCCATCGGAGGTGGGAAATTACACAATGTCATACCTCCTAACTTTTGCTGAGAACAAAGAGGGACAAGCCACACCCACTAATCACGCCCTCGGTCACACCCCTAGTCACGCCCAATCACGCCAGCACATGAACAATGGGATTAACTCTTCAACAGCAATAATGTTGTCAGTCTGTCATCTAAGTTTAGGAGGCATTCCTATGTGACAGACTGACAACAACCCCCATCATTACTGCTACAGACCATATAAAAGATTAAATACAGTTATAGCAGATAACGTCTTCTTTAATCGGTCACTTAAATTTTTCTTCTCCATCCGGCCCAGACCGTCATGATGATTTCTTCCAGCTTTGACTCCTCTCTGCAGAACCTGTCGGAAAGATAGATCACTTACCCGGTAATCTGTTTTTCATTAGCTCATGACCGCACCCTTGGAGAGGACCTTCCACCGCAGGACAGGAAACCTGGGAACATAAAATGGGACACGCCCCTTCATACCTCAGTTCAAAGTAAAGTACTTCAAAAGAGCCAGAAAACACAAAGAATTATTTTCATTCTCTAAATTAAACATTAAAAAAATGTCCTTTTTTTTTAGGGTGGGATAAAAGAGGGGTGTTGTCATGAGCTAATGAAAAACAGATTACCGGGTAAGTAATCTATCTTTACCTAATCACTCATGACAGCACCCTTGGAGACTTAGAATAGTAACCAATCAGAGAGGGACTACCGCCTGAAGGACTTTACGTCCAAAGGAAAGATCAGAAACAGGGTTTAACTGTAATCTATAGTGTTTTAAAAAAGTATGTTTTGAGGACCATGTAGCTGGCCTACAGATTTGTTCCAAAGAGGCTTCAGTCTTCTCTGTCCAGGAAGAAGCCACTGCTCTGGTAGAGTGAGCTGAAAAAAAGGTGGATTCTGATTCTTTGTAGTGTAAGCTAATGTAATTGATGCCCTGATCCATCTACTAATATACGGTTTAGATGCAGTCTTGCCTCTATTAGGGCAAGAAAATTGAACTAAAAGATTCTATGTAGAACAAAAGTCCTTAGTAGAGCCCAGATATTTTATAAGGCATCGTCTGACATCAAGGTTTTGGCACTTGACTTCCCCTTCATGTCTCGGCTCATCACAAAAAGGGGGAAGAATAATCTCCTGAGATTTATGAAACTCTGAGACTTTTGGCAGAAAAGATGGTAAAGTTCTCATTATTATTCTGTCATCTAATATCTTGGTATAAGGAGGAAAGGCAGAGAGCGCTTGAAATTCTCCTACCTTCCTAGCCATTGTTATTCCCAGGAGGAAGCACATCTTGAGTGTGAGCAACTTGATGGAGATAGAATCCAGAGGTTCGAATGGTGGTCCTGATTAGTGTTGAGCGGCATAGGCCATATTCGAATTCGCGATATTTCCCGAATATATGGATGAATATTTGTCATATATTCGCTAAATTTGCATATTCGTAATATTCACGTTTTATTTTCGCATATGCGAAAAATTTGCGTATGCAAAAATTAGCATATACACACATTAGCATATACAAAAATTAGCAAACGCAAACATTTGCATATGCGAAAATTTGCATATGCAAATTTTTGCATATGCTCAAATTCGCAAACTAGTCTCACACAGTAGTATAAGAGCCTTCTTTACACCACACAAGCTGGAAGCAGAGGGTTGATCACTGTGATGTGTACTGTGAAAAAAAAAAAATAGGAATATTCGTAATTACGAATATATAGTGCTATATTCGCGAATTCGCGAATATGCGATGTTCACAAATAAAATTTGCATTGCGAATATTCGCGAGCAACACTAGTCCTGATAAGGCATCTAACACCAGATTTAAGTCCCAAGGGTGAACATTAGGTCTTGATAGAGAATTTAATCTTGTAGCCCCAGAAATAAAACATTTTACTAAGATATTATCTGCTAACTTGCTGTTAAAAAAGAAACTAAGAGCTGAAATTTGTACTTTAAGGGTACTAGGACTTAAAGGAGTTATCCAGGAAAAAACTTTTTTTTATATATCAACTGGCTCCAGAAAATTAAACAGATTTGTAAATGACTTCTATTAAAAAATCTTAATCCTTTCAGTACTTATGAGCTGCTGAAGTTGAGTTGTTGTTTTCTGTCTAAGTGCTCTCTGATGACACCTGTCTCGGGAACTGTCCAGAGTAGAAGCATATCCCCATAGCAAACCTATTCCGCTCTGTGCAGTTCCCGAGACAAGCTGAGATGTCAGCAGAGAGCACTGTTACCAGACAGAAAAGAACAACTCAACTTCAGAAGGTGATAATTATTAGAAGGATTAAGATCTTTTAATAGAAGTGATTTAAAAATCTGTTTAACTTTCTGCAGCCAGTTGATATATAAAAAGGCATTTTTTTCCTCAAATACCCCTTTAACTTCTTATCCAGGCCTAACTGGAGGAAATGAAGGATTTGAGGGATACTGGGATCTCCCAATGGTTCGACTGCAGGTCCCACTTCTCTTAAGAAGGCTCTCCATGTTCTTAGGTATATGGCGGAGGTTACTTCTTTCCTACATGCAAGTAAGGTGTTTATTACTTGGTCAGATAGTTTTAGAATTGACCTCTCAGTATCCAGGCTGTTAGATGAAGGTGAGCCAACTGAGGATGAGGAACTGGTCCCTGGTACAGTAGATCCTCCCTGTCTGGAAGAACCCAAGGCTGTGAGAATGACAAAAAGGGTGAGATTTATCAAAACCTGTGCAGAGGAAAACTTGCCCAGTAGCCCGTAGCAACCAATCAGCTTGCTTCTTTCATTTTTATGAAGGCCTGTGAAAAATGAAAGAAGCAATCTGATTGGTTGCTATGGGCAACTGGGTAAGTTTTCCTCTGCACAGGTTTTGATAAATCTCCCCCATTGTCCTTAGCAAGGCAAACCAGGGCCTTGAGGCTAGAATGGCGCTATCAATAGCACTAAGGCTCTGTCCTGTCTTATCTTTTTCAAGATCCGAGGGATAAGTTGAAAAGGTGGTAAAGTGTACCCTCTTTGTCTTCCCCAGTCCTGAGAGAAGGCGTCTACTGCTGTCGGATAATCCAGAGGGTTGAGAGAATAGAACCTGTGATTCTTCCTGTTGTTTCTGGAAGCAAAGCGATCTATAGAGAATTTTCCAAACCTTTCCTCTATCATTGCAAATATCTCCTTGTTTAGACACCATTCGGACTGAAGAAGATTAACTCTGCTCAGGAAGTCTACCATCTTGTTGTCTTCCCTTTTCAGGTGAATCGCGGAGAAAGATGCCAACCTGGCTTCTGCTAGGGAAAAAATCTGGAAGGAGAGATCTAACAGGGAGTCTGACCTTGTCCCCCCGTTTGTTTAAGTAAGCTACAGTGGTGGTGTTGTCTGAATATATCAGCACATCCTTCCCTTGAATTTGAGGAATAAGCAGAGATATTGCCTGGAACACTGCATAGAGCTCTTTGTAATTTGATGTAGACTTATGCATCTGAGAAGACCATCTGCCTTGAAGGAGATGGTGGCCACAGTAGGCACCCCAACCCCAAGGACTGGCATCTGTAGTTATACTTACTACCTACGAGGGAGCCCAAGGTACCCCTTGAGATAGGTTGTTGGGGTTCATCCACCATATCAAAATTTTTGGTTTAGTGATGAGGGATTGCCATCCCACTTTTGAAGGATATCTGTCTGTAAAATCCTGGATCTGTACTGAGCCCATTTCACTGCTACAATACAAGAAGTCATTAGACCTAGTACTGACATTGCTTCCCTGAAGGTGCATAAGTGAGACCGGAAAAAAACTTCTACTCTGTCCTAGATGAGGATCTGTTTGGCTAGAGGCAGGAGGGAAAGCTGAGACACTGAATCCAGAAGGATGCCTAAAAAAAACACACTGCCTGGAAGGGGTTAAGTTTGACTTTTTTTATATTCAGATTCCAACCTAGATCTTTCAGTATGGAGCAAACTACTTGAATGTGCAAATGAAGGGTTTCTGAGGAGTCTGATACAATCAGTAAATCGTCCAGATATGGAACTAACAGAATGTTTTGGGTTCTTATGAAAGCTGCCACCTCCGCCATCACTTTGGTGAATACCCTTGGGGCTAGAGATACCCCAAAGGGAAGGGCTTGGTATTGTAAATGGACCCAAGCTCCCTCCATAAACACTGCTACTCTTAGAAACTTTTGATGAGAGTTATGGATGGGAATATGGATGGGAATATGGTAGCAGGAGTCTTCTAAATCTACAGAGGCCATCATGCAATTTGGAAATAGCAGAGGGATTGTGGATTTTAGGGACTCCATCCTGAATCTCTTTTATGACAGAAAGTTGTTTAACTTTTTCAAATTAACTATAACCCTGGGACTGGAACCAGGACCTTTTTGAGCAAAATATATTTTATTTCTGTTACCATGGCCTCTTGTTTCAGGGAATCTTTCACTATCCCAGTGGGAAATAATCTGTCCAGAGGAAAAGACCGGAACTCCAGAAGGAGACACGATCTCAGGGTGGAAAGAACCCAGGCTCCCAGGCCCCTGAAAACCTGTACAGACGCCCCCCCCCCGCCCCCCACTGGCAGAAAGTCATCATTGTTTGGGATCTTTAGAACTAGACTCTCTGTTGGGATTGAAGAGGAAACCTCTACCCTTGCTAGGGACTTTACATTTCCTATTATCCTGAAATTTCTGATTAGACTTTCTGGGTTGTTTTTTTTTTTTACCACAAAAAGAATCAGGCTCACGACCCTGAGTGGGAAATCCTTTCTTCCCATTAGATGCCTTCTCAAGTACTTTGTCTAAAACGGGACCAAAAAGGCGATCCCCAATGCAAGGGATGGAACATAGTTTAACTTTTGAGCCCACATCACGCATCCACTGCCTAAGCCATGTGGCTCTCCTAGAAGAATTAGATAAAGCAGCTTTTCTGGCACCCAATCTTATGGAATCTACTGAGGAGTCTGCCAAAAAATCTACCGCCTTGGAGATTACTGGTAAGGATTCTAAAATCTCTTCTCTAGGGGTCTGGCTAGCAAGATTGGATTGTAATTGTGAAACCCAGACTCTTAGGGAGTGAGCAACACATATAGCAGCTACATTGGTTCTGATGGAAGCTGTGGCCGCTGGTGTTCTTGTTAAAGAACTCTGCTTTTTTGTCCATTGGGTCAGACAGGGTTCCTAGATCCTCAAAAGGGAAGGCGGATTTTGTTTGTCATTTTAGCCACTGGGGCATCAATTAACAGGGCTCTATCCCATGACATAGTAAATGACTCCTCAAAGGGGTACTTCCTTTTAAGGAGTTTAGGAAAAAAAAATTATTTTCAGGATCTTCACATTCCTTATCAATTATTTTGCCTGATGCTTTTATGCAAATTGAATGAACGTGACTTCCTGGGGCCTAAGTCTTCATAAAGGGCATCTTTGGCCATGACCGTCTCTCTGCTCTCCTCAAGATTAGCTGTTAGACAGATTGCTTTAAGGAGCTGATCATTATCATCTGGAGAAAAGAGCAATTTGGATATAAATTTTTCCTGCTCTTCATCAGAGGAGGAATATGGATCAAAGGAGGAGTAAGATTTTCCTCTTGAACACTAGCGGAACTGGAAATAGCAGGGGTGACCACAGAGGAGGCTGAAGCACCCACATTCCCGACAGTTCCTAGTCCTTTAAGGGATGAATCTATCTCCTCCCGAATTATTACTCTTAGGTTGCTAGCAATTGCAGACGACTCTTGGGCCACGATAATTTCAATACAGGCTGCACATATAGATTTTGTATAGGCAGGATCTAACGACTTCCTACATTCTGCACATTCTTTATTACGGGATTTAGAAGAAGACTTCTTGCTACCCTACAAAACAAAACAATAGCCTGACTTTGCTAGCAGAATATGGAAGGAAATTGAAATGATCTCACCTAGAAGTAGATCCACACCTCCATAGCGGGGCTGGAACTATTCTTCTTGGAGCGTCCACCTTCCTCTGTCGAATGCTCCGACATGCTGGAGGAATTCCTTCAGCAAAATACTGAAGGGCAACCAGGAATGGTCTGCTCAGCTGCTGCAGGCTGGAATTGCTGCCACTGAATACTTCTGCTGCGTGCTGCTGTAATGCTGCAGGCTCGTACTTCTGCTGCTGTGGATATTGCTGTGGGCTTGCTGCCGAAAAATCAGAGAAAGTGAAATCCCGCGCCCCTTTGAATGGAGCCGGAACTGGAAGTGACACTACCCTGCCGGGCTTATGTCACATCTGCCGGCGTTGCTGCGTAAGCGACACTCTGGCCCCAGAGACGGGAGAGCTGGTGGAAACCGTGCTACTCCACAGGCCCCACCTCCTAAACTCCACTGGACCGAGGGAAGGAGCGGAGATGAGGACTATTGGGACCCCACCAGATCCCCCGCAGGACCCACAGGCAGACTCATGGCTGCTCCCCAGAGGAGACTTCTGCCGAACAGGGAGCCCCACTATCGGAGGACCTGCAGCCCCTTGGAGAGGTATGGAGACAACTCCCAGGCCTCCTACCGGAGGAAAGGAAACCTGAACTGAGGTGTGGAGAGGCGTGTCCCATTTTATGTTCCCAGGTTTCCTGTCCTGCGGTGGAAGGGTGAAGGGTGCTGTCATAAGCGATTAGGTAAAAAACATTTTGGGCTCTGCATTTTTCCAGGACTAATAATGTCCCAAACCGTAATAATAGGTGACCCGGGTAGGTATAGGGCCCCTCCGGAGAGAGTTGCCCATGTAGGTAAATCCACCAGATAGCTGTCCACTGTATGAAAACCCCTATATAACCAATGTAAATAGTAAGTAGCCCCCCTATTAACTTGATAGTTAGTCCCCATATTAGCTATGCAGAAAGAGTAGATAGTCCCCCAGGTAGGCAGCAGTTCCCCCACATTAGGTGGGCAGCAGTTCACCCACATTAGGTGGGCAACAGTTCCCCAACATTAGGTAGGCAGCAGTTCCCTCACATTAGGTAGACAGCAGTTCCACCACATTAGATAGGCGGCAGTTCCCCCACATTAGATAGGTGGCAGTTCCCCCACATTAGGTAGGTGGCAGTCCCCCACATTAGACAGGCAGCATTCCTCAACATTAGATAGGGAGAAGTACCCCCCACCTAATGTATAAATGTACAAGCCTTATAACTAAGGGAGGCAGCAGTACCAGCAGTCACCCCAAAAGCGTGAATGTCCCGCCGGATCTGGGATGGTTGGGAGGTATGCAATGTCCATGGTCATTAGGCTTATAAACTCCTATATTAACATCTCAGGTGCCGATTATTGTTCCTGGACAGTGTTACAGTATAATGATTTGCTGTATCCTCAACAATATGAAAATCTTCAGCTTTTATTAACATTATATTATGTGCATCTATTGAATGTTTTCCTTACTCACCCTTTAATATAATTATGTTATAGTTTGCTATTGGTTATCAAGTAGTGCATGAAATTTAATAAAAAGTAAAAAATGTTGTGACTCCCAAAGAGAGAAAGAAGAGCTAGAACTGAACAGATTGCTTTAGTCGAGACAGAGTTAATGCACTGGATTCTGATGTGCACAGTTGGGTGGGTTGCTATGGTGATATAGGTCCTAGGCTGGAAGGCAGAGTGAGTTGTTGGGTACCCTGTGGAGTGCAATAATGTTAACTTATGGCATTACTTGTTACGCAGAATGCTGGCAGAAACCTGTGCCTGACTCTGCAGAGAGCTAGATGAGGAGAGGAGGATGAGAAATCCATTTAAGTTCATTTTATTATACACACAAAATATATCCATGTGGGAACAGAGAGAGGGAGCCAAATGCATAACAATTAATGGGGCAGATGTGGAAATTGAGGAGTTAAGTCACATTGAAATACAGGAATTTCATTACAGGAAATGTATCTCTTTGATTTTCTTTGCTGATTAGAACCAGATACTGATACATATATATTTTTTCTTATCAATTTTTATATCTTCCATTGTATTTTCTAATTTATTTATTTTGTCTTATTATGGGGGCAGATGTCTTGTCTGAGCTACTGCTCTGCTCTGTTAATAGAAGTTCAGAGCTATAACTTAGAACAGTCACGTGACCCTATGGTATGGAGATGACTCTTTGGTTTCTATGGGAGAGTGTACTAGGCATGTGATATGACCTGTGCATCAGTCAGTGTTTACATCCTGTTTACATTTAGAATGCTTGACAAGGTGTTGTCTAATGTCTCTATGTTGAATGTCTTTATCTATAAAAATAATCCTATACAAGCTAGTTCTCCACAGAAGGAAGAAATAGCAATAGCTGTGGGACTTGGACAGTCAAAATACTGTTCACTGTGGCAAGCAGCGGGATGGAAAGGGCTTTGCAGGAAAATAAAGCTTCCCAGTAAGAGTAGCAACAGAGCATCAGGTGTTATCTAGCTCAGAAAAAGTTATCCCCTATCCTTTGGATAAGTGTCAGATGCTGGGACCCCCTGTGATCTCCGGCACAGTGCTCAGGCTCACTTCCTGCACAGAGCAAAAGAACTATGGCTCTCCCATAGAGATAAATGGAGGGTGCACGTTGACCATATTTATTATAAACATCCCTCTTTTCATTAGTGTTAGAAATTCTCTCAGGGGAAGGGGGCGTGTCCCTCCCTTGTGGTGGTGGGAGGTGATTGGTTTGTCTGCTCATGCAGCCTTGTCCATGAGTCATCTCTTGTCCATGACTCATGGTCATGCTTGATGCTGCTGCAGGACTGGTTATTGTTCCAGTAGGTATAGGGACCCCCAGTGGTGGGATTTTCATGGGCTTTTTTCTTTATTAAATATTCAACATTTTTTAAACAACCATATTATTAAAGGTCTTTAAAATTTTCATCAGAAACAACATATAAAAAGTTTTGGGATCTGACAGTGCCCATTTAAATAGGGGATTCATTTTTCTAACCTGGGCAACTCCTTTAACTAGCATCTTACTGGCAGGCAACAAAATATATTTTCTAGACTACTGCTTTAAGTGATGGTATAAAAATACCAGTAAATTATGTTCTATTTGAGTTTACTGGGACCTTAACCCCTTCCCGCTATAGGACGTATGCATACGTCCCAGCACATGACACGTTTGGGTGCTGGGACGTATGCATACGTCCTAGCGATCTCTGGCACTGCTGCGGGCAGCGCAGGAGATCGGTGGCGGTACCCGGTTGTCAATCACAGCCGGAGTCCAGCCACAGCTGCCGGAGCCACGATCGCAACAGTCCCGGCAGCATTAACCCCATAGAAGCCGTGATCAATCCTGATCACGGCATCTATGATGTTGACAGGGGGAGTGAGCACTGCAATACGATCGTGGGTCGCCGTTGGTTGCTATGGCAGCAGGAGGTCAGATCATGACCTCCTGTCTGCCTGCTAGGGAAGCCTGTGATATCCAGCCACAGGCTGGATCGCACAGGCTGTACAGTGTGTCATACTGTGCTGCAGTACAAATGTATTGCAGCATAGTATAACCTGTAAAAAGTGTAAAAAATAAAATTAAAAGTTCTTCAATAAAAGTAGGAAGTGTAAAAAAAAAAAAAAAGCCCCTTTCCCAATAAAAGCCCTGTATTATCACAAAAAAAATCAAAACCACAAATCATATACATAATAGGTATTTCCACGTCCGTAATGATGTGTACTATAAAACTATAATGTAAATTATGCCGCACAGTGAACGGCATAATTTTTTTTTTTTTTAAAAAGGAGCAAAATTCGCCAATTTTGGTACAAATAGTGGAATAAAAAAGATCAAAAGGGAGCATGTATCGCAACAATGATACCAATAAAAAGTACAGCTCATCCCGCAAAAAAATAAGCCCTCATTCAATGGCGTCGGACGATAAATAAAAAGTTAAGTCTGTTGGAAAATGAATGGCAGAAAAATTATTTTGCTTAGAAAAGATAAAAGAACATAGAAAGCTATATAAAATGGATATCATGATAAATGTACCGACCCACAGAATAAATATAACATCTTTTTTACCGCACAGTGTACACCATAAAAAAAAAACGCCTGATATTTTCAAATTTTCACTATATTTTGGCGTTTTTCACAAAAAATGCTGCATGTGTCAACAAAAATGCACCACTTATATAAAGTACAATATGTAATGAAAAAACTATCTCAGAATCGCTCCACTCAGAAAAAGCATTCTAAAGTTATTACCATTTAAAGAGACAATTTTTTTTTGCTTCAGGGGGGGGTTTACTATTTGTTTTAAGGATACTGTTGATTGTATTTTGATGGTGAACTTCTGTGTTTTTGTACTATGGAAACATTGTGATATGAAAATTAAACTTATAAAATAAAAAAAATTTAAAAAAGAGACAAATGTCATTTTTTTTTAAAAGGAGCCTGGTCATTAAGGTAAAACATGGGTCCATCCTTGAGGGGGCCTTAGAAAAGGCCATCAAGATAGGATTGTTGGAGTCATAAATATTAAAGTCCTCCTTTAACACTAACTTCTTTCACAAAGCAAAATAATCTTTGCAGTCTGTTCTCCCACATCGCAACTGCTGAACAATATCCTATTCTGTCTTTGATGCTGTGCCCACTATTATTTTTGAGATTATTTATTATTTGAACAAATTTCTCAATACAAATAAAATATAACAGCTGAATATGCTACATGTTCATATAAGAGACAGTGTCTAGTTACCCTTTTGGCCATGTTTAACACTGTAGAATCATGTGAAGGATTGGGCAGAAAGATTTAATTTCATATATATTTGAGGACAAGGTGAATACATTGAATACATGTGGTTACGTGCAAATAGAATTGTATGGTTCTTTTCAGGAACATCTTGATTCACAAAGTTATTCTGGCTTTGTAAAATATTAGACAACGTTTCAGTTGTACACTAGGTGTCACTCTAGTCAAATTGTTCCTAATACCATACTTAATTCATATTTACATCAATTATCTATCTATCTATCTATCATCTCTCATATCTATCATATCTATCTATCTATCATATCTACTATCTATCTATCTATCTATCTATCATCTATCTATCATATCTATCTATCTATCTATCTATCATATCTATATATCTATCATCTCTCATATCTATCTATCTATCTATCTATCTATCATCTCTCATATCTATCTATCTATCTATTCACAGTTGTGTGTACCTTGTTAAAGCAAATTTCTTCCACACCCCCCTTGCTGCCTCCTGTCAACATGCATTTCTGACTCATGCTGGAGTCCTAAACACTCAGAGCTGCCAGCCTGCTTTGTTCACAGCCAAACAGGCTGTGAACAAAGCAGGCTGGCAGCTCTGAGTGTTCTCCTTTGTGAACAAAGCAGACTGGCAGCTCGTAGTGTTTAGGACTCCAGCATGAGTCTGAAATGCTTGCTGCCAGGACTAGTAGGGAGACCCCTAGTGGTAATTTCTTCAAAGTGGAAAATTAAATAGAAAGAAGCATATTTTTTAATAACATGCAATTGTAAAGTTATTCTGCATACATGAATCTATAATATATCAAAAGTTTTTTTTGATGAGAGGTACCCTTTAAGGATGACAAAGGTTTTGACTGACGCCTGACAGAGGAGGGAGAAGGCGGGATGCCGTTTTGGCTGAAGGATGAGCAAGGTACGGCTGACGGCTGATGCTGTCCTAAAATGGACACCGTAATGCTGGAACCTGTACACCCTCATTCTTACTTCCTATTGTGCATCTGTTGTTTTAAAAGTTCCATTTAACCAATAATATCTGTTATGGAGGCATTACATGGGGTTTCCCACTGAAGGCATTGGTGGCATATTGTTAGGACATCAATGCAAGTTAGCACACAAAAAACATTTTATTCTTATGCCTGGCCAAAACAATTTGCATCATATTGAATCAAGCAAACAGAATTGCATATAAAAAGCTTTTTCATACTAAAACTCACAGAGCGTAGCTATACCGCCACCTTGTGGCAGACTCAAATCTAAGTTGAGCAAAATTGAAAGGTGCATTAAAAATAAACATGACAAACTATTCTACACAGGCTTCATTTCTGAATAACATCATTTATTCACATTCATATTTATCAGATTTGTATTGCCCTTCAGGCTTCAGAGAAGATTGCAGTAAATACTAGATTCTCTTACACAAAATAATTTGTCTGTTAGAATCATTGTAAATAAATGTCTACATATTGCTCTTACAAACTTGTTCTGGCATTCCCTGGTGTGTGTTTCACTCTCTCTCTCTTATAATGCCCACCACAACAGCAGGAGCCACTTTGCCACCTGTGCATAAGAGGATACAGGCAATGGGATGAGCTACTATAAGGGAATCAGGAGAACACCAGGGGGCACCATAACATGTGTTTAACAGCAATAGCTAAACAAAAGGGGATTTGCATTCTCTTTACAGAGGGGGTCCTCACATTTCTGCTCATACCAGCAACTAGAGATGAGTGAAGTTACAGTGATTCGATTCGACACGAACCTTGCGGCTCGGCAGTTGCTGACTTTAGCCTGCATAAATGAGTTCAGCTTTCAGGTGCTCCGGTGGGCTGGAAAAGGCGGATACAGTCCTAGGAGAGAGTCTCCAGCCCACCGGAGCACCTGAAAGCTGAACTCATTTATGCAGGATAAGTCAGCAACTGCCGCGAGTTTCGTGTCAAATCCAATTACTGTAACTTTGCTCATCTCTACCAGCAACCATTGCATTTTTGTTTTAAATAAAAATGACCCAAAGCCACTACAATACCTGTTCTGTGTCCCCTGTAGTTATCCATGGAAATTAGGGAAACAAAAGAAAAACGGTGAGCACCTGGTGAAGATCGATAGGAACAAATATAAAATAGAAGAGAAGGGAAGATTCGCTTCTAACCAAGTGATGTTATGCTAAGAGTATAACATCTATATTTACAGAGTATAATGTGGGTCAGCAGCACACAGGAAGATCCAATCCCGGAGTGTAAAGCCAGAGAGACGGACAACAGAGGTCAGCAAACTGGGACTTATTGCGGAGCGCTAGACCGACAGAGATGAGCAGCTGTAATGGAAAGTATGAGATTTATTGTTTAAAATACATAAAACAACGCTATCAAAGGGCGTTTCGAACCCGGACCAGGTTCTTCATCAGGTATACACACACTGGAGAGAATGGTACATACATGCATAAAGACACAAATGGTTCTGGGTCATGACACCGGACGGTAATCCGATACTGGGATCATTAAAACACAAAATAATGGAAATAAAAGCATAAAATATTTGACGATGTACAAGAGAAAATGGTAAAAAGCAATATAGGTATAAAAATATAAAAAATGTATGGTAATAAACATTATATCCATAAACATGACTACTCTTCGGATATAGAAGATTAGTATGTGGAGCACGGTAATGTGAGGCACTGCCATTTGGAGGTCAGAATGGAGAACTGAATCCCCGATGTACAACTCAATAGACTCGCGGTATGTACGTATTTTGATTTAACCAATGGGAAAAGGTGCTGCTAAGGGGGTGGAGTCAGAATCGTATCGTATAATTATGACAGTAAACGGAATTGCTTGGCGGTATTCACATTGTTTTGATTCAACCAATGAAAGGAATGGACGCTAAATTGTTGGAGCCAATGGAAGAAGATGCCGTTTGCAGGGACCAGATGGTTGCGTACGGTTACGGAGGTAAAAGGAATAGCTCTGCGACATTTGCATTGTTTTGTTTGAACCAATAGGGGGAGTTGATGCTAGGTGGGCGGAGCCAAGGATATCCTATACAACCACTTGTTTCCATGATGGGAGTAGTAGTTCCCCGGCTGCGGGAGTCTGCCGGTGGCTGGGGAGGCTACATTAGTGTTTGTAATACTACCCCATCATGGAACAGACTCTGTTCCATGATCAGGATTGTAGTACAGGGGCTGAGGGATTGATCGCACCGCACCACTTCTGAGACCCGATGCGATCAGAAGTAATTAAATAGGGGAGCGGGCTGCATGCTCTGCTCCCCTGCGATGTATGGTGTATTTTTCCTTTCACTTTTTAAATTCCCCGCCGGGAGCCCTGAACGGCCGGCACCAAGGAGCCAGGAGTTTTTAAACTACTAATTTGACCCCCATGCATATTTATAATAATTCGTTGCCTCCAGTGTGTTTATAATAATTCATTGGCCCAAATGTGTTTATAATAATTCATTGGCCCCAGTGTGCTTATCCTTATTCCCCCCTCCATGTATCCTTATTACCCCTCCAGCTGCCTGCTGCTTATCTTCTTGGAGCAGGGCAGCAGCAGGGACATGTCGGGCGGCGGTGGTGAATGAATGAAGCCTACTTGTGGGACATCTCGGCTTCCTTCATTCATTCATTCCCCACCGCTGGTTCCCGACATGGCCTGCTGCTGCCCTTCTACAAGAAGATGAGGAACAGGCAGCAGGAGGGGAAATACGTACACTGGGGGGAGGGGGGGGGGATAATGATAATCACACCAATGAATTATTATAAATATACTGGGGCCAATGAATTATTATAAACGCACTGGGGCCAATTAAATATTATAAACACACTGGGGCCAATGATTATTAATATGCATGGGGGAGCATACATTTGGGGGTCAAAGTAGTAGTTTAAAAACCCCGCTGTGAGCCCTGAATGGCTCCTCGGCGCCAGCCATTCAGGGCTCTCCTCAGGGGATTTCAACATGAAAGTTTACACAGTAGTATGTACATCGCAGGGGAGCGCAGTATGCTGCCCGTTCCCCTGCTTTATAACTGCTGATCGAATCGGGTTTCAGAAGTGAGACCCAGTGCGATCAATCCCTTACCCCTGTACTACTCCCCCCAACATGAAGCAGACTCTGTTCCATGATGGGGGTAGTAGTACAAACACTAATGTAGCCTCCCCAGCCGTCGACAGACTCCCGCAGCTGGGGGAACTACTACTCCCATCATGGGAATGAGTCTGTTCCATGATGGGAGTAGTAGTAGTTCCTCAGCACTACAGGAGTCTGCTGATGTCCCCTCTTTTGAGCATGCTCAGAAGTTATAACGGATATTATAAACCAGGTGCAAACGGATGACATTAAAGGCTCATCCGTTTGCCATAGACCTCAATGTTAAAATTTTAACGCCCGTTATTCCACCGTTATTTTAGATGGGAGAAAAATTTGTGCATGTGACATTTTTTCTTCCGCCACAAATAATGTCTATTATTCATAAAGGGCTATAACGGGTGATAACAGATAGTAAAAAAAATCCCATAGACATGAATGGGATTTTGTAACGGCCGTTTAACGGCCATTTTTAATGGTTTTTCTAACGGGAGTTTATAGTGGATCTTCTAAAGGAGTAAAAGTATAGTGTGAAAGCAGCCTTATATGCAGACTTCCCACACTTCTGCTGGCCTCCTTAATTAGGCATCTGATGAGAGTCTCTGCTAGCTCACCTAGGAAAAGAGACTGGGAAAAACACCCTTTCATTGCCCTCAAACCTGCCTCAATGCCACACTTTACAAATATGAAACCAGGGACACAGCTCATAGCTATACAGTAGGTGCATAAAAAATGCCATGTGATAGGTTGAGACCCTGTTACAAGTTATGCATTGGGGCCCAGGAGCTTTAAATGGAATATCCAGCTCTCAGAAAAAAAATAAACATTTATGGCATGTAGCTGTACTCACATTTGTCTCTGTGGCACGATTGTTTACTTGTTCTGTTCCTAAAATCTGTTCTCTTTCGCTGTGCTGGTAGCAATATAACAGTTCCCATGCCTCCCATGTTCTCTATTCTTGATGTGTCACCATTCCCCTCCTCTCCAGATCTTTATAAATAACTACCCCTTTAATGCTACGCCTGCTATTGGATGTGGTAGAGGTAAATTCACACAACCAAATGGTAGCATGATTGCGCCATTCCTTTCACTGCTATGGTTTTGGCAGCAGAGGTTTAATCATCACAAGTTCTGTCAAGATTAGTTACATGATTTGCAACCTTCTGTTGATGGGAATGCAAGGCCTAATCGTATAATATGTAAAATGTATTTTTTTTTTTTGAGGGGGGGGTAGGGGGTGATTAAAAGAGAAAAGATAATTTTTGAAGGGAATAGTGATGAGCGGCATATGCCATATTCAAATTTGCGGTTATCTTCGCTTTGCATAAATGCGCATGCGGATAACTATCTACCTATCTATCTATATTATCTATCTATCCATCTACAAACAGGAGAATACAGCAGCACACTGCTAGCACAAAGATACAGATAAAACATGAAAGGCTATATTGCTACAATGCAAAAATGCAAAAGGAGGTACTTAGCTCACAATTTGGCAGCCAAATAGTTTGGACCATCCCACCACGATAAGGTGACCTCATGTTTTATCTGTATCTTTGTGCTAGCAGTGTGCTGCTGTATTCTCCTGTTTGTGTATATTCAGCCTAGCAACGTGCACCTGTATGCCAGGTCCATGCAGTAGTTTAGGTATCAGTATGTGCTGGCCAACTTATCCTTGTGTGGCTGCCTCCATGTTGGCTTTTGCACCCCACCCACCTCTATTAGGTGTTGTATAAGGTGCTGGACATCTCAGACCTTGCAAGCCTGTTAAACTGATTATGCAGAGGCATATTCACAGTGTATGGTCCCTCCCAATGAGGTCACCTTATCGTGGTGGGATGGTCCAAACTATTTGGCCGCCAAATTGTGAGCTAAGTACCTAATTTTTGCATTTTTTTTGCATTGTAACAATATAGCATTTCATGTTGTATCTGTATCTTTGTGCTAGCAGTGTGCTGCTGTATTCTCCTGTTTATGTATATTCAGCCTAGCAGCGTGCACCTGCATGCCAGGTCCAGTAGTTTAAGTATCAGTATGTGCTGGCCAACTTATCCTTTTTTGTGTTATCCATCTATCTATCTCCTAATTCTTGGTCTATTCTTGGTCTATACAGAAGTGATAATAGGTCTATGACATTTTTCCTTTTGAATGTTGTCATGTCATATTCGCGAATATCGTCACTATCTATCTACCTATCTAATTTTGGTGACGATATTCGCGAATATTCGCTCTCCAGTCTAATACAGTAAATAGGATAGGAGCCTTCTTTAGACCACAAGCTGGAAGCAGGGAGGGATGAGATCACTGTCATGTGTTTTGTGTGAAAAATAAATTACGAATATTCATAGTTACGAATATATAGCGCTATATTTGCCATATTCGCGAATATGCGATATTCACAATAAATATTTGAATTGCAAATATTCGCGCTCAGCTTTAGAAGGGAAACCAGCTGGCTAACCCCTTTTTAGTATCTGGATGAAAAAATAGATGTGGCATTCTATTTTCCATATTAAGTCAGGAATTTTATTACAATATTTACATTACATATTTTTAATTACTGTACCGAGAGTAAATATTTTGATTAAGCTTTTATTAGAGTACACAAAATGTAACAATAATAAAGGCAAGTACATACTACATTCAAAAGAGTACCAAGTGCGGTGTTTGATTAGGCAAACTGTAATAGGTGCCAGATGGGAGCTCAATGCCAAAGATCTGTTCTTCTCACTTCATTAAAGGGGTACTCCGGTGGAAAACTTTTTTTTTTCTTTTTTAATCAACTGGTGCCATAAAGTTAAACAGATTTGTAAATTACTAGAAGTAAACAAGAAACAACAGTGGCACCGATACCTTAGGCCTCCTAAGACCACGAGATGGAGACGGCGTCCCGCTAGACTGGAAATCCACCCTGGCAGCGGAGGTGCTAGGACAATAAAGACCGTAGTCACTAAATTGTAGTAAATAAAGAAAAAAGGTGTCCTGCACTCACCGCTTCTATCCAGGTAATCCTGCTCCCATCTCGGGTCACGACTCGAACACGGAGGACATGGGTTGTGGAGCGCTCAGAGGCGACTGCCGGCGGTTTCACGCATAGGAATGCGCTTCATCCGGCCTCGTTCCGGATGAAGCGCATTCCTATGCGTGAAACCGCCGGCAGTCGCCTCTGAGCGCTCCACAACCCATGTCCTCCGTGTTCGAGTCGTGACCCGAGATGGGAGCAGGATTACCTGGATAGAAGCGGTGAGTGCAGGACACCTTTTTTCTTTATTTACTACAAGATTTGTAAATTACTTCTATTAAAAATGTTTAATCCTTCTAGTACTTATTAGCTTCTGAATATTACAGAGGAAATTCTTTTCTTTTTGGAACACAGAGCTCTCTGCTGACATCACAAGCACAGTGCTTTCTGCTGACATCTCTGTACATTTTAGGAACTATCCAGAGCAGCATATGTTTGCTATGGGGATTTTCTCCCACTCTGGACAGTTCCTGAAATGGACAGAGATGTCAGCAGAGAGGACTGTGCCCGTGATGTCAGCAGAGAGCTCTGTGTTCCAAAAAGAAAATAATTTCCTCTGTAGTATTTAACAGCTAATAAGTACTGGAAGGATTAAGATTTTTTTTTTATAGAAGTAATTTACAAATTTGTTTAACTTTCTGGCACCAGTTGATTTAAAAAAAAAAAAGTTTTCCACCGGAGTAACTCTTTAACGCTTCATTAGAAAGATACATGGAGACACAGAAAACTAAGGCAAGCTCAGAATAATAAAATTATACTTTTACATATACAGTCAGTTCAGAATATACACTTTGGGGGGGATTTATCAAAGGATTTAGACAGTTTTTTCCTGTCTAAAATTGTCGCACGGAAAGTCGCAGTTTACATACGTGTGACTTTTTCGTGACTTTTTCTTTAGATGATTTTTAGTACATGATGCATTCTAGCTATTTTAGATGGAAAATACATTGGTACTGAATTTATCAATTGAGACTTTTTGGCGAAAATTCCCATCAGGCAAAAATACGCTGAAATGTCAGACCATGCTGAAGCAGATTTAAATATAATCTGAACTGTAGATCCCGAAGTCCGTGCGCAGAATTTATCAAGAACTGTGCGACTTTTGATAAATTAGGCGCACAATAGACCAGCCTAACACTGTTGTTTGGTCTATATTGTTGTAGGAAATAGACAGCTTTGATAAATCTCCCCCTTTATCACCAACTGATGAAATATGATTGACTGTGCAATATTACTTATTATTAACTTATTAATAAAGACGCCCTGTTTCCTGCCACCTGGTTGTCGTTCCTTTGCCATCCACAACCTTCTTGGTGGGTCTTGACAGCTGGGTCCATTCTGCCTTCTATCCGTATGTCATGGTCCTGTGCCACTTTATTAGCTGGAGTCCTGGCACTGTAGATTTAGGCAGAACAGCAGCATACACACAGTTCTCTCCGGTACAATTCAAGGAATGTCAACAATGGGACAAGAGGCCAAGACCTCCCAGTTTATCTGGGGCTAAAGGGCCATACAAGAGTGATTTGTAAAATGTCTCTGATATATCTTATATGCCTATAATACATCTAGAAGTCTATGTATAAACATATATAAGCAGTTTTCAAAGTAGTTTTCCAATCTGCTGTTTATTTCTGTGAAGCAAATGTACCAGGTACAATTTTTCTTTACATCGATAGATGATACCCAAAGATAGACATGATCACTGAGGGACACATTTTTCTCCCTCCGTCTTGTCTAGCGTTCCCTTTGTTTCCTTATCCCGTCTATTTCCTCCTTCTCTCTCCTATAGACAAGTTTATATTCATAATTGACGGTCTTCTCCCTTATTAATACTATACTATTTTATGTCTCCATATATGACTTAAAAGTAAAGTGTAACTGAAAAATGACCTATAGTCTAAAACAAGATGTTATGTAAAATATATAAATTTCATTCTTATTACCCATGCTGTGGATAGATAATACATCCAGGTAGAAGGAATGAGATGGCAACTCACTTGCATATAGACAGCTTTATTCCACGGGATAAGGTGCATACAGGTGCGTGTAAACAAAGCAACGTTTCGCCAAGTGCTTCTTCCGGCTCACTGGAAGAAGCACTTGGCGAAACGTTGCTCTGTTTACACGTACCTGTATGCACCTTACCCGTGGAATAAAGCTGTCTATATGCAAGTGAGTTGCCATCTCATTCCTTCTACCTGGATGTTATATTGGACTGTTATCTATGAAGATGTAGCACCGCTTACAGCAACACCCGGGTCTGCATATTTTTAAGCAGATAATTGTGGCAGCACCTGACCCTAAGAGACTTGTTTGTACAGGAGTAGTGCCAGCAATTCTTACTGTTTGTGGATAGATAATAGTTGGAGCTCATGCGTGCTTGCCTTGGGGTAATGCTAACACCACTAGGTGTCTCACTTCCATGAAGTCACTGTCTACTGACTGTTGTTACACTCAGTCCATCTCTAGTAGCAGAGACACCAAAAGAGAAAACAAGAAGTTGGGGTGTAGCTTAGTTAGTTCAATGTGCTGGAGAGAGGGAGAAAGCCTGAACGGTGTACCTGCCATCTGTCAGCCTGCATGCCTCTTCCAGAGGAACCATGCTGTGTCTGAAAGGTAAATCAAAGCTTCCCTCTACTCTTTGACCACCTACGAAATTCTATGCATCGGTCCCTTGTGTAAATGCCAGTATTCCTACTACTGTATGTCCAGTGCACTTTCATCAGCCCTATGTCATGGCATAGCAGAGTGGAGTAAGGTGCTGTCTTGTGACGGACCAAACAAGTCAGAGAAAGGAAGTAACTGTGTCAGTAGTGCTGGCAGACAGCCCAATTGTACTCTTGCACCTGAAGTGAAGAGAATGGGAAATAACTAAAATCCCCTTGTCACAGGGTTTGTCTTATAAAACATTCAGGTTTTGAAAAATCTTTTGAAAGCACAGGTACACTTTTAAATAAGTCAGAAAATACTGATGGGCTGTCTTCTAAGCAGGAAACTAGCACTAAAAACCTTCAAAACACATGAAAAAACAGATCAAATACGAATGCAATAGAGATCAAATACTGGTGCATCCATATTTTAGTCCCTCTCCATAGACTTCAATGAGCATTTTCCAATTGCAAAATAAATGAAAGTAGCATATGCTGTGTTTTTTTATTTAAGTTGTATTTTATATGCCCATGTGACTTGTCCTATAGGTTTACATGAAAGGGGTATTCCAGCCCATTACATCTTATCCCCTATCCAACGCCCCCTCTATTCACGTCTATGGGAGGGGGTGTGTCAGTCGCCACGCCTCCTCCCATAGATATGAATGGAGGGGGCGTTGCATGACATCACGAGGAGGTGTGGTGTTACATCACGTCTCCGGTTCCGGGAAACACAGAGGTTTTCTGAGACTAGAGAAGCAGCCCCGCATAGAATGCGGGTGCTGCATGGAGATCGCGGGGGTCCATAAAACGAGTTAAAGGGGTATTTTGGCCAAATTCATCTAACCCCCTATCCGAAATACCCCTTTAACTCGTTTTATGGTGCACAAAAAACGGATGTGATGCAAAAGACACTTATGTGAAAGAAACCTAAATATTTAACTAACTCAATGATAAAAGTGTTAAGGAGTCCTTTAAAATGAACTAAGCATAGCCAAGCTATTTGAGGCTGACACACATAGCCTGATTCCTAGAAATGAATAGGACCCATTATGAAATATTTTTGTTTATCAAAAGTCATATAAAAATATCTCAATAGGTTTACAAAATTGTTCTTTAAAATATTATCTAGTAATATTTTAATATAACATGCTGCAAACGGTCACCTGGGAGCATGCCCTTTTAGGATCTTCCTTATTTTCTCATTTATATATCTCCTAGATTCATAGAACATAATACAGTACTTATTATTTCAGGATGATTGAGATATAACCATCATTTGATGTCTTCAATACTGAAATTAGATTTTAAATATATGTTAATGTTACTGAAACCTTTCTCCTCTTATAGATCACCTTATGCTCTCTTCAATACATTTTGTTTGACAAAGAGTTTACAATGGAAATATGCCATTGGGTGATGCAAATTGACCACACAAAACACTCCTCAACCATAAGCAAATAAAGATTTCCACAGAGGTAATGAAGGACAGAATATGAGCCTGGATATAAGGCCGCGGCTTCCAGTCAAATCCACCTGCCACAAACCTGCAGTGTTCATTATGTATATAATGTTTCAATGCCAAACACAAATCTAACCTCATATTCGGCTTAAGCAATGATTTTTCATGTCATGTTTCTTTCAAAGTTGGGTTTCCTGATAAGGCATCTGCTTTTCATTTGCATACAACACAACACAATTGACTGTATTATTACAGTGTTTATTTGTTGGAACTATTTTGATGACTATAATTTTGAAAAAAAAAATGTAATATATACTATAGAGAGATTGTTAAAGAGGTACTCCACTGGCCAGTGTTCGGGAAACATTTAGTTCCAAACGCTTTGTGCACGCTGCAGGGGTTGGCCACGCCCCCTCTTAATGTCACGCAACGTCCCCTCAATGCAAGTCTACTCCCCCTTCCATAGACTTGCATTGAGAGGGCGTGGCCGACCCCCTCAGAGTGCACACTGCGTTCAGAACTAAATGTTCTGAATGCTTGCCAGTGGAATACCCCATTAATCCTACTTCATATGGGTAATATGGAAGCATTTACTTTAAATCAATTCACATTCTGCAGATTCTTTCCACAATATAATAATAATAAAATAAAAAAAAACAGCAACTATTAACCCCTTAAGGACACTTTTGGCACATTTTGGCCTTAAATAGGCACTGTCAGATACAAAAAAAATGTTTATGTTTTAAAGCATGCAAAAATAATATGTTTTGCTATTGCTTTCAAATTTTGGAATTAATATGTTTAAAATCTCTCTATTTAACAACCTAGAACTTTCTAATTTTACCATATACGGGGCTGAATGAGGGCTCATTTTTGTGCCGTAATCTCACCATTTTTATCGGTACCCCTTTTGCGTATATGTAACTTTTTAATTGCTTTTTATAAATTTTTGGGGAATGTAATGTGACAAAAAGCAGCAATTTTTTTTTTTTTACGTTTACACCGTTCAATGTATGGGATAATTAACATTATATTTTGATAGTATGGACATTTATGCATTCGGCAATACCAAACATGCTTATTCATTCATTAGGGAGATAGGTTGAACTTGATGGAGTCTGGTCTTTTTTCAACCTTATGAACTATGTAACAATGTTATTATGTATTTGTTCACACTTTTTGGGGTAAAATAGGAAAAAGGGGCCATTAAAATTTTTATTGGGGAAGGTTTTTTGACATATTTTTTTACACTTTTTATGTCCCCATGGGAACTATCTATAGCAATCCTTAGATTGCAAATCCTGAACAGTGCTATGCTATACTCCGCTGCTTGTGTCATGTACAGGATATAAATGTATGTCCTGGGGCATTAAGTAACCTAAGGGGTTAATAATATTCATAAAGATTTCTGCAATAGGTTTCACTCTTTTGAATGAAGGAGCAATAGTAATCATTGGTGGGGTAGTAACATTAACACATGATGTAAATGTTAAATGGGCCCTGTCAGATCCAAAAACTTTTTATATGTTGTTTCTGATACAAATTAAAGATCTTTTCTAATATGGTTGTTTAAAATATGGTTGTTTAAAAAAACTACTCCTGAAAATCCCACCACCAGGGGTCCTCATACCTACTGGTACACTAACCAGTCCTGCAGTAGCATCAGGCTTGTCCATAAGTCATAGACTCTTCCCCAGAGAAGATTTCTAATACTGTGAGCTAATGAAAATAGGTATTTTTTATAATAAATATAGGTGATAGAGGTATAAAAAATTAGATGTACGTGGTCAGGATTAGGTTCTAAGAAAAAAAAAATGTGTACAGTTCTGACAAGTGCGCTTTAACAATGTTAAGTGGTTTACAATATTGAAAAGGTAAAAGTAAGGTACTTAAAAGCTTACGTAAGGGACTGGCCGGAAAGAAGAACCAGTGCATCTCAGAGCTAATGCACCAAGAGCCAGTTTATGTATATGAATTTTTTGAGAACGCCTATGTAGATAAAGTAACCACAATTTTGATCAGCGTTATCCATGCTAACAAACAATACCAGCAGCTTAATGCGGGTATTACTGCTGACAGATTTCCTTGAAAGTGTACCTGTCATTAACAAAAACATTTTGTCTAATGTAGAAAATAACATTATAAGTATATTTGTAATATACCTTGGTTAAATTTTTATATTTACATTTTTATATTTTTGTCCCTGCAGCTATTGCCTGTGTGTCTTTGTGATGAGACCAAATAGAGGAAGTGGACAAGCAGGGCTCTGTGCAGTGAGGACATACAGGGCTCTGTGCAGTGAGGACAAGCAGGGCTCTGTGCACTGAGGACAAGCAGGGCTCTGTGCACTGAGGACAAGCAGGGCTCTGTACACTGAGGACAAGCAGGGCTCTGTACACTGAGGACAAGCAGGGCTCTGTACACTGAAGACAAGCAGGGCTCTGTACACTGAGGACAAGCAGGGCTCTGTACACTGAGGACAAGCAGGGCTCTGTGCAGTGAGGACAAGCAGAGCTCTGTGCACTGAGGACAAGCAGGGCTCTGTGCACTGACGGCAAGCAGGGCTCTGTACACTGAGGACAAGCAGGGCTCTGTGCACTGAGGACAAGGACGGCTCTGTGCAGTGAGGACAAGCAGGGCTCTTTGCACTGAGAACAAGCAGGGCTCTGTGCACTGAGGACAAGCAGGGCTCTGTGCACTGAGGACAAGCAGGGCTCTGTGCAATGAGGAAAAGAAGGGCTCTGTACACTGAGGACAAGGAGGGCTCTGTGCAGGGAGGACAAGCAGGGCTCTGTGCACTGAGGACAAGCAGGGCTCTGTGTAGTGAGGCTCTGTGACAAGACCACAGCAGGATGATTGACAAGCCAGGAACCTGCACAGAGCCCTGCTTGTCCTCAGTGTACAGAGCCCTGCTTGTCCTCATTGCACAGAGCCCTGCTTGTCCTCAGTGTACAGAGCCCTGCTTGTCCTCATTGCACAGAGCCCTGCTTGTCTTCACTGCACAGAGCCCTGCTTGTCCTCACTGCACACAGCCCTGCTTGTCCCACCAACACTTCCTGCATTTGAACTCTTCACCTAAAAATATACACCAATGAATATTACAAATATACATATAGTGGTATTATCTACATTATATAAAACGTTTTTGTTAATGACAGGTACACTTTAATACTTGTATAGTCAGATTTCTCTTGCTTCATTGCGCAATAGCTATAGGGAGAGCTTATGGAGTCTCTTAGCTGATCAAGATTCACAATAGAGTGTCAATCAGCCAAAAGTGTTTAGACCTGGATAGGGCAGCATTAGGCCAAGTTTCCACTTGGTTTTTTTGTAGTCCCAAAAACCCCAGAAAAAAAAAAAAACGCCAGAAAAAAAGCAACAGCATTTCCCTGTGTTTTTTCTGGCATTTTCTGGTGTTTTTTGCCCTTGAGGGGAAATTGCATTTTTGGCCCCTTTGACGCTTTTTCCAAATTTGTTGGGTACCAAAAAAAAAAAAAAAAAAAGGATGCAGTAGTGATGGAAAAAATTTATTTAACAAAATCTATATATTTTATAACAACATTTTTATACATTTTTAAACAGGGATCAATTTATATGGGTGGGAAAGGCACTAAAAAATGTAGCCGACAATAATAAAAATTTAGTGTGTGTGTTTTTCACTTTTTTATTTTTTATATTTTCTAGGTAGTACTACTACTTCCAGCATGGAACACACTATTCCATGATGGGAGTAGTAGTTCCTGTACTAATAATATAGCAGAGATGCAGAGCGGCTCTATATAGCGCTTGCATCTCTGCACTATACTCCAAGCTGGCCAGTGATGTGAATATAAATTCACATCACTCATTCATATTTTCCGCCCAGAGCGGCCATTGGCCAGATGGTGGCACCCAATCCCCGCTCTCATCGGGCAATATGATTGAGTGAGTGGCTGGAGTACAGAAGATCCGGCACCACGATAGGGAGGTGCCAGACTTAAATACGGTCTGCCCTGCAGCAGACCAATTAAAGGCTCACTGGCCCTTTAACCCCTTAAGGACGCAGCTCATTTTCACCTTAAGGGCACAGCCCTTTTTTTTTCAAATCTGACCACTGTCCCTTTAAGCATTAATAACTCTGGGACGCTTTTACTTCTCATTCTGATTCTGAGATTGTTTTTTTTGTGACATATTCTACTTTAAGTTAGTGGTAATTTTTTGTCGATACTTGCATCATTTCTTGGTGAAAAATTCCAAAATGTTATGAAACATTTTATGAAAACATTTTTTTAAACTTTGGAACTCTCTGCTTATAAGAAAAATGGACATTCCAAATAAATTATATATTGATTCACATATACAATATGTCTACTTTATGTTTGCATCATAAAGTTGACATGTTTTTACTTTTGGAAGACATCAGAGGGCTTCAAAGTTCAGCAGCAATTTTGCAACTTTTACAAAATTTTCTAAATCGGAATTTTTCAGGGACCAGTTCAATTTTGAAGTGGATTTGAAGGGCCTTCATATTAGAAATACCCTATAAATATCCCCATTGTAAAAACTGCACCCTCAAAGTATTCAAAATCACATTCAGTACATGTGTTAACCTTTTAGGTGTTTCACAGGAATAGCAGCCTGCGAAACAAAATCTTCTTTTTTTTACACTCGCATTTTCTTGTAGACCCAGTTTTTGAATTTTTACAAGGGGTAAAAGGAGAGAAATCACCCTAAAATTTGGAACCCAATTTCTCTTGAGTAAGGAAATACTTTGTATGTGTATGTCAAGTGCTCTGTGGTGCACTAGAGGGCTCAGAAGGGAAGGAGCAACAATGGGATTTTGGAGAGTGAGTTTTTCTGAAATGGTTTTTGTCACATTTAGGAAGCCCCTATGGTGCCAGAACAGCAAAAAAAACAAAAAACAAAAAAACAAAAAAACAAAAAAAACAAAAAACACATGGCATACTATTTTGGAAACTACACCCCTCAAGGAATCTAACAAGGGGTACAGTGAGCCTTAACACCCCAAAGGTGTTTGACGACTTTTCGTTAAAGTCAGATGTGTAAATAAAAAAAAATTAAAATGCTGTTTTTTCACAAAATTTTACAATAGGAGAAAATGCTCCCCAAAATTTGTAACCCCATTTCTTCTGAGCATGGAAATACCCCATGTGTCGACGTCAAGTGCTCTGCTGGCGCACTACAATGCTCAGAATAGAAGAAGCGCCATTGAGCTTTTGGAGAGAAGTCGGGGGCAATGTGCATTTACAAAGCCCCCCGTGGTGCCAGAACAGTGCCCCCCCCCCACATGTGACCCCATTTTGGAAACTACACCCCTCCCAGAATTTAATAAGGGGGGCAGTGAGCATTTACACCCCACTGGCATTTGACAGATCTTTGGAACAGTGGGCTGTGGAAATGAAAAAATAAATTTTTCATTTTCACGGACCATGGTTCCAAAAATCTGTCAAACACCAGTGGGGTGTAAATGCTCACTGTACCCCTTATAACATTTTCATTTTCCCATCCAACTTTAATGAAAATTCATCAAACACCTGTGGGGTGTTAAGGCACACTATATCCCTTGTTACGTTCCGTGAAGCGTGTAGTTGCCAAAATGGGGTCACACGTGGGTGTTTATTTTTTTGCGCTTATGTCAGAACCGCTGTAAAATCACCCAAACCTGTGCAAATCACCAATTTAGGCCTCAAATGCACAAAGTGTGCTCTCACTCCTGAGCCTTGTTGTGAACCCGCAGAGCATTTTACATCCACATATGGGGTATTTCCGTACTCACAAGAAATTGCGTTACAAATTTTGGGGGTCTTTTTTTCCTTTTACCTCTTGTGAAAATAAAAAGTATGGGGCAACACCAGCATGTTAGTGTAACATTTTTATTTTTTTACACTAACAGGCTGGTGTAGACCCCAACTTTTTCTTTTCATAAGGGGTAAAAGGAGAAAAAGCCCCCTAAATTTGGAACCCAATTTCTCCCGAGTACAGAAACACCCTATATGTGGCCCTAAACTGTTTCCTTGAAATACGAAAGGGCTCCGAAATGAGAGAGCGCCATGCGAATTTGAGGACTATATTAGGGATTGCATAGGGTTGGACATAGGGGTATTCTACGCCAGTGATTTTTAAACAGGGTGCCTCCAGCTGTTGCTAAACTCCCAGCATGCCTGGATAGTCAGTGGCTGTCTGGAAATGCTGGGAGTTGCTGTTTTGCAACAGCTGGAGGCTCCATTTTGGAGACACTGCCGTACAATGCATTTTTTATTTTTATTGGTGGTGGGGGGGGGGGGACAGTGTAAGGGGGTGTATATGTAGTGTTTTACCATTTATTTTGTGTTAGTGAAGTGTATTGTAGTGTTTTGGGGTACATTCGCACTGGCAGGGGTTTATGGTGAGTTTCCCGCTAGGAGTTTGCCGCAGCTCGAACTTAAAGCAGGAAACTCACTGTAAACCTCCAGCTGTTACAAAACTACAAATCCAAGAATGCACAGACAGATCGTGCATGTTGGGAGTTGTACTTTTGCAACAGCTGGAGGCACACTGGTTAGAAAACCTTCAGTTAGGTTCTGTTATCTAACTCAGTATTTTCCAACCAGTGTGCCTCCAGCTGTTGCAAAACTACAACTCCCAACATGTACTGATCGCCGAAGGGCACGCTGGGAGATGTAGATATATAACAGCTGAAGGTACGCAACTACAACTTCCAGCATGGTGAGACAGCCTTTTGCTGTTCGTGCATGCTGGGAGTTGTAGTTTTGCAAGATTTAGAGGTCCACAGTTTAGAAACCCCCGCACAGTGATCTCTAAACTGTGGCCCTCCAGATGTTGCAAAACTACAAATTCCAGCATGCCCAGACAGCAAACTGCTGTGGGGGGCATGCTGGGAGTTGCAGTTTTGCAAGATCTAGAGGGCCACAGTTTAGAGACCACTGCACAGTGATCTCCAAAGTGTACCGCTCTAAATCTTGCAAAACTACAAATCCTAGCATGCCCAAACTGCTGTCTGGGCATGCTGGGAGTTGTAGTTTTGCAACATCTGAAGAGCTACAGTTTAAAGACCACTATTTAGTGGTCTCAAGACTATATTCCTCCAGATGTTACTAGGCAACTACTCACCGGCTTCCGTAGTCTGTACCAGGTAGCCGCACCAGGGAGCCGCACATCATCGCCGTCGCCGATCACAGGTAAAGGACCTCCACCGCTGCTGCCGGTCATGCTACAGTTCCCCCGTTCTGCCCGCATTACCGTCGGTGGGCAGAATGGGGGAACCAAACTTTAACCCCTCCGCCCCCGATCTGCTATTGGTCGGTCGCTTCTGACGAGGTTAAATCCAGTAGCACCAGCACACGCGTGCCCTAAGGAGAGGGGACGTGCGTGCCGGTGACGCGCAGAGAGAGAGAGGCCAGGAACAGTGTGGGGTAAGGAGATGCCCGGGACTCCTGTGTGGGCATGTCCTGCACAGCGAGTCCCGGAGCTGCCGCGGACATAGGAATGGGTGCGCTCACAGCCGGGCTGAACGGCTGGAGCATTGCCCTTAGCAATGTCCGGGACTCTCATGCGGGCCCATCCCGCAGCGCGAGTCCCAGGGCCTACTGATGCCAGGAGGGAGGGAGCGCTCACGGCCGGAGTAAATGGCCAGAGCACTGCCCATAACAGTACCCCCCTTAGGTCTCCCCCTCTTTTTGGGTCTTAGAAAATCTTGAACCAGGCTGTGATCAAAAATATTTTCCTACGGCTCTCAAGACCTCTCTTCAGGACCAAACCCCTTCCAGTTGACAAGAAAATAATATTTTTCTCTTACAGTTTTCACAGCTAGAATTTTTTTCACCTCGTAAATGTCAGAAGAACCAGAGAGAGAGGAGTGGGAGCAACAACCTTTTGAGAAAACCGATTAATGACCAGAGGCTTGAGCAGGGAAACATGGAAAGAATTTCGAATGCGAAGGGAGGAGGGAAGACGTAGTTTGCAAGAGACTGGATTGATCTTTTGAAGTACCACAAATGGACCCAGGTAACAAGGTCCCAACTTGTAACTGGGAATTTTGAAACATACATACTTAGAGGAGAGACCCTGTCACCAGGAGAAAAAGATGGAGTAGGCTTTCTCCTCTTGTCCGCTTGAGACTTCATTTGAGAGGAAGTGGACAGCAACGGGCGCTGAGTCTCCTGCCAGATGGACACACAATTTCTGACTAGAGCATCTACAGCCGTCACTCCAGTGGAATCTGGTAGGGGAAGAGGTGGACGAGGATGAAGACCGTAGACAACAAAAAAGTGAGAAGTCTTGGTGGACTCAGAGTCTCTGTGATTCTAAGAAAACTCTCCCCAAGGCAGAAGATCAACCCAATTGTTTTGCTGAGCCAAAACAAAATGTCACAGGTAGCCCTCAAGCATTTGGTTAACTCTTTCCACCTGTCCGTTGGATTGTGGGTGATAGGCGGAAGAAAATCCAGATTGATTTTTAAACAAGAACAAAGGGCATGCCAGAACTTGGAGAAGGAGAGCGACCATCTTACCTGATGGTGATTCAGGCGTTGTGCAGACTGTAGATATTAGAGGTTTTTGTGGTCTTTAAAAATGCTGACAGGATGTGTAGAACCCTCTAGAACAGGGGTCCTCAAACTTTTTAAACGGGGGGCCAGTTCACAGTCCCTCAGACCATTGGAGGACCAGACTATAGATAACAAAACATGAACAAATTCCTATGCACACTTATATATCTTATTAGTGAACTACCACTTTAAGTACACAGCACAGTTCCCCCCACATTAGGTTGGCAGTATAGATCCCCCACATTAGGTTGCAGTTCCCACACATTAGGGTTGGCAGTACAGTTCCCCCACATTAGGTGCAGTACAGTTCCCCCACATTAGGTGCAGTACAATTCCCCCACATTAGGTGCAGTACAGTTCCCCCACATTAGGTGCAGTACAGTTCCCCCACATTAGGTGCAGTACAGTTCCCTCACATTATGTGCAGTACAGTTTCCCCACATTAGGTGCAGTACAGTTCCCCCACATTATGTGCAGTACAGTTCCTTCACATTAGGTGCAGCACAGTTCCCCCACATTAGGTGCAGTATAGTTTCCCCACATTAGGTGCAGTACAGTTCCCCCACATTAGGTGCAGTATAGTTCCCCCACATTAGGTGCAGTATAATGTTCCCCCACATTAGGTGCAGCATGTTCTCCCACATTAGGTGCAGTATAGTTCCCCCACATTAGGTGCAGTATAGTTCCCCCAAATTAGGTGCAGTATAGCTCCCCACATTAGGTGCAGTATGTTCCCCCACAGACATACAGCCTCTAGCTGGAGGCTGTATGCCTGTGTTCTGCCCCACTTCAGTGCTCCAACCACCGCGCCTCCAGTCCGGACGTTGCAGTAAGTCCCGGGACCGAAGGACTGGTGGTCGGAGCACCGAAGCTGACGTGCCGCTGGTAACACTTACCAAGCTGGCCAGCGCACATCCTCATCGCTGCTCCGCTCCTACGCGCTCCGTTGCTATGGGCGCACGCACGGCGTCAGTGACATCCCTGCGTGCGCCACCTTCCCTTTTTAAAGTGAACGCAGGGCCTCCGAGAGCGCATCCCTGTGTCCCGAAAACATCTTTCGGGACACAGGGATGTCCCAGGCAGCGGCAGGCCGGATAAATGTCCTCGGTGGGCCACATGTGGCCCGTGGGCCGTAGTTCGAGGACCCCTGCTCTAGAAGATGGCGCCATTCTTCTAAGGCAAGTTTGATGGCAAGAAGTTCCCGATCATCATTAGAAAAATTCCTCACCACAGGAGAAAAGGTCTTGGGGAAAAAACACAAGTAATGTTCTTGCCCTTAGAGGTTTTCTGAGTCAAAACTACGCCAGCTCCTACAGACGATGTGTCTACCTCCAAAAAGAATGGCCTTTCATGATCAGGTCTTGAGAGAAGAGGTGCAGAAGCGAAGGCTGATTTTAACCGAGAGAAAGCCTCCTCAGCCTCAGGAGTCCAATTTTTGATGTTACTGTTTTTTGGTAAGGGCTACAATTCGGGCAACCAAAGAAGAAAAATGGGGAATGAATTGACGGTAGTAATTGGCAAACCCCAAAAGTCGTTGAATAGCCGTAGACCAGAAGGACGTGGTCAGTCGAACACTGCAGAAAGCTTGGTAGGATCCATCAGCAGTCCTGGATGGGAGACAATGTAACCCAGAAAAGGAAGACTTGTTCTCTCAAAGAGGCATTTCTCCAGCTTGGCAAACAGATGATTCTCCCGAAGATGCTGCAGGACTTGGCGAACATGAAAACAATGAACTTTCAAATTGGGAGAGAAAATCAGAATGTCATCCAGATAAACTACCACACAGATATTCAACAGGTCACGGAAGATGTCATTTACAAATTCTTGGAAGACCGTGGGAGCATTACAGAGTCCGAAAGGCATGACAAGGTAGTCAAAATGTCCGTCTTGGATGTTAAAGGACGTTTTCCATTCATCACCTTCACGAATGCGAATTAAATTGTATGCCCCCCGCATATCCAATTTAGTGAAGATTCTGGCTCCACGTAGACAATCAAAAAGTTCTGAAATCAAGGGCAGAGGGTAGCGGTTTTTGATTGTGATCTTGTTAAGTCCCCTATAGTCAGTGCAAAGATGGAGAGATCCATCCTTCTTTCCAGTATCCATCCCCAGCTGGAGAGGTGGATTTCCAGATGAAACCTTTTTGAAGGTTTTCTTGGATACATTTTGCCACAGCTTGCGTCTCAGGTGCTGACAGCGGGTAAATTCGTCCCCCGGGAGGTATAGTGCCAGGTTGGAGATCGATGGGACAACCTTAGGTAAGATGGACTCCTGACAGTGACCTTGACAAAAAGTTCCCCAATGAGAAACCTCTCCAGAGTTCCAGTCAAATTGTGGAGAGTGATGCTGAAGCCAAGGTAGTCCAAGAAGAAGTTCAGAGGTACAATGAGGAAGCACCAAGAATTCTATCTTATGTAATACTCCCACTTGCATGATGAGAGGTTCAGTGTGGTATAGGATTCAGGTACTCTCCATTGACAGAAGAAATATATAGTGGCTTAGCAACGCGAGACACAGGTAAATGATGTTTTTGGACCAGGGTAGCATCAGTAAAGTTTCCTGCTGTACCGGAATCCAAGAAGGCAGAGGTGGAGAACGAAGACTTTGTAGAAGTGTGGATTTAAACAGGCATGATCAAACGTGGAGAGGTACTATTCACACCCAGGGACGCCTCTCCTACATGCCCTAGGTGCGAGTGTTTCCCGGCGCTGAGGACGTAGAGTACACTCTTTAAGGAATTGTTCAGGACTGGCACAATAGAGGCACAAGTTCTCCCTGCGTCAACGGGTTCTTTCTTGAGAAGAAAGTCTAATGCGGTCCACCTGCATGGGCTCCTCTGCTGGTGGTGTCAGTTGTGGAGGATGTTGAAACATGGGAGCCAAACGGGGGAATCGCTGAGACCGGACTGGTTCCCTCTCCCGGCGTAACTCCTCCTGTCTCTCAGAGAACCGCACATCAATTCGAGTGGCTAAATTGATGAGATCTGTCAAAGAAGATGGAAGATCTCGAGCCGCCAAAGCATCCTTGATCCTACTTGAGAGAACTTTTTTAAAGGCGGCACACAAAGCCTCATTATTTCAAGCAAGTTCAGAGGCCAGGATGCGGAACTGTACTGCGTACTCACCCACGGAATCTCCTTGACAGAGATTCAGTAAGGCCATTTCCGCCAAAGAAGCCCGGGCTGGTTCCTCAAATACATTTCGAAATTCAGCAAGGAAAGTCCAGAGATTAGATGACAATGGTTCATTGCGGTCCAGCAGCAGGGTAGCCCAGGTCAAAGCCTTCCCGGAAAGAAGACTGATGATAAAGGTCACTTTGGCATGCTCCGTAGGAAACTGGTCCGCTTGAAGTTCAAGGTGCATAGAGCTTTGAGTCACAAAGCCTCTGCACAACTTCGGGTCACCATCATATTTTGATGGGAGAGACAGGCAAATCTTGGAGCCTCCAGAAGTCACAGGAGCAGAAGACGCAGATGGTTCTACCAAAGTGGGTTGAGGCTGTTGTGTAGCTAGGAGCTGCTGCACAAGTGCAGAAAGCTGGGACATCTGCTGAGCTTGTTGTTCAATCTGCGCAGACTGCTGTGCAACAATGGTAGAGAGGTCAGCGACACTTGGCAGAGGAACCTGGGCTGGATACATGGCCCGGATCTTACTGTAAGTGGCTGGGTAGTGGATCCGCTGGCCTGTGTGGACAATGGCTGAACCGTACCAGGGAGCGGAGTCTAAGGTGCCAATGATTTTCACCAGAAACCACCCCAAAGTGGGATGGACTTGCTGCGGCAATCAGTACCCAGGTCGCTACCCCTGGTACAATCTGTCCACACAGGTTGTGCAGATGTAACAGATGGGAAGACGTAGTCAGGACAAGCACAGGTCAGAAGGGCAGGCAGCAACGGAGCAAGGTCAGGTCACGAGCAGTAGGTCAGGAGGCAGGCGACAAAGGAGCAAGGTCAGGTCATGGGCTGGAGGTCAGGAACACTAAATAGGCAAACACAGTAGAAACGTTTTTTCTTGGCACAAGGCACGAAGAGCCGGCACCATGATAGGGAGGCGCCAGACTTAAATAAGGCCCCCCCTGCAGCAGACCAATTAAGGGCTCACTGGCCATTTAAATCTAGTAGCGCTGGCACACGCGCGCCCTGAGGAGAGGGGATGTGCGTGCCGGCGACACACAGAGAGAGAAGCCAGGAACAGTGTGATGAGGGTTGGGATAGGGGGTGTTGATAAAGACACGATGATTCATGATTCATATCAGCCTCATCATCCCCTCACCCCAACTCCCACATTACTGTGCCACATGTCTGCATCATCATCAATACCCCCCCTCCCATTACTGTGCCCCATGTCTGCCTCATGTCATCATGTCAGTCTCTCAAACAACAATAATAACACCACACCACCACCACCTCTATAGGTCTCCCAGCAGGGTGTTCCACTCACCGCTGCTGTTCCTGAGCATCCTGTTTGTTCCTCACGCACGCTTCACTGAACTGGTATGCCTGGGACCAGTCCTGACATCTGATGTAATAGATGTCAGCGCAGCTCTGCCGTCCGACACATCCCACCCACTCCCACCTCAGCGTCACGTCACGTGTCAGTGACAGATTGACTCCAAGCACAAGTTAACCCCTTTGGAGTCCAGCAGGGCAGTGGGGGCACAATTGGGTGGGTATAACAGTATTATTTCACATTGTTTCTTTGAGCTCCATCTGCACTGCAGATCGAGCCCACAGAAACAGCGAGTGACACCGACGGTCGAACGCACGGCAGGAAGTCACCCCACTAAAGGGTCGGTAACCCCCGCACCTCCCTGACAACCTCACTGCTTAATGGTAGGATTTTCAGGGGCCATTTTCTTTATTAAATATAAAAAAAAAATGTAAACAAGCATATTAGAAAGTGTATTTGTTTTTAATGATCAAAAACATATTAAACTTTTTTTCTTCTGACAGCGCCTATTTAAAGGGGTACTCCGGCCCGAAGACATCTTATCCCCTATCCAAAGGATAGGGGATAAGATGCCTGATCGCAGGGGTCTCACCGCTGGGGACCCCCGCAATCTTTCATTCAGCACCCCATTATCATCAGCCTCTGGAGCCAACAACGCTCTGAGTCTGATGAATCATGATCACGGGGCCGGAGTATCGTGACGTCATGGCTCCGGAGGCTGATGATAGCAGGGTGCTACATGAAAGATTTGGGGGTCCCCAGCGGTGGGACCCCGTGATCAGGCATCTTATCCTCTATCTTTGGATAGGGGATAAGATGTCTTAGGGTCAGAGTACCCCTTTGAATCAAAGGAGGCCTCTTTTGATACCTGGTGAACAAAACACTTTTCTCTATACTCTCAAATGGACAAGAGAAATGTCAGGTTGACCTGAAACCTTAGCATACCATTTTCCACTAAAGCCATACATTTGCTTATGGTTACAGACAGGTGCTGGAAATCCACCTGTTTCTTTCAATCTCTTTCTGTTTTTGTCATAACAGTTAAAGTGGTTTGATGTTTGTTTGCATGAAATAGCTTAAATAAACAAAAACATATGTTTGGTCTTTTACATCTTTCAATGCACCAAACTATTTGCTACATGCTACGCACTTTCTACGAATAAACAAAGTCTGTGTTGTTACAGACCTGCTTCATAGTCAGGAAAATTTGCAATCTGAACGAAGTCTGAACTTAAAAAAAGGCAGAACATCGTCATTTGTTAGCTTTTCACCCAGCAGGATTTGCACATTCTCTGGGCTTTCCATAGGCTATTAATAGTTCTTCTGTGAAAACAAATGGGTGCTTCAGAGAAAAACTCTGTATTTGCATGTTTATAGTCGATACATGACTTGAGGGCGTAGCTGATAAAATGTGTTGAGATTTGCATGCAGGTGATGAAAGCCCTTGCGTTTTCCTATATCATCTCTCAGCGTAATGTTCCCTGTACATTGAATATTAGTAGTGTGTTCAAAGCAGACTTACCATACCCTGCCATTTACTATAATTTAAGCACACTAAAATTACTTAAAGTACAGTCATTTTTGATCCAATCACTAGAATAACACAATTTCACCACCTTTTTCTGTAGCAAAACTTACAGTATTTCTTGAATTATAAAACCTCAAAGTAAAAGTCCATCTTTTAGCACCATATTGGTTAACATTCTGTCATGATTCATTTGCTATAACTAGAATGATGCAGAGTTCCAAATTTCTGAAAAGCCAAAAGACATAATTCATATTTTTTACAGTTTATTGAAACTTATGAATGTATTTTGCTTTGTTGCTGGAACTAGTATCATCGTCCATGAATATGAGTTTTAGATTATATTTTAGCTTCAATGAGTGAAAAATTCTTTATGGGGAAGAGTTGAGATATTAGTCTGAATATGACCAATAGTGTTGAGTGATTTTACTGCTGCCACTTAATATAAAACAATATATGATAAAACTAGGGAGAAAATTGGGGTACTGTCAAATGGTTGTCTGCAGCATATTTATTTCTGTTGAAATTCATAGACCTTTTACAGAACCTGGACGTCCCTGGAAATTTACCAATGGTCACACTCGGAGCCAACCCAAGAGCTACATCATAGACTATACAGAATGATCAAGTATGGCTTGTTTGAGAGGGTTGCTAGGAAAAAGCTTTGCATGTAAAAAGTAGCTCATTGCAGGTATCAACCCCTTAAGGACCAAGCCCATTTTCACCTTAAAGCGTACCCGTCAGATCCAACAAAAAAAAATACACATTTTTTAAATATTTCACACAGTACCTAATCCTTACCATGTACATCAGATTTTTATGTGTCTAGCACCTTCATTTATTTTTTATTACACTTTTAATTTAGCTCACTAGTCTGAATTCCTCTCAAAGGGAGGGGGTGTGGCCTCACTGCAGGTCTCCGCCCCCTCCCTCAGTATGCTGTCTGCTCACATCTCCCCTAGCATTAGCAAAACTACAACTCCCAGCTTGTCCTCACTGACAGTAGCGGGACACCAGCTTACAGTGGGAGGATTTTTCCTCCAGCTGTGAGCCCTGCGCTCACAGCTGTCAATCAAGGAAGTGTGTCCATGATGTAAGGGACACAGCAGGACTAGTATGTGTCCAAGCAGGCAGGGGAGGACAGTTATTTGACTGGCTTTTTCAGTATGAAATGCAGAAAATGTTCTAATGAAAGCAATTGCAAAACCTATTGGTTTTGCATGCTTTACAACATATCAAAAGTTTTTCTATCTGACAGTGCCCATTTAAGGACCAGGGTGTTTTTTGCAAATCTGACCGCTGTCAATTGTAAGGGGAACTACGGTGAAAAACTTTTTTTTTTTTTTTTTTTTTAATCAACTGATGCCAGAAAGTTAAACAGATTTGTAAATTACTTTTATTAAAAAAATCTTAATCCTTCCTGTACTTATTAGCTGCTGAATACTACAGTAGAAATTCTTTTCTTTTTGAAACACAGTGCTGTCTGCTGACATCATGAGCACAGTGCTCTCTGCTGACATATCTGTCCATTTTAGGAACTGTCCAGAACAGCATATGTTTGCTATGGGGATTTCCATTTACTCTGGACAGTTCCTAAAATGGACAAAGATGTCAGCAGAGAGCACTGTGCTCATGATGTCAGCAGACAGCTCTGTGTTTCAAACGGAAAAGAATTTCCACTGTAGTATTCAGCAGCTAATAAGTACAGGAAGAATTAAGATTTTTTAATAGAAGTAATTTACAAATCCGTTTAACTTTCTGGCACCAGTTGATTTAAAAAAAAAAAAAAAAGTTTTTCACCGGAGTACCCCTTTAAGCCTTAATAACTCTGGGATGCTTTTACTTTTCATTCTGATTCCAAGATTGTTCTTTTGTGACATATTCTACTTTATGTTAGTGTTAAATTTACTCTATACTTGCATCTTTCTTGGTGAAAAATTCCAAAATGTCATGAAAATTTTGAAAATGTTGCATTTTTCTAACTTTGAAACTCTCTGCTTGTAAGGAAAATCGATATTCCAAATAAATGATATATTGATTCACATATACAATATGTCTACTGTATGTTGGCATCATAAAGTTGACATGTTTTTACTTTTTGAAGACATTAGAGGGCTTCAAAGTATAGCAGTAATTTTCAAAATTTTCATGAAAGTGTCAAAATTGGAATTTTTCAGGGACCAGTAAAGTTTGAAGTGAATTTGAGGGGCCTTTCTGTGAGAAAAACCCCATAAATGAACCCATTATAGAAACGGCACCCCTCAAAGTATTCAAAATGACATTCAGAAAGTTTGTTAACCCTTTAGATGTGTCACAAGAATAGCAGCAGTGGAGGAGAAAAATAAAAATCTGCATTTTTTACACTAACATGTTCTTGTATCCCCATTTTTTTATTTTTCAAAGTGGCATAAGGAGAAAAATCCCAATTTGGAAATACCTCATGTGTTGACATAAAGTGCTCTGTGGGCTCACAACATGGCTCAAGAGGGAAGGAGCAACTGTGGGATTTTTGAAACAAATTTAGCTGTCATGATTTTTGGGGGCCATGTTGCATTTAGGAAGCCCCCATGGTGCCAGAACAACAAAAAACCTCCCACATGGCATACTATTTTGCAAATTACACACCTCAAGGAACATAGCAAGGAGTTAGTGAGCCTTAACACCTCACAGGTGTTTAACAACTTTGCGTTGAAGTTGGACGTGAAAATGGAAAATTAGATTTTTAACACTAAAATGATGGTGTTACCCCAAATATTTCTTTTTCACAAGGGGTAATAGGAGAAAACGGACCCCAAAATTTAAAGCCCAACTTCTCCCGATTAATAAAATGCCCCATATGTGGACGTTAAGTGCTCTACTTGCGCACTACAATGGTCAGAAGACAAGGAACAAAATTTGGCTTTTTGAAAGAGAATTTAGCTGAAATGGTTTTGGGGGAGCATGTTGCATGTAGTCCCCAGGGTGTCAGAACAGCAAAAAAAAAATCCACATGGCACAATATTTGGGAAACTACACCCCTCAAGGAACGTAACAAGGGGTATAGTGAGCCTTAACATCTCACAGGTGTTTGATGACTTTGCGTTGAAGTTGGACATGAAAATGAAAATTTTGAATTTTAACACTAAAATGATGGAGTTACCCCAAATTTTTATTTTTAGCAAGGGGCAATAGGAGAAAGTGGACCCCAAAATTTGAAGCCCAATTTCTCCCAATTAAGAAAACGCCCCATATGTGGACGTTAAGTGCTCTGCTGGCACACTACAGGTCTCAGAACAGAAGGAGCGCCATTCGACTTTTGGAGAGAGAATTTTGCTGAAATGGAAGTCGGGGGCCATGTGCATTTACAAACCTCCCATGGTTCCAGAACAGCAGAAACCCCCCACATGTGACACCATTTTGGGAACTACACCCCTCAAGGAATTCATTTAGGGGAGTAGTGAGCATTTTGACCCGACAGGTGTTTGAGGATAGTTTGTAGAATTAGGCAGTGAAAAGGAAATTTCAAATTTTGATGCATATTTTGCACTTTTAGTACCAATTATTTTCCTTTTCACAAGGAACACAGGGATATTAGCACCCCAAATTTTGTTAGGAAATTTCTCCAGAACACGTCAGTATCCAATATGTGGGCATAAGTTGGTATTTAGGCACACAGCAGGGCACAAGAGGAAAAGAGCGTCTTTTATACGCAGAATCTGTTTTCTCACATTATGTGCATTTGCAGTGCCAATCGTAGAAATAGAGCAGTGGAAACACCCCACAAGTGACCCCATTTTGAAAAATACACCCCTCAAAGAATTTATGTAGGGGTTAGTGAGCATTTTGACCGAAAAGAGGTTTTCCAAAAGATGATGCTCTTGGGGATTGTGCATAGTGAAAATTGTGATTGCAACACCTATGTGCCATTTCAGCACCTAATATGTTGTGCCCAGGTTGCGCCACCAGAGACATACACCCCAGTAATTCTTATAAGTGTTCTCCTGGGTACGGCAATACCCAATGTGTAGCATGGTCTATGCGGCCTGGGCACATGGCATGGCTGAGAGGGGAAGGATTGTCCAGAGCCTACAGTACCACATCTTTTGCTGGAATTGTTTTGGGGTACAATGAAAATAATTTGAGACACGCTATACCACTGTTTTTGCTGGAATGGTTTTGGGGTAAAAAGAAAAATAATAGGTGGCACACTGCGCCACAGATTTTAATTAAAAAAAACAGTGGCATGTGATGTGGTACAAGGGGGTTAAGAGGGATCAAATTAATATTGCAGGAATGTGTGATACATTTTAATACATGGGATGCACATTCCAGGCTGAGTGGGACAGGTCTCGCACTGGTACATAGTGTCCTGTCGGATCCCTCTTTTATAGCAGACCCTGCATCTCTTTTGGGTCCTCCCCTTCTTCCCAGTGTGGGGGATTTCACTGGGGAAATGCTGCCCTGGCACTATCCGTGAGGACTCGTTGGAAGTGCTGGGGCCTGCACCTTCCTCGTCCCTAAATATCATGTTCCTTATGACCAACTCCCGGAACTCCAAGAACATTCCCTCTGGCTGGCATGCCTTTACAGGACAAAGGCATTATATAAGGCCATCTGTACCATGTGCACAGCCAGTTTCTTGTACCAGGCCCTTGTCTTTCTCATGGCACTGTACGGCTTTAGCACCTGGTGAGAGAAGACCACCCCCCGATGAACTTATTATAAGCCAGGATGCAGTCTGGCTTATGGATTTCTGTACAGGCCTCACGTACAGAAAACGGGGTGGTGGCATTGCCATGTATTGTGGTCAGTATCAGGACGTCTCCCTTGTCCTTGCACATGACACATAATATGCCATCGCTGCACAGTGCCCTGCTTTCATGCTTTTGCATGGGGTGTGCCAGCAGAGGTTTGGGGAGGCCTCTCTGGTTTCTACGTACAGTGCCACATGCTACTGTAGCACGTGCAGCGAGGCATTTGAATAGGGGGATGTTCGTATAGAAATTGTCCAGGTAGAAGGGGTATCCCTGGTCTAGTATGGGGTGCACCAAATCCCATACTATCTTGTCAGTGTATCCTGATGCACTTTTGTAGAGCTTGTACATCTTCATGTCATACCTTGCCCTTTTGCTGGTCAGGTACTGGTGGAATTCTAGCCTGCCCTTGAAGTGCACCAGGGACTCATCAATTGATATTTCCCTGTCTGGGACATATGCCATCTGGAACGCAGCATTTAGATCGTCTCTAAGGGGCCTAATATTACATAGCCGATCAGAGCTAGTGTGGTCTCTAGGTGGTCATGCGGCATTATCGGTATAATGCAGAAACCTCAGTAGCATCTCAAAACGTGTCCTGCTCATCACCATGCGGTACATGGGGGTGTTATACAGCAGTTCAGTGCTCCAATATGAACGGATACTGGGTTTCTTGAGCAGCCTCATGCTGAGTATTATACCCTAAAAGTTAGCCATCTCTGATGGGGTCACAAGGGTCCACCTATTCGGATGAGCGTAACTAGAGGTGGGGTATCCAGTAATGTATTGGTGGGCATAGATGTTTGTCTGCACCACTAAATACTCTATCAGCTCATCCGTGAAAAAGAACTTAAAAAACGATTTTTCCGCCAACCCAGCATATGGGAATTGCATCCTTGCATTCCCTGTAAACCCAGGGATTTGGGGTGTAAAATGCTCTGGGTCTACCCATGTGGGGTCAGTGGGGCCAGTCGGAGTCGGCTGAGGATGTGAGCATTAATATGGGGTCCTCATCATCACTCACAGACTCCATCTCTGAGGCCAAATAATCATAGGCCTCCTCCAGCGAATACATCTGCTGTGATGTGCCGGACATGTTGGGCCTATATATATATATATATATATATATATATATATATATATATATATATATATACACCACAAAAAACGGGAAAGGGGGGACTTTTTTTTGGGAACGGGGTGATAAAGGGGTGACAAGAAAGGATTAACTTTTTTTTACTTTCTTTTACTTTTTATAACGAGGGTATGACAACAACAGAAACAGTGACAAGGGGCGATGATCTCTGGGGACAAGGGGTGACGATCACAGGTGACACAGGGGCGACAGTCTCAGATGACAGCAGACAGCAAACTCAGATGACAAGGGGTGACGGACGGTGATAACGGACGGTGATAGCGGACAGCTGAATTATGTTGAAAAATACCAATCAGCATGCCACAGCTACCACAGGGCACATGGGTGACGGTCTCTGGTGACACAGGGGAGACAATCACTGGTGACGGGGTCGACGATCACAGGGGCAAAAGACTCTGGGGACAAGGGGCGACGATCACGGGCTCTGGTGATAGCAGACGACTGATTTATATTAAAAAATACTAATCAGCACTGTAGGGTGATCAAAGGACGGGTGGGGGTATAATATAGGGTGATGGCAAGGGGTGGGGTAATGAGTAGTGTTGAGCGGCATAGGCCATATTTGAATTTGCGATATTTCGCGAATATATGGACGAATATTCATCATATATTCGCTAAATTCGCATATTCGTAATATTCGCGTTGTATTTTCGCATATGCGAATATTTGCATATGCGGAAATTTGCATATAAAATTAACATATGTGAAAATTCACATATGCGAAAAATAGCATATACTAATTTTCGCATATGCGAAAATTCGCACGCCAGTCTCACACATTAGTATTCGCGAGCAACACTAGTAATGAGGGGGATAATAGTGAGGTTTATAGCTGTTGTTGTGACTTTATAAAGCTGATCTGCCGTGAAAACGGCAGATCAGTCCGCAGCACATCTTCTGTTCCCACTCTCCCCACGATCAGACACTTATCCCTATCCGAAGTGTCTAACACTGAAGTACTCTTTTAAATTGTCTGTGATTGGGGGTGTAGCTGACTTTTGCATTATATTGTGTTTGGATTTAAATTTTGTGTAATGAAAATTCTATTGATATCTCTAGAACCAGACTTCTCTAATCTAAGCCTGAAGTCTGGAACGCATAGACATCAGCAGACATTGCTGGGTTTCATCCCTGGTGATGTTCTGCCAGGCCTCTACTGCAACTGTCTTCAGTTCCTGCTTGTTCTTGGGGCATTTTCCCTTCAGTTTTGTCTACAGCAAGTGAAATGCATGCTCAATCGAATTCAGGTCAGGTGATTGACTTGGCCATTGCATAACATTCCATTTATGTCCCTTAAAAAACTCTTTGGTTGCTTTTTCAGTATGCTTTGGGTCATTGTCCATCTGCACTGTGAAGCGCCGTCCAACGAGTTCTGAAGCATTTTGCTGAATATGAGCAGATAAGATTGCCCGAAACACTTCAGAATTCATCCTGCTGCTTTTGTCAGCAGTCACATCATCAATAAATTCAAGAGAAGCAGTTCCATTGACAGCCTCACATGCCCACGCCATGACACTACCACCACCATGCTTCACTGATGAGGTGGTATGCTTAGGATCATGTTCCTTTCCTTTTCCATACTCTTCTCTTCCTATCACTCTTGTACAAGTTGATCTTGGTATCATCTGTCCATAAGATGTTGTTCCAGAACTGTGAAGGCTTTTTTAGATGTCATTTGGCAAACTCTAATCTGGCCTTCCTGTTTTTGAGGCTCATCAATGGTTTCCATCTTCTGGTGAACCCTCTGTATTCACTCTGGTGAAGTCTTCTCTTGATTGTTGACTTTCACACACATACACCTACCTCCTGGAGAGTGTTCTTGATCTGGCCAACTGTTGTGAAGGGGGCTCACTGGTGCATTTCTTCTTTTTCAGAATCTTCCAAACAGTTGTTTTGGCCACACCAAATGTTTTGGCTATCTATCTGATGGGTTTGTTTTGTTTTTTTTAGCCTAATGAGGGCTTGCTTCACTGATAGTGACAGCTCTTTGGATCTCATCTTGAGAGTTGACAGCAACATATTCCAAATGCAAATAGCACACTTGAAATGAACTCTGGACCTTTTATCTGCTCATTGTAAATGGGATAATGAGGGAATAACACACACCTGGCCATGGGACAGCAGAGAAGCCAATTGTCCCATTACTTTTGGTCCCTTAACAAGTGGGATGAACATATGCAAACTGTTGTAATTCCTACACCGTTCACCTGATTTGGATGTAAATACCCTCAAATTAAAGCTGACAGTCTTGTTCATTTAATTGTGGTGGTGAATAGAGCCAAAAATTTTAGAATTGTGTCGATGTCCCAATATTTATGGACCTGACTGCATATATATATATATATATATATATATATGCATATATATATATATATATATATATATATATATATATATATATACATATATATGTATATAGCAAAGGTAGAGGAAAAGCATCACTCCTGTGGATGTCCAAGAAAGCTGTGGGGGCAAGCGGTCTGTTTAATTTTCCCATTTTTATTTCTTTACTTTCTTTTATTCTTTGCCCAATTATTTATTCTTTTTATTCTTTATCTTTTCATTTTTCACCTCATCTGGTGATCCTTTTGCCCCTTCTCAGTATGGCTGTGTCCACCTTAGTATCAGAGGAGCGCATGTGCTGGATCTGAGTAGACCGGTGATGTGCCTCCTATGTCTGATGCACTAGTACACGTCATCCGCATCACATTATGATCATGTGACCAGTGACGCGCTCATCACGTGCACTTCAACATGCATTTCCATTGGTTTACTGAAAAACACACGGAAGCGCTGGCTGGCACTGTTTGGCGGATGGCATGCATGCTGTTGGGAAGGCTCGGGATACAGAATAAAGAAAACCAGGGAAGGAGAAACAGGGAGAACATAAGATACAACACAATCAGCAATAATGTTATCACATAAGCAATCAATAGGCACAGCCATAGTCAGGTGAAAGGTCCATGTAGTACAAATACCAGAAACAAATGACTAGTGCAACCAGCGATGGTGAACAAACAGGCCGCAAAGCGACCAAACAGGCAAAACAGCAAGCAGATACAAAGACATAAAAAAAGGGAGAATCTGATAGGTAGGAGAAAAAAAAGGGGAAGAGAGGAAGGGAAGAGGGAGGGGGGATGAGGGGGGAAGGGTGGGAAGGAAAATGTAGGGGAATTCAGCAGGAGGGAGTCAGCAAGTAGAAATCCGGTAGGAGCGGCAGCGCCATAGGATAGATATTGGGGAGATTCCACAAAAGACAGCCATGGGCGCCAGCACACTAAGAGGGCTTGTCAAAGGAAGCCCCCAGCTCCGCCATACAGGCCTCCATGCTTTGTATATGGGAAACCTCAGTCAGCCAGTCAGTCACAGAGAGAGCAGAGGTCGACTTCCAATGCCTAGGGATGACCTGTCTAGCAGCCGCTAACAGGATACAGGTCAGGCCTTTACGGAGGGACTTAGATGAGCCCGGGAACATGGACAAGAGCAGCACAGAGGGAGAGGAGGGAAAGAGGGCAGAGTCTGGATGAGGGTACGGACCGACGTCCAGAAACTGGAGAGCAGGGGGCAAGAAAATCAAATATGTACAAGAGAACCACCTGGTTGACCAAAACCTCCAGCATACATCAGGGACCGAAGGATAGAAAATATGCAGCTGGGATGGGACACAGTACTAGCGCGATAACAGCATAAAGTTAGTTTCCTGCAAAGCTACCAAGATGGAGGCTTTATGGCAGAGCAGAAAAGAGGTTTCCCAGTCTGTGGCACTAGGTGTGTGGTCAAGCTCCTTAAGCCAAGCCCTCTGATAGGAGAGGAGGTCACGGGAGTCTCTGCCGCTAAGCAGAGAGTAAATAGTAGAAACCAAGTGCGTCGGTTTATCCGAGGCTAGACAAAGGCACTCAAAGGCCAAGGCCTCTCTCTCTATGAAGCTCACCTGACACCCACCATGTGTCATAAAAATGCCGAAGCTGGACATAATGAAAAGTAGCTAGGGCTGTAGCAGAGGAGGCACCCATAATCACCCGGAGCAAGGAAAGGGATCCAGTAGCAGGGAAGGATAGAAACCCAGTAGGAGAGAGACCTGGCGGGAAGTCCGGATTGACCACTAGAGGGGGTCATAGGACCAAGGGGTTTAAACATGCCCAATTTGTAAAAATGACGGATGCACAACTGAACGACTGAATTCAACTTGAGAAAAAACAAGAGTGGATAGAAAACACAATGTGAATTCAACTTGAGAAAAAACAGACATGGTCGCACATCCACAACCTGCACCTTGATCTAATTCTTCTCAGCAACATTTATTAAACCAACAGGTCATTAGTGTACTTTATGATCATGAAGTGCAAGCCCATTAGCCACGTCATGGCCCCCTGTAAGTAGTGGGTCCCTAGCATAAAATGGTGGCGGTGACCACCACCGCCCGAACATCAATGCCCACAGGGGGAATGACCGAACTGGCAGAGCAGCGCCAATGCCACTCAAACCAGTCCCTGGGCCACTCCTTCCCACAGACACAACGCCGGGGCAGCAATGGCTGCCAAACAGCCCCACACCAGGGGGAACAGATGTAAAAGGCTCACTCACCATGTGCTCCCAGTATGAGACTGGGAGGCTGCCAGGAGGAATAGGGCCCTAATGCAGCTTCCTGCCAATTATATAGGCCTCCGATGAGGGGTAGGGGCAGAGTACAGACCAAGCAAAAAAGAAAAAATAGGGGATAGAAAACACAATGTGAATTCTACTTGAGAAAAACCAGACATGGTCGCACATCCACAACATGCACCTTGATCTAATGCTTCTCAGCAACATTTATTAAACTAACAGGTCATTAGTGTACTTTATGATCATGAAGTGCAAGCCCACTAGCCACGTCATGGCCACCTGTAAGTACAACTGAACAACTGAGCAGGCAATATAGGGAAGGGAGGTCAATGTCAGCTTAGTCCAGTAGGTGGGGCAGAACCTAGGGAGAGAAGTGAGAGGGAGCAGAGAAAGGGTTGCTTCTAAGCGAACCCAGAGCTTAGAGTGGGCATAGTGACACCAGTCAAGGATCCGGGAAGCGGGAGCTGCCAGGTAATAATAATAAGGGTCAGGATAGGCCAGACCACCCTCCAATTTGGGGCGGGAGAGGACACAGGCAGCCACTCTATGATGGGAGCTAGACCAAATGAATCTAGAGAAAAGGGAGGACAAGGGTTGAAAGAAAGCTTTCGTTAGCACCACAGGGAGTCTGAAAAAGATACAGCAGGTAAGGCAGAAGATTCATTTTGAGAATGTTAATACGCCCAATCCAAGAAAAGTCCTTACGATACCATTTAAAGGTTTACTCCACTACCCAGCGTCTGGAATATTGAGTCCCGAACGATGTGTACAGGCTTCCGTGTTCACGTCCACCCCCTCGTGACATCATGCCCCGTCATGTGCTGTCACGTCCCGCCCCATCAATGCAAGTCTATGGGAGGGGGCGTGACTTTCATTGAGGGGGCAGGCCGTGATGTCACAATGGGGCGGGCATGAACACGGAAGCCCACACAGGGTTTGGAACTCAATGTTTCGGATGCTGGGGAGCAGAGTAACCCTTTAAGCAAGTCAGATTTTAAGCAAGAAAGAAGAAGAGCGAAGTTCAGATCCACTGTCTGGGAAAGGTCTCTAGGAATAAGGACACCCAGATAATGAAAGGAAGTCGGGTGCCAAGCAAAGGGAAACAAGCTACATAGATGCTGAGTCTGGGCAGGGTCAAGGGAAACATTCATAGCCACACTCTTTGAATAGTTGATTTTATAGTTACTCAGCTTACCAAAGTCCTCGAGGACAGACAGTAGTGCTGGAAGGGAAGTCTCAGGTGAGGAGATTTAAAGGAGTAGATCATCCGCAAAGGCCAAACATTTAAGGTGGATATCTCCTATCTGCATGCTCTGGATATCAGGATGGAGGCATATGGCTTGGAGTAGAAGCTCCATGATCAAAACATAGAGAAGGGGGAAAGAAGGCAACCCTGTCAAGAACCATTGCGGATCTCCAGAGGGGAAGACAGGGAGCTATTAATCCTAATCCCAGCAGTAGGGGCAGAATGCAAGGCAAAAATACGACTAAGGGCCAAAGGACTAAGTCCCATGTGCATCAGGACCCCCCTCAGAAAGCCCCTGTCCACCCAATCAAAAGCCTTTTTCTCATCCAATGACAACACTATACACGGGATGCCCTTGGTTTGCGCATAACGGATGAGTGAGAAGGTCTTCAAGGTGTTATCGCTAGCCTCTCGAGCTGGGACAAAACCACTTGATCGGGGTGGACCAGGGAGTCCAAGAGGGGTGTAAGACGCATGGCAAGGAGCTTCATATCCACATTAAGGAGCGATATAGGGCGATAACTTTGACACAAATTGGTATCCATCCCATCTTTAGGGATGACAGTAATAAAGGCAGCAAGGAAGGAGTTTGGAAATGGACTAGAGGGAGAAATAGCATTAAAGGAAGATAATAGGGGGGCACAAGTCCTCCTGGAGGACCTTATAAAACCTAGCGGTGAAGCCATCAGGGCCAGGTGACTTTCCCACAGGGGCACTAGCAATGGCGGCATCTAGCTCCACCTTAGAGAAAGGCAAATCAAGATCCGACAGGGTGGAGGGCGGGAGGGAGGGCAGGGCAGTATGATGCAGATAGGAGAGAAGATCAGGAGAGTCCCCAACTGGGGAACCACCGGAACCCGAGAGGTCATAGAGATTAACATAATAAGAGTGAAAGCAATCTAAAATATGTGTGGTAAGGTGTTCCAGTTGATCCTGCGCAGACATAATCGAGGGGACAAAGAGGGCAGCCCGCTCATCCCTCATAGCACGTGCCAGCATACCGGGAAGCCGTGCAGATCTGGTGGTAGCAATTGTACTTCTTGTTATTCAGCACCAGCACCTCCATACGCACTCTGACAAGGTCCCGAAGGACGCCATCCAAGGGCGATGCTTTATGACTAGACTCCAGGACATGTAGCTTCCGTAGGAGCCTAGTCAGTTTGTAAGCCGATTTCCTCTTAAGGCGAGCACCGTGCTTTATCAGAACCCTCCAGAGGACACACTTAAGGGCTTCCCAATTTACCTGGGGAGAAGTAGAATCAGCAGCGTGAGCATGAAGAAAAGTGGCAACCGTGGACTTAAGGTCTGACAAATAGACGACATCTGCCAAGAGCGTCTCGTTGAGACACCAAGTGAATTCCGTCTTAGGTAAAGCCGGCAGAAGAAGGGAACAGAAGACAGGAGAGTGATTGGAGAAGACCATAGAGCCAATAGAAGTAGAGGAGAGAAATGGCAAGAGATGATGGGAGAGAAAAATATAATCAATCCTCGAGTACACTCTCCTAGCGTGCGAATAAAACATGTAATCACGATCGGTGGGATGGGTAAATTTTCAGGCATCACACAACTGGTGCACATGGAGAGACTTCACCAAAAATAATCACAGTACCTAAAGTAAAAGCATTCAGGTCCTCCAGAGTCCTCGCCAAGGTTACGGAAGCCCGACAACTGGTCCTGGCGGGTTTCCTGCAAGCATACAATGTGGGACCTCTGTTTGTGAAAATGATAAAAAGTTTTTGCACATTTCCCGGGGACATTAAAACCCTGGATGTTCAGAGATGAAATCTTAAAGGGGTTATCCACCATAAGGTGATTTTAGTACGTACCTGGCAGGCAGTAATGGACAAGCTTAGGAAGGATCTGCACTTGTCTTGGGGCTAAATGGCTATGTCACGAGACTACCGTAATACTGTGGCTAGCTTTTTGTGAACTAGTATTTCCTGTTTGACTTTTCTTTTTTTGACTACAAATCCCACAATTCCAAGTTCCTCCCTCCCACACATCAGCCACCCCACCCATTGAAACATAAATGAGCTGCATCCATTCAAAGATCTGTGGTTTTCAATAAGGGTGCCTAAAGCTGTTGCATTAGTTGCAGATTGATCCCTCTCCCACCAAGTGATCCCTTCACCCATTGAAGCAGACAGGCTCCCTGTCATCAGCTGACTAGTGAGTCAGGTCTCGGCCGCATTGCAAGCTGGGAAAAATCTGAGACAACAGTCATTTTGTATGCTGTTAAAAATAAGAATTGGAGTGAAAATCACAGAAGAATTGTGAGAAAACCGTCACACACAGGTACAGACACTATATTATGAACTACACTAACTTTACAGCCCCTGTAGCATAGTCAAATAAAAAATACTCCTGGAATGCCCCTTTAAGGTCTACGGGAAAGGCGCATAAAATCAAGAAACTCTTACAGCACTAGAAGGGAAGGGGAGGGAGGGGAGAGGTAAGGACCAAAGAAACCAAAGAAAGAGAAAGGGAGAGCAATGCCAATAGGAAGGCAGCTAAGGGTACAAGAATGTAGCCAAAAGCTACATCACGGTACAGACAGACTACTGCACACTTAACGGGGTCTGGAAAACAGAAAGACCAGAGCAAGAAGAAGAAGGGAAGGAACATACAATGGAGTAGAAGCCCATGACAGTCCACCAGCCGCTATATAGCAACAAGAGAGGAAGAAATTGTGTGAGGCTAAAGAAAACAAAGGTCGAGAAAAGGGCAGATGGGGAGGGGGAGAGGAAGAGAATAAGACAAGACAAAATAACAGTTAACCTCCTAATATCAAGTAACTGAAAATAAAACCCAGCAGGTTAGATAACGGTTAACAACATCACCGCTACTCGGAACTGCAGAAGAAGTCCAGGAACCGCCAGCAACATCACCACATCACGTTTCCAGGTAGAGTCCAGAAGAGCGAGGACGATCCCCGGAGCGGGAGAAGCTGCAATGACGTCTGGAGCGCTACGGTCGAGGAGAGAGCAGTCCCTCAGAGACGACCAGAGTCGGTACCATCCCCGGTTTCTGAGCAGAGAACAGGTCAGCCAGCAGAGTGTCCCAAGCAGGTCGCGTGAGATGAGGGAGGTCAAAGACTTGAAGAAAAGCCGGAAAATCCTCAGGGTGTTGCAGCGTAGCTCCTTTGTCATTCCACCTGACATGTAGAGCAAAGTGGAATCCCCATCAATAAGGAATGTTGCGGGCCTGAAGCAAGGAGAGAAGAGGCTTGAGTGCCGCCCAAAGGCGCAAGGTGTGTCTAGAGAGATCCGGGAACAATTGAGGCTTGTCACCATCAAAGTCCAGCTCTTGGAATTGGCGCGCTTTGAGCATAATCTCTTCTTTCATGGAGTAGTAGTGCAACCAAAAAATAACATCCCTCAGTTTTGCCGGATCAGCGCTAGGAGGCCGCAAAGCACGGTGGGCCTTGTCAATTTCAATTGGAGATTGCCCCGGCCGCCAAGGATTGTATTGAAAATATCCACCAGGGTAGGTAGCAGATCAGCAGGACGGGTAGCCTCCAGGAGAATGCTGAGTCAGACATTATTCCACCTGTTCCCATTTTCCATGTCATCAAGATATGAATGTAGAAGTTGTTGTTGCATCTGCTGCCGGGACACCGTAGATAGAAGATCAGTGACTTGTTGCTGGACTGTGACACGGAATGCATCAAACTCTGGCACCTTAGTGCGGAGACAGTCCACATCAGATTGCACAGCGAGAAGATCTTTGCTCCATGTACCTTTAAGGTCCACTGCCTTCACAGACAGATCATGTTTCGTGGGAAGAAACGCCAGTAAGGCTTGTAGCTCAGGATGACTTTGTAGAATCTGTACTGCCTCAGTGTGCAGCAGAGGGTGCTGCTGAGACGGAGGTGGCCGAACTGGGGCAAACGGGAGTGTAGTAGGCAGAGGCAGACATGGCAGCAGCTGGGTGGCACCAGCCTCAGGATCAGCATGGTCCAGGGGCCAGGAGGAGCGACTGGAGGAGCCCCAGGAGGGAGCAGGAGATGCACCAAGCGGATCCCCAGGGGTGTGTCGAAAAGTGTGTGTGGGGGGGTGTCCTCTGAGCTGTACAGGACAGGGGAGTGAGATGGTGCATGGAAGTCATAGTCCGCAGGGGCAGCAGTTTGCAGTGAGGAGGAGGTCGCAGCAGCAGGTACCTGCAGTACAGGAGCAGGGCTCTTATCCATGGGCACAAGAGGGGGTCTGGAGGCCGGTGTGGCTGGTATGAGAACCACTGCAGGCACTGGAGGCAGGAGCAGCGGCGTGCGCTGGGATGTCACTGCAGGGGCCCCGCTATGTATGCCGAGGAGGGCCGGAGGTGAGAGCTCCCCGCAGAAGGAGTGAGGGTGAGGCAGACTGCAGGCTTAGTAATGTACCGGCAGCGACACTGTCGGGTCCAGCAGGAGACACGGAGGGTAGTGCGGGCATATCGCAGCAACACTGAGGAGGAGGCTGGCATATGTGGAGGTGGCGGGAAAGATGGCGCCTGGCTGGAGGCCCGTTCCGCAGCAGGAGCAGGGAAAAGTAGTTGGAGAGGGGCACAGACTGTACCGGTGGACGTGAGTGGCTTCCCTGAGTCCTTCTCCGGCGTCTGGAGCCCATTAACCTGTTCAGGATGCCGGGCATATGCATATGCCCTGCATCCCGAGTCCTTAAGGAAGTGGGGTGTATGCATACGCCCGTGGGAATTCTGGTCCCCGCCGCTAGCCAGTTGGGGACCAGACCGGAATGCCTGCTGAAATCATTCAGCAGGCACCCTGGCACATCGCCCAGGGGGGTTCTGAGGCCCCCCCATGTCGGCGATCAATTCAGACATGCGGTTTTCTGCTATTCCGGGCTGATCGGGTCTCTGGTGACCCGATCACCTGGAAAATAGCGATGATCGGAGCTGTCAGGGACAGCCCCGATCATCTTAAGGGCTAGGAGTGAGGTCGCAGAGCTGCGATCTCCTCCTATCCCCTGTCATTGGTCAGAACTGATTCTGACCAATGGCAGAACAGGACAGTGGGTTGCCATGGCAACCCCCTGTTCTGCCCACCCCTGGATGTCGGGGGATCGTGGGAAGAAGATGGAGGCCGGTACCTGCAGGAGAAGATGCCTGGAGATCCCCGATCGTCGCTGGAGACTGCTGGATCCTGGGTCAGGTAGGGAAACTACAGTGGGGGGGGGGAATTGAAAGTGAAAGTAAAGTCATCTTTACTGTGGCAACCACTAGGAAGGCCAAACTGCAACTCCCAGCATACCCAGACAGCCAAAGGCTGTCTGGGCATGCTGGGAGTTGTAGTTTTGCAACATCTGGAGGGTCACAGTTTGGAGACCACCAGTGGTGCCCAAACCGTAGCCCTCCAGATGTTGCCAAACTACAACTCTCAGCATGCCTGGACTGCCCAGGCATGCTGGGAGTGGTAGTTCTGTTACATCTGTCCCTTCAGATTTAGCAATTTTCATGATTTTTTTGAAAATTGCTGCTCTACTTTGAAGCCCTCTAATTTTTTCAAAAAGCAAAAATATGTCCATTTTATGATGCCAACATAAAGTGGGCATATTGTATTTGTGAATAAAAATAAAATGTATTTGGAATATCTATTTTCCCTACAAGTAGAGAGCTTCAAAGTTAGAAAAATGTAACATTTTCAAAATTTTCATGAAATTTTGGGATTTTTCACCAAAAAAGGATGCAAGTAATGCCGAAAATTTACCACCAAAATAAAGAAGAATATGCCACGAAAAGACAATCTCAGAATCAGAATATTCGGTAAAAGCGTTTTAGAGTTATTAATTCGTAAATCGACGGTGGTCAGAATTGCGAAAAAGGGCTCAGTCCTTAAGGTGAAAAAGGGCTGTGTCCTTAAGGGGTTAAGGTGCAGAAAAGTCTTCTAGAAGGCGGCTGGGGACGGAGCTCAGGCAAAACACGTCTAATCCATGTGCGTGCTAGACCACACTCCCGCATGCTGGTCTTTGTTTACTGGTACAGGCTGGTTAGTTAATTATGCCACAACTCCTCCCCGCCCTCTATATTAGATTTATAATAATGTCAGCTCTTGTCTTATTATTAATTATGTCTATTTATTAACATTTTTTATGAACTGTTATATGATGAGCACATTATTATCAGACATATGTGTGATGTCCAATATACACGTCAATTTTTATCAGATTATGCACTAGACACTTTAATTGTATATGATAGATGCAAATTACTTGCTCACATGATGTTGGCTATTTAAAACGCATTGGATTACTTGCATTTTGGCTTGAAAATGGTGGTGTGAGACCACAGAAACTTTGTACCTTTTGTATTGCTGGATTAAAGCTACACTATTCGTTTTGCTACTCCAAAACCAAAACCAGAAACCTCACATAATATTATAATGTAATCATTTTTTACATTAAGCATAAAAAGATACATGTTTCACTAACAACTTATGCAGTATTGGTATTAATAAATGCATTTCAAGTGTAACAGATAGCAAATTACTTTTAGAAACAATTGTGCTCATGGAACTTTTAAAAACTTTCCCACTCAATACAATTCATGCCATTTGAAATAAGTCAGCATTGTTTCATGGAATGTCACCCAAGCCCATTTAATATATCAAAAATAAGTTGTCAGATAGATATATTTAAGAAGTCTCTATTTACCAAAACATTATAAGAGGATTTCTGCCATTCATTTTATGGAATGTCCATTCAGTAAGATTTATAGCTGGAGATATATGCTTTATACTCAGTCTTCACTGTAAATAAATCTACATTCATGCAAATGAAAAGGCATTGCATAATTTATTGCATTAGCCGAGAACCAATTTTGTTTTATCCTGTTTGTGAATGCAGACTGGGGCTAAGCGCACACTGGCTGTCAGCAACCACCTATGTCCTTACAAAAGGGCAAACACAAGATATAGCCAAAGAGACCTCTGTGCGCAAGTTGGGTGCTGCAAGAGACTGATATTTAATAGGTTAAGACTACTTGACTTTCAAGAAAAGGACGTTTTAATAAGAATAATAAGCATTTATTAACTGCAAGCTTGTTTATATAGATATAGTATAGATAATATTATCTCCTTATCCACATTTAACATTATTGTCATGCTTCTCAATGACCCATTTAGAGCATACTATCCAAACAGCAGAGGTTCTAAAATGTGTGTACATTATAAATATGGCCTCCTTACATTGACTAAACTCTCATTAAAATGTTTTCTTTTAGGGAAAGGTAGCACTAAGTGCACAGCCACAAAGGGTTAGTTTAAGATCACAATACTATAATTATAAATAGTATTACTATTATAAATATTATTTCATAGATAGGGCACATAGGCTTCAATAGATTGTTTATACCTAGGCTGAACGTGGCTAAAACTATTCAAAAAGTCATATAAAATGTAATCGCATTTATTTTAATAATTTATATAAAAATGTAACATTCATCTTCAAAATAAGATTCAAAAGCAGGAAATAGTGACAAACCATGACAGTCATATACACTCAAATGGTATTTCTAGTTATACTAAATAAATTCAAGAAATGCTAAATACCTATAATCAATTAAATCCTGGATAGTTCCTGGTCCCTGACCTTTAAGTGTGGCCATGCTTTTCATGCACTACTGCACTATAGCTAGAAAAAAAGGGGAACTCTTACATTTAGTTTATGAAAAACTATGTGAATCTTTATTATAACACATGTTATAAAGGACCTGTGGTCAACCCCCAAATGATAACTTACATCAAATAGCTTAGAGTGCCCTCATTATGCCTCTTTTTACAGTTTCTTCCTGTTCTTAAGATATGAGGATTTACAGTTTGTCTGACAATTCAGAAAATAGTCAGATGGGTGGGAACCTAATTTTAATAATGGGAGTGAATATCAGGTGATGGGTGGGATTATACAGTCAAGGGTGTGTATGCCTAATCCACACCTCAGTGTAAAACATTCACCCCATCACTGTAAAACCCTCCCATGGCTCCCATTATGAATATTAAGTTCACGCCCAGTTCATGGCTATCTGAATGATTCCCTAAAATGTCTGTCAAATGGTAGGGTGTGGTCAGGGTATCCCAAGCTATTTCATGACCGTAAAATCTTGTTCTATTTGGTTTGGCCACAGGTCTTCATTAAATTGCACCTGTCAGATACTCCCCCCCCCCCCCCCAAAAAAAACAAAAAAAACAAAATTAATATATGTTACTAAGTACCTAATCCTGACCTTGTACATCTATTTTTATGCCTATATCACCTATATTTATTAAAAAAATAATATTAGTTCACAGTGAGAGAAATCCTCTCAGGGGAAGGGGGCGTGTCCATGAGTCATCTCTTGTCCATGACTCATGGACAAGCCTGATGCTGCTGCAGGACTGATTAGTGTCCCAGTAGGTATGGGGGCCCCTAGTGGTGGGATTTTCAGGAGCCATTTTTTTTTATTAAATATTCAAAATTAAACAACCATATTATAAAGGGTCTTTAATTTTCATCAGCAACAACATTTAAAACATTTTTTGGAAATCTTTTCAAAAAGTTAAAAAGCAAAATAGCAAATTCAATTCGGATCTTAAGTATATTTGATGTCCTGTACTAAGGACACTGATGTATCAGTTATTCAGATTTTTTATTATATATATATAAGCTTGAAAATGGTCCTATGGTAGGACAGAAACGTTGCTGCTATGTGAGCCAATAAATCACCACTTTTTTTCACGTCATTGAGGAGTGCTGCGCTTTTTCTACGTTTATATTACATGGACTTTGATCGGGTCTGGGGCGCTGGCACCCGCTGCTGTATTGGATAAGTAGTGCTGCAGATTTTCTTCATTGATATATATATATATATATATATATATATATATATTTTTTTTTTTTTTTTTGCTTATGTTTGCAATATGCTCCAGTGACTGCTACAGGACTCATGAATTATTTCTGTCACTGACAAAATGGTACATTAATTCTGAGATTCCTGTATGTAATTGGCTTTTTGAAGTGGACACATATACCACACTGGTCCGTGTAGTGCTTCATACAGGCAGAATGTTATGCTAGACCTTTATAGACATGGGAAGGAAAATAATTGTGCAAACTTGCAAGGAAAAGAAAGATAACACCAGCACATTGATCTCAAGCATAACACATATATCTGTACAGTTTGAGTGTCATTTCCTAATGTTTCATATCAGTACAGAGTATCAAATACAGGATAAAATGGTGAATGATAATAATCTCACAAAGCCAAGCTACTTAGTGTAACTAAATACAGCATAAGATATAAAACAACATTGATATGGTTGACGACTGATCATGTTACCCTTGTATATGGTTACCTGCTGAAAATGGTTTCCAAAAATTAAAGCTTACCAAATGAAGAAAAAAAGCTACAGAAATCAGGTCTTCAATTTATTATTTCTTTTGTACTGGTGGTGGACATCAAAGGGGCTGTCCGACAAAAAGTGTTGTTTTTTTTCTTTCTTTTAAATAACATGCCCAGACTGTCTGCTTAAACAAAAACAAAACAAAACCCTGTACCTTTACTGCAGCATGTGGTGTCCACCCTGCTTCAATTCCTGCTGCTGTGGTCACAATACATCAAATTGTCACATATGAAAATGTTGGTAAGATTTCAACCTAGGACTCCAACATTACAAGGCAACAGTGCTAGCCACTAAGCCACCTTGCAGTCATGTTGTATTTACAGCATTCTGCGTTGTGTTGAGAAATACCAGTGACAGAGGAGCAGACAGGCAATGAATACAGCAGCTTTTGCAGGGTTTTCTGTAATATTCTGCAGCAGCTCTCAGTGAGGAACTAATAGGAGTGCTGTGAGGGGGGGGATAGGGGGGGGGAGTGGGCAGAGTGGAAGGGCTGTAAGGAAGTACAGGGAAAGAAGTGCATTTTGGAAATTGTAGTGCTGAGCAACTGCTCAACCAGGAAGCAAAATGATTATCTGACATAAGAAGAAACCCACAGACACACAAAACCAATGGATTTTTGGTGGTTTCAGAACTGGAGCAGACAGGCAAGCATTGATATATGCTTCGGTGGTGAGGGTGTGATGAAGGGCAGATGTTATTACCCTAGGGGCAGATGGCATTAACCCCTTGTGTTTGTGATGCCAGTGTGAGGTTTTACCTCTACACCACCCAAAGGTATGGGCGCTGGATACTGCCCTAGGCACGGGGCAAATAATGACTCTGATGCCAAGGTATGGAACAAAAGCAGCTTTGCTGAGGCATACAGATGAAATAGTCTTTACAGCTCAGTTAGGCTCAAGGAAGTGACCAGTGACTTTGGAGACTTGCGGGCTTGCTGGGACTTGTAGTGGACTTGGATTAATTGTTGCAAAACAACGTTGAATTTTGACAGACTGATCTTGACTGACTTGACTAGGACTGACTAGACTGCACCCCTTGTGTAGCTCACCAGGTTTTTGACATTCACATGTGGGGCACATAGTTAGTGGAAGCATGGCTGCGTGGTAGGCCTTGGGTCTCCTTAGGACACCAGACACTCTCAGGTCTTGACTGTTCCTCAGCATGTACTCAAAGAGACTGAACAAGCTCCTCCCAGGGTTTATATTGGGGAGACTTTGGAGAGGTGCTATAGGTCATCCACAAGTCATCTGGTCACTGACACCTTCCCTGGTTACAAGACTTAGCAACAACATTTAAAGGTACATAACATTATACATACATTGCAATAGATAATACAAGGCACTTGTTAACCATATATACTACTCAGCTTAAGGGGGGGATTCAGGGGACACTGCAATAGTGTTCGCCAGACAGGACAGAAAGAGTACAGGGGTAAAACTCCTGTAGTGGGCCACCACAAACTCCCCCTCTTAACAACAGCCATCCTCGGCACCCAGTCTTGGAGGGCAGATGAATATAAAATGGCCACTGAGGCCAAGGAACAACAAAACAGTTCCTGGGGCATTGCAATGTCCTTCACAGGGCTGATGAACTGCCATTTTTTTCAACGCCCATTCAGTCTTTTGGGGGTGTTAACCGGGATGAATTTGAATAAGGTTTCCATTGAGGTAGTTTGACCTTATTACTGCTTGGTGGGGTGGTATAAAGTGAATTTGGATTGGGCTTTACCCTGATGCCTGTGCTAATGGGGCCCTTTGGCTTTAGCTACTTCTCCCCATAACATTGGACTAGCAGTTATACATTTTTATGACAACACATGAGAATGTTACATATATACACAATAGCTCTGTCACTTTACGTGCTACTTACACTTTTCAGGAGAACTCTCTGGCCACAAGAGTACCGTGTGCACAGTGGACAGGAAACAATAGACATTAGACATTCAATGACTATTATGGACTGGATATATTGACTAGTTGTTACAGTTTGCACTCCGGCCACACATGTCGGCCGTGGGCGCATTATCCCTGCTCCCGGCGGGGCCGGGATTCACATCGTGGGACACGCCCGCATGCGAATCCCAGCCTGTCACCTACCTGCTTACTCTGACTCCGCTGCTACTGTGCTTCAGCCTCGGCGCGCCTGTCGTAGGGCGCGCGCGCCGGAGCTTTAAAAATTTAAGGGCCAGTGCGCCCATAATCATCACTCACACCTGACACTATTCTTTAAAGTCCCTGCACCTCCCTCACTTCTCTGCTGGATCTTCAGTGCCATTTGCCTGAGAGAAAGCGTTCCCATTGCCTGTTTTGTCATTCCCGTGTATCCAGACCTTCCTGCTAAGTTTTCTGACTATGAACCTTTGCCGCCTGCCTTGACCCACTGCTATGTTTGACTATGCTACAGCCTCATCCTTCTTTACCTCGCCTTGCCCAGTAACCTGTGTGGTCGACACGTGACGGGGGGGTAGCGACCTGTGTGTCGCCTACCGCAGCAAGCCCATCCTGCCTTGCAGCGGGCTCTTGTGAAGACCAGCGGCACCTTAGACTCTGCTCCCCGATACAGTCCAAGTCATCTGCCACACAGGTGGAGGATCCACTTCCAGCTTCGTGACAGCCTACATCCAGGTGCGTGACAGCAAGATCCGGCCATGGATCCAACTGGGGTTCCTCTGCCAGATAACTCGGATCTTGCATCTATCGTGGTGCTCCAGTCACAGCAGTTGGCCCAGCAGGCACAGCAGCTTAACCAGCTATCCACCATGATGCAGCAGCTGCCACAGCCTCAGCCGCCTCCTCCAGTTCCAGTACAGCCTCCCACTGCTGGAGTCTCCTCCGGAACCAAACTCCGTTTGTCACTTCCAGAAAAATATGACGGGGATCCCAAGTCCTGTCATAGTTTTTGTGACGCAGCGTTCCATGCACATTGAACTCATGATGGATCAGTTCTCCACGGAACGTGCAAAGTTGGCCTTCGTCATTAGTCTCCTATTTGGAAGGGCTTTGGTCTGGGCAACCCCTCTGTGGGATTGAAGTGATGTCGTCACTACTAATCTCCGGGCATTCCTGACGGAATTTCGGAATTTCCTCCGCAGAGACGGCTCTGCTGAATCTTTCTCAGGGCAACTCCACTCACTGTTGGCAAGTATGCAATCCTGTTCCGAACCCTGGCATCGGAGTTGTCCTGGAATAATGAAGCTCTCTGCGCTACCTTAGAGAGAGGATTATCAAGTCAAATTAAAGATGTCCTCGCTGCCCGCGAATTGCCATCTACCTTGAACGAACTCATACAATTGGCATCCCAGATAGATATCCGTTTCTCCGAGCGACGAGAGGAACTATGACAAGAAAGGGAGTCTGCACGACCTCTGCGCTTCCCTCGGCTGGCGCCAGTCTTCCACCAACCACGCAACCTTCTACGTTGCCTCCTGCAGTGGAGGCTATGCAAGTGGATCGGTCTCGCTTGACCCTGCAATAAAGGACTCGCCGACAAACCGAAAATCTTTGTCTTTACTGCACCACTGTAAGGATTGTCCCTTGCATCCTCAGCCACAGGGAAACGCTCGCACCTAGGGTTCGTAAGAGAGGCCTCTTTAGGTGTGAATTCCTCCTCTACACACCTAAATTTAACAGTCCAGCTTCTTCTTCCCTCCAAAGAGATCATCTCCGTTCTGGCCTTCCTGGACTCTGGCTCTGCGGGAAACTTTATTGAAGCCTACCTTGTGTATCACTATCGTCTGCCAGTGTCCGCCTCCTAAAACCCCTGTACATCTCTACAGTCAATGGTGGAAAACTGGACTGTACCATGCTATACCGCACAGAACCCCTGTCCATGCAAGTAGGATTCCTGCATAAGGAGAACTTGTCCTTCTACGTCCTCCCAAACTGTAGTTCTCTGCTCCTGCTTGGTCTACCTTGGTTACAGCTGGATCGGAAAACTGGAGAAGTCCTACGCTGGGCTCCGCATTGCAACAGTCATTGTATCCATCTACGTGTAATTAAGTTGGAAACAACTTCTAGACCTCTGCCTGGACTGCCTTCTTTTCTCCAGGACTTTGCTGACGTCTTCGGTGAAAAACAAGCTGAAGTATTGCCTCCACACCGTCCCTATAATTGCCCAATAGATTTACTGCCCGGTACCACTCCTCCCAGGGGCAGAATTTATCCCTTGTCTGTCCCAGAAACTCATGCCATGGCAGACTACATCCAAGAAAACCTTCGGAAGGAGTTTATCAGGAAGTCCTCTTCTCCTACCGGAGCCGGGTTCTTCCTCATCGAGAAAAAAGATGGTTCTTTGCGACCTTGTATCGACTACTGTGGTTTGAATAAAATTACTGTAAAGAACCGCTATTCACTACCTCTAATCTCGGAATTATTTGATCAACTGAGAGGTGCCAGAATCTTCTCAAAACTTGATCTACGTGGGGCTTACATTTTGATTCGTATTCGTAAAGGGGACAAATGGAAGACTGCATTCAATACCCGTGATGGACATTTTGAGTATCTTGTCATGCCATTTGGACTCTGTAATGCTCCAGCAGTCTATCAGGAGTTCATCAAGGATATTTTTCGAGATCTTCTATAATCCTGTGTTTGGACATACTCATCTATTCGCCCAATATGCAATCTCATCGCTCCCACATTGGCCAAGTCTTGCAGCATCTCTGTGAAAATCGTGTCTATGCCAAACCCGAAAAATGCACAAAACAGTCTTCCTTTCTTGGGCTATATTGTTACAAGTCAAGGTCTCCAAATGGATCCCAACAAGTTGTCTGCAGTTCTGGACTCGCCACAACCGTCTGGTTTGAAAGCGACCCAGCGCTTCCTTGGGTTTGCCAACTACTATCGGCAATTTGTACATCACTACTCTACTCTGGTAGCTCCCATCATCTCGATTACCTTGCCTTCCATTAGCACCACCGCTTGCCAAGCTTTTTCTTCATCATATCTTTCATTTGCATGGACTCCCTTCCCATATTGTTTCCGACCAAGGGGTTCAATTCGTCTCTAAATTCTGGTGGGCCCTATGCTCACGTCAACAAATTAAGTTGGATTTCTCCTCGGCTTATCATCCACAATCCAATGGACAGGTCGGGAGGGTGAATCAGGTTTTGGGAGACTATCAACGCCATTTTGTTTCAGCACATTGAAACACTGGGTCGATCTGCTACCTTGGGCAGAGTTCTCCTACAACCACAAGGATTCCGATTCCACAATTGCTTCACCCTTCTTTGTGGTCTATGGACTTCACCCTCGTCCTCCTCATCCCTTGTCATCTTCCTCTGGAGTTCCTGCTGTTGAAGAACAAGTGCTGAATTTTTCTTCCATCTGGCAAAAGACACGTCTTTCACTTCTACAGGCTACTTCTCGCATGAAATTTCAGGCAGACGAAGAGACGTCCCCCTCCTGAATATTCTCCTGGCGACAAAGTCTGGCTATCTACTAAATATATGCGTTTTAAGATACCCAGTTATAAACTAGGTCCTCGTTATTTGGGTCCCTATAAAGTCAAGAAACGGCTCAATGCTGTGGCTTATTCCCTCCATCTTCCCTCCTCTCTCCAGATACGGAATTCCTTTCATGTTTCCCTCCTGAAACCAGCCATCTTAAACCGTTTTTCTCAAAGGGACATCTCTCCTTCTCCCATCTCTGGTACCTCAGATGTTTATGTTGTCAATGAAATCTTAGACTCTAAGTTCGTCAGAGGAAAACTCTTTTTTCTGGTAGATTGGGAGGGTTTTGGTCCGGAGGAAAGGTCTTGGGAGTCGCAGGACAATAATCTGGACAACGACCTTCACAAGAAATTTTTCAGCTGCAAAATAGGGGTGGGGGGGGGGGGTGGGGTACTGTTACAGTTTGCACTCCGGCTGCACATGTCGGCCTCGAGCGCATTGTCCCTGCTGCCAGCTGAGCTGGGATTTGCGCCTGCATGCGAATCCCCAATCAACAACATTCAGGGGTCACCCCCCAAGGGGTTAGCCCTAAACTAGAAACCCCCCTAAAAAATTACTTTTATTGATATTCCACATTAAAATATTTACTAAACTTATTGATCACTTGTGTTTTAAAATTCCAGACTGTGTCTCTAATTCATTAAGCACATCCTAGGTACTGCTACAGTGCTCTGTATTTGCAATAAGTGCAACTGCTCTGAATGTGTTTTGTTTTAAAGTGCATTAGGACATGGGTCTGATGTTAAAATTAGATCTCAATTAGCCCCCCCAATGTTTCAGTCTACGCTGACTTTCTCAAGGGAATCGGCTCAATGCGAATCCTGGCCTGTCACCTACCTGCTTCCTCTGACTCCACTGCTACTGTGCTTCAGCCCCGGTGCACTTGTCCCGGTCCCATAGGGCGCGTGTGCGCCAGAGGAAAAAAATTTAAGGCCCAGTCCTGACACTATTCTTTAAAGTCCCTGCAACTCCCCCACTTCTCTGCCGGATATTCAGTGCTAAAGCGTTCCCATTGCCTGTTTTGCCATTCCCATGTATCCAGACCTTCCTGCTAAGTTTTTTGACTACAAACCTTTGCCGCCTGCCTTGACCCTTGACTACGCTACAGCCTTATCCTTCGGTACCTCGCCTTGTCCAGTTACCTGTGTGGTCGAGCCGTGTCAGGGTAGCGACCTGGGTGTCGCCTGCCACAGCAAGCCCATCCTGCCTTGCGGCGGGCTCTGGTGAAGACCAGCGGCACCTTAGACTACGCTCCCCGATACGGTCCGAGTCATCTGCCACACAGGTGGAGGATCCACTTCCAGCTTCGTGACAGCCTACATCCAGGTGCGTGACACTAGTTAGCTACAGTCCTGACTAGACATGTGACATTTGACTATGTTAGATACACAAGATATATTATGTACATTACTGACTATCTGTACATGAAATTTAGTTATTCTAGAATGAGACTGAAAACTTTTATTCACATACTTTTATTCTCTGTACCTAGCAGGTAGTTGGCCTTTTGTGGACCTTTGGGATCTGCGTAGTACCACCTCTGGAGAATCAGGAATTGACAAAACTTCTGAAACCTCAGCAGGCTCTTCTTCAGCAAATGCGGGAGCTGGAATCTGTTCAGGAGTTGCTGGATTCAGGACCGCTGATACCTGAGCTGGAGAGGTTAGAGCTATTGTTGGCATTCTGGGAGCAGGTACATAAGCTGGAGCCAACGGAGATAGAAAAGGGGCTGGTGTTTTGACTAAACGTGGCTGGACTAGCCACGGTGCTGGAGGCAAACAGATGAACGCTGGCTGGCTTGGGGAGGACATAGGGAAATCCATAGATGGATGAATCCCTTCGCCAAGAACATATTCCCTCACAGGTCTGACATCTGGAGGAGGCGGTGATGGGAGTACTGGTAGATCTTCCTTTAGGCAGATCTTGATACGATTTTGGTGGACAACTTGTGGCTCATACCCAGGCTTCTGAACTTCGTAAACATCCGACTCAGGATAGGGCATAGCCGTCACTGTGTAGGGCTCCGTTTCCCAGATGGAATCCAATTTGTCCATTCTCGGGAATTTTTGCAACCAGACTTTGTCATCCACCTAAAGTGGTTTGGCTGTGGCATGGCAGTTGTAGTAATCTTGCTGCCTTTGTCGGGCCTTGCCCATCTTCTTACCAACAATTTATTTGGCCTCTTGAATCCTCCTTTGATGATCAGAAACCCACTCAAGGGATGCTTGAGGAGAATTGTTGATTGGGGCTTGCAATCTGAACGTCCGATCTTTAGGCAGTTGCTCGTGTCGTCCCATCATAAAGTAGAAAGGGGTGTATCCGGTGGAACAGTGTGCGGTATTGTTGCAAATCTCCAGCAACTCGGGCAGTAACCGGGGCCACTCTTCTTGTTGTGACACTGAGGTTGCTCGCAGCATATGGATAAAGACCTAGTTGATCCATTCACAGAGGAGTTCTTGAAATAGTTTTGCCTCAAAGTCTGTTCCACGGTCAGTTAAGACAGACTCAAGACATCCAAGGGTTTTCACCCATTTAGAGTAGAACATCTGGGTCGCTGTCTTGGCTGTGAGATCTTTGACAGGGACAACGACAACCCACTTGGAGTAGTGATCCACCATGGTGAGAGCATAGGTATACCCGGACCAGGTAGAAGACATTTTCACATGGTCTAGCGCGACCAACTGGTTTGGTCTGTCACTCTGGATGGAGTGGAGGGGCACTTGGGCAGGGGACGTTGATAGTATAGGCCTGGCTGCCGCCCCTGGTGGTTCTGGAGCAGGTGTAAGGGGAGCACAAACTTTCTCTAACTCAGTCCAAGACTCAATTACTTGGATAGCCAGTCTTTTAAAAGGAGGAAATGACATGTTAGGATTTTGAACTGCTAACATTCTCAATTGGGCCTTGTCCCACTTGTTATGGGCTCCATAAATAAATCAGTCCATTAACACTTTGTTGCCCTGCTCGGGAGTTATACCATCTAACTTCTGGATAGTCTCTAGGGCATTCTGTAGGGCAACAGCATACGCTCTCAAGGTCTCACCTGGCTTTTGTCGCCTTTCATACAGCCGGAGACATACCTCTGATGGAGAATGTGACTCAAATACCTCGTACAGTCCTTCAAAAATCTGCTCCACAGTCGCCTTCTCAGAAGCTGGCCAGGTGTGGATTTCCTCTAGTGCCGGTCCCTGGACTTGTCCCAGTTGCACCTGTTGGCTAGGATCCTCTGGATCCTTTCTTTGAATTCTCTCAGGGTGAAGGGGTCTCCAATGTATGTGGGAAGGACAGGATTCCCCATGAATACCGTTGCTGTCACTCGAACACCATGATTGTTGATGCTTGCAGGGGCCTGGACACTAGCTGCTGGACCAGGTGGTTGTCAGGAAAATCTTCCCCTGTGCAACACAGGGCGGTCCTTTGGTTCCTCCTCGCTGGATCGAAGAGGCGTCATTCCTGGGGACTGATGTGGGTGGATCTGTGACAGCTCATGCACGCGGGAAATGGAAATGCTGGACCAGATTAACTCTTTCAGGTGCAAACTTTACACAGGCCTGCGCAATTCTTCACTGTTCACAATGAAATAAAAAAGGTGAGAAAAGGCGCTCCTTGTGGAGTAATGTAGATGGTAAGGGTAAAGCATAGGAAGATTCAGTACCGCTTACCAGAGGAGGTTGTGCAACAACATACACAACAATGGTAAAGGTGTGTAGTTGGATAAGAACTGTCTGCAGCCTTCCTGGACATGGGTAGAATATATTCAAAGAAAAGCTTCGTTATAACCAGGATTTGTGGCGCTGAGCGGAGCAAGGAGTCACAGAGCCAGGATACAATCCATCCGATTTTAATTCCAATAATGCAACGCGTTTCGCTGCGCATGCGCAGCTTCATCATGCAGGTTACTGTTCACAATGACAGATAGCAGACGTTTCTTCACCTCCCCCTCTATTTCACAAGCACATTGCAATAAACAGATTTCACTGACAAAGTAATGTACACTTTCTGGCACAATTTTTGTTGTGCGTTTTACTCTGCAATACGTAGAAACAGCAGTGTATCTAGGTGATCTCATCAATGGATGTACTTTGATCGGTGCTCTCCTCCGTGGATCAGCAAAGTAAAATTCAAATAACCGCTCGGACACGGATAGCTTGTAAAAGAACCAGGAAGATTTATTCTTCCAACATGCAAGATTTACAGAACGACGCGTTTCGAGGGCCGGGGACCCCCTCTTCGTCAGGCTCTCGAGAGAGAGGGGGTCCCCGCCCCTCAAAACGCGTCATTCTGTAAGTCTTGCATGCTGGAAGAATAAATCTTCCTGGTTCTTTTACAAGGTATCCGTGTCAGAGCGGTTAATTAGATTTTACTTTGCTGATTCACGGAGGAGAGCGCCGATCAAAGCACGTCCATTGATGAGATCACCTGGATCCACTACTGTTTCTACGAATTTGACCGTCCACCTCTGCTGGAACGGGAACAGTGCAGGCTGCACTCCTCCATTTTATCCCCCGAGTGTGGGAAGCAAGGGCTAAATGGTGTTGTGCCCATGGTACAACACAGAAAGGTGAGCAAACCTTTCTACTATACACATATATTGGTTGTACACTTCTGTTACCACTGCTACTACGCTTAGATGCGCATCGATTTCTCTATTTTTTTCTCTTTTCATATTACTCTGCAATACTGGACACAGTTCATAAGGCGCACACCCATATCCTGTTCATGATGCCAAAGGTTGTGGTGAGGGTGTGATGGAGGGCAGATGTTATTACCCTATGGGCAGATGGCATTAACCCCTTGTGTTTGTGAAGCCAGGGCATGGTTTTAACCTCTACACCACCCAAAGGTATGGCCGCTGGATCCTGGGCTAGGTACGGGGCAAATAATGACTCTGACGCCAAGTTACGGAATAACAACAGCTTTACTGAGGCAAACAGGTGGAATAGTTTTTACAGCTGAGTTAGGCCCAAGGAAGTGACCAGTGACATTTGAGACTTGTGGGCTCGCTGGGACTTGTAGTGGACTTGGATTAATTGCTACTGACCCATGCTGAATTTTGACAGCCAGATCTTGACTGACTTGACTAGGACTGACTAGGCTTCACCCCTTGTGTAGCTTACCAGGTTTTGACAGACACCTGTGGGGGGGGGGGCACTTGGTTAGTGGAAGCATGGCTGCGTGGTAGGCCTAGGGTCTCCTCAGGACACCAGACACTTTCAGGTCTTGACTGTTCCTCAGCATGCATTCAAAGAGACTGAGATAGCTCCTCAGTTTATATGGGGGAAATAGCTCCAGGGTTTATATGGGGGAGACGTTGGAGGGGTCCTATAGGTCACCCACAAGTCATCTGGTCACTGACACCTTCCCTGGTTACAAGACTTAGCAACAACATTTAAAGGTACATAACATTATACATACATTGCAATAGATAATACAAGGCACTTCTGTACTGGGTGCAACTCCTGTACTGGGCCACCGCACTTCTGTAGCATTTTTATTTTTTTTACCTGTTGTCAGAAAGCTTCTTTATTAATTGCCTTCCCTTTCACAGCCCTTTAGAAGGCTATAGACACATTCTAAACCATTTTTTCTTTTATAAAAATAAAAATGGAAATTGTTTTTTCCTAGTGTTTCCTAGTGTTATGCTTTGGCAGCTCTTATACAACCTATGTGCCTACAGTTTTATTTTCTTCTATCTGTCCTCTACTATGTTACCAAATACAGAAGGAATAAAAAGGTTTACAATAGCAGAGAAATGGAAGGAGCTATGACTACAGGGTCACACTGCTCAAAGTTTGCATTGGAGTTGTAGAAACAAAATAGTATTATCTATTAGCCAAATGGTACAATAGTTATGTATTATTTGGACCAACTGTACAGTGGATATGTACCCATAACATTTTGTCCTTAAATAGGGCAAAACAATATTATGACAGAAACAATTTAAAGGCACAGCTACATATTAAGCTGTGTTTTGACATGTAGTTTTTGATGTAATTTTTCTTTTTTGTTTTACCAAAAGCCAGGAATAGAGCCAAAATATGCATCAAAAAGTGCCAGTCATGGATTCTACGAGAAAGAGGATGTTAAACTGGTGTAATTATTAAATGTAGGCAATTGACATCATGTAGGGTTTTGTTCACATCTATTCAATGATTTCAGTTTAAAATGGATAGAAAGATGGATACAAATAATGCCTGGCAGACCCCTTAGATGTATAATGGGGCTTGTTGCCATTCCATTGAGGTGTTTGCGTGGCGTTCATTCTACTGATGGGAAAAATAGCAATAAATTCTCTGATGCATTATTGATAAAGATCTTACATTCCACTAAAATGAATAGAATCCCTCAAACAATTTTGTACATTCTATTGACACAATGGGCCTCATTTACTAAGAGTTTCGGGATTTTACTAGTGGGAAAAGTTGTTTCAGACTTGCAGGATTCCTCTCTATTTACTGTAGAAAAAAGTCGGGAACATATTCTGACCAGCTTTTTCTAGGTGGATATTTCCAGCCATTTATCCACAGGATCTGTGAATTCAATAGTAAATCGGTCGGGTTGTGAAACCACGCCCCTTTTGGACCGGGCACGCCCCCTTTGTGACACACCATGTCCCTTTCAGCTTTTCACAGTGCAATGTCGGGTTTGGCGGATTTTTCAGGCGCACACTGTCGCACACTGGCGGAGACTGGCGCAGGTTGGCGCAGACATGTCTCAGACACCCTGCGCCAAGATAACCAGACAAAAACTGGCCAGTTTCAGCTTAGTAAATGAGGCCCAATATATGTTATCATAATGCAAAAAACAGCACTAGTGTGGACCTACCCAAGCCATGTTAAAATGGGCACTGTCAGAACAAAACTTCAGAAATTCTTATATATTGTACATCTTGGCAAAACCTTAACCTTTCTAATATACTTCATTAAAAAAAAGTCTCCTTTTCATAGAAATCATGGTGTATAAAAAAGACCACCGGAGGTCCCTATACCATAATTCTTTCCGGCTAAAGCATAATCTTTGTCCCAGCTGATGCACAGTCCGAACAAAGTCCAATAAATACGGGCCGGACAAACACTCCTCTGTGCTCACAGGCAGCACAGGCTGCAACATGTAAACAGAGAGGAGGAGGTTAAAGAGCAGCCTGTAGTGATTGGATTAAAAGAGACCCAGCACAGCAGACTCAGGGAGGAAGTGAGTGTATGGTGAGTGAGGGCGGGCTAAGTGCTTGCCTCGGACACTCCTCTTCCTGAGCAGTGGATGTCAGAATGAGTGAGCAGCAGGACAGAGGGATTTGTGAGCCAAATACAGATGTTAGACACATAAAAAAGACATGAAAAGCATCTGCATGACCTAGTGATCAACATACATAAGCATTATTTTTTTTCTGTGATATGACAGGTACGTTTTAAAGGGATTGTCTTATAAGGTCTGCCAGAGCATATTTCTTTTCTGACTCATAAACTCTGGGGTTTATCTCTATATATGGTATAAGGAAAATGTTTGTCCTCATGAGGCAACCCCTTTAAACCTTGTGAATTTCTGTAGGTTACTCGTTCATAAAAAACTATAACTTAAGAAATAGTAAAAAAAAATTTGGCCGACAAGAGGAAACATACATTATGTTGTTCTTGGGAAAGGTCACAGTCATATAAAAGGAAGGACATAACCATATAGATATAAAAACATTTTATGACAAGCACAATAGAAAGAATGCCAGCAATTCACAGAACATTTGCCACACAAGCTAAATACACAAGATCACATTTGCCTATTAAAATAGGCAGAAGGCAAATAATGTTATAGCAAGTAAATACCAATGAAGTCCTATTGGCTTCATGATGTTGCTTTATGACACAAAACATTGTAGCAATTATCAGTGTAATAAATACAGGTATTAAAATCCATTTATTCTTTTGTTTGCAAAAGGATAGTAGTAAAATGGACAATCCATGCTGGATCACACTGAAGAAATAAGTTGGAGCTTGTCAAAAGAGAAAATCCATGAACTAAATACAGTACCCAAACATTGGATCATCGTACAGTACTCGGCAAAATGGCTATAACCAAAGCATAGAATATACTGCATGCAGGGTTAGTAACTGTCATCTAGATGAACAGCAGGAAAAGCCCAAACCTTGAAGTTATGCACATAAGTTTGAGGCTAATATTACAGCTTTTTAGAAGATTTATCTTTCTGTTTAAGTAGATTCAGTTATTTTATGCTGTTACTGTCAGCTTGCCAGACAATGAAAACGGCGTGTCACTAACAGCTCACTGGATAGCCCCCAAGGAAGGCAGAAGAAAAATAAAAACAGATCATGTTTAGATCATTTTTTGCTGAAATATCAAAGATTCCAATGCTGGTAAAACCTCAAAACTACCCATACATTCTGCTTGCTCGGATATGTCAAGCGCAATGGCTCTATAGAGGCATGCAGAAGGCCATAGTCTGTTTTCAATCTGGAGATCTGGAGGAGAGATGCCGTTGAACTGTCAGCTTGGCGGCTTGTGTTGCTATGTCTATTATTACCCCCCGGAACTTAGAGACTTTCTAACACTTGGCAATAGGTGCGTGAAACTAACTGTGCTTTTTTCTACCTTGACAAAAACATGTTACCATGAGGTCATAGTAATTCATTAAACAGCGTGGTATTTTGGCTCTGACAAATCAAACATTCTGCAGCAGGCTGTAATAAAAAGAAGAGAGCAAACAGCTGCAGCATCCACTGTCCAAGACCTGGAACAATAGCAATCTCTTAGAGCCTGAAATGTTCTGATAATGTAGCATCTGAGCACACAGTACAGAATTTCATGATCCCTGTGGAATTCCTCCTCAATGACCTGAAACCACATATTGAAACACTGTGGTTGAACTTTTATGAAAGTAAAGGCAAATTTGAATAGCTACCAACAGACTTTATGCAATATTCCCAGCAAGTTGTTTTTACGCTTTCTAGTTTTCACTGACAAATCTACCCAAAAGGTATAGCTTCTGCCTTTCCTGATGGTTTTACTGAGCAATTATTATCATAATCACAGATATAAACTCTTATTGTTATGATGACCACGGTTGTCAGGATAAAACTGCCACTGTACAGTTCCACACTTGTGCATTTTGTTATAAAACACTTCAAATCTGTTAACATTATGTAACAGAAATGAACATGTTGTGGATTTTAAAATCTACCACAGGTCAATTTTGTAAAATCTCACTTACCTGCTTCAGTACTGAAGGTCAAAGGAGCATGCTCGTAGCCTCCATTTGCTGGCGCACATGTTGTTTGTTAATATTCCAGATTTACGTAGATGTTGTGGGAAAAGTGCAGGAATGCAGGACTCGAGCCCTGAGTCATTGGCAGAATAAACATTTACATCCAATAAGTCGCAGATAATGGGGTTTATTTACTAAGAGTGGAGTGTAGGTTTCTTTTTGGGTTTTGATTTCCAGGTATTTTCCAAAGGTATTTACTAAGGTTTCCCTACATTTTGCACTTTTCCCTATGTTTTGCTCTTTTTTTTAATTTATTTTTTTAACAACTGTTCTGATCTGTAGGGTTTTCCTCAGCTCAAATAAACACCATTTTCCGTGGAAACCTTAGTAAATATGTTGGGATTTTTCAAAACTGTCAGGGACACGCCCCTTTTATCGGGACCACATTTTCTCCAGTGGCCACACACCCTTTTTGGGTTTTTCCTGTGAAAAGGAGTTTTTTTTTTTTTGGGTCACAAATTGTGTCGCATTGAACGTGCAACACAATTTGGGTGGAAAACCCGACAAAAAAGAGTGGGGATCACGTTAGTAAATAAACTCCAATGTCTTCTCTTCTCTGATTGGAGTCATTAATTGTCCACCTAATAATCTATGCCAATGTTTCTATAATAAACTGTGCCACTGCGGCCCATAAAAAGGTAAGCCAATGTGTCCATAATGTAGTATGTCACTGTCCCCATAATGAAGTGTGCCACTGTGCCCATAATAAAGTGTGCCCCTTTGCCCATAATAAAGTGTGCCACTGTCCCCATAGTAAAGTATGCCATTGTCCCCATAATAAAGAGTTGCCACTGTCCCAATAATACATTGTGCCACTGTCCCCATAGTAAAGTGTTCCACTGTACCTATAATTAAGTATACCTCTTCCCCCATAAAAAGTGTGCCACTGTCCTCATAATGAACTGTGTCACTGTCTCCATAATAAAGCGTGCCACATTCCTCATAATAAAGTGTGCCATAGTCCTCATAATGAAGTGTGTCAATGTCCCCATAATGAACTGTGCCACTGTGCCTCATAATGAAGTGTAGAACTATGCCCCTAATTTACCGCTGTTCCTCTAACCATCACCGGTAATGAACTGTGCCACTGTCCCCCTGATGATACCAAAAAAAAAAGATATTTCCCATTAACTATAAAGTCTCCATATGTTTTATTTGTAATCGTACACACACTTTTAAAATGTGTTGTGCTATATCCTCCTTTTAACAGTAAAACAAGAACTGCTTATCTGCATTAGCCTATAGGCCGTATGAAAGTAGTAGTGAAAATAGCTGACGGGTGCACCTGCAGGCTGTGCACAATGATACAATGTATTACTCAGCCCCTCAACATGTTAAAAAGGCAGTGGGCATTGTGTTGAAAGATTATATCTTGAAAGTTTTAAAACCTTCTACTGTGATGCCCACCAGGGGTTGGCTACAAAACCAACATACATGTTCCTATTGGTTGATTTTGAAGCCAACCCCAAAGGGATGTCACAGTCGGTTTTAAAACCTCCAGAACAGCATATTTTAACTCTGTACCCGCTGCCTCTGAAAGCCACTGCTCTGTGGCAAAACCTGTTAAGTAAGGATGAGTTAAGCTGGGGACACATATGTCCGGCTTGAACCCATCTTAAAACTCAATGCAGCTGATGACAATGTGCATCTGTTGTTATCAGTTGTTTAGCATCCGGCGTCCATTATTGCTGAAAGCCAGACGGGGGAGCGCAGCAAAATGTGTTCCCCTGCCAGTGACGGTCCGGTGTGTCCAACCATCCAGCATCTAATCTGAGACGCCGGAAGATTGTGAACTGTCGCATTTAAAGGAACAGGATCAGTTCTAGCATCAGTTTCCATCCAGTGCATGCTGGAGGGAAACACTGCCAGACAACTGATATATGTGAAGGGGCCTAAGGCCACCAAATTTGGTGGACTATAGGTATACTTAAGATGTAACCCTCCATTTACTGGTTTTGTTTTTGTGATACTGTCTCCCTAATGACCTGTGGCTGTGCCCTTAAACCATTGTTTCTTAACATATAGCTCTTTACCTGTTTAAAACTGCAACTCTCATCATGCTCTGACAGAACAGTGTGATGCAGCTAATCTGCATCATAGAGAAAGCACTGGACGGCCGGGCAGGAACCAGAGTGTTCCCTCGCTCTGGTTGGTGCTTAGATATTCCATTCTATGCAATGGAATGCAGGGAGAGCTGATGCTATTCTCTCACCAGTTCCCTGTGCTAGAGGTGATGGAGGCCTTGTAATCAAGCCTTTCTTGCTTGTCCGGACAATTAGTGGCTGCCTTTTGGGTTCGGACTGCAGTCCGCCAGTTGAGGACCCCTGTTGTAAACTGTTAACAAGCTTGTTGTTAGACAGATATCTAAGATGCTTATATTAGTCTCATTGGGGGACATTTATCAAAACTTGTGCAGAGGAAAAGGTGCTCAGTTGCCCATAGCAACCAATTAGATTGCTTCTTTCATTTTTTAAAAGGCCACTACAAAATTAATGCAGAGATCTGATTGGCTGCTATGGGCAACCGGTCAACTTTTTCTTTACACAGGTTTTGATAAATTTCCCCCATTGTGTCCACAATCCAGGGTTTACTGATAAAATCCGTAGGTCAGGAAAAGACATCAAATAAGGCTTCCTTTTGTTTCATTGTTACCATTTGTGGAATAACTTAAAATGGACGGAAAATGTTCTTTACTGTGAATCCAATGACTGATAAGGGAACAGAAGTCTCTGGTTCCAGATTTATTATCCACAGGATACAAGTGTCTTAAAGTTGCGATCCTGCCTCTAGGACCAACATTTCTGCAGAATGAGGGTAAGGTAGCAGAGATGGGACCTAAGTAGGGGTTAGGTAGCAGAAGTTGGGAATAACCCCTTTAACTAATAGGTAACAATATTCTGCCATTGATCCTGACAATGAGAAATCCCCAGTTTAATACATTATTCCTTGAAACTAAATCCAGATATGAAAAATGATAAGTGAGCACATGTTGTAAAGTATCATAGTATTTCCTTAAGAGTTTTGAATGAGTATTTTTGCAGTCACTTCCTATTTGAAAAATAAATTAGAATTCAGCTACTTTGCAAAAGTTGAGTACAAATCTAGAATACAAACATCTCCTGTTTAGATCTATGTACATCAGAATGACACAGCTACATTTGTGAAGTCATCCTGAAATCATATATTACTTCATGAGTTCTTTCTAAAAACTTACTATTGTAGAAGAAGTTACAGAATGCAAGAGAATACCCATTTATATGAATTGTTAAGAAAAAATGAAGACTGGAAAATGGGAGTGCAGACAAGTACATCACATCAACCTCCGATAACATAGTGAATACAGCTAAGTTTTAAAGCACACATGAAGGATTTCATATAAACCTTTCCTGGCTGATGAAACTGGAAAAGAAATCTTTGGCATTTTGACAGTAACATCATCATTTACCTGGAGGCATCTCTGCAGCACATAACACTGACTCACTGGATAAGGTCACGGGTGTGTTTGTAGAAACTCGTTCTAGACAAATAACGCTTTGAGATAAATTAATGTCAGCTGTGCTTACAATTCTTGAAAACTAGCATTATGACGATAATTTCAAATTTTCATCAAAGTGTCAAGAAGGTGGAGCTGAATTGCTTAAGTGCCCAAGCCTGGTATGCCTCCTCACTTGCCCTCATCTCCCAGCCTCTCCTTCACTGACATACAGGGCCCTGTACATCAATTATGGCCAATCTGGGTGGTGGGGGTGAGCGAACAGGTGTGTTAGCTTTGCCACCTTCAGGGGCATTGCTAGAGCCCTTAAACATCTGGGGCACAGGTCCACAGTGTTCCATCATGCTCAATAAGGCCTGTTACATCACTGTGTGTATTATCCCTGTAATGTGACATCGTTGTTTGCATATTAACCCTGTACTGAGATGTCATTGTGCATATACATTTTGTACTGTGATGTCACTGTGTACATTATCCCTGTACTGTACAGGGATAGTTTGCACAGTGGCACCATAGTACAAAGTTACAATTCACAGGGATGTCACAGTACAGGGTTAAAATTCCCAGTGATGTCACAGTGCAGGGTTGAAATAAAAAATAATTTCACAGGAAAGGGATAATACACCCAGTGATGTCACAGTACAGGAATAATGCACACAGTGATGTCACAGTACAGGCATACTACACACTATGATGTCACAGTACAGGAATAATACACAGTGATGTCACAATACAGGTATAATGCACACAGTGATGTCACAGTGCAAGGATAATACACAGTGATGTCACAGTACAAGGATAATACACAGTGGTGTCACAGTACAAGGATAATACATAGTGGTGTCACAGTACAGGGATAATACACACAGTGATGTCACAGTACAGGGATAATACACACTATGATGTCACAGTACAGGGATTATACGCAGTGATGTCACAGAACAGGTATAATGTACACAGTGATGTAACAGTGCAAGGATAATACACATAGATGTCATACTGGAAGGATAATACATAGTGATGTCACAGTACAAGGATAATATAAAGTGATGTCACAGAACAAGGATAATAGGCACAGTGATGTCACAGTACAGAGATAATACATGCAGTGATGTCACTTTACAGGAATTATACAAACAATGATGTATCGATACAGGCATAATACACAGATGTCACAGTGATACACAGTGATGTCACAGTACAGGGATAATACACAAAGTGATATCAATGTACAAAGACAATGCACACAGTGATGTCACAGTACAGGGATAATACACACAGTGATGTCACAGAACAGAGATAATACACACAGTGATGTCACAGTACAGAGATAATACACACAGTGATGTCACAGTACAGGCTTAATATGCAGTAATGTCACAGTACAGTATATCACAGAATAATAGACTTCTTAAAATATTACTTTTATTATTACATGCCCATAAAAGCAAGGGTAAGACAAAATGCTCCAAGAGTTCAAGAGTCAATTAGTGGACGAGCACATCAATCGCTCTTCTGATACATCTGATAAAGCACATAACACAGTACGTATTAATCCACATAAAAACAATTACAAATAATGCCATAAAAATAATGATATTTCCTATGATAAACATCATTAAACCAATTCACGTAATGATGTATCTATCATGCCCTAACTCCCCGTGACTCAGGAATGGATTGAAGGAAGGAAGGCCGGGACCGGGAGCCTATCACTCCCTACAGCTAATACTGTTCTAGGCCCTATTCCTAGGCGGACTGGCCATCCTAATATGGACGGTCCCGCACCCGAACCTTACTACTAGAGATGAGCGAACTTTTCAAAAATTCGATTCGGCCGATTCGCCGAATTTTCCCGAAAAGTTTGTTTCGATCCGAATTTATTTGCGGCGAATCGATATTAAAAAAAGGCTATTTCTAGCCTACATACAGCCTCTATAGGGGTATAGAACACTTTGCTGTGTCCTAAAACGCATATGGAGTGTGCTGGGGTAGTGAAATAATACTGTTATTCAGAATAGCATGCAGATTACCGGCATCGCTCTTAGAATCACTGCCGCACAGCAGCACAATGACAGAGCCTGGTGGTGGCATCAGTGTCAGGAGACCATATAGTGACTGAATGGCACAGCGTGGAGTTGGCTGATGCACTAGTACACTACACACCAGGGCTTCACAATCCCCCCCAAAAAACACAATATATGACATTTTTGACAAAAATTTCCAGAACCAGGCCCCACCCCTGCGGCATCAGTAACCCATATATTGTCTGCATGACACAGCCTGGAGTTGGCTGATGCAAGAGTACACACCAGGGCTTCACAATCCCCCCCCCCCCCAAAATACAACACAATATATTACATTTTTGACAAAGATTTCTCATAGGTAGCACCCGTTATCCAAAAATTTTAAATTTCCAGACCCAGGCCCCACCTCTGCGGCATCAGGAACCCATATATTGCCTGAAGAACACAGCCTTGAGTTGGCTGATGCACCAGTACACACCCGGCTTCACAATCCCCTCCAAAAAACAACAAAATTTTTTAAATGTTTTAAAGAAATACCTTTGTGTAAGAACAAGCGCATATCCAACAGTTCACAAGACTCTATAATGCAGGACGGTGGACCACCCAAAGACATTCTTCTCAAAAATAATAAACCACACAATGTTTGAAATTTTTTACAAAAACGAATTCAATATATGTGTAAGTGCATCTGTCTCCAAAAGATCAGATCACCAAAGGACTTTTTTTAGCCCAAAATGATGAAGCAGAGTTAATCCCTGTCCGTATTTTTTTATTCTTTTCTATTTTTATTAAAAAATCACACGCAACAAGCGTTCCGTTGTGTAACGATTAGCATTCTGGAAAATTCAATTTTATTGCTGATAATATTATCAGTAAATAAAAAAACATTGCACCAGGAGCAGTCAAGAGTAGGCCTCAGCAGTACCCAAGAGGCTTTAATAACCCCCTACCTTTGCACAATCAATTGCGAGATCGAGCAATACCAGGTGTGTTATGCCCTCTGATTTCCGGGGCCACAGGCGCGCTCCACTGAACGGATTAGCGTGTCTCTATCTTTCATCGACCGGTGCTGGTAACCCGCTAACTCCCGGAAAGGTAAGCTGCCGAAAAGCAGGTGGTCTCCCCCAGGCACGTTTGGCTCCAGAATTTCCACTTCTGCCACACCACGCTGATTGCCAACCGTGCTACTGCCTTGCTGACTCAAGGGCAACCTGCAACTCTCTTCTCTCGATGATGAACCGTTCAGTGGAGCGCGCCTGCGGCCCCGGACATCTGAGGGCATAACACACCTGTTATTGCTCGATCTCAGGAGAAGGGTGTTCTTCTGAGATCGAGCAATAACAGGTGTGTTATGCCCTCAGATGTCCGGGGCCGCAGGCGCGCTCCACTGAACGTGTTAGGGTGTGTCCATCTTTTTTGTAGCACCCGCAATCCAAAAATGTTAAATTCCCTGACCCAATCCCCACCTCTGCGGCATCAGGAACCCATTTATTGCCTGAATGACACAGCCTGGAGTTGGCTGATGCACCAGTACACACAGGGCTTCACAATCCGCCCCAAAATCAACAAAATTGTATAAATTTGTTTTTTAAAATTTACAACTTTGTGTAAGCACAAGCGCATATCCAACATTTCAGAAGGCTCTATAAGGCAGGACGGTGGACCACCCAAAGATTTTCTTCTCGAAAATAATTAACCACACAATTGTTGAATTTTATTTTTTTTTATTGAAATTCCTAGACCCAGGCCCCACCTCAGCTGCATTAATAACCCATAGATTGCCTGAAAGACACAGCCTGGAGTTGGCTGATGCACGAGTACACACCCTGGCTTCACAATCCACCCCCAAAAAATGCAATTTTTTTTTTAAATTGTCTGACAAAATACCTTTTTGTTAAAACAAGCGCATATACAGCAGTTCAGAAGACTCTATAATGCAGGACGGTGGACCACCCAAAGACATTCTTCTCTAATATAATAAACCACACAATATGTTCAATTTTTTTAAATAATTGAAATTCCAAGACCAAGGCCCCACCTCTGCTGCATCAGTAACCCATTTATTGCCTAACGGACACAGACTGGAGTTGACTGATGCACGACTACACACTACACACCCGTCACCCGGGCTTCACAATCCACCCCAAAAAAACGCAAAATTTTATTGAAATTGTCTGACAAAATACCTTTTTTTTTTAAAACAAGCGCATAAAACAGCAGTTCAGAAGACTCTATAATGCAGGATGGTGGACCACCAAAAGAAATTCTTCTCAAAAATAATAAACCACACAATGTTTGAAATATGGTTAAAAAAATTATTACATGTGTGTAAGCGCATCTGTCTCCAAAAAATCAGATGACAAAAGGATTCTAATTGCCAAAAATGATTAAGCAGAGTTAATCCCTCTCCATCTATTATTATTTTTTTTTTCATTAAAAAATCACACGCAACAAGCGTTCCGTTGTGTAACGGTTAGCATTCTGCAAAATTCAATTTGATTACTGATAAAATTATCAGTAAATTTAACAATAACACTACCCAAGAGTGTTTAATTACCCCATACATTGCACAAGGAGCAGTCAGGAGTAGGCCTCAGCAGTACCCAAGAGGCTTTAATAACCCCTTACCTTGCCCGATCAATTGCGAGATCGAGCAATAACAGGTGTGTTATGGCCTCAGATGTCCTGGGCCGCACTAGCGCTCCACTGAATGGATTAGCGTGTCTCTATCTTTTAAGGACAGGTGCGTGTTGCACGCTGAAACCAGTTCGTGATAGGGATCTGTGATTGCAATTATTTAACCTTAAAACGCGGAATTACCAGTAAGTGAGGGTCATAAGCTGGCGTTGATTAAGTCCCTGCCCTTTGTACACACTGCCCGTCGCTATAAGCGATTGGATTAGTTAGTGAGTTGGTTAGTGAGGTCCTCGGATTGGCCCAGGCGGGGTAGGAGAAGGCCCTGGCAGAGCGCCGAGAATTTAACGATCATTGTTGAAATTTGCATTAAGCATGTATTAAACTACTGCTAAACATCCAAAAATGTAAGGCCCAAGGCCAGAGGCACTGGGGAGGCAAGTAGTTCCTGAAAGACACAGAATGAGTCCGGAGCATGCATTTGCAGTACCCAAGAGGTTTTCATAACCCCTTACATTTAAAGATCAATGTTTACATTTGCATTAAGTATGTATTTAGCTACTGCTAAACTTCAAAAAATTATAGGCCCAAGGCCTGAGGCACCAGGGAGGCAAGTAGTTTGTGAGAGACACAGAATGAGTCTGGAGCAGTCATTAGCAGTACCCAAGAGGGTTTCATAACCTCTTACATTTAAAGATCAATGTTGACATTTGCATTAAGCATGTATTTAGCTACTGCTAAACTTCTAAAAATGATAGGCCCAAGGCCAGAAGCATCAGTTTTCCCCATATTAGGATCATAGTTGTCCCCCAGATTAGGCAGCATAGATGTCCCCCAGATTAGGAGCATACTTGTCCCCCAGATTAGGCAGCATAGATGTCCCCCAGATTAGGCAGCATAGATGTCCCCCAGATTAGGAGCATACTTGTCCCCCAGAGTAGGCAGCATAGATGTCACCCAGATTAGGAGCATACTTGTCCCCCAGTTTAGGCATCATAGATGACCCCCAGATTAGGAGCATACTTGTCCCCCAGATTAGGCAGCATAGATGTCACCCAGATTAGGCAGCATAGATGTCCCCCAGATTAGGAGCATACTTGTCCCCCAGAGTAGGCAGCATAGATGTCACCCAGATTAGGCAGCATAGATGTCCCCCAGATTAGGCAGCATAGATGTCCACCAGATTAGGAGCTTAGTTGTCCCCCAGTTTAAGAGCATAGTTGTCCCCCAGATTAGGCAGCATAGATGTCACCCAGATTAGGCAGCATAGATGTCCCCCAGATTAGGAGCATACTTGTCCCCCAGAGTAGGCAGCATAGATGTCACCCATATTAGGCAGCATAGATGTCCCCCAGATTAGGAGCATAGTTGTCCCCCAGATTAGGCAGCATAGATGTCACCCAGATTAGGCAGCATAGATGTCCCCCAAATTAGGAGCATAGTTGTCCCCCAGATTAGGCAGCATAGATGTCCCCCAGATTAGACAGCATAGATGTCACCCAGATTAGGCAGCATAGATGTCCCCCAGATTAGGAGCATCCTTGTCCCCCAGAGTAGGCAGCATAGATGTCCCCCAGATTAGGAGCATACTTGTCCCCCAGATTAGGCATCATAGATGTCCACCAAATTAGGAGCATAGTTGTCCCCCAGATTAGGAGCATAGTTGTCCCCCAGATTAGGCAGCATAGATGTCACCCAGATTAGGCAGCATAGATATCCCCCAGATTAAGCAGCATAGATGTCCCCCAGATTAGGCAGCATAGATGTCCCCCAGATTAGGCAGCATAGATGTCCACCAGATTAGGCAGCATAGTTGTCCCCCAATCAGCGCGGGCCGGTCAGAGCCAATAAAAGGGCTGTATGTGGCAAGCGGGCCGTACAATGCCCAGGTCTGCCCCAGAGGGTTTCATAACCAACCACAATAGAGAAAATGTTGTTGTAGGAGCATGGTCAATCTACTCAGACCTATCTGTCATTGGTGGCTGGAAATCCTGCCTGATCCATCCCTGATTCATCTTGACAAACGTCAGTCTCTCCACATTTTTAGTGGACAGACGAGTTCGCCTTGGGGTGACTATGGCCCCAGCCGCACTAAACACCCGGTCTGATGGCACACTTCTGGCCGGGCAGGACAGCTTTTCCAGGGCAAACTCTGCTAGTTGCGGCCATAAATCGAGTTTGGCTGCCCAGAAGTCCAGCGGATCTTCAACGGTTGTTGGCAGGGTCATGTTGAGGGAAGCCACCACCTGCTGGTTCAGGTCCTGCTCCATGTCCACCTGCTGCTGATGAGTAGCTTCACTATGTGGCTGAAGGAAGCTACTCATCAGCGACTGTAGACTCAGGTTGCTGCTGATTGAGCCAGTACTGCTCCTGCCACCCCTCCCCTCCCCAGCAGCCGTGGCAGTGGGGAGTGAGCGCAGAGGGCCCCCAGAGTCAGACCTGTGAGTGGATGGACCATGTGGGCGATAGGCATCGGCCAACCGACTACGTAGAAACTCCTTGAAGTAGGTCAGTTTGTCCTCCCTCTCAGTGGGTGTAAAAAGGCCCCCATTCTGGGTCGGTAGCGAGGGTCTAATAAGGTGGAGATCCAGAAGTCATCGTGCTGACAAATTTTGACAATTCGGGGGTCACTACGCAAGCAACTCAGCATGCATCGTGCCATTTGTGACAGTGAGTCGCTGGGACTACCTGCCTCCATCTCCACTGCATACTGCCACGGTGTGTCTGGGTCCTCTGTCTCGCCTCCCTCATAATAACCCTCCAGCTCCTCTGGCTGCTCCTCCTCTCCTGTCCAATGACCAGAAACACCGGCCATCTCATCCACCGTAAACTGTGCTCCACTCTGCCCCTCATCATCCTCCTCCAGTTCATCCCCCACAGGACTCATCTAGCCTTCTTATGTAGGCGCAACATCTCCATTGCCGTGACCAGCCATGTTTTCAATCATTTTTTAGAGTAAATGTAGGAGTGGAATTACGTCGTTCATGGTGTAATTCGAGCGACTAACAAAAAATGTGGCTTCCTCAAAGGGCCTCAGCAAACAACAGGTGTCACGTGTGAGCTGCCACTCATTCACATTGAAGTTACACAGGGGAGTACTCCTATCTTCTTGTATCATCAAAAAATCCATGATGGCTTTTCTTTGTTCGTATAGTCTGTCCAACATATGAAGGGTGGAATTCCAACGTGTGGCAATGTCACAAATGAGACAATGTTGTGGGATACCGTTCTGATGCTGCAGCTCAAGCAAAGTGTGCTTGGCGGTGTACGAGTGGCTGAAGTGCATGCACAGTTTCCTTGCCATTGTCAGGATGTCTTGCAAATGGGGTGAAGACTTGATGAACTTCTTGACAACCAGATTCAACACGTGTGCCATGCAGGGCGAATGGTTCAGACTTCCTTGTCGCAGCGCGGCCACAATGTTCTTCCCATTGTCGGTCACCATGGTTCCCATTTCCAGATTTCGTGGAGTAAGCCATACTCGGATTTCTTCCCTAATGAACTTTGACACCGCTGTGCCCTACACACGTGGTATGATGAAGGGCCACCGAGATTTGGACGTGCAGTGGAGGCCGAGGACCCGGGGGAGGAGGAGGAGGTGGCGCACACTGTAAAAGGACCAACTGCCTGGGAGCGAGAGGGTGGAGGAGGAAGCGGTGTGACCTGTCCAAGTTGCTGTTGTGGCTATCACAGGAACAACATTTAGCCAGTGGGCCATAAAAGACATGTATTGTCCCTGCCCGTAGTTACAGCTCCACACGTCGGCGCTGCCGTGCACTTTTGAACACACCGACAGGCTCAAGGACTGGCCCACCTTCTCTTGTACAAACTTATGCAGGGCTGATACTGCCTTCTTCGCAAAGAAATGACGGCTTGGGACTCTCCACCTCGGCTTGGCACAAGCCATCAATTCCCTGAGAGCTGCAGAGTCCACCAGTTGGAAAGGGAGGGACTGCAACACCAGAAACTTGGACAGGAGCACATTCAGCTTCTGTGCCGTTGGATGAGTGGGCGTATACTGTTGTCTCTTGGACATGGCTTCGCCGATCGATTGTTGGCGGAATGGCTGACTGCGAGCGGAAGAAGCAGGAGCGCAAGAAGGAGGGTTTGACACAATGCTCCCTTCGGCTGAGGTGGTGGAGCCTTGGCTGGATGAAGGAGGGAGCGTATGGCCACTGGTTGATGTGGCAGGCTGGACCACTACATCGGAGCCACGGTTATCCCAGGCTTCTTTATGGTGGCGAATCATGTGTTGACGCTGGGCCGTGGTGCCGAGATTGGGACCCTGGCCACGCTTCACTTTCTGCCGACAGATTTTGCATGTGACTACGCTAAGGTCCTCCGGATTCTTTATGAAGAACTACCACATTGCAGAGTAGCTGATTTTCCCACCCGCAGTCTGCACTATTTCACTGCTATTGGCGCGTCTCCAGGAACCCCTGTTCCACTACCTCCCTGAATGGTAGCTTGCCGCGAAGCAGGTGGTCTCCCCTGGCATGTTTGGCTCCTGAATTTCCACTACTGCCACCACCACGCTGATTGCCAACCGTGCTACCGCCTTGCTGCCTCATAGACAAAGAGCAAATCTCTTCTCCTGATGATGATGAAGCCCCGAATTCTGCACCCGGCTCCCAATTGCGATCGGCATCATCATCATCAAAAGATGTGTGCACGTCACTGATGTCCTCCTCGTGTTCCACAACAGTGTCTGCTCAGGACCCTGAATAATTGAAACACTGCCTCCCACGTCACTCTCCGCATCACTACTTGCTCGCTTTGCGGAGCAAGCGACGCATGTCTCCTCACATTCTTGGCTGCCCATTAGCTGCTGTCTGTCCCCTATTGGATCATCCTCAGTAAATAGTGGAGCTGAACCCAAAGCATGAGATACTTCTTTGGGAGAGGGAACAGCATAGGACATAGGCAATGGGATTACGGGGACTGCTCTCGGGCCATGCCAACCGAGGGTTGTGTCTGAGGAACCCACCGACTCTTGACTGGGGTTGTCACATGTCGCTTGTGATGATGGGGATGAGTGTGCAAACCAATTGATGGGGAGAGATGGGTCGACGACACGACCGCTGGGTGTTAACAGGAGCTCAGGCCTATTGCTGCGACTCCTGCTGCCACTCGCCCCAAGTCTGCTGCCAACTCTGCCTGACGTATGTAGGCCTCTGCCCCTTCTCTATGCACGTCCTGGCACTTCCCTGCTTGACATACTTAGTGCGCTTATGAGGGTATAAAACAGCAGCAGGCGATTACTTACGGCTGTCCTATTCTAGACAGAATAACAGTTACTAAATAGTACACTTCTTTGTTGTATGTATGCCCTTTGCAATGATGAGCGCACTGGTATGTGTATTTCTACGCAGAAAAAAAACTTTTTTTTTTTATAAATACACCAGCAGGTGTATACTAATGTGTGGAATAGCACTGAATTTAGCACAGAGACAGAATAACAGGTAGTAAATAGTGCACTACTTGGTTCTATCTATGCCCTTTGCAATTGCTATTTGCTTGTATGTATGGCCTTTGCAATGATAAGGCCACTGTTAAGCGTATTTGTTCGCAGGAAATACTTTTTTTTCTTTCATACACCGGCAGGTGTATAACGTGTGGTATAACACTGAATTTAGCACAGAGACAGAAAAAAGGGTAGTATATGGCACGCTATTTGCTTGTATGGCACTGTTAAGCGTATTTGTACGCAGGAAAAACTTTTATTTTTCTTTCATACACCGGCAGGTGTAAAACGTGTGGTATAACACTGAATTAAGCACAGAGACAGAAAAAAAGGTAGTATATGGCACGCTATTTGCTTGTATTTAGGCCCTTTGCAATGATAAGGCCACTGTTAAGCGTGTTTGTACGCAGGAAAAAGTTTTTTCTTTCTTTCATACACCGGCAGGTGTATAACGTGTGGTATAACACTGAATTTAGCACAGAGACAGAGTAACAAGTGAAAAATGGTAAAAAGGCACTAAAGTCCACACTAATATGACTTATTTCTGAACAGCAGCAGGACCCAACAGTGCAGCACCACAAAAAAAAAAATCCAGGGATTAAACCCTAAATTGTACTCTGTCACACAATTCTGAGCAGCAGAAGATTTGTGGAGCAAATAAAAATAAACTCAATTGGGCTGAAAAATGAGGAGATAAGATGCTTCAGAAAGATCCTTATCAGTGTAACAGCACAGCACTCTGCACTCCTGCCTTTCCCTAATGCTGATGTGACTAGCAGTTGCAGTGTAACGCTGTGGTATGAGCTATTCACACACAAGCAGTCCCGTCCTCTCCATCTGAGTGCATAGATGAAATAAAAGGCAAGATGGCCGCCGATTATATAGGGGCTGTGACATCACAGGGGTCAGTGAACACTGATAGGCTGCATCTCACATGTGGTTCAGGGTCAGCCCGCCTAACTTCATTCCCGCAGCTGTTTCCTGCCCTCCCATAATCCCCTGCCCCATGTACTCACATGTGGATCTGCTATCTTAGGTCTCCAATAGCCTGGAACGCTGTAAAAGGGAGTTTAATGAAGCGATTTGCGCGATAGAATCGCGGCGATATTCGTATTCGTTGCAAATTGAATTTTTCAGGAAATTTGTAACAAATTCGGGTTCATCAACTTCGATTCGCTCATCTCTAATAGTATTATATTTAGAGGGTGCAGTGTGTGATAGTATTATATTTAGAGGGTGCAGTGTGTGATAGTATTATATTTAGAGGGTGCAGTGTGTGATAGTATTATATTTAGAGGATGCAGTGTGTGATAGTATTATATTCAGTGGGTACAGTGTGTCATAGTATTATATTTAGAGGGTGCAGTGTGTGATAGTATTATATTCAGTGGGTACAGTGTGTGATAGTATTATATTTAGATGGTGCAGTGTGTGATAGTATTATATTCAGTGGGTACAGTGTGTGATAGTATTATATTTAGAGGGTGCAGTGTGTGATAGTATTATATTTAGAGGATGCAGTGTGTGATAGTATTATATTCAGTGGGTACAGTGTGTGATAGTATTATATTTAGAGGCTGCAGTGTGTAATAGTATTATATTTAGAGGGCGCTGTGTGTGGTAGTATTATATTCAGAGGGTGCAGTGTGTGCTAGTATTATATTTAGAGGATGCAGTGTGTGATAGTATTATATTCAGTGTGTACAGTGTGTGATAGTATTATATTTAGAGGGTGCAGTGTGTGATAGTATTATATTCAGAGAGTGAAACTAAAAACAGTGTACCATCCTATGTATTTTCGGTTTTAAAAATGTGGCTCTCAAAATAAATTTCAATCGTGGTTTTGGCAAGATTTGGCTCAGTTGGAAAAAAAAAGGTTGCCCACCACAGTGCAAATCACATTAGGTGTGACAGTTGTGCAAATAAAAAAAATTTAAAAAAAACTTTTTTGGCTGTTAAATAAAATCAGTCGTCACTGTCAGTTCACGTCACAGTAGCCATTTTTTTTTGCCTGCAGGGCAAATTGTGTCACCCTAGTGCAAATCACATTAGGAGTGACAGTTGTGCAAATAAAAAAAAAAAACTAAACACCTTTTTTGGCTGTTAAATAAAATCAGTTGTCACTGTCAGTTCACGACACAGTTGCCATTTTTCTTTGCCTGCAGGGCAAATTGTGTCACCCTAGTGCAAATCACATTAGGTGTGACAGTTGTGCAAATTTAACAAAAAAAATGACAGGCAGAGGAAGGCCACCCCGCAGGGGCCGTCGTGGTGCTGGGATTCCCTTTGGCCCTAGAATGGCCAGTGTTCAGAGGCCACGTACCCTGAACCCCCAAAGTTCTGAGGACTTAGTTGACTGGCTATCACAAGACACCCAATCTACTCCAGCTTCCGATCAGAACCTTGACGCACCGTCCTTCTCCTCCTCTAGCTTAGCTTTGGGCACTTCTCATGCTACCACTTCCCCGCCTGCCGCCACCACCAACACCAGCACCACAGCAGCTTTACTTGATCCGTCAGAGGAGTTATTTACACATCAGTTTGAAGACATGAGTGATGCGCAACCATTATTGCCAGAGGATGAAGTTAACAGGGATATATCTCAGTCAGGCAGCGTTACACACATGGACATACGGTGTGATGATGATGTTGTACCCGCTGCTGCTTCCTTTCTTGAGGTGTCAGATAGTGGTGAAGGTGTTGATGATGACGATGTGTCCGTGGATGCCACGTGGGTGCCCGCTAGAAGAAAAGAAGAGGGGGAAAGTTCAGATGGGGAGACAGAGAGGAGGATGAGACGAGTTGGAAGCAGGGGTAGGTCGTCGCAAGGAGCTAGTGGCACAGTCAGACAGCATGCGTCGGCACCCGAGGTCAGCCAGATGGGACGCCAATCAACGCATGCTGTTGCCACCACCAGAATACCATCATCGAAGAGCTCATCAGTGTGGCATTTTTTTTGTGTGTCTGCCTCTGACAACAGCGAGGCCATTTGCAACCTGTGCCAGAAGAAACTGAGTCGTAGGATGTCCAACACCCACCTAGGCACAACTGCTTTGCGAAGGCACATGATGTCACATCAAAAACGCCTATGGGATGAACACGTCAATACAAGCAGCACACAAAGTCAAAGCCGCCATCCTCCTCCTGGTCCAGCATCTTGAGCCAGGTCAACCACTGCTGCCCTCCATGCCCCCTCTCAACCATCCGCCTCTCCATTTCTCGCCTTGAGCAGTTCCTGCTCATCTGCCCACAGTCAGGTGTCTGTCAAGGAGAAGTTTGAGCGCAAGAAGACATTGTCTCAAAATCATCCCCTAGCCCGGCGTCTGACAGCTGGCTTGTTGGAACTGCTAGCTTTTACCATACAAGCTGGTGGAGTCTGAGGCCTTTGTAGTCATTGGGACACCGCAGTGGAAGGTACCCGGCCTTTGCACAAAAGGCAATCCCCAACCTTTAGTCCATTGTGCAAAAGGAAATTATGGCATGTCTGGCACACAGTGTAGGGGCAAGGGTCCATCTGACCACTGATACCTGGTCTGCAAAACATGGTCAGGGCAGGTATATCACCTACACTGCGCATTGGGTAAACCTGGTGACGGCTGCCAAGCATGGAATGCGTGGCTCTGCAGAGGAGCTGGTGACACCGACAAGACTTGCAGGCAGGCCTGCTGCCACCTCCTCTACTCCTCCTACTCCATCCTCTTCCATAACCTCCTCGGCCGAGTCCTCTTCCACTGCTGTGTCTTGCTCCACATCACCGGCACCCCCCCCCCCAGCTCCCCAGGTGCTATTCCACATCCCGTATACGGCAGTGTCACGCCATCTTGGGGTTAACTTGCCTCAAGAGTACTAACTATTACACAAAGGAACGCTTGTTGCGTGTGATTTTTTAACTTAAATTTTCAAAAGTAAAATATAGAGAGGGTGGAACTCTGTTTCTTTATTTGATGAAAAATTTTATTTAGAAAATAATTTCTTTGTCTGTGTCTCCATCCTGCATTATAGAGTCTTCTGGACTCTTGGATATGCGCTTGTTCTTATATTTCAGCCATGTGTACATGCCTCATTTTTGTGGCCTCTGGTGCTGCACTTTTTCTGCTGTTGCAATTTTTGTGGCTGCTGCTTTCATCTTGATTTGATGAAAAATTTTATTTTGAAAAGGATTTCTCTGTTATTTTCACCGTCATGCATCATAGAGTCTTCTGGACTTTCTGATAATTTCTGATAATATGCGCTTGTTCTTATATTTCAGCCATGTGTACATGCCTAATTTTTCTGGCCTCTGGTGCTGCACTTTTTATGCTGCCGCAATTTTTCTGGGTGCTGCTACAGGTGCGGCTGCAACAATACCAAATTTTTGAGCCATGTGTACATGCCTAATTTTTCTGGTACTCTCTGCTTACATCTCTGCCCATTTTAGCAACCGTGCATATTAGATGTATGGTAAGGGTAGCATGGTGGCTCAGAGGTTAGCACTGCTGACTTGCAGCGCTGGGGCCTTGGGTTCAAATCCCACTTTGTGCTGTCTAATATGGGGGGGATCTAAATATGTGCTGCCTAAAGGGGGGATCTAACTATGTGCTGCCTAAAGGGAGGCTCTAACTATTGCTGCCTAATATGGGGGAATCTATGTGCTGTATAAAGGGGGGATCTAACTATGTGATGCCTAAAGGGGGGCTCTATGTGCTGCCTAATGGGGGCAAAAGCACATTATTCCAAACCATTTAGGAATGTTAGGCGATTTATGCCCTTTATGGATTAAAACCAGACTCTGCATCAACTATGTAATTTTCCATGGGACTTTTGCCATGGATTCTACTCCGGCACGCCACAGTCCAGGTGTTAGTCCCCTTGAAACAACTTTTAAATCCCTATTGTGGCCAGAAAGAGTTCCTGTGGGTTCTAAAATTCGCCTGCCCATTGAAGTCAAGGGCGGTTCGCGACATCACTACTGACAGGACAGTGACTTCAGCTTACTTGCACTTGACTTGAGGCTGCAGGACTTGACTTGAGGCTGCAGAACTTGACTTGAGGCTGCAGGACTTGACTTGAGGCCTCCCCTACTCTGGACACACACACTAGGCACGGCTTTCCTGGACCTCAGCAGGAAGCAAGAGAGAGAAGCTAGTTCCACCCATGGTTTATATGGGGTAGACTAGCAGGGAGCCCATAGGTCATCTTTGAGGTCAGCTGGTCACTAGTACCTCCTGGGTAACAATCACATGGTACATTTATTAAAGGTACAACACACAATAAAATGCATAACATATTTACATGGCTCTTATCAGGATTGGATCATTCCTTCTCCTGGAACCCGGGCATAGCAGCAGTTCCTCTTCACATTGGTATGCAAATTTTCCATTCGCTCAAGATGAGCGGCCACTACCTGAGGGCGATCTACACCCAGTAACAGCTTCACTCTTATTTCCCAAACTGTTTTTGGGGTAACACGCGAGGCGCCTCCGTTGGTCTCTTTTTTCCTTCCATTTTCAACTGTTGCAAGTAGATAGTTCCCACTGCTTACCACTTTCTGCTTTACTGGCCATAGCATGTTGGGAAATGTAACTTATTTATTATTATAAATATTAGTAGTAGTATTAGTATTTGTCTTTTTGTAAAAAAAAAAAGCTTCCACTAACAGATACAAAAAAAAACAAAAAACATTCCATTTCTAGGCCTTCAAGCAATCAGTTAATGGACTATTCCCCTACATCACCCCCACAGGGCATATGAGGCATTACACATTTCCATTTCAATAGGCTGTCAGTGTAATACATGAATAGTGTTGAGCGGCATAGGCCATATTCGAATTTGCGAATATTCGCGAATGTATGGACGAATATTCGTCATATATTCGCGAATATTCGCATATTCGTAATATTTTCGTTTTATTTTTGCATATGCGCAAATTCGCATATGCGAAAATTAATAGATGTGAAAATTAGCATATACAAGAATTAGCATAAGCGAAAATTAGCACATGCAAATTTTCGCATATGCAAATATTCGCATATGCGAACATTCGCACATGCAAATTTTCGCATATGCGAAACTTCGCACACCAGTCTCGCACAGTAGTATTAGAGCCTTCTTTACACCACACAAGCTGGAAGCAGAGAGGGATGATCACTGTGATGTGTGCTGTGACATAAAAAAAAAAAATATTCGTAATTATGAATATATAGTGCTATATTCGCGAATATTCGCGAATTCGCGAATATGCGATATTTGCGAATAAAATTCGCATTGCGAATATTCGCGAGCAACACTATACATGAACCCATTCCCTCCAGAAGTGGAAAGAAAATTGTGGCTTTATTTTGCTTTAAATAGGGGATCCTCTTTTAGATATGACATCCTTTCTATAGTATTTGAAAAGAAGGTTTTCTGAACCAGACAGCCGCTTTAACAAATGTATGTGTTAATAGTTTAATACAACTGTCTCTTTTTCTGGCATCTGACAGGATGGCAAATCTTTTTTGTAATATTAAATATCAGCATGGATAACCATAATGCAAAATAAAAAAGAATTGGCAAAGCAACACCATTTTCATACTTAAGGAAAGGCAAATGAAATAACATTTTTAAGATTCTATTGTCAGCACAGCTGGCTATCAGAAAAGCTGAGGATTCTCTGTAGTCTAGCCAATAATGTTTTGCTGGCATACCAGAATTGGCTCTGTCTGCGGACATACACAGCATGCATTACTCCTAAGGCACTTAACCACATATGCTATACAAGGGAAATGTCTTTTCACCACTGCACGCGTCCAAGTTTTTGGTTCAGGTTTTAATTACTTTAACCACACCACATAAGTTGTGACCCTAGCTCCCTACATATTTAAGCAGCAAAATCCAAAAAAGCTTTGCTGTGCAGCTGTAGACCAACAACAATGCTAGAAAACCTCTATATGCAGATACTAAATTCACTTAATCTCATGGCAGAACATTGTGTTCAACAATGCCATTGGTCTTTTTCCCATGGCAGGTTTAGGCAAACATATTTTTCTTTCTTTAAAATTACATTTTGGAGTACGCCACCTGTTTTCTCTTACCACCCTATGATACTGTGTTGGACAGAAGACCTTTGTTAGCGCAAATAAGAGATATTTTTATTAATCTTTTTCTGGTTTCTATTCGTCTTTACCCCCAATACATATGCTGCCTTTAGCATATTTAAAGACTAAAAGGCTTGGGAATTATTGGCTGGACCCTATAGACACATAGATGTGATATGGATTGTTAGAGATAGATATAGATAAATAGGTTGATCAGTTCCATAGAAAATGTCTACTTGGATGTGCTTACTGAGATGCCAATATATAGAACAATAATAATAATAACTATATATATTCATCTAGATTGTTTAGCGAAACTTTAACGAATAAAGGCATTTTAGCTTAGTTGATAGATTACAGAGATTATTTATTTGTGACTTTGTCTTTTTTGTTGTATTGCATTTTGCTTACGTAAATCCCTTTCCAATGAATTGTCTATTATTGCCTACTCCTCATCATTTAAAATAAAGTTGTTAAAAAATTTTTTTTTAAACCACTCTGCTGGTGCTGTTGTGCATTTTGGCAATTAAATTACTATTTTGAGTTCATAGCAGTGATTGTTATGTTTTCTGTCATTTGGCAGTTTCTGTGTTGATACATATGCAGACATGTGCGGATGCCTTGGTGGTCAGTATTCATATTTGGTTAAAGGGATTATCCAACATATGGTAACTTTAGTATATACCTGTCAGACAGTATTGGACATGCTTAGCAAGGATTTGTGATTGTTTTGGTGGTAAATGGCCGTGTCATTAGTCCCACATAATGGGGCTGTCTTGTTAGAGTGAGCTCACTATTTCCTGTTTGTGTTCCCTCTCTAACTACAATCCCCAGGATCCCTTGTTTCCAGGTAGGAGGTGACTTATCTCCCTCCCATACACCAGTCATCCCACACATTGCAGCACAGCAAGGCTCCCTTCCTGTGATTGAAACTGCAATTCCCTGCAGCCCTGTGGAGAAAGATCTTCTTCCCACCTAGTTCTACCCATTGAAGCACTGCCATATGCCGTGCTTCCCACATAGGAATTGCGAGACCATCCATCAAACACAGGTACAGAAACTATATTATAAATTACACTAACTTTACAGCCCCTATAGCACAGTCAAATAAAAAAATTATGGAATAACCCTTAAACCCCTTAGGGACACACAGCATACATGGGAGTCCTGTAAGTGTTAAGGGACTATGAAGCACAGTAAGCACTGACTGATATCAGCACCTGGAACAGCTGGAACTCAACAGATAATTCCATAGATCTGTAATCATACTGATGTTCAACATAAACCCTTTAGATTCCACGATCAAAGTTGATTGTGGCATCTAAAAGTTAAAAAGATAGATGCTGGTGGTTTCAGGTAGCTGATCGGGACCTACTTGGCAAACTTTCAGTGTCCCGATCAGCTAAGATGGCGGTCTGAGACTCTCTGCTCACCTCCATGCTGCTCCGAGGCTCTCTCCATATAGAGTCTAGCTTACATAGAATGTAGTAGTAAAGCACTGCTAACACTGATCAGTGCTATTCTATGGCATAGCATAGCAATCGCAAGATTGCATGCAAAATTCTCCTATAAAGACTAAAAAAAGGTGAATAAAATTATTTGAAAAATGTTTTTACAAATACGCACCATCACGTATTTGTAAAATGTAAAATCTCTTCCCTTTCCGATTTTCAAACAAAAAAATGTAAACATAACCATATTTGGTTTTGCCGCATGCAGATGATGAGTACTATGTGACCCTGATGGCCCAATGAGAAGCCTCCTAGCTAGGCCATATATAGTATAAGGGGAGGAGTTATTCAGTTAAGTGGAGAATAGAGAGAGTGTGTGTTCTGAGTTCAGAGCTCAATGGGAGCTGCAGTGTGGATAGGAGTCAGCAGTAGTGGGAGGTGATTCAAGAGAAGCCAAAAGGAAATCTTCAAGCGAGTGACCATGCCATTCTACAAGGGCAGATATAAAAGTAAGAACAGGGCAATGATAAGCACAGTTACTTATTTATTTATTTAAGTAAAAGAAAAACAAAATGTATAAATTGGGTATATTTGTAATTGCATTTACCTACAAAATACAGATAACGTCATTTTTACCATAAAGTGCACCGTGTGGAAATGAACTGATCGTGGGAGGGTCCCCCCCCCCCCGCAATCACCACGGCGGGACCCGCCGCTCAGTGGGGAGCGCGTGCTGAAGCTGACACGGGCTTCATTCATTCCTATCAGAGTGCGGAAAAGACCAGAGTACAGCATTCATGAATAATCGGCGCTCTCGTGGGAATGAATGGAGGGTGTAGCGTCTACCAGTAGACGTGACATGATCCTCAGTGAGAGTGCAGGTGTCATACCCCAGAAATCGTGAGGGTCCCAGCACTCAGACCCCCTGCGATCAGCTACTTATCCCCTACGCCCAAGGCTTCTGTGACCGTAACGCTGCAGCACTGGCACGGAGATCGTGGGGGAGTCCCAGTGGCCCCCCCCCCAATATGTCTAGGGGCAGTGTACCCCTTTAAAGCTCCATGATGAAGGAAAAGACTGGCAGTTAACTGCCTTTTGTGATGTCATGTCAATAGTGATAACATCATCCAGGAGCTGCCATGGACATAGGATTGCTTGTTGTCTGTGGTGGGGAAAGGGTGTAAAAGGAGCATCAGTTCATGTAATGATGTCATAGCAGTGCTTACATACTATAATGGTGATTGCATATTAATACTCAGTAACATTTAACTGTGTTCTATTTAACCCTTTGAGAACACAGCCAATTTTGCATTCTTGTTTTTCCTGCTAGCCTTTTAAGAGCCATAACTCTTAGATTTTTCCATCCACAGATCCATACGGGGCTTGGTTTTTGGGTGACCAATTGTACTAAGTGTATTTTTTTTTTTTTGAGGGGGGGGGGCATGTTCCAATGAAAACCATTTCCAGGTTAACATGCTTTTTTTTATTACTGTACTGCTTAAAAAAGTAAAATTTTTGACCAAAATAGGTAAGCTTAAAATCACCCTATTCTGACACCTATAACCTTTCATTTTTCCATTTAAGGGGCATTTTTTTCACCATGATCTGTAATTTTCATCAGTACCACTTTTGTGTATATAAACTGCTCAAAAAAATAAAGAACACTAAGATAACACATCCTAGATCTGAATGAATGAACTAATCGTATGAAATACTTTCGTCTTTGCATAGTTGAATGTGCTGACAACAAAATCACACAAACATTTTCAATGGAAATCAAATTTATCAACCCATGGAGGTCTGGATATGGAGTCACACTCAAAATCAAAGTGGAAAACCACACTACGGGCTGATCCAACTTTGATGTAATGTCCTTAAAACAAGTCAAAATTAGGTTCAGTAGTGTGTGTGGCCTCCACGTGCCCGTATGACCTCCCTAAAATGCCTGGGCATGCTCCTGATGAGGTGGTGGATGGTCTCCTGAGGTATGTCCTCCCAGACCTGGACTAAAGCATCAGACAACTCTTGGACAGTCTGTGGTGCAACGTGGCGTTGGTGGATGGAGCAAGACATGATGTCCCATCTGGGGAACGGGCGGACCAGACCATGGCATCAATGCCTTCCTCTTGCTGATTGCTGACACACTCCAGCCACATGAGGTCTAGCATTGTCTTGCATTAGGAGGAACCCAGGGCCAAGCACACCAGCATATGGTCTCACAAGGGGTCTGAGGATCTCATCTCGGTACCTAATGGCAGTCAGACTACCTCTGCCAAGCACATGGAGGGCTGTGCGGCTGCCCCAAAGAAATGCCACCCCCCACCATTACTGACCAACCGCCAAACTGGTCATACTGGAGAATGTTGCAGGCAGCAGAACGTTCTCCACGGCGTCTCCAGACTCTTTCAAGCCTGTTACATGTTCTCAGTGTGAACCTGCTTTCATTTGTGAAAAGCACAGGGCACCAGTGGCGAATTCGCCAATCTTGGTGTTCTCTGGCAAATGCCAAACGTCCTACACGGTGTTGGGCTTTAAGCACAACCCCAACCTGTGGACGTCGGGACCTCATACCACCATCATGAAGTCTGTTTCTGACCGTTTGAGTGGACACATGCACATTTGTGGCCTGCTGGAGGTAATTTTGCAGGGCTCTGGCAGTGCTCCTCCTTGCACAAAGGCGGAGGTAGCGGTCCTGCTGCTGGGTTGTTGCCCTCCTACGGCCCCCTCCATGTCTCCTGATGTACTGGCCTGTCTCCTGGTAGCATCTCCATGCTCTGGACACTACGCTGACAGACACAGCAAATCTTCTTGCCATAGCTTGCATTAATGTGCCATCCAGGATGAGCTGCACTACCTGTGCCACTTGTGTGGGTTGTAGACTCCGTCTCATGCTACCACTAGAGTGAAAGCACCACCAGCATCCAAAAGTGACCAAACATCAGCCAGGCAGCATAGGAACTGAGAAGTGGTCTGTGGTCACCACCTGCAGAACCACTCATTTATTGGGGGTGTCTTGCTAATAGCCTATAATTTCCACCTGTTGTCTGTTCCATTTGCACAACAGCATGTGAAATTGATTGTCAATCAGTGTTGCTTCCTGAGTGGACAGTGTGATTTCACAGAAGTGTGATTGACTTGGAGTTACATTGTGTTGTTTAAGTGTTCCCTTTATTTTTTTTTGACCAGTGTATGACTTTTTGATCACTTTTATTTAATTTTTACTGGGATGTGATGTAAGCAAAAACAGCAATTTTGGACTTTGGTATATCTTTTATGATTACACCTCTCACCGTATGGAATCATTAACATTATACCTTAATAATACGGACATTTACGCAAGCGGCAATACCAAATATTTTAAAAAAATGTTTAACTTTTCTTGTAAATTGGGAAAAGGGGGTGATTAAAATTTTTATAGGTGAAGGGCTTATTCACTATTAATTTATTATTTTCTATCTATATTACATTTTTTAAGCCCCTATAGATGGATATTAAAAGCAGTCTTTCGATTGTACTGATCAGTAACATTGTTGATCTACGTGTACAGCCTGCCTTTGTTGGCAGACTATAAAAGAAGACTCTCAAAGCTGCACAAAGCAATTGGGGAAACATCGGGTCCCCTTCTTCACTCATTGGACCTGTCACAGGTCACACTGTGGGTGGTCCAATAAGTGTAACTAAGCCCCTGCAAATACTTGAGATGCTATGATCACTATTAATCATGGCATCTAAAGGGTTAGTGGCAGGTATCAGCGTGATCATTTGCCATTAGTGGTGCTGTCAGCAGACAGGACCCACCATCTATGAAGCGAGAGCAACTCCTTTGCTTGATTCATAGTCGAAAGGACACTCAGGACATAAATATACGTCTTGATGTGTTAAAGGATACACAGATTTGTAAATGACTTCTGTTTAAAAATCTTAATCCTTCCGGTCTTTATCAGCTGCTGTATGCTCCACAGGAAGTTCTTTACTTTTTGAATTTCTTTTCTGTTTGACCTTAGTGCTCTCTGCTTACACCCCTATGTCAGGAACTGTCCAGAGAAGGAGCAAATCCCCATAGCAAACCTCTCCTGCTCTGGACAGTTCCTGACATGGACAGAGGTGTCAGCAGAGATCACCGTGGTCAGAGAGAAAAGAACAACTCAACTTTCTCTAGAGCATACAGCAGCTGATACGTACTGGAAGGATTAAGATTTTTAATAGAAGAAATTTTGCATACTGTTAGTAAAGTCTCCAAATTGTAAGAAAATGCTGAATTAAAGTAGTTCCTTGTTGCACAGAAGGAGCAGAAAGAGTTAAGTGAAAGTAAGAGGTAAAATGTAACATTTACAGCAGTGTTTTCCAAACAATGTTTCTCCGACTGTTGCAAAATTAGAACTCCTAGCATGCCCAGACAGCCAATGGCTGTTTGGGCATGCTGGGAGTAGTAGTTTTGGAACAGCTGGAGACACACTGTTCGGAAAACTCTAATTTACAATAACTTAGTTTGGTCCTAGTGTGATGACCAAAGTGAAAAATTTACAAATATAATAAACATTACTAAAAAAAATAAATAAACAAAAACAAGCTTGTTTAACAATTTGAGACATACAATCTGTGTAGTGTCCACTAGATGGCAATAGATCCATTCCATCACCTGCAACTAGACAAATGCAGAGCAATACTTTTCCTTGAACCTGTTCCTTCTCCTGACAGATATGATAGACCTTTTAGCGCTGACACCATGCGGATCAAAACATTATTTGTCCTTAGCTGAATATGATAGGCTTATTTTTAAGTATGTTAGAATTCTGAGAATTGGTGGGCACTGCAGCGGTTATAGAACGGTGGTCGCTCTGTGCATGAGGAGAGCCGGGGTGCCAGGCAGGAGATTGCAGGGGGTCTGAGCAGTCAGACTCCCCACGATCAGACACTTATCCTTTATTCTGCAGATAGGGGATGAGGAGTTCAGTACCGCAGTTCCCCTTTAACTTGGGTCTCAGAGGCTGTGTCTAGGATTTTGTCTGGCTGCTTATTTACAGGTTTAAAATGGAATAAAGGGTATAGGTGCACAGATCTCTTTGCATACTGTCTGTAATCCTTGCCTTGTTATGTCAGTTTTTGAATTTTTGGTAAGGATGGCACTTTTTTCATGAAGATCGGTCACGAATTGCTAAGTTTGAGTTTAAAGGGGTACTCCCGTGAAAAACTTTTTTTTTTTTTTTAAATCAACTGGTGCCAGAAAGTTAAACAGATTTGTAAATTACTTCTATTAAAAAATCTTAATCTTTCCAGTACAGGGTCTGTATACTACAGAGGAAATGGTTTTCTTTTTGGAACACAGAGCTCTCTGCTGACATCATTACCACAGTGCTCTCTGCTGACATCTCATTTAGGGACTGTCCAGAGCAGCATATGTTTGCTATTGGGATTTTCTCCTACTCTGGACAGTTCTTAAAACAGACAGAGATGTCAGCAGAGAGCACTGTGGTCATGATGTCAGCAGAGAGCTCTGTGTTCCAAAAAGAAAACCATTTCCTCTGTAGTATTCAGCAGCTAATAAGTACTAGAAGGATTAAGATTTTTTAATAGAAGTTATTTACAAATCTGTTTAACTTTCTGGCACCAGTTGATCTTAAAAAAAAGTTTTCCACGGGGGTACCCCTTTAAATCTCCATTTCGGCTACAATGGAGGTGATTAGTATGGTACTCCCTGAATCCGCCATCAATGTTCACTCTAAGTCTTTGTAGCTGAACAGTGAGGGACCTAGACACTCGTGGTCTGGATAGCAGGAGGTCAGGGCAGGTGGCACAGTAGCGTAGTCAGTAACATAGCAAATTGTCAGTAGGCAGGGGGCAAAAGAGCAAGGTCATGTCACAGAGCAAGAGTATGATACACGGCAAGGCAATACACAGGAATGCTTTCTCTAAGGCTCTAGGATAACAAAGATCTGGCAGGGAAGTATGGGAGGTGGAGGAATTTATCAATGAGCCATAGTGATGAGCGGCATTGCGCATATTCGAATTAGCGATATTTTGCAAGTATATAAATGAATATTCATCCTATATTCAAGAATTTCGCGTATTTGTTATATTCGCATATTCGCGTATTCGAGGAAGAAAACAGTGGGGGGTGGGCAACTTTACTATTGGTTGCTAGGGATGTTGTTGATAGCCTCTGTCAAGTATATTTGCATCATTCTAATTGGCCCAGAAGTGAAAAGAAGGAATATGCGGATATACACATATGCGGAAGAAAGTGAATATTCGTAATTTCTAATATATATTGAATATATTCGCAAATTTGCAATATTCGTGATGAAAATTCGAAATGTGGCACTAATGAGCCACAGGTGTCACTTCACTAATGGGTGGACTGGCTCTTTAAATCTTAAAGCCCCAGCATGCGCGTGCCCTAGGGGCCGGGGACGCGCGTGCCGGAGCAGAGAGGCAGAGGCAGGGGCAGGAGAAGCACCAGGTGAGTGACCAGCTGGGATGTGCATGTGGAAGCGTCCCGCGACACGAATCCCAGACCCGCCAGCAGCAGCAGGTAACGGGACCATGTGCTCAGGGCCAGCCTTTGTTACACATTGCGCCTCTGCACACAGACCACTCACCCCTTCACAGAGATAGCCTCTTCCCCTCTTGCACGTAAATAAAAGTAGCTCCATGGGCACATAGGCACTGGTCCTCTCCCACACATAGACACTGCCCTCCCCTGCACATACACATAGGTAGACAAAGAATTAAGCCCACTCGTCTGCAGATTTAAAAAAAAAAAATAATTCTGCTTTGTTGGGGTGCTTCAATCATCAAATGCCTGACTAGAGTAGAGATTGGAAGCTTGGACAGTGGCAGAGGAACAAGAAGATGAATACATTTGTGTATCTGAGCCAATCAAAGAGACTGGAGAATGGGGACACCGCACAACTGAAACAAATGGGCTTGATGCAAGAGTTGCCCCTTGCAGTGTCCTAACCATTGTCTGCAGCAGAGCTTTTAAAACTTTTCATGTTGATGACACCTTTTTAGGCCTGTATAGTTTCGTGACACGATCCTGTGTCATTTTATCCCCCCCCCTTGAATACCTCCTGTGCCATTTCATCACCCCACTTCATTACCACCTTCAACACTCCCATTTATCCTCCCCTATGTCATTTTTTACCCCTACCATCATCACCCCCTGTGCCATTTCATTCATTCCCTCTGCCTTGATCACCGCTGGTGCCAATTCATTCCCCCCTTGATCCTACCATGCCACTTCACCCCACTCCCCTTGTTCACCTCTGTGTCACTTCATTCATCCCTTATTGCCCCCTGTGCCACTTTATTCTCCTCCTTGATACCACACTGTGCCATCTTATCCCCCCAACCTTGCTCCCCCTCTTTTACTTCATTCTCCACCTTAATCCCACACTGTGTCACTTAATCCCTCCCTGCGCTATTTCATTCCCACCTGGCCTCAGACCAGCTCCATGCAGGTGTTGGCTCAGTGGTTCAGAAATGCTGGCAGCCTCCACATCTCACTGATTTAAAGTTGCTGCTGCGCTGGCTGCCAGTTCAAGATCAACATCACTGGCCAATGGCCACTTAAGAACAGTAACCAGTGGCAGCTGCTGCAGCCACACATTAACGACTCGCAAATGTGTAGCGGTACCAAGTTTGGAATGCACTGGTCTACAGCCAGACCTGGGGAGGGCACCTTTAAACTGTCACAGCTGCCTCTGACACTGGGCTATATGAGACCGGGAGCTGAGGATTAGGTGTAGCATGAGGGGTGTATGATGATCCCAGTGCTCAGTACAACACTTTCCTGGGATACTAGAACTCCATTGCTTGGAAGACCATTGCTACATTGGAGTGTGGCTCTCAGAAAACCCCTTTACCCCTTCCCGCTCTAAAGTTGGTCCCCTCCTTCCCCCCAGGATGTACCTATGCGTCCTGGGGGGAGGGGGGAACCAGCTTTGGTTTACTGTGATTTTGCTCCGTACTGGATATCAATATCAAAAGCCAGTGGTGGTAGCTAATAGCCTGCAGCAGTGATCACCATTGCAAGGCTCTTAACTCTTTACATCCCATCATCAAATTGAGGGAGTTGGGGGGCTAATCGGGACCACTGCGGGGTGATTGCAGGGTCTCGATAATCTTACATGATGGCCGGAGGGTCCCTACCAGCCTCCATGATGTCAGATCTTCTGTCTGCATCTCCAGGCTTCTTTGGCAACCTGGAGAAGCAGAGCACCGATAACACTGATCAATGCTATTAAACAGTGTTTGCTATCAAAAGATTGCAGATTATAGTCCTAATTGGGACAAAAAAAAATAGTGAATAGAATAATTAAAAAATATTGTTATAAATATGAATAAGCCCCTTCTCTAAAAATATAGTGTATATCACCCCACTATTTCCATTTTTCAAACAAAGTATGTTATACCGTTTAGGACACAAACTATTTAATTAATTAATGTATTTATTTTTCCTTTTTGATTTTTCCTCCTCGTCTTCTAAGAGCCATAACTATTTCATATTTCCAGCCACAGACCCATATGAGGGCTTGGTTTTTGCGCAACCAATTGTACTTTGTAATAACATCGCATATTTTACTCTGTAATGTGTAGTGAAACAAAAAAATACATATTATTTGTGTGGGGAATTAAAAAAAAAAAAAAAAAAACGTTTTCACGCTGTACACGTTATGGTAAAAATGACAATCAGTACGAATAAAATGATACCCATGATTAGATGCTTTTCTATTATTGTACTGCTTTTCCAAAAACTCAACCTTTTTTATTTTTAAATTTTTTTTAAACAAAATAAGTATGTTTAAAATTGCCCTATTTTAACCACCTCTTACATTCTCATTATTCCGTATACAGGGCTGTATGAGGTCTCATTTTCTGTGTTGTAATCCGTCGTTATTTGTTGGAACCACTTTTGCGTATATGTGACTTTTTAATTGGTTTTTATTAGATTTTTTTTGGGAATGTGATGTGTGAATAATTTTTTACATTTACTCCATTCACCGTATAGGATCATTAACATTACTCACACACACCCCAAAATAAAAAAAACTATTAAAAAGTCCCATTAAAAATGGTATCTATAAAAACTACAATCACGGCACAACAAAATTACCCTTATGGAACCCTGTATAAGGAAAAAAATAAAAGAGTTAAAGGGGTACTGTGGTGGAAAACTTTTTTTTTTAAATCAACTGGTGCCAGAAAGTCAAACAGATTTGTAGAGTAGGCAAAGAAGAAAAGTGCAATGTCCGGCACTGCTGCTGATACCCGCAAGGACTAAGGTATTGGGATGTGTTGGAGTTTTCCCCGAAGATGTGGTGGTGCTCTAACTTATTGAAGCAAATCACATTTTTAGCACAAGAGGTTAATGAAACAGTCGTCAGACTCACTCAGACCCCCTGCACAATGTTTTGTATGTGAGTATGAAATATAGAAGCAACCCTGAAAAAGAAGCTTTGGTGAGTCTGCCGACTGTTTCATTAACCTCTTGTGCTAAAAATGAGATTTGTAGATTAGTTCTATAAAAAAAAAAAAAAATCTCAAACCTTTCAGTACTTATTAGCTGCTGAATACTACAGAGGAAATTCTTTTCTTTTTGGAACACGGAGATCTCTGCTGACATCACGAACACAGTGCTCTCTGCTGACATCTCTGTCCATTTTAAGAACTGTACAGAGTAGGAGAAAATCTACATAGCAAACATATGCTGCTCTGGACAGTTCCTAAAATGGACAGAGATGTCAGCAATGAGCACTGTGCTTGTGATGTCAGCAGAGAGCACTGTGTTCCAAAAAGAAAAATAATTTCTTCTGTAGTATTCAGCAGCTAATAAGTACTGGAAGGATTAAGATTTTTTAATAGAAGTAATTTACAAATCTATATTGCAATGCTATGCAAGAATAGAAAATAATGCTGCACTTACCCACTTAAACCTAAAAAGTCCTTCTTTATTATGCAGGTATAAGAAACTCGGTGAAAGGCATTTGTGTGCGCGGAGCGAGAGAAGCCGCTCTCGATGCAGGGGGCGTACCACTAGACAACTAGTTTCGCGTCATAGGCAGACGCTTCTTCCGGTCAGGTACGTCAGAACATAGTGACAGGTGCGCTTATATACAGATGAATTAAAATCATAGTTAATAATACAGAAACATTATTAAAAACAGTGAAGTAACATAAGCAACCTGATATACAGAAGCAATAGATGTATACTATATTGCGATTTGATAGAAAAGGAGAAAGATCGCTTATTTCATTTAACCCAGATGCATTATCCAAAATGCCTCCCTTCTTAATAGATGAGTGTAGCGATCTTCTCCAATAGGGACATTCATTATTCGTTCAATACCGGCAAATTTGAGCACTTCTCCATTATTCCCATGGGCATCCTTAATGTGTGCCAAAAACCGGGGTGCTCCTTTGCCTGATCATTGCGAATATAGATGTTCCCTAAAGCGGTAACACAATTTCCTTTTTGTTTTGCCTGTGTAAAAAAAGTTACAAGGGCATATTATAGTGTACACCACATAATCAGATTGACATGTGATGAGTTGTTTAACATCAATATTTTCACCCCCTAGAAAAAAAAATGTCTTTGCTAAATTGAATTTACAAAATTAGCAATTTTAATTCGAAAGGCGTATCATATCTGATACAACTGCTAATAAGCTTTTACCAAAAAATCCCAAAGTGGTACATATTGCCGAAAGTCCATGAATCCATTTCCACACCCACAAGTCGCCCCATGGTTGCAGGGATTCAATCAATCACCGCATCCCTATATAGCTACATTGAATGGCTTTTGTCTCCCCTGTTATGTGGCATCCACACGCTACTCAAAGATACAGGAGAGTTTCTTACGGCGTTCAATAATTTTTGCTGGCAGGATAATTACCATTTGGTTTCAGTGGATGTGGAAAGTTTATATACCCGCATCCGTCACGATTCCTGCAACATCTAAAAAAAACATCCTTTCTTACCTTTATCGAGGAGGCGTTGAATTTTGTGTTGAAGAACAACGTGTTTTTGCATGACGGACAGTGGTGCAGGCAGGCCCATGGCACGGCCATGGGCACGCCTGTATCATGCACTTATGCAAACATATTCCTGACAGAATTTGAACAGGAGTATGTTTTTTCCTCATGTAATCCATACATAGGAGCCATCAAATATTATCTACGATATGTGGATGATGTTTTGATGGTCTGGGAGGGGACACAAGAAACTTTTGAAGATCTTGTACATTTCCTAAACGAGGTAAATGCTAAAAATATGATCTTCCCCAGTTCATTCGGCGGTAAGTCGCTCGACTTCCTCGATGTGAAATTAGAAGTTAAGGATAATATACTTGAAACAGCAGGTTATAGAAAAGCGACAGCAAAAAATTCCTTACTTCACTATGATAGCTCCCACTTAAAAAGCGTTAAAGATAATATCCCCTTCAGCCAAATGTTAAGATTAAAAAGAGTGAACAGCAATCCATCAGTTTTAGCTGACCAATTAGATGAGTTAGAAGACAGACTGCTTGAGAGAGGTTATCCAAAGGAGGCAATTGGGAAAGCAAGAACAAGAGTTGAAGCCATTCCAAGGGAAAATTTACTGTACAAACAAGAAAAGAGAAAAAAAGAGACAAAAAGGTGTGTCTTTTCCTTTGCGAACACGCCTATGAACACTCTACTTAGAAAGAGTATTTACAAAAACTGGTTCATTCTTGAGCGTGATCCTGATTTACAGGAGGTCACAAAGGAAAAGCCCATCATTACTTTCAGACGCACAAAAACTATTGGTGACATGATCAAGAGAGAGAAAACCAATAAGAAAAAGGAGAGTGAGAGTTGGTTGTCATCAATTACGCCTAAAGGCAATCACCCCTGTAAAAATTTTGTAAATTCAATTTAGCAAAGAATCATTTTTTTCTAGGGGGTGAAAATATTGCTGTAAAACAACTCATCACATGTCAATCTGATTATGTGGTGTACACTATAATATGCCCTTGTAACTTTTTTTACATAGGCAAAACAAAAAGGAAATTGTGTTACCGCTTTAGGGAACATCTATATTCGCTACGATCTGGCAAAGGAGCACCCCGGTTTTTGGCACACATTAACGATGCCCATGGGAATAATGGAGAAGTGCTCAAATTTGCCGGTATCGAACGAATAATGAATGTCCCTATTGGAGAAGATCGCCACACTCATCTATTAAGAAGGGAGGCATTTTGGATAATGCATCTGTCCGCTCTAGGCCCGATTGGGTTAAATTAAAGAAGCGATCTTTCTCCTTTTCTATGAAATCGCAACATAGTATACATCTATTGCTTCTGTATATCAGGTTGCTTATGTTACATCACTGTTTTTAATATTGTTTCTGTATTATTAACTATGATTTTAATTCACCTGTATATAAGCGCACCTGTCACTATATTCTGACGTACCTGACCGGAAGACGCGTCTGCCTATGACGCGAAACTAGTTGTCTAGTGGTACACCCCCTGCATCGAGAGCGGCGTCTCTCGCTCCCCGCACACAAATGCCTTTCACCGAGTGTCTTATACCTGCATAATAAAGAAGGACTTTTTACGTTCAAGTGGGTGAGTGCAGCGTTATTTTCTATTCTTGCATAGCATTGAAATATAGATTATCCTGTGGTTCTTTTAAACGCTAGCACCTCCACCTTTTTAATAGGACCAGCATTACTTGCCTCTGTGCCACCTGGGATTCATAAGTGGACTGTTATTTGATAAGTGCAGTGCCTAGTTGAATATCCTTGTGTATTTATTGCCATCATTTACAAATCTGTTTAACTTTCTGGCACCAGTTGATTTAAAAAAAGTTTTCCACCGGAGTACCCCTTTAAGCATACAAATTTTCTTACAAAGTATCATTTTTTAAAAGTAGCAAAATAAAAGAAAACCTATATAAATTGGGTATCGTTGTAATGGTATGGCCCTACAGAATAAATATAACATCATTTCAATGGTAAAGTGCACTGTGCAGAAACAAAAATTTGCAATATTGTGTGTGTGTTAATTTTTTTCTTCAATTTTACTCCCCAAAAATATTCTTTTTTTTGGGGGGATTTTCCGTATTATTTGTCGTAAATACAATTGTTAATGCAAAAAACAAACAATTATATGGGTCTGTAAATGGAAAATTGAAAGAGTTATATATTTTAAAAGGAAATGAGGAAAATTTAAAATGCAAAAAAAAAAACAAAAAAAAAACGCTACATCAATAAGGGGATCTTATAAGGGGATTTTATCTTTAAAAAAAAAAAAAAGCTGGAATCTGATTGCTATGGACAACTGTATCATTGTTGTTCTTCACAAGGTTTGATGAATCTCCCCTTCCCCATATTCCTAATTCACTCAGATATTTGGGATGTTGGAAGAAGTTATGCCATACATCATTTTTTGTGTCATCTAGGCCACAGCAGTACGCCGGGAGATATGTTTAAACAATACCTTAACGTTTCCTGTGGCATACCCTTAGATTTCCATTATGTCAATGTTGTCAAAAGTATGTCACTTTCAACCTGTTTTTGTCTCCTTGCACATTTGTGTACGATTTTTTGTTGTGGGATAGAAAACTTCTGCATTAACTGCTTTTCTGTATCACAAAAAAATTGCATGCTTTGGTATGTGTTTTTTTTTCCCCCAAAGAAGCATAATAGTGATGTATGGTGTGGTATCATGTAGTATACTTTCTTTTGCTTGTTTTACAATTCTTACATAGTTTAACATAATTTAAAAAAACACGTCCAAGATTAAAACACATAAAAACGGATACACGTGCGTTGTATCAATGTGAACCTATCTTTACACTGTCCCCAGTATGGTCTATTAATCAAGAGAAAGGGGGCCTAGCATGCATTTCGGAATTACATTTAAATGACTGTTTCCCATTTACCACAAAGAAAGTGGGCCTGTTTAACCCAGTAAGGTCTGGGCAGACTGTGCATAGAGGGGTGAGCTGTGACCATCTCCAATTGTAGTTGGACTGATCCCATCTTATCTATATACTGATGACACCTTTCACTGTAACGCTATCTTCACATGGTGCACATTCTGCTGACAGCAGGCACCGACAGAACATGCCGGTGCTAGGACCACACGAAGATGCACTATTTCCATACATGGCAATATATTTCCGAGCTGAATCAGCAGAAAGAATAGACCTGTCTATTCTTTTGCAGATGCCGGAATTTGGGATTTTGACGTGAAAAATCTTCCATGTGCACTGTGCAGCAGAATCCTATTGAAATCAATGGGACTCTGCTACAGTGGAATTTCCAAGCTGAATATTTCTGCAAAATGTTGCTCGGAAAGCCGCTGTGTGAACATAGCCTAATACTGTCTGTAATGAAAATGATAAAACTGCTAAAATGTTTTCTTTACAGAACAGAAAATGTCAGTTTATTATTGAGCTTAGTTACCAAAATTAAGACTGCAAGATTTTAGTATTATTTTAAAATAAGGATAGTATGATGGAAAATTTGAAAAACATATAAACAAAAAATACCTAAAATATGCTTAACGTTAAAAATGTATTTAAACAATAGTTTTTTTTTATGACACATTCTCTTTAACACCTTAAAGGGGTACTCCACTGGAAAACATTTTCTTTTAAATCAACTGGTGCCAGAAAGTTAAACAGGTTTGTAAATGACTTCTAAAAAAAAAATCTCAATCCTTCCAGCACTTATCAGCTGCTGTATAATCCACAGTTAGTTATTTTCTTTTCGAATTTCCTTTCTGCCTGACCAGAAGTGCTCTCTGCTGACACCTTGTCCCTGTCAGGAACCATCCAGAGCAAGAGATGTTTGCTATGGGGATTTGCTCCTACTCTGGACAGTTCCTAAAATGGACAGAGGTGTCAGCAGAGAGCACTGTGGTCAGACAGAAAAGACATTCAAAAAGAAAAGAACTTCCTCTGTAGTATACAGGAGCTAAAAAGTACTGGAAGGATTGGGATTTTTTAATAGAAGTAATATACAAATCTATTTAACTTTCTGACACCAGTTTATTTAAAAGAAAATGTTTTCCAGTGGAGTACCACTTTAAGGACAAAGCCCATTTTGACCTTAACCCCTTAAGGACCGGAGGTTTTTCCTTTTTTGCATTTTCGTTTTTTGCTCCTTGCCTTTAAAAAATCATAACTCTTTCAAATTTACACCTAAAAATCCATATGATGGCTTATTTTTTGCGCCACCAATTCTACTTTGTATTGACGTCAGTCATTTTGCCCAAAAATCTATGGTAAAGCGGGAAAAAAAATCATTGTGCGACAAAATTGAAAAAAAACCCGCTGTTTTGTAACTTTTGGGGGCTTCCGTTTCTACGTAGTACATTTTTCGGTAAAAATGACACCTGATATGTATTCTGTAGGTCCATACAATTAAAATGATACCCTACATATATAGGTTTGATTTTGTCGTACTTCTGGAAAAAATCATAACTACATGCAGGAAAATTAATACGTTTAAAATTGTCATCTTCTGACCCCTATAACTTTTTTATTTTTCCGTGTATGGGGCGGTATGAGGGCTCATTTTTTGCGCCGTGATCTGAAGTTTTTAACGGTACCATTTTTGCATTGATAAAACTTATTGATCACTTTTTATTCATTTTTAAATGATGTAAAAAGTGACCAAAAATGCACTATTTTGGACTTTGGAATTTTTTTGCGCGCACGCCATTGACCGAGCGGTTTAATTAATGATATATTTTTATAATTCGGACATTCCCGCACGCGGTGATACCACATATGTTTATTTTTATTTTTATTTACACTGTGTTTTTTTTTTATTGGAAAAGGGGGGTGATTCAAACTTTTAATAGGGGAGGAGTTAAATGATCTTTATTCACTTTTTTTTTCCACTTTTTTTGTGCAGTGTTATAGGTCCCATAGGGACCTATAACACTGCACACACTGATCTTCTATGTTGATTACTGGTTTCTCATAAGAAACCAGTGATCAACGATTCTGCCGCATGACTGCTCATGCCTGGATCTCAGGCACTGAGCAGTCATTCGGCGATCGGACAGCGAGGAGGCAGGAAGGGGCCCTCCCGCTGTCCTGTCAGCTGTTCGGGATGCCACTCTGAGCGCGCGGCTAAAGGGTTAATAGCGCGCGGCGCCGCGATCGGCGCTGCGCGCTATTAGAGGCGGGTCCCGGCTTCACTATGACGCCGGGCCCGCCATGATATGACGCGGGGTTACTGTGTAACCCCGCGTTATATCAGAAGAGCAGGACCAAGGACGTACAGGTACGTCCTTGGTCCTTAAGGGGTTAAAGAGGTATTCCAGGATATTTTTTTTTTATTTGACTATGCCACAGGGGCTGTAAAGTTAGTGTAGTTCATAATATAGTGTTTGTACCTGTCCTGATGGTTGGTCTTTCACTTTTATGTGACAAGGAGATTGTTCTGCTTTAATGGGTGGAGCGACCACAGGGAATTTGCTGGGGGCACCCTGGTTAGAAAACACTGGTCTTTTGCATGGAATTCAACTAATTTGTGGTTCAATGGCTGATGTGTGGGAGGGAGAAAGTGGAATTATGTGATTTGTAGTAAAAGAGAATTCTCCAACAGGAAAAAGCCAGTTCACAAAAAGAAAGCCACAGCTTTATGGTAATCTCACAACATAGTCAAACCAAAGACAAGCACAGATCCTTCCTAAGCATGTCCATTACTGTCTGGCAGGTAAGTGCTAAAATCACCTTATGGTGGATAACCCTTTTAAGTACCAGGCCAATTTTCATTTTTGCACTTTAGTTTTTTCCTCCTCTCCTTCTAAAAATCATAACGCTTTCAATTTTGCACCTACAGACCCATATAAGGGCTTGCATCACCAATTGTTCTTTGTAATGACAGCAATCATTTAATAACAAAATCTACCGCAAAACCAAAACAAAATTATTTGTGGGGTGAAATTGAAAAAAAAAAACCGCCATTTTGTAACTTTTGGGGGCTTCTGTTTCTATACAGTACAATTTTCGGTAAAAATGACACTTTATCCTTATTCTGTAGGTCCATACGGTCACAGGGATACCCAATTTATGTAAGTTTTATTTTATTTTACTACTTGAAAAACTTACAACTACATGCACCAAAATTAGTATGTTTAAAATGGTCATATTCTGACCCCTATAACTTTTTCATTTTTCTGCATACAGTGATGTATGAGGGCTAATTTTTTGAGCCGTGGTCTGTAGTTTTTATTGATACCATTTTTGTTTTGATGGGACTTTTTGATCACTTTTTATTATTTTTCTTATGTTATATAAAGTGGCCAAAAATGCACAATTTTGGACTTTGGTATTTTTTTACGTGTACTCCATCGACCGCGTGGTTTAGCTTAAACTATATTTTAATAGTTCGGACATTTACGCAAGTGGTGCTATTACATATGCTTATTTTTATTTTTTATTGCATTATTTTTTATTTTTAAATGGGAAAAGGGGGGTGATTTAAACTTTTATAAGGTAAGGGTTTAATTAACTTTTATTAACTTTTTTTTTTTTTTACACTATTTTCAGTCCCCATAAGGGGCTATACCATGAAATCTTTTGATAACATAGCAAAGCATTGATCAGTTATCGGTGCTCTGCTGCTCCAGCCTGCTATGCAAGCTGGGAGCAGCAGAAGCCCGATCAAACAGCGAGGAGGCAGGTGAGCACCCTGCCGCTGTCCACTCAGCTGATCAGGACCTGCGATGTCCCCGCAGATGTCCCAATAAGCTCCACTGAGCTACCTGCACCGTAAATCTCGCATTTTTAGATGCCACAATTAACTTTGATCGCGGCATCTTAAGGATGAATGCTGGGCATTGACCATGGGTCCTGGCTGCTCGTAGCAAACAGGATCCACCGGGTTTAAAGAACTTGTGAGAACAGTTTAAACCCCCATTAACGAGACCAAGGCATACAGGTACGTCCTCGGTCCTTAAGTACCAGGATACAAGGGCGCACCTTTACGCCCTTCGTCCGGGATGGGTTAAGTGGTAGGAGCCTGTAGATACTATATAAAAAAATGTATCTATATTTTGGTCGGCAGAAAATCATAAGAATTTTAAGAAAACTTGTAAACTATGTTCACACAAATGCTAGTTCGCCTGGCTTCATGCATTAAAAAGTCGCAAACTTGTGTACATTCTCCTTAATTATGAAAAAATTTTCACCTTTAACCTCTTGTTGTCTTTTTGGACTTTTGTTTTTTCCTCCTCTCCTTCCAATACCCATAAAGCTTTACATTTCATAAAATTATAAATATAACATATAAAATTTACCATAAGGTGACTAACCTCTTTAAGCAGTTTAGTGCAATTAGACAATCTATCTGCTTGACCATTGACTTATTGATTGATCTGCTGATTTTGTATTGCATCTTGGACTTTGCCAGTCGTGCATCAGGAACTATTTTGAGAAAGCGATTTGGGGATTAATTCTGGAAAACATCATTACCTCCTTGTGGGGCTTTAAAAAGGTAAAACTTACAACTCCATAGACTCCCCAGACTAGACCAAAACCAGATCAAGTCTACAATACTTGTGGTCCATGTCATCCAAAAAGATAAATTCCACTACAGGGTAAATATATTTCTGATCATCAAGATTGACCATCAAAAATATATACATAAACACAATAAATGAATCGACATTAAAACCACACTACTATAGGTTAAAATATAGTTTATAGTTATAAAGGAAATACATATAGCGGTCTACCAATTCATAAAAACATACAATAAATTAATAAATAAATCAAGTAACGAAAAGAGAAACACTACTGGTGTTAACAGGGGTAAGGGTGTGCATCATTATTTTTCCACCTGCACACCCTTATCCCTGCCTTGGACTATCTTCCCTAGATAGCACCCCCCAACTGGGTAATGGTCCCTATGTGATGGCAGTAGCACCGACAGTTATTTTGAACCTAGTTCAGGCGGCTTTAGTCTTATAAGGTTTGCTGGTCTGTCTGAAGTATTTCTTGAAATTCTAACATCTAAATCTCTCAGTTTATAACAGTACAAATGTATTTTCTGTGTTTCTGTGTATTAAATGAATGCACTGAGCCATATACAGAGTGTAAGGGGTTTCATGGGCACTGTCACTTGTTTTTAGACATGTCAAAAGTTTTGAGCGATTATTAGATAGGGGGTATCCCAAACAGCTGTTGGATCAAGCTCTGACTAAAGCACTATCTTTATCCCGAGATGATCTCCTTTTTAAACAAACTAGAAAATCGAAGAGATGGCACTATGCAGAGAGAGGTAAAAAATCCCCTCACAGTAATATATTTTGAAATGGATTTTCATTTTGCTTTGACTACAGTCCTATGGATAGAGTGATTTGTAATGTGATTTACCAAAATTGGCATATTTTACAAAAAGATGAATTATTAAAAGAGGTGGTACAAAAGAGACCGGTGATTGCATTCAGAAGAACTAAAAATTTGTGTGACGTATTAGTAAAGAACAGATGAACCCAATATAAAGATAATATAAAGATAAGGATAGTGATTGGTTAAAAAAACAACTACCGCAGGGTAACTACAAGTGTGGACAGTGTAGTTTTTGTCAACACTTACATGCCACTAAGCAAGTGAGGTTAGGGGGAGAAACCATTGTAGTAAAAGATTTTATCACGTGCAAGACCTGTTACGTGGTATATGCGCTAATTTGTAACTGCGGTTTCTTCTCTATAGGTAAGCCCATCAGACCTATGTATGTAAGGTTTTGGGAACATTTACGGTCTCTCCGCACAGGCGTAGGTAGCATTCTTTCATAAATCATATGAATGAAGTACATGAAAATAAAGTGAGAGACCTATAGTTTATTGGACTAGCTGTAAAAAAAAATCCTGACAGAGGTGGTGATAGGAATAAGTTGTTTCAAAAAGAGACAGATTTAATTTTACGGACAGAAGCACTTGGAGTTTTAGGACTAAATACAAGAAGTGATTTGAGCATGTTTCCTCCAGATTATTAGGGGTTCATTGAAACACTCAGTGAATGTTAAACCATCGATGAGATATGAAGTTCTATTTTTTAGTCCTTTTAGTAGTATATATAATATCTAGATGATATTTTTGGACAGAAATTTTGTGCAACTTTGACTCTCATCTACATATATGTATGTGGTTCTATTTTATATATTTTTTAAAATGTTTTATAAATGTTGGTTGTGTTATCAATAAAGTTGGGTGAATTCCCGTGTATATAAGGTGGGGGTGAAGGATTCTGGGATAGGTCATGATTAAGCGCATGTGAGCGAGAAACGGCCCTTTGGCCTCTGTTGTATCCTGTGACCAGACGTGAATAAATAACGTTGTTGTTTCTACGAGTGCCTCCCTGCATATTGTTTTCTTGGATCAACGGTCAGACCCCGGCTGATCTCTAGAATGAGTCAGAAAAGAGCACACTAACAAGACAAACTTACATTGTAAGTCTATGAGATTGTCTCGGTCAACGCATGCTTCTCTCTCTGTCTGTAATTAATGAACTCTGCCACTGTACCTCTATGCCCTCTAATGAACTGTGTCACTGCCCCAATGAACTGTGCCACTGTGCCCTTAATGAACTGAGCCAATGTTATTTTAATGAAATGTGCCATTGTCTCCCAATAAAGTGTACTACTGTGATCTTAAGAACTGGGGCACTGTGACCCTAATTAACTGTGATACTATCCCCCTATTGAACCCTATTGTCCTCAATGAACTGTGCTACTATTCCCATAATGAACTGTGCCACTGTACTCCTAATGAACTGCTATTATGCCCCCTATTGAACTGTGTTACTACTGCATCCGAATGAACTGTGCCACTGTGTATCACTGCTCTGGCCTCTTCTAGTCAGGCCTAGCCAGAGCACAATGATACAGACACCACCAATTGCATTGTTTGCATCATAGGGGAAGCGCTTGGCCATGGGGCAAGGAGCAATGTGTTCCCCTTCTCTGACCAGCAATTGACTATTGTCATGTATCGATCTCTTAAAGACACTGTGTGGCAGTGTGGCTGCTAGAGTGGCATAGGTATGCCACTAATCTGGAGAAAGAAGGCATTTATCCTGATAAAGTTGGATCCACAATCCAAAAACAGGAACTGAATGTGGGAATTGGAAAGCGGTTTCCACTCCAGCTGAATTGTTAGAAGCCACCTGAGAGACCTCTGTGAAAAGAGGGCTTGGTCTCTCATGAAAGGGCTCCTAGGGTGAGAAATCACAGGCCATGCCAGGTCTGTGGGAACTACAGTCTGGTGGAACCCAAGTCTTGTGAGACAGGCCAGGCACTTGTGCTGTGGAGCAGTAGGCTCCAAACTTATAGTTAGGGATGTGGTCCTATGTTAGATAGCGCTCAGCCGAGCAGGTATTTGCTTTATCTAACCTGCACAGCATTGCTAATGTTTTTCTTTGTGGGTGAAGAATAAAACTGGCTAAGGCAGGCTAAACATACATTGCTGTGTTTGGACTGCGGTTTTCAGTATGGCAACCATCTCAAATGCTGGAGATGGCATTCCCGACTAGTCAGTGACCCCCCAAGTTGTCAAAACTGTTACAGCTTAATGCAGGGAGAGTGGAGGTGGTGCTTGCTGATTTGGACAATAGGCAGTTGCAGTCTGCATTTGGTCTGCAGTCTGACAGTTGAGTACCAGTTGTAATACATGATCACATGGAAGGAGATTTATCAAGGGATTTAGAGGTTTTTTTTGCTTACAAAAGTCGCACAAAAAGTCGCACGTACGCGTAAGCAACTTTTTGTGCTACTTTTGTGGGTAAGGAAAAAATACCAGTCAGCCCTACCTAAGCAATTTTCAGGTTTCACTTTGCAGTGTTCGGGAATTGTACATATGAAAGTCGTACATAAGCAAAAAAAAGTCGCAAACCCCCTTCAAAAAGTTGCAAGTGTAACTGCGCCGCACGATTACAACTCCCAGCACTTCCTTACTGTAAGGGCATGCTGGGAGTTGTAGTCGTGCAGCAGGGGCAGGTGACAAGATCCTGCCCAAGCCGCACGACTAACCTTCCAGCATGTTCTTACTGCAAGGGCATGCTGGGAGTTGTAGTCGTGTGATGCAGGGGCGGCAAAAGATGTGTAAGTGGGTGACAATAATTTGAGATCCGAGTATCCTGTGGACCACTTCGGATTCGATGGACTACTACAATGAACAGCATTTTTTTTATTTCTTTATGTTAATAAAATGGTTAACAAGGGCATTTGTGTGGGAGTTTTTTTCTATTCACTTTACAGGCTAAGTAGTCTTATAGATGGAGTACCGGGGTAATAATTGGGGGTTAGCGCTAGCGGTTTTTGTGACTAACACTAAGCCCAGGATTAGTAGTGGATTCCATCTATGAGACTGCTTCCACTACTAAGCCTGTAAAGTAAATTTTAAAAAACACAACACGTTTATAAAACTTTTATTTTAAAAAACACTCCCCCGCAAGTCCTCAGTAACCATTTTAATAATATTAAACAAAAATAAATGCTGGTCTTCATAGTTCACCAAGTCTGAAGTAGTCCACAGGATACACGGATCTGAAATGAGAAGAAAAAGCAAACAAACAAAAAATGGGTTTGCAGTAGTACATTTAGGGTATGTTCACACGGGCAAATTACCTGGCAGAATTTGCTGCGGAAAAATCAGCAGCCGATAATCTGCTACCATTGAATTCAATGGGTCTGAAGGAAAATCTGCAAAACTGCTTAAATTGCGGATTTTCTGATGACACATTGAAGTCAATGGTAGCAAAATACGTTGCAAATTTTCCGCAGCAAATACGCTGCGGAAATTCCGCAGGTAATCCGCCCATGTCATTTATTGGTTTTTGCTTCTGTGTGATAAAAAAAAATGGTATTCAAAAGTGATTTATTGGTTTTTGCTTATGTGAGCCAAATTTATCAACCCCCTGTGATTGTATGATAAGTATGTCTGATGATAGGTAAGACCACAGATCTCGCTTACCAAAGCAATGATGATAAATGTCCTTTATGGAGTCTTCTAGAGCAGGAGCTGCTCTTTTAGTAAAACAATATGAAAGGTTTAGAAAACAATTTCAGGAAATGTTCAGAAAATCTTTTTTTTGGGTTGCATTGTAGAAGTATTTTGGGTCACTTACAGCCAAATATACTTCCAAATTTATGTGCCAAAATAAGTGCCAAGCTATAGCTGTATTTTGGCACAAAATGGGTTGAAAAAGGGTCTGGCACTTAACTTTACAACAAATACAGCAGTAAAATGAACATGTGGGGAAACTAAGTTACATTTCACCTTCGAGTTCAATAGAACTGGTAAACAAGTAATTTTTTGGCCCATTTTTTGGAAGTAAAACTGCTTAAACATAGCCTAAGGCCGGATCTCCACTGAGTAATTTTTCGCAAAAACGTCGTTAAAAACGCCCATTTTGCCGCATGGCGTTTTTTTGCGAAAAAACTCTGCGGCCAGATTTTAGCTGTAAGTCTATAGGAAACTGCAGAAACCCTTATCCACATGGCGTTTTTGAGTTTGGCGTTTTTTTTTATCCTTTTGGCTTTTTTAGTGATTTTGGTCAAAAACGCTGGATTTCAAAAACATCTGCTTGCAGAGGGTCTAGCGTTTTTTTTTGCAAAAACATTGCGTTTTCCCCCCATAGAAGTCTATGGGAGTGAAAAAACGCAAAGAAAAACGCTATGTGGGTTTTAACTTTGGCGTTTTTGCAGGCGGTTTTTAATCTTTTTTGGACTTTAGCGATCCAAAAAACTGAGGGAGATACCTTTTTTATTTAAATTTCTTAGGGTAACATAAAAAATGTATAAAAAATATACATTAGTGTTAGAAAAAATTGTATCTAACGAAATGTTTTTTTTTATAAAGAAATTTTATTTAATTTTGAAACAGCAAGCAATTTATGTGGACGGGCAGGGCACTAAAATGTATCCGACAATTATAAAAATATAGTGTATGTGAGTGTCTTTAGCTTTTTTATTCATTTTTAGGTAGTACTACTACCACACTGTTCCATGATAGGAGTAGTAGTACTTTGGCTCACTGTCAGATTTTCCCTGGTTGTCACATTTGTCAGCCGCGGCGATCCTCCAGTATACTGTATAGGCTGGCCACTCTCCTCTGGTCTCCTGTACTGCCGTATATTTACAACCTTAGAAGAGCGGCCGGCCAGATCTATACTTTAAACAGGATGATCGCAGCTGATATCTAGAGTGACATCAGCTGTGATCATTTCTACTACTACCCCCAACATGGAGCACACACTGCTCCATGATGGGAGCTGTAGTACCTGCATTAATAGATCGCAACAAGCGTCACCTCTGACACCTGTTGCGATCTGTAAAAGTACTACAGCTCCCATCATGGAGCACAGTGTGCTCCATGTTGGGAGTAGTAGTAGAAATGATCACAACTGATGTCACTCTAGACATCAGCTGTGATCATCCCGTATAAAGTATAGATGCAGCCGGACGGCCGCTCTTCTAAGGTCCCTGCCGTATATGTCCTAATATTCATATTTCCCAGACATTTGTGATTGGCTAGAACCCTCTGGCCAATCACATCTCAGCGGGAAATATGAATATTAGTAAGTATACGGCAGTACAGGGGACCAGAGAAGAGTGGCCAACCTATACAGTATACAGGAGGATCGCCATGACTGACAAATGTGACAGCCGGGTGATCTGACAGTGAGTCAAAGTGCTACTTCTCCTATCATGGAACAGTGTGTTCCATGATGGGAGTAGTAGTACTACTTAAAAAATTTAAAAAATAAAGGTTAAAAAGTCAAAAAAACACAAATACACTTTATTAAACACATTATTAAAAACATACTTTTTTTTACATCGCTACAGCATCCTTTTTTTTTTTTTTTTGGTACCCAACAAAGGGTACCAAAAAAATGCCAAAGTGCAAAAAAAAAAAGCTGTTTCCACATAAAGCCTCAAATGCAAGAAAAAACGCCAGAAAAAAAGCCAAGAACACAGGGCAGTTTTTCTGGAGTTTTTTCTGGAGTTTTTTTGGACAAAAAAAAACCACTGCAAAAAACTCAGTGGAGACCCAGCCTAATAGTTTTTAGGTATTTTATTGTTCAGTGCCGCTGAATGACACCTGTCATTTTAGAAGTGGCCCAGATTAACTTTTTCCATCCTGACAGTTTTGGGTTGGCTTTTGCTACACAATTGTGTGCCAAATATTTAGGCAATTGCTAAATTTTTACAAGTGTCACAACCCCACAAGTTGCAAATTGTTAACCCAATAAAGTGGACATGTCCATGGGTTTTTCACAAAGCCCAATAGATTTATTTTTGAAACTTATACAGAACTGCAGATTTTCTTTTTACAAATCTTATAGAAGGAGATTTATCAAGCTCTGTAGTAGTTTTTTTGTGTAAAAGAGTCGAACGTACTTGCGCACGTGCAACTTTTCTATACATGCTGTGACCTTTTGATTTTTGCTTATTCCAAATCACATTTCTGATATCTGCTCACCTAGTAATTATTTTTTTTACTTTGCAGTGGTCATGTATTTCTCAAATGCGATAGTCGCTATTTATGAAGAAAAAGAGTTGCATCTCCATTTAAAAGTCGCATATTCATTCCAGGTCCAACCTGGCTTACAGAAAGTGCATACGTCCGCAGAAAAGGACATTAACACCCACTATAACAACTGTTCTTGTTAAGCATCATAAAACAAAGCTACTATGTTAATGTTAATTATAGAAAAATATAACTATATAACTAATAACTCTATTCATTTTAAGGTTGAAAATACACCTGCACACCTTGTTAATTTTAGGACACGTACATGCTGACGTACCCACTAAATGTTGTGTTAAAATAGAATAAGGTACAAAATAATTGTGTAAGAATTTTTACAGACTACGTAAATAACCCATATGCCGCACTAAAATCTTTCCTTAAAAAAAAGAAACATCCATAGTAATACAGCTTCATGCACATTTCTATGTATCGCGGGTATCGCACCGAGCCGTTTTTTAAAATTTTTATTTTGTGGCCTCACTATTGTTTATGTGCCTGCTGGTGCTGCGCTGTTTTCCTTCCTGACATAAACTCCGGCCTCAGTGCAGCGACGCAAGACTCCGCCCACCAATGTCACAAGATACAGGCTCAAAATTAAACAAAAAAGCCTCCAGAGTAGGATATTCATAATGCGGCATAGTATGTTTTTAATATTTTTTTTTTTTCTGAGGATGCTGGATGGGTTGTTGCGGGATAGTTGGAGTGCAGCTATTTAGTGCCAGGCAGGCCAGTCAGGGTGTCAATGGTTTTCTGCTTTAAAAAATGCTTTTGTAAGCGGGTTTACCGGGTTTTGCTTACATGTGATTTATTTATCAAGGTCGTGCGACTATTTCATAAATATGTCGCATGTAAGCAAAAGTAAGTAAAAAAAAAAATTGTCATATAAAAGACATACGTTTGAAAAGAATGATAACTCTCCTTCAGAGTGGTCAGAAATATGCAACAAACTACTATAGGGAAAATTACATGTGTCTTTTTTATTATAATGTTTGTATCTTGGAGCCGGTGTGATTAAAATTTATGTTTTCATTTGCTTAAAGAGGTACTCCGTGCTGAGACATCTTATCCCCTATCCAAATGAGAGGGGATAACATGTCTGATCGCGGGGAACCCTCCGCTGGGGACCCCGGCGATCTCAACTGCGGCACCCCAGACATCCAGACAGCAATCTTTGCTCCGTGCTGGATGACTGACGATGCGGGGCAGAGCCTCGTGACCTCAACGTCACGCCCTGCTCATGACATCACGGCCATGCCCCCTCAATGCAAGTCTATGGGATTCCCATAGACTTGCATTGAGGGGGCGTGGCCGTGATGTCATGAGTGGGGTGTGGCTGTGATGTCACGAGCCTCCGACACTCTAAACGAACGCCGGGGCAGCAGGGAGATCTCGGGGTCCCCAGTGTCGTGTCCCCCACGATCAGACATCTTATCCCTATCCTTTGGATAGGGGATAAGATGTCTAGGGGCAAAGTACTCTTTTAAACATGATTGGAACCCAATGCCCCTCTTTTTATCAGTGCGCCTCAATGTTCCCAATACATGCACCAATCAGGTGAACAAAGACTCAATTGAAATCCAAAACATAAGAAATAAACCCACAATAATAGTAAATCTGGGCCATTGTATGTAAGAAGCAGTCTGGCCCACTGCTGCTAATGTTATAAGATGATGTTTGTTTTACCATTATTTTATAAAAATTTGATAAAAGTTATATTTTATGTTTTAAAGGTACTCACAATTAGCAGATTAACTTGCAGAAGCAAAAGTAATTCACTCGATCAAAAGAGTTAATAGAAAATCCAAATTTTCAGGGTACAACCATCAAAATCTATGACTTTTAGTGCATTTTATTGGGGGGAAACAGAGGTTAGAGGATGTGGAAGTGGTAGAGATTATAAAGGGCTGTTACAAGCGGGAGTTAACTTGTGCTTAGCAGCACATTATGGGTGCACATATGGTATGTATTGCAATTCTTTCACTTGAGTCTATACCTACACAATATGATAACACACACACAAAAAAATAATGATTCCGGTACTATGGTAATGAAAACAGAGAGGGAAGGTAATATAGTAACATTCATGTGCTATAGTGCTCACACTCCATCACTGGCTTGAAAAATACCAGACATTCGGAGTTCCTCCTGAGTTTTCTTAGAAACTAGCTAGAAAATTTGATGTGAAAAAAATGTGTTTTATTATCAGCTTATAAAATATGATCCTGGAGGGCTGTAGCCCATATTACCCACATTGCTATAGCCTATTTCATATTACATTGGCACAATGTATATAGATATTTTACAACATTTTGGATCGCTCTGTAATTTTACTCCTAAGAGGAGATAAATTGAAAATGTTCATGGAGAGTTCATATTAGATCAGTGCAACATGTTACGACCCTCTAAATTCCATATGGACCTTATCCCAAATTCATATCACAGTTGAGCAAATAGCATAGCTTAGCTTCGCCTAGAACATCAAAGAACCAGGTGTACACAAGCAATGACGGCAGGGAGCCTGATCTGAGGGCTTTCAGAGAATAAGATGGTGAACTGCACTGATGTGTTACCTAGAAAAACAGAAAGTGGGGGATATAACCCTAACTGCCTAACTAATGTGCCTGTCCACCATAATCAACAGAAAAATACACTATGAAAAAAATATTTTTTTATTTAATTCATCAAATATTATAATAATAGAAAAAAACTTTGTTAGCATTAGGTACAGTAACAAGCCAATTTTATATGGCTGTAACATGGCCGCGTTTTATCATCCATATTATGGCCCCAACATCTGGGCCCCACGCAGTTTACTGAAACAATTTTTTACGGTGATCTAAGTTTTGTTCAGTAGAACTGTGGGGGTCAGGGGATTTGAGAATAATACAGATACTAAAATGCAGTTGTATAATGGTTGTGTAAAACTGGCTGTACATTATACTGTATGTAGAATGTATAACTTGTGAATAGTGGTATTTTTTTTTTCTCAAGCTAAAGGCCAGAGCTCGTCTCTGTTATTGTTAGTAAGGCTATGTTCACAAGTCAGAATTTCCACATAAAGATGCGGAATTCTGGCCAAATGATGTGGAGGCGGAGTTTCCGCATCTTTCTGCATATATGAAGAATTTCTGTGGAATTCATGTGGAAAATTCACATAAATTCTGCATGAATTCCACATAAATTCTACATGCATGGAAAAAGGAGCTTTTCTTTCATTGCTTTTGTTACATTTTGTGCAAAATCCATGCAAATTTCATGTGAATTCCACATGAAATTCACATCAATTCTGCATTTTGCGGAGAAAAAAAAGCCAGAATTCACTTAATTGGGTTTCCGAATCCAAATTCCGCAAAAATTTCGGAGAGGACCTTTCTTTCCGCAGTGGACAGAACGGAAACTGCAGATAGGGAGGGTGTTGGTTATCTTTTAGTAGAAGGAGTGCAGATCTTGTGACTGAGAGAGAAGTTGTGGGAGATTTATCAAAATCTGTGCAGAAGAACAGTGGTGTAGTTGCCCATAGCAACCAATCAGATTGCTTCTTCAATTTTGTAGAGGCCTTTTTGAAAATAATAAACCAAACAAATAACCTAATTGGTTGCTATGGGCAACTGCTCCACTTTTCCTCTGCACACGTTCTGATTAATCTGTCCTTTTGTAACATTATCAAAAGTATGCAGTTACGAATGCATATAGGTCTGAACTGATAATTTTACTCTAGAATTAGAATAGTTTAGAATGCCAGATGAGGTAAAAAAAAAACGAATAATGCGCTTAATGAAAAGAAACTAAATTTAACACAATTTTTTCATAGTGTGAATACCGACAAGTTCAGTTTACCTAATAAGGTTATGTAACCCATGCGCTTAACGACACTAAACTGTACAAAACCAAATTACGGTATTCCATCGTGTACATATCCATTACCTACAATAACATTTGTCTTTAGCTATGGGTTATTTTCTTACTTTGCATATAATTGTAAAGTGTTTGGTCTTAAGGCGTATGTACAATAGTGGCAGACTATGTAGCTGCTATGGGGTCCTATTGAGAGAAAGAAGGGGTGTTGTCCTGATTAGTCCTATTAATTTTTCTATTGGTAAGAAACTGTGTAGAACTCTCTCCAGGGAACTACACTGTCAACAAATTAATGGAGGAGGGTATTGACTAACGTAAAACCCGGGGAAATAAACATTAGATGTGTCTGTCATGAGGGGCAAAATCATTGGCCATAATAGGAGGCCCATTGCTATGGGTCCCCCTTTCTTCTATGTAAACCACTGGTCTAATGGTGTATTGGGATGCCGATGACAGAGAAGTGCAGTGAGGAGGTCAAACACTGTGATAGCTTAAAGGGGTACTTCGCCCCAAACATCTTATCCCGTATCCAAAGGTTAGGGGATAAGATGTCTGATCATTGCAACGCCACCCTGCCTTCATCACTACAGAGCAAACTGGCTCTGTGCGTGATGACAGGGCGATGCAGGAGACGGAGCATCGTGACGTCATGGCTCCGCTCCCTGTGACGTCATGCCCGTCCCCCTTAATACAAGTTTATGGGAGGGGGCCACGCCCCTCCCATAGACTTGTATTGAGTGGGCGAGATGTGACGTCACGGGGGCAGAGCCGTTACCTCACAATGCTCCGTCCCCTGCATCACCATGTCATCACGCACAGAGCCAGTTTGCTCTGAAGTGATGATGGCAGGGTGGCGCTGCAGAGATCACGGGAGTCCCCAGCGGCGGGACCCCCAAGAACAGACATATTATCCCCTATCCTTTGGATAGGGGATAATATATCTGGGGCGGAGTACCCCTTTAAACAAGGTACATTCAACAGATTCTTCCACAAATCGAGGCATAATCTCTTAAATAGTATAACAAGCAGGTGATGGCTGGAGGTGTACTAGGGTACCTGGAGTCTGTACTCCTTTTTTGCCTTTGTGTTTATTTACTAGTCCCTTTATCTTCTCTCGAAAGCATCCCGGAAGAGCCCACCAGTTGGATAAATCATCCACTTGCGTCTCCAATGGTAAAGTGCCTTTTTTAGATCCTTTTATTTAATTTTTTTTTACATTTTGTTATGTTGTGTTCTTTTTGTTATGTTGTGGCATTGTACTAAAATCTGCGAAAATCAGGTTTTCACCCGTTAATCTGCACTCGATACTCTTATAATAAGAATATGCAAACAGAATTTTGGAAATTAAAATTAGAAAATTAAAAAGGAAAAGAAAAGAGTTTGCACAGACATTAGTATTCAGTACTTCATTAGTATTCAGTACTTTGTTGGATCACCAGGCAGTTTTCTTGTGGCATGATGCCACAAGGTTTACACACTTGAATTTAGGGATTTTCTGCCATTCTTCTCTGCAGATCCTCTCAAGCTCTTGCCAGGTTGGATAGTGATTATTGGTGTACAGCCATTTTAAGAGTGGGGTCTAACTATAATGTGAAAGCACAAAGGGTGCTAACCCCAGTGTAAGGGCAAAGAGAGGGATTTATTAGAGTAAAAGGGGGCCAAAATACAGTATAGGGGCATGAAATAGGCCTGACCACCTTGGGGGGTGGGGGGTGGGGTGGAGTCACAGAAGGTCTGACTACATGAAAGGGGCACAAAAGGGGTATAACAACAGCTTGGTGTCACAGAGAGGCTAATTATGTATTGTGTGTACAAAGGGGTCTAACTACTGTGATGGGGTACAAAAGGCTTCAATTTAGAGTGTGGGGGCACAAAGGAGCCTAAAACAGAGTGGGAGCACAGAGGGCTGCTATTTAATGACTGGGGCCCAAGGAGGGCCAACTACTGTGTGTGTGGGGAGGGGGATGGGGGGGTGGCTGCTTAACAACTCTGTGGGGCACAATTGGAGACCTAAATGCTATGTTGGAGTCACAAAGAGGGCTATTTTACTGTGTGGAGCCTAAAGAGGGAACTATTGATATTTGTGGTGCACAAAAGGGTACTATTACTCTGTGGGGCAATGTTACTGTCTGGGGAACTGTGGATTGGGAATTTGTGTAGAGGTTGGGATGGTGCTGGAAGACTTAGAAGCAAGCTGGAAGAGGTTGTCATAAAAAGGAAAGAGATTCTGATCAGAAAAAAGTAAATGCACTGTAATCACTTATACTGTCTGCTTAGCCTGTGTAGAATTGGTGTCTATCACTGTATAATCACTGTATGAGGGTAATATTGATTTTTGTATAATTGTTTTTATTTAGTAACACTATTGTGGTATGGTAAGGGGACATTATTTAATAAAAATATATTATTGAGTCATATGGGGTAGTAAAGTGGTATTATTATTATACATAGAAAATTGCTTTATACCTATGTTGGCTTCCTAGTTATATAATTATTTTCTTTTTGGGGTGTTAGGGGATTTGTGCATGGATTTTTGCGATTGTTAGGATTACAACTGGGAAAAGGTGTATGTACAATTCCACGAAAGTGCTGGCCTCAGCTTTAGCTCCTTTAATGGGATCCTCATCCAGTATTTCCTAAACCACTTCTCCTCCTATGCCCATGTTTTCATATACCTCAACATAGGAGGCACCTGGGACATTTTCAAGGCGCCCCTTCCTAAGTATGACTGTAAAGAATCGGCTAGGGCACTGCAAGGGGCATCTCCTGCATCTAGACCATCGGTTCCAGGTATGCAGCATCTCCATTTACCAGTCACGTTATTTAGCAAGGGTATACAAGTTCCATCATCTTCAGCTCTATCTTTATTCTAGACAGTTATTTGTGATTAATGCACCATGGCCAGGCACAACAATAGGACAACCCCCCCCCCCCCCCCCTTCTATTGTCTAAAGACAAGTAGGAACATTTGGAATATCTAAAAAAAAAAAAATTCAAGTTAATGCGTTGTCATATGGGGGCTAAATAACATTCTTTATATACCTTGCAATGCTGTACATTGGAAAGTGGGGAGCAGGGTTAAAATAAACAGGTGCACACCATATTGGGGGATACAGATCATGCTATATAGCTTTTTCAGGCCATTATACAGGCTTTTTTTTGTATACATGTACTTGAAAGCTTCTGGCTATACAGTAACTGCAACAAACTACTACATGACTGTAGGATTATTAATACACACCTTGGTTCCAAGTAAAGTCTAAGCAGACAGAAACAGAATACCAAGCCCCGTGTTCATTATAGGGTAATTATAGTGCCATTGTCACCTGACCTTTTAGCAGCTGTTACCAGCAAATGTAAGATAAACCTTGGAAACTGAATTATTCTTTTCTAAAGAAATTAATCCTTCACTTCTGGGTTTGTTTAAAGCCCTCCATTGAATTGTTGAGCTGTGTTATTGCACAGTTATGGTCAATCTTTTCACTTTTCCTTTGTGTTCTTTTTGTAATAGTTACGCTACATTAGAGAGAGACATTTTTACTCAAGCAATTTAGACTGTCTGGCTATTGATAGTGAGTAGTGACACTGAAAGCAGCTAAGCCAAGTTGAAGTGGATCAGATCTGTTACACTCACTCTGATTTATCTGACCCCTTGCCGGTTTACCAGCCTGAAATCTTTGGCATGAGTTCAGACCATGACTTTGGCAAGCTTCTTTCATGCTTTACTTACATTGTTTTTCTTTCAAATGATGTGGTCAAAAGATGTGGTTAAATGTGTATTCCAAATGAGTTTTTAGGGGTTTTGTTACTTATTACTGCATATTTTAGCAGGGATGCCCATAATAATGATTGCAATAATACTTTTTTTAGTTTCATGTATTAGCAATAGAGAATACTATGTGTCTGAGCACTGTATGTTTTATTTATCTATCACCATATTTTAAGACTTATAACTTTTAATTTACTGTCAACTGAGTAAGGGTTTACATTTTTCAGGATAAGGCTGGAATTCCACTTGCTTTTTTTTTTGGGGGGGGGGGGGGGGGGACACCAAGAAAAACGCCAATTCTGCCGCATGGCGTTTTTTTCGTCCAAAAACGCTGCGGCCAGATGTTAGCTGTAAATCAATGAAAAAACGTAAAATTCCTTTTCCACTTTGCGTTTTTCCATTTGGCATTTTTTAGTCCTTTTGGCATTTTTTCACTCTTTTTCAGCTCCTTGATGGTTTTGCAAAATTACAGCATGTTGAGCCAATGGCATTTTTTCCCCCTGAAATCGTGGAGTTTTTCTCCCATAGAAGTCTATAGCAGTAAAAAAACGCCAAGAAAAACGCCATGTGGGTTTTAACTTGCGTTTTTTTATTCTTTTTTGGACTTTAGCGATCCAAAAAAGTGATGGAGATACCTTTCTTTTAGTAACATTTCCTAGTGGGTACCAATAAAAAAATAAAAAAATAAAAAAGATACAGTAGTGATGGAAAATAATGTATTTAACTAAATTTATCTTTTTTATAACTACATTTTTATAAATTTCTAAACAGGGATCAATTTATGTGTGCTGGCAGGGCACTAAAAATGCAGCCAACAATAATAAAAATGTAGTGTGTGTGTGTTTTTCACTTTTTATTCTTTATTTTTTTTACATTTTTTAGGTGGTACTACTACTTCCAGCATGGAACAGATTGTTCCATGATGGGAGTAGTAGTACCTGTACTAATTGACAGATCGCCCGGGTCCGTTGCAAATCTTCTGTATAATTTATAGATTCGGCCGGCCTCTCTTCTTTGGTCCCCTGCACTGCAGTATGTATATACACCTATTCATATTTCCCACAGAGAGCTGTGATTGGCCAGATCATTCCAGCCAATCACAACTCTGTGGGAAATATGAATAGGTGTATATATACGTCAGTGCAGGGGACCATGGAAGAGCGGTCGGCTGCATCTATACATTATACAGGAGGATCACAGCGGGTGTCAAGAGTGACATCCGCTGTGATCTTTCCTTAAAGGGGTACTCCGGTGAAAACCTTTTTTCTTTTAAATCAACTGGTGGCAGAAAGCTAAACATATTTGTAAATTATTTCTATTAAAGAAATCTTAATCCTTCCAGTACTTATTAGTTGCTGAATGCTATAGAGGAAATTCCTTTCTCTTAGGAACACTGATGACATCACGAGCACAGTGCTCTCTGCTGACATCTCTGCCCATTTTAGCAACCATGCATAACAGATGCATAGCAGAAGTATGCTAAGGGTAGCATGGTGGCAAAGTGGTTAGCACTGCTGCCTTGCAGTGCTGGGAACTTGGGTTCAAATCCCACTAAGGACAACAATAAATAAAGCATTATTATTATTATTATTATAACATCAGCAGAGAGAACTGTGCTTGTAATGTCATCAGAGAGCATTCTAAAAAGAAAAGAATTTCCTCTGTAGCATTCAGCAGCTAATAAGTACAGGAAGGATTAAGATTTTTTAATAGAAGTAATTTACAAATATGTTTAACTTTCTGCCACCAGTTGATTGAAAAGAAAAAAGGTTTTCACCGGAGTACCCCTTTAACTGCAGGTACTACTGCTCCCAACATGGAGCACACTCTGCTCCATGCTGGGAGCAGTAGTACCTGCATTAATAGACAGATCACAACAGGTGTCAGAAGTTACATTCACTGCGATCTGTCTATAAATGCAGGTACTACAGCTCCCAGCATGGAGCAGAGTGTGCTCCATGTTGGGAGTAGTAGTACCTGCAGTTAAAGACAGATCACAACGGGTGTCACTCCCGACACCCGATGCGATCGTCCTATCTATTGCAGAGATGCGGAGTGGCTTTCTCCTGCACTCTGCATCTCTGCACTATACTCCGGCCAGTGATATGAATAGAGCATAACTCATTCATATTTCCCTCTGAGAGCTGTGATTGGCTGCAACCATCCGGCCAATCCCCACTCTGGGCGGAAAATATAATTGAGTGATGTTCTATTCACATCACTGGCCGGAGTACTGTGCAGAGATGCGAGCGCTGTATAGAGCTGCTCTGCATCTCTGCTATGTGAACTAAAAAGAAAAGAAAAACTAAACAGCGGACACACCTCCCTATTCACACTTTGCTCCAAAGCACTTCACGCATCAAGGTGTTTACACTTACTTCACCGAGGGGAGTCTTTTCCTGGTCAGAACTCCCCTCGTGTCGGCAAGCTTATTGTCCCACTCCGAGGCTCCAGCAGTTTCAAACAGGTAGGTTTCTTGGTATATCCTCCGTCCACAAGCTGTGTTATCTTTACTGCTATAGTGTAACGGATTAAGAAAACTGCAATCTCTCAATAGTTACATACAAGAGATTACATTTATTGGAACAGGACATTTAAAACATAAAAAAGTTCTGACGCGTTACGGAGGGACTCCTCCTTCCTCAAGGAATTTTAAACACATCAGCTCCTCTTCCTATTAACCCCTTCAAACCCGGAAATTGCATCAAATTACAAAGCCCACCCTCCATACATACTAAATTTACACATAAAAAAATATATAAAAACACATAAATAATAACTTATACACTCTCTATCATTTCATTAAAACCTTTTGGAGACCAACTATCAAGTTTAAAAATGTAAAAACTCTCTCTTTTACACAATGTGGAAAATCTTGTTAGCCCAGGTTCAACCTGTTCTATAGGTGTTACTTTTAATAGGTCCGGATTCCCATTATGCACCTGAGCAAAATGCCGGGACACGCTATGTTTTGGATAGCGATGTCTGATGTTAAATCTATGGGGGGTCATTCTTTTTTTCAGTTGCTGTGTTGTTCTCCCTACGTACTGAATGCCGCATGGGCACTCCAGCACGTAGATAACATAGTCTGAACTACAGGTTATATGCGAATTAATTCCTATTCTTTCTCCTGTACTATTACTCACCACTGAATCAGCTCCACATTTAATAATATTGCACGTCCCGCATTTATTTTTATTACACTTAAATACTCCTTTTTTGCTCTCACTTTTATTTTTATTCACACATTGAGTTCTTACATTTTGTAACCGGGGATAAGAGGGTGCGATTTCTTGTGCAATTGTTTTCGCCCTTCTATAGATAAAATTAGGTTTATTGTTTTTTCCTAGTGCTTCTTTTAGAAAGGAATCACATTCTAGTATGGAGTGGACCAATGGTTTTTAAAAATCTTTTCTACTTGTTTCGTATTTTTAGAGTACCTAGTAATGAAGGCTGTAGTATATTGTCTTTCTTCTTTTTCCTTTCTTTTCTTTTTATTTCCCATCCTTTGTTCTTCAATCTGTACCTCTCTATTAATATTATCAGCTTTCATTCTTGTTCCTTTTATAATTTCTTTGGGATATTGTTTGTCCACAAATCTTTTCTTTTTTTTTTTTTTTTCAAATGATGTAGAATTTGTTCAGGGTTGGAAAGAAAAGTTATTTAATTGCTCCAAATCTCTGATGGAGATGTTAGTAGAGAAAAGGAATTCTCTTTGTTTAAAAGTTTTTAAAAATGTTATTAAAAAATGCATAGGGTATCACATGAGCTCCGAAGGAAAGGAACTTATAAAGAAAATGGAACAACATTTCATTATGAAAAAATTAAAGAAAATAAATAGAGATAAAAATAGTGAGGACAAACCAATTAAATATAATTTTCATAATAACATAAAAATTAATTCTCACAGTAATAATTTTGCAGATAATATAAATTCAGATCAAATAGGTTCCTCATCTATTGTATATACTATTGCTCCTAAGGATTCGACCACCAAATATAACCCACCCTCCATATAAACCTAAAAGCTTGGAATATGCCATATAAATCTGATCCCCCTAATAAGCGCAATATATCGCCCCCATCGCAACTAAATACTGATAATGCAAAATACCATTATAGTCGCACCTTCTATAAGAGTAAATTTATACCTCCCACTCCTAAAAATAGATATCATAAAAGCACCGCCAGTAGTAACATCTATACTGAAAGGGATCGAGGTTTTTACAGATCCTCAGGGATTCCATCTGAGAGGTCCTGTGAATATAGGGCACTGGTTGCTCCTCGGGATTGTGCTGTTATGCAAAGAAGGCTTGTATATAAAGATCTGCCTGTAAAAATGGATGTATATGTGAAGGAGAATTCCCCAGGTGAAAGAAAAATACGTAGATTGCAGGATGAGAACCATGTGGAATCCGAGAGAATTTTACAACAGTCATCGGTGGATCCTATTAATTTGGATCTGGAGGATTCCTCAGGATTATCTCCCCAACATACACCATCCTTTCAATCACCCGTTTTTTTAGGGTTGCCTCAGGCTCTCTCGGAACCTCGTCTGAGGAGCCTGGGAAACAATTTTGTGAAAATGAGAGGAGAGGAAGAACGATTGAAACAAATGCACAGTCCATCATTGAAAGTACTGCAGAAAGTGGAAAAAATACATACTATAATTATCAGTCCCAAGAAGCTAACAGATTTTTTTCCCACGGTCAGCAGGACGATAACCAGGAAGAGACGGCTAACAGAATGATGCTAATAAGAAAATTCTTTGTTAAATGGTAGTCCAGTGCTGAAAAACGTATCCACTATCTTAAGGATAGGGCATAAGTTTCATATCACGGGGGGGGGGGGATGGGGGGCTAACAAAGCCAAGCACAACCCTAGGGAGGCGCCATGAACCCCCTCACCTAGATATTGGCACCTGTCCTTTGCGCTAGATGTTGATACACTCCAAGTAGCATGTACAATAAAATGTATAGTACAAAATCAACACAGGGAATAAAGTAGTGCAACAATAATAATAATAATAATAATATCCAATACTGTAAGTAATATCACCCTTAAAGGGGTTCTCTGGTGCTTAGACATCTTATCCCCTATCCAAAGTATAGGGGATAAGATGCCTGATCGCGGGAGTCCCGCCGCTGGGGACCCCCGGGATCTTGCATGTGGCACCCTGTTTGTAATCAGTCCCCGTAGCGTGTTTGCTCCGGGTCTGATTACGGACGACCACTGGGCCGGCGGCGTGTGACGTCACGCCTCCGCCCCCGTGTGACATCACGCTCCGCCCCTCAATGCAAGCCTACGGGACGGAGCGTGACAAGTTTAGTGGTGCATGCACAATCGTTTATCAGAATATAAATAACAGACTGTATCAAAAAAACATAATGGACAGTAAGTATTGCAATGTATCCACAGCGCACACTATCCATTAGGCATCAAAATAGGATTTTTACACCTCCAAGAGTCTAGTGTAATAACAAATAAGTAAAATAAATAACAATTGGGGTAAATGTATCATTGTTGTCTTTGGTAAGTTAGTTTTGGATTTCTTTTTTTTTTTTGCCTATGTGCGACACATTTATCATACTAGCAAGGGGGGGGGGGGTTGGTTGGGGTGATGGTGATACATTTCGCCCACCTAAGCAAAGAATAATAAGTCACTACAGAACACCATTTGAATCTTCCTCTCCTCTGAAACTTTTTGCACAAAAGTGCGACTTTAGTGCGCCCTTTTAAAAGTGCTCTACAAAGGCTGTTTGGTAAGCCAGATCTGACATGGCTTAGTTTTGCGACTTATTGGAGGGGTTTGTGACTTTTTTTTTGCCTACATGTGACATTCACACTTCATAAATTCTCAACCACTGCAAAGTAAAAACTGACAGTTGCTTAGGTAAGACCATTCGCTACCCTATGCACACCCACAAAAGTTGCAAAAAACGTAGGCACCGATGCAACATTTTGTGCGCCCAGAGTAAGCCAAGACGTGGTTTTGCGTCAGTGACGCATCATCCGGTTGAACCAGATGATGCGTCACTGACGCAAAACCGTGCTGTTCTTCTGCTGATACTCTCCGGCTGCCAGCTGGTGGCTACCTTCCCTCCCTGCACCAGGGTGAACGTGCTTTGTTAATGGACACTGCTTCAATAAAGTCCGAATAAGATTTGTACATGGACACTGCTTCAATAAAGTCTGAAATGTATTCATCTGACATGGTGAGTGCAGGCATGCTTTTTTCTATATTGGATATTTTTGTGGAATTCCTAAGCCTAATAATAAGCTAACACTTCCTGTACTGTACAGATCACTTTCCAGCAGTGCCATTTTCATCATAAAAGACAGGATTACAGTGAAAGGTAACACAAGTAGAAAGATAACAGAGGATCTTTAAAATAGCCTATTCCCCCTTCCTGTAGGATGACCTCTGAACAGGTCACAGAGCATGCCCAGAATCCTTTCATATGGGCTCTGGCCAGACTATTTTGTCTATGTCTGTGGGGCATGTTGAAAACCAATACCCAGTGAAAATTGATACACGTAGATATAATTTGATGGACTCAAAGAGCAATGGGATGTGGAGTTATGGGATAAGATGGATATCAGGAGTAATTGGTTTTTATCCTGACTAGTTAGGCACATATGACTAGTAAGGCACTTCTATATTAATTTCTATCCCTTTTTATCACCTTTCCCCTTGTCCCTCAGTTAGTTGGATGTCTCCTTTGTAATAAACCCTTAAATGTTCCAGTTGCCCTTATTCAATTATCAAGGCACCCCAAAACTAAGCAGTTTCTACAGGACATATCTGTAAATTCTGTTAAAACAGCTCAGACATGATGGTCACCCCAATTATAATGTACTAAAAATTCAAAATAAAGTAGAAATTAGAAAAATGGAACATGCTTCAGTATCTGGCTGTTATCAGTAACAAAAATCTAGGCGACACATTGTCGTTAGTCAGCTCTGATTCTGCAGAAGAAACATGAAAACTACACGAGACTGTGCCACAGTGTCTAGAAGCACATCACTTCTCTATATTAAACTGCAGAAATTAAATCCAGTCAAAGAGAAATCCAATTCTTGGTTGCTATAACTTATTCCCTATGGCAGTGCATGCAATATTTAATCCCCTAAAGACAATGGGGGGTACTTAGCGCACCAGGATGTACATTAATGTCCTGTAGATGAAGTGATCGCAGGAGCTGTGATCACTTCATGCATAGCAGGACTCTCCGGTAAGGGCAAACAATCACAATCCCGCTGATGCCTGCCATTAACCCTACAGATGCCGTGATCAATACTAATCACAGCATCTGAAACAAAACAGTGGCATACAGAGACTCATGGTGGTCCCTTCACCTGCCTTCTGCTGCATTGCTGTGATTTTCTCCTCTCATCTCCCCTTTTGGCAGAAAAAAAATGTAAATAAGCCCCTCCCCCCAAAAAAATGTAATCCGCGCAAAAATGAAGCCCTCACATGGGTCTGTGGATGGAAAAATAAAAACTAATTTATGTCTCCTAGAAGACGAGGAGAAAAAGGCAAAAAAAACAAAATGAAATTGGCTGTGTTAAACAATAAGAAACTAACTACAAAATAGTTACATAGTTAAATATGTGAACAAGATCCATGTATTTGTGGGATTTTGTAATATCAAGGATTTTTAAGGCATGTAAGAGTTACCCAATAACCCACAAACTGGCCTTTCTTGTTGAAGTGAATGTATAGGATTGTGCAAATAGGGGCAGAAAGAACAAAGAACATTTCCTACATCTTATTTATGTAAAAATTATGGTTTAGACATCCAGGAGCTCCCATTGAATTGACTTGAGATCTATTTCCGGCCCAGTTCCTAAAGTGGTACAGCTGATGCTTTAAAGGAGTAGTGCAGTGAAAAATAACTTATCTCCTAAGTTTTAAGTCGCAAGAGGTCTGAGCGCTGGGAACCCTTGTGGTCTCCTGCACGGGGCCCCGGTAGTTTGATGGAAGTGGCTGTTCCCACCCCCGTAGGAAGCATGTCAGCCAGCGCTCCGTGTGGGGTCGGCACGCCCCCTTCCAGAAGACTGCTGCGGCCCCTTTCAGGATATTGCGGGGGTTACAGTGCTCGGATCTCCAGCGATCTATAACTTATCCCCTATCCTTTGGATAGGGGATAAGTTATTTTTTAATACACCACTTCTTTAACCTCTTGGGGATGTAGGGCGTATGTATACTCCCTGCATCCCCAATCCTTAAAGACTCAGGCGGGGACCGGACTGGGATGCCTGCTGAAATCATTTAGCTGGCATCCCGTGACAATGCCTGGGGGGGTCCTGAGACCCTCCCATGTCGCCGATCGCTGCAAATCAGTCAATTCAATCAATTCAGATCAGCGCTTTGCGGCAAAAAGGATGATAGGTGCTGTCCAAGATGACTCCTATCATCCTTTAGCAGCAGGAGTGAGGTATCCCTGGTGCCACCTCATGATCATCCTGATTCGTCGGCCGGTAACGCCTGCTGTAGGGGTGTCCCTAACAGCACCCCCTCGCCCCTGTTCCCCCCTGTTTGCAGGTACACAACAGGACTCAGGAGTGAGAGCACACTATGTAAATTTGAGGCTTAAATTGGTGATTTTGGTGGCTGATTTTATGCAAAAAAATAAATACCCACGTGTGACCCCATTTTGTAAACTATACCCCTCATGGAACCTAACAATGGGTATAGTGAGCCTTAACACCCCACAGGTTTTTGACAACTTTTGTTAAAGGTGAATGGGAAAATGGGGAAAAAAAAAATGTCACCAAAATGCTGGTGTTGCCCTAAATTTTTCATTTTCACACGGCAAATAGGGAAAAAAGCCCCCCAAAATGTGTATGACCATATGTGGATGTAAAGTGCTCTGCGGGCGAACTACAATGCTCAGAGAGAAGGTGCGCCATTGGGCTTTTGGAGAGAAAATTTGTCCGGAATTGAAGGCCACATATGTTTACAAAGCCCCCATGGTGCCAGAATAACGGACCCCTCCCCCACATGTGACCCCATTTTGGAAACTACACCCATCACGGAACGTAATAAGGGGTGCAGTGAGCATTTACACCCCACAGGTGTCTGACAGATTATTGGAACAGTGGTCCGTGAAAATGAAAAATGTAATTTTTCATTTGCACAGCCTAATGTTCCAAAGATCTGTCAAACGCCAGTGGGATGTAAATACTCACTGCACCCCTTATTAAATTCTGTGAGGGGTGTAGTTTCCAAAATGGGGTCACATGTGGGGGGGGGGTCCACTGTTCTTGCACCATGGGGGCTTTGTAAACGCACATGGCCCCCGATTCCATTCCAAACAAATTCTCTCCCCAAAAGCTCAATGGTGCTCCTTCTCTTCTGAGCATTGTAGTTTGCCTGCAGAGCACTTTACATCCACACATGGGGTATTTCCATACTCAGAAGAGATGGGGTTACACATTTTGGGGGGCATTTTCTCCTATTACCCCTTGTAAAAATGAAAATATGGGTAAAAACCAGCCTTTTAGTGAAAAAAAAATACATTTCCATCTACACATCCGACTTTAACGAAAAGTTGTCAAACACCTGTGGGGTGTTAAGGCTCACTGTACCCCTTTTTACGTTCCTTGAGGGGTGTAGTTTCCAAAATAGTATGCCATGTGTGTTTTTTTTTTTTTTGCTGTCCTGGCACCATAGGGGCTTCCTAAATGTTACATGCCCCCCAGAAAACCATTTGAGCTAAATTTGCTTTCCAAAAGCCAATTGTGACTCCTTCTCTTCTGAGCATTGTAGTGCGCCAGCAGAGCACTAGACGTCCACACATGGGATATTTCCATACTCAGAAGAGATGGAGTTACAAATTTTGGTGGGCATTTTCTCCTATTACCCCTTGTAAAAATGTAAAATTTGGGGAAAAAACAGCATTTTAGTAAATTTTTTTTTTATTTACACATCTGATTTTAACGAAAAGTCGTCAAACACCTGTGGGGTGTTAAGGCCCTTGTTACCTTCCTTGAGGTGTGTAGTTTCCAAAAAAGTATGCCGTGTGGGTTTTATTTTGCTGTTCTGGCACTATAGGGGCTTCCTAAATGTGACATGCCCCCAAAAACCATTTCAGCAAAATTTGCTTTCCAAAATCCCATTGTCGCTCCTTCCCTTCTGAGCCCACTAGTGCACCCACAGAGCACTTTACATCTACACATGAGGTATTTCCTTACTCGAGAGAAATTGGGTTAGAAATTTTGGGGGGATTTCTCTCCTTTTACCCCTTGTAAAAATTCAAAAAATGGCTCTACAATAACATGCGAGTGTAAAAAATTAAGAATTTGAATTTTCTCCTTCACTTTGCTGCTATTCCTGTGAAACACCTAAAGGATTAACACATTTTCTGAATGTCATTTTGAATGCTTTGAGGGGTGCAGTTTCTATAATCGGGTCATTTATGGGGTATTTCTCACAGAAAAGCCCCTCAAATCGACTTCAAACTTAACTGGTCCCTGAAAAATTCAGATTTTGATTTTCCATGAAAATTTTGAAAATTGCTGCTATATTTTGAAACCCTCTAATGTCTTCCAAAAATTAAAACATGTCAACTTTATGATGCCAACATAAAGTAGACATATTGTATTTGTGTATCAATATATAATTTATTAGGAATGTCCACTTTCCTTACAAGCAGAAAGTTTCTAAGTTAGAAAAATGCTAAATTTTCAAAATTTTCATCAAATTTTTGGATTTTTCACCAAGAAAGGATGCAAGTAATGACAAAAAATTATTAGTATGTTAAAGTAGAATATGTCACGAAAAAACAGTCTCGGAAGCAGAATAAAAGGTAACAGCATCTCAGAGTTATTAATGCATAAAGTGAGAATGGCCAGAATTGCAAAAAAGGGCTGAGTCCTTAAAGGGATACTCCAATTTATTTTTATTTATTTTTAAATCAACTGGTGCCACAAAGTTAAACAGATTTGTAAATTACTTCTATTAAAAAATCTTAATCCTTCTAGTACTTATTAGCTGCTGAATACTACAGAGGAAATTCTTTTCTTTTTGGAACACAGTGCTCTCTGCTGACATCTCTATCCATTTTAAGAACTGTCCAGAGTAGGAGAAAATCCCCATAGCAAACATATTCTGCTCTGGTCAGTTCCAAAAACGGACAGAGATGTCAGCAGAGAGCACTGTGCTCATGATTCAGCAGAGACACTGTGTTCCAAAAAGAAAAGAATTTTCTCTGTAGTATTCAGCAGCTAATAAGTACTGTAAGGATTAAGATTTCTTAAAAGAAGTCATTTACAAATCTGTTTAACTTTCTGGCACCAATGGATTTAAAGGGTACCTCTCATCAAAAAAACTTTTGATATATTATAGACTAATGTATGCAGAATAACTTTACAATTGCATGTTATTAAAAAATATGCTTCTTTCTATTTAATTTTCCACTTTGAAGAAATGACCACTAGGGGTCTCCCTACCAGTCCTGGCAGCAAGCATTTTAGACTCATGCTGGAGTCCTAAACACTACGAGCTGCCAGTCTGCTTTGTTCACAAAGGAGAACACTCAGAGCTGCCAGCCTGCTTTGTTCACAGCCTGTTTGGCTGTGAACAAAGCAGGCTGGCAGCTTTGAGTGTTTAGGACTCCAGCATGAGTCAGAAATGCTTGCTGATAGGACTGATGGGGAAAAATACAATAGAAAGAAGCGTATTTTTTATTAACATGCTATTGGAAAGTTATTCAACATTCATTAATCTAAAATATATCAAAAGTTTATTTGATGAGAGGTACCCTTTAAAAATAAAGTTTTCCAACAGAGTACTCATTAAGGTGAAAATGGGATGAGTCCCCAAGGGTTTAAAGGGGTATTTCAGGCTAATAATTTATAATTTGTTGGTATAATCATAAAAATGAAAAGCTCAGCAAATTCTCCGTCCTCTGTTCAGTGGTTCCCACAGCTTCCAAGATGAGTTGTCAAATAAGGACCTACCTGTTTACCCAATCACTGGCCACAGCGGTGATCTCTCTTAGGGTGCATTCACATCAAGATTTTGCTATACAGTTCCCGTATACGGTTTTGTATAGGAAAACCATATACAACCATATAGAAAACCGCATACATAGACATCCCATGCAAAAATGTATGCAACAAGAAGTATGCAGTTGTGTACGTTTTCGGTCATGAACAGGTTTGTGCGGTTTTTTTTACAGCACACAAAACTGCAGTCTACTACGGTTTTATATATTTTTTTAAAAATTGAAGTCAATGAAAAACTGTCTATGGTGGCAAATGGTTTTTGTGATATGTTTCTTTTCCACAAATACTTTTCTTGGAATTTCAATAAAACAATCTGAACTTTATTGCAAGAACGTGTTAATTAAACATTTTTTTTTTTTTGCAAAAACTGATGCAACCGGACATCTAAATTCAAAACTGTATGCAGTTTAAATTTATAGCACTTGTTTGCATACAGTTTTGTCAGTTTTTAAGGCATACGTTATGCAAAAAAAATTAGGCAGTAAGCAATAGGGGGCCAGAAGTCACTGGGATGAGAGTTGCTGAGGACCTGGGTATGTTTTTTTTTTTTTTTCTACCACCTCCAGTAAAAAAAATAAATAAATAAAATATTTATGTGTATATATATATATATATATATATATATATATATATATATATTTTGTGGCAGTGTGGCAAGGAAAGGGTGTATTTCCCTTGCTATCTCTGCAGAATGCTCCACCTGTGGCCTGATTAATGAGGTATCAGGAAGGGAAAGTGTGTGTTTAAAAGGAAAAGGAACAGAATAGTTGGGGCTCTTCCTAGGAGACAGCCTGTGGGCTGTAGGGAAGAGACAGAGCCTGCTGATGAGTACACAGCCCGAGCTATGAGAGGCTCAAAGAGAGTGACATTGTGAGTAGAAGGTTGCAGGGGACATATGTTTAACCGGCTGAGGGAAGCTCAGCGGTTGTTAGTAGTGTTGAGCGGCATAGGCCATATTCGAATTAGCGAATATTCGCGAATATATGGACGAATATTCGTCATATATTCGCGAATATTCGCATATTTGTTATATTCTCGTTTTATTTTCGCATACGCGAAAATTAACATATGTGAATATTAGCATATACAAAATTCGCATACGCGAAAATTCGCATATGCTAATTTTCGCATATGCTAATTTTCGCATATGCGAATCTTCACGCGCCAGTCTCACACAGTAGTATTACAGCCTTCTTTACACCACACAAGCTGGAAGCAGAGAGGGGTGATCACTGTGATGTGTACTGTGAAGAAAAAAAAAAAAATATATTTGTAATTACGAATATATAGCGCAATATTCGCGAAATTCGCGAATTCGCGGATATGCGATATTCGCGAATAATATTCGAATTGCGAATATTCGCGAGCAACACTAGTTGTTAGTCAGGACAAGCTGATCTGTGTAGTCAGTGACCAGACGGTCTAGGATTTTGTTTGTTCCTGCTTTTTGTTTATTTCTTTCCCTGCAACCTGTCTAATAAAACTGGCAAGGTGCCAGATTTGCATTATAAGCATTTGTTTGCTGGTTTATTGAGAAGAAACGCATCCTGTGGCGTAGTCCAGGACGATCCCAGAGCTAATCCCCAAGGAGGAATCCTTACAATTGGTGTCGGATGCGGGCAAACACGTTGCTAGGAGCAACCAGTGGTCGAGTTGCAGTGAAGTTGTTGCCAAGAGAAAACTGTGGAGCCCAGCTGTGGAGTACAAGAGCAGGACTGCGCCTGTGGTGAAGTTGTTGCTAGGGGCAACAGATCGCATCAAGCGAGTGGGCACTCTTTCTCAAGTAAGGAGACAGGTGGACGGGCCACCTGCAGAGTGCAGATTACGTTTTGAGACTGTGTATAAAGGCGTTGCTAGGGGCAACGGAAAAATTTTGTTGGCAAGCGGCTGACATTTCGGCAGAGGACTGTGCTGTGTTTGCAAGGTTTGAAGTGTTGCAAGATGGATGTCCTGATAAGTGCTTTGTTGCAGACTGCTGCAGCGCAAGAGGAAGCAAGCTTTGCAGAGTTTGAAAGGATTGCTATGCATGTGGCATGGCCCAAGACACACTGGGGAAACTTGGTGTTTGGATTCATTGGAGGAGATGCCCAAAAAGTTCATTGTGAACTGGATCCAAAGATCTTACGGGACTATGAGAAAGTCAAGACAGAGATCCTGACTCAAGTGGGAGTAAGCCAAGCTGCAAGACTACAGTGTGCACTGCGGCCTAACAGTGATGCTGGGTTTAAAGTTGCAGAGCTACTTAAAGAGCAAGTGGAGCGATGTTCTGCAGCAGAGAAGCTGGTGAGAGGTGTCCAGCACCAGCCCTTAACTGATTGGATGGCAAGAGATTCTGGTAAGACTGTTCCAGGGGTTATGGGGGCCATGTTTAGTGACTATGAGACTGTACATAAGAATGATGGGACTGTGCATAAAAAAGCTGAGTCGGAGGGTGGTGTTTCCCTAGTTGACTGTGTGAACAGTGTTCAAGGTGGTACCAACCTATGTCCAGTTGCACAATCATGTGAGGGTGGGGAACCCCTCATGAAGACTGATGAGACTGTTCACACTGTGCAGATCGGATTGAAAAAATCTGGTGAACAGAAAATGTTAATTGCAGGACTGGGAGAAAATGTAACAAAACACACTTTGCCTTAGTTAGGTCCTAGTGCTATGAACTGTCCTGTAAATTTTGAACATGTGCAATCTGATAATGTTTTTGTTGAAAAACTTATGTTGATGTGTTCAGATGTAAAGAGTACTGCTGCCACCTCTGACAGGACAAAAGAAAACCTGTGTGAGCTGGAAATAGAAGGTAAAAAGATGACGGTTTTGTTAGACCCTAGATGTGTAATAAGTCTGGTAAAGTCCAGCAGGAGAAAGCCGGACCCCGCTATAGTGTCTATGCAGGCTGGTATTTGGGGTTATAAAACGGTTAATGTCTGTATTTCTACTCCCTATGGTACTATAGGTCATAAGGTTGCAATAGAGCCCTCCTTGGAGTATGATGTAGTACTGGGGACGGATTTTCAATTTTTTCAGCAATTATGGGAAGACTGTCAGGTGACTAGAGCAGGTACATCTGATAGGCTCACAACACTTGACTTGCATCACACACTAGAGGAGAGTTACTCAGCAGAGGCTGAGGACGGGGAGTGTCAGCAGTCACTAGATGTAGGTCAGATAGGGGTCTGCCAGACTGCTGGGGGAGCTGAAGACCAGACCATGAGTCAAGTCCAAGAGGATCCAGTGACTCAAGTGACAAGTGTGCCTCTGACTGAAACAGAATCTTCAGTGAAACCAGAAACGGATCAGGTACAGGAACATGGGTTCCATCCGCCAGCTGAAGATGAGCCCAAGGTGGGGCTAGAGTTGCGCGGTCATCTGGAAGAGGTGACTGGAAAAGAAGCTACAGAGATGTCTGTGAATAATGCAGAGGTGCTGCGCTTACTGTCACAGACAGAGTCCTGAGTGAAGGAGATGTGATGTCTGGACCAGAGATGGATCGTGACCAGGAAGGTCGAACCACTGGACCAGATGTTGTTGCAGACCCAGGAGCCCTAGACCTTTCTGCTGGGCAGCAGAGAGACAGTGTTGAAGTGAAAGAGAAGTCTGCCAATGAGCAGAGAGACAGTCCAGAGAGACTGTCCAGGAACTACCCTGAAGCCCAAGTGGCCAAGACCCTTGAAAAGGGGGAGACTACTCCTAAAGGTGGAAAAGAGTCTGAACGAGTTGGCTTGAAGGAAGAGACAGGCCAAGCACAGGTGACTGTCAGAGGACAAGAGAATGTCACAAGGTCCAGCAGCGAGAGTAAGGAGACCGCTGTAAGTAAGAGATCTCGGAAAATACGCGCTGGTCTTGGTAAAAAAAGGGAGCAGATCCAGAACCTTGAAGAAACCTTACAGATGGTTTCTGCTAAATTGTCTCAAAAGGAAGAAGTGGTTCATCACCTGACAGAGGAGAAAGAAAAAATGCTTGCAGACTTGAATAAAGAACAGGAAGCGACGCTTCAGCTGCAGAAAGATATGGAGCGCCACAAAAGTGAGTTTGCGGCTCTGCAGGATGAACTGTCCCGCTCCCAGGGTCTTATGACCAGCAAGGAGAGAGAATTGGAGATTCTGGCCAAGCAGATCTCATTCAAGGATGAAGAAGTGAATGTCCTGTGTGGGGCATATCTGGCTCTACAAAGTGATCACAAGGCTAGGTTGGTAGCCATGGAAGAGTTGGAGAAGGAGAAAGTGGTAATGGCTCATAAGGTGCAGAGCCTGGAGGCGCAGAACGAAACGCATATTAAGTCTCGCGCAGCTGCCTTGGATTCACTGGGTACTCAGCTCTCTGAACAAGAGGCTCAGCTAAAAGTCTATGAGCAGAAAGTGTCCAAGATGGCGCAACTGAATAAAGACAATGAGCAGATGAGAGAACAACTGCTGTCCCTGGAGGATACTGTCAAAAACTTGACAGAATTGCTGGAAAGTGAGAAGAAGAACTCTGCTAAGCTCAAGAGTGAACAGCAGAAATGTTTAAAGCTGGAAGGGGACATGAAGGTCCTAAAAGAAAGCCGTGACCAAGTTATAGCAGAACTGGCTAACGAGAGGTTAAAAGTGTCTCAGATGGAAATTGAGGCCAAAGCCACAGCGGTCCGTGTAAAAGAAGAAAAACTGCTTGTGAGGCAAAAGCTACTGGAGACAGGGATGCTTTCTCTAAAAAAGGCGGAGTCTGAACAATGGACGCAAGAAACAGTAGAGTCTGAAGACCATGAGAAGAAACCATATGGGAAGTCCTCTGAAGCTGAGACTGAGGTGAAACCATATGGGAAGTCCTCTGAAGCTGCAGAGATATTAACATTGCATGGTGAAAATTCTGAGGAAGAGAAGTTCTCTGAGGTAGAAGTTAAACCAGAGATAACTGCAGAAGCTGCAAGTAAAGTCAGTGACACATCTGAAGGTGCAGGTGAAAAACTGGCTAAAGGAGCCAAGAGTTCTCAGCCTAAAAATGAGCCTGTGAAAGTCTGTGTCCCTAAAGAAAGGGCTAATAAGAAAGCAGAGTCCTTAAAAAGAGGTCACTGTGATAGAAGACTGGGTCGTGGTGGAAACCCTGAGAGGCACTGGATTAGAAAACACTGGAAGAAAGTCCGCAGAAGTAGAATTTGGAGAAGAGTCCGTCTCAAGGAGAAGAGGGACAGGTGCATTAAAGGGAAGCCTCCTGAAATTGTGGAGGATGACTTGGAAGACCTGCAAATGGGTGATACAGGCTCGGTTGGCCACCAGCAAAGTTCGTGCAATGGTCATACCAGTGACAGAAAAAGACAATGGCCTAGAGCATCTGCCTTGTCCGCACCTAGAGTCCAGAGCACTGCACAGACCAAGATGAAGAACCTGGTGTTGGAAAGGTGTGACATGAATGGAGCTTTTTACAAGGAATTTGTCAAAGGTGACCAAAAGTCTTGTGCTCGGTGGCTGATGAAAGTGCGAATGAAAGAAGGGTGCACCATTGAAGTGGTGCAGATAAAATCTACTGATGAAGGAAGCCAAGTGCCTCAAAATCTGTTGGACGTAGTTGTTCAAGGAAAAGGAAAGGCAGTTGGACTCTGCCTTTTGAATGCAAGTGCTCCTTCCCGGTGGTCTGAGCAGAGGGGGGGGGGGGGGGGATATGTGGCAGTGTGGCAAGGAAAGGGTGTATTTCCCTTGCTATCTCTGCAGAATGCTCCACCTGTGGCCTGATTAATGAGGTATCAGGAAGGGAAAGTGTGTGTTTAAAAGGAAAAGGAACAGAATAGTTGGGGCTCTTCCTAGGAGACAGCCTGTGGGCTGTAGGGAAGAGACAGAGCCTGCTGATGAGTACACAGCCCGAGCTATGAGAGGCTCAAAGAGAGTGACATTGTGAGTAGAAGGTTGCAGGGGACATATGTTTAACCGGCTGAGGGAAGCTCAGCGGTTGTTAGTCAGGACAAGCTGATCTGTGTAGTCAGTGACCAGACGGTCTAGGATTTTGTTTGTTCCTGCTTTTTGTTTATTTCTTTCCCTGCAACCTGTCTAATAAAACTGGCAAGGTGCCAGATTTGCATTATAAGCATTTGTTTGCTGGTTTATTGAGAAGAAACGCATCCTGTGGCGTAGTCCAGGACGATCCCAGAGCTAATCCCCAAGGAGGAATCCTTACAATATATATATATATATATATATATATATATATATATATATATATATATATATATATATAAGAAAAGGCCTGACTCACTGACTCATCAACGCCCAGCCTAAACCTTTGAAACTAGAAGCATGAAACTTTGTTTTTAGGCTAACAATTAGAGTTAAAGAAACACGTGTTTTAACGTTTTCTAAAATTCCCCCCCTGAAGGGGTGAAACGGGGGCTCAAAATTTGTATGGATTAACCCCTTGCCGCAGAATGCCGGGTATATCCGGCGCTGCGGCACAGGAGGGTTATGAAGCAAGCTCAGAAGCTGAGCTCACATCATACCCGCATGGTCTCGGCTGCTATCAGCAGCCAGGACCCATGGCTAATGCCGGACATCGCCATTCCGGCAGATGTCCGGCATTAACTCTTTAGACGCGGCGATCAAAGTTGAAAGAATTCAGGTTGCTTGGATGCCTGTAGACTTTACCCGGAGCGGCCTCATTACTATAGGATCGTAAAAAGTAGATCTATGTTACCCCAAATTTAACGCGAGCGAAGCCGCGGGCAAAAGCTAGTACTATATATATATATATATATATATATATATATATATATACATATATACATGTGTGTGTGTGTGTGTATATCTTGTATATAAAAGAGAAGACCTGAGTCACTGACTCATCAACGCCAAGCCTAAACCCTTGGACCTAGAGACCTGAATTTTTGCACAGGTGTTGTTTTTAAGCATTAGACAAGGAATAAGAAATTATTTTTCGAAATTCCACCCTTAAGGGGGTGAAAAAGTTTTTTTTTTTTTTTTTTTTTTTTAAAGTCCCATACAAGTCTATGGGATATATATATATGTTACTTCATAACTTCCAAACGGCTGGAGATATTTTGATAATACTTGGTCACATGTTACTTATATGTCCTCTTAAAATATAGGATAGTTAATTTAACCCTTAACTACCCCCATTTGTGAGGGTTGGTGTTTTTGTTTAAAGTCCCATGCATAGGAGGTAGGGATAGGAGGTCGGGAAGGTCGGGATAGGAGGTCGAGACAGGAGGACGGGATAGGAGGTTGGGATAGGAAGTCGGGATAGGAGGTCGGGATTGGAGGTCGGGTTAGGAAGTCGAGATAGAAGGTCAAGATAGGAGGACAGGATATGAGGATGGAATTTGAGGACGGGATAGGAGGACGGGATATGAGGACGGGATATGAGGAAGGGATAGGAGGACGGGATAGTAGGACGGGATAGGAGGTCGAGATAGGAGGTCGAGCATAATAACTCTGGTAAAGACCAGCTGCAGAAAGCCAGACCCTGTTACAGTGTCTATGCAGGCCGGTAGTTGAGGTTAAAATGGTTAATCTCTGCATTTCTACTCCCTATGGTACTATGTGTCACAAGGTTGCAATAGAGCCCTCATTGGAGAATGATGTAGTACAGGGGAAGGATTTTCAATTTTTTCAACAATTGTGGGAAGATTGTCAGGAGACTAGAGCAGGAACACCTGATAGGCTCACAACAGTTGACTTGTACTACACAGCAGTTGAAAGTAACTCAGCAGAGGCTGAGGAAGGGGAGTGTCAGCAGACACTAGGTACATGTCAGATCGGAGTGTGTCAGACCACTAGGGGAGCTGAAGAACAGTCCACGAGTCAAGTTCAAGAGGTGACTGGGCAAGAAGCTACAGAGATGTCTGTGGAAAATCCAAAACCACGGAAGAAAGTACAGGTGGAGCTGGGTGCAGCGCTTACGGTCACAGACAGAGTCCTAAGTGAAGTGGAGAGTCTGGTCAAGCAGATCTCCTTCCAGGCGCAAGAAGCGAGGGTTCTGCATGAGGCATATCAGACTCTACGGAGTGACCACAAGGCTAGGCTGGTAGCCATGGAAGAACTGGAGCAGATCCAGAATCTGGAAGAACCCCTGCAGATGGTTTCTGCAAAACTGATGGAAAAAGAAGAAGAGTTACAGTGTTTGAAAGAAGGAGAGAGAGAAAGCGATGATGGCTCATAAGATGCAGAGCCTGGAAGCGCAGAACGAAATGCGCAGTAGGTCCCACGCAGCTGCCTTGGATTTGCTGGAAACGCAACTCTACGAACAAGAGGCTCTGCTAGTGGACAATGAGCAGTTGAGAGAACAATTGCTATCTCTAGAATATACTGTAAGGGACTTGACAGAGTTGCTGGACAGTGAGAGGATGAACTCGGCTAAGCTCAAGAGTGAGCAGCGGAAATATTTAAAGATGGAAGAGGACATGAAGGTCCTAAAAGAGAGCAGAGACCAAGTTATTGCGGAATTGGCTAACGAAAGGCTTCTGGGGCAAAAGCTACTGGATACAGGGAGGCTTTCTCTAAAAGTAGCGGAGTCTGAATGCCATGAGGTAAAACTGTGTAAGAAGCCTTCTGAAGCTAAGACTGAGGTGAAACCAGGTGAGAAGTCCTCTGAAGCTAAGACTGGGGTGAAACCAGGTGGGAAATCCTCTGAGGCTGAGACTGAGGTGAAACTGTGTGTGAGGTCCTCTGAAGCTGCAGAGATAAGGACAGTGGTAAGTGAAGTCACTGAGGCCAAAAGATTCTCTGAAGCGGAGCCCAGACCTAACGCAACAGCAGAGGTCCGGCAAGCTGAAGACAGGAGAAGACAGAGGTTGGTAGCATCTGTCTTCTCCGTACTTAGTCTCAAGAGCCCTGCGCACATCAGGGTTAAGAACCTGGTGGTGGAGAGGTGTGACCGGTGTGGAACCCCTGGCGGGTAATTGGTCAAAGGTGACTGGGAGACTTGTACATGGTGGCTAGTGAGAATGCGGAAGAAAGAGGTCAAGGACTCCAGAGTCTGTTGGACTAAAGTTGTCCAAGAAGAAGGAAAGGCAGGTGCACTCTGCCTTTCAAACACAAGTGCTCTTTCCCGGTGGTGTGAGCAAAGTGGGGGGGGGGGGGGGGGAGAGCATATGTGATAAAGTGGCAAGGAAAGGGTGTATTTCCTTGGCTCACCCTGGAGAAACCTCCACCTGGGGTCTAGTTAATGAGGCAGCAGAGAGGGGAGGTCTTTATATGGAAGAGACTCAGTATGATCTGGGCTCTCCCCAGGAAAAAGCAGGCTGGCTGTTAGGGGGAGACACGGGTCCTGCTGAGGAAAAACACAGCTGGAGCTGTTAGTGGTCCAAGAAGTGGTGTGAACTGTGAGTAGCAGGTTGCAGGAGGCACATGTTTAACTGGCTGAGGGTAGCTCACCAGTTAGTAGTCAGGGCATGCTGATATGTGTGGTCAGTGACCAGACGGTCAAGGATTTTATTTTGTTCCTGCGTTATGTTTGTTTTTTCCTGCAACCTGTCTAAATAAATTCTAAATAAATCTGGCAAGGTGCCAGACTTGCAAGAATAACTGTTGTCTGATGATTTATTGATAGGAAACGTGTCCCATGGCAGTGTCCAGGACAATCCCAGAGCTATCCCCAAGGAGGAATCCTTACTATATATATATATATATATATATATATATGAACCAGATACAGGCGCAGCACTCCAACAAAAAAGTGATTTAATATCTCATGTCAGCATGTTCATCACATGGACATGGCATGGCATACAGAGTCCTATACTATTTCTTGCATGGTGTGAAATGAGGAAACTGTAAAGAAACTGTGAGAATTAGTGTATTGTATATATAGGAAAAATAGCAGATTACTTTTACATATTACTTTCTCACCTATTTAACAAGGTGCTCATCATGGTGCACTTATGGCGGAGCAATGTCAGCAGATCATTTTTATCATTTTCTGTATAAGTCATGTATTGAGACAATTTAGAGGCTAAAAAATGAAACTGTCAGGTGCAAACTTGTTCCATCATTTCACTCAACTCCCAATTTAAAGGGCCACTGCTTAATTTAAGAGGGTAAAAATACGGCTCTGCTGGGAATGTTAGATAATAAAGTCAAGCTGGGAAAATCTCTTTCCAAGATGCAGTGCAGGTCTTGCAGAGACAGGTACATGTTCAAAAAGAAGGAAATGCTGTCAGCAGGAGCCTCTTTGTAGTCCCTGCTGCAGGTGCTGTGCCAGTCACAGTAAAATTTATAAGGTGATCTTCTGAACCCGCTGCACATCTGTTGTTTTATTACAGTATTATCTGGTCATGGCATGTTGTCTTTAAAATGCCATTTCAGTGTAGAATACCTGATGAGAAAGATATTCCCCTTCCTCTTTAATGAATGTAGTCATCCTGAATAAACGTGGATTTAATATAACCATAACCACATAAGTACTTGATGTAAGCCAAACCATCTATGAACAGTACAGGTCTCCTCAGCTATGGTGGGGTTAAAGACTGACCGAAATACAATGGATTAAGATTCCATGCAGGAACTTTTATTAGACATAAGGGAAGCAAGGAGAAACAAGAAAAAGACTTTGACTTAAGGAATTTAATTTGTAATTTGTTACTTGAAAGGCTGAGCACTGGAAATATTTCCCTTGAGAAGGTGTCTGAAATCCATTATGCAGATTTGGGAATTTCATGCTGTTACATACTTTTCACTGAACTAAAACTTTATTCTCTGAAAGGTGATCAGTACATCACTGACCTTACTATACAAAGGGATTTCACGTGAAAAAACTCATGCTTGCCTAATTGTACTGCTGTTTACAGAGGCATGTAGCCAGTGCTGTATTTTAGTTTTCTGCTGCCCTAGGCCTGGGTCCGCTGACATCACTCGCACCCCCGTCCCCACTAACACCAGACTTTGTAGGATAGGATGTGACATTACCAGTATATATAGCAGTATATTGCACTGTTAGAGCAGCGTTTCCCAACCATTATGCCTTTATTAGTTGCAGGACTCTGGCTGCCGCCCCCTGATAAAGGGTCGTATTAGGCCTGCACCTTGTTGGCCTAGTGGAAGATACCCCACATGTAACTTAGGGTTTGACCAATAAAATCCAAATGAACATGTTTACTGAACTTGTTCACATACAGTGGCACATCACCTTGATTGTTGCAAATCTAATTTGAAGCACTAAGAGGCTTTTACTTTGATCTGTGTTACTTTAAACAAGTCTACACTATCCAGGTAGGTAGGTATATAATCAGGAAGGTACGTAGCCAGGTAGGTAGGTAGAGACAAAGGATAAATTAGCCAGCACTATTGATTCCAAACTATTATATGGACCTGGCTTACAGGTGCATGCTGCTGGGCTAAATATACACCAACAGAAGAATACAGCAGCACACTGCTAGCACAAAGATATAGATAAAACATGAGTATATAGATAAAACATGAAAAGCTATACAGCTATGGTGCAATAAATGGAAATATTAAATTATGAAGTTATGAAATAGTGAGATACTTAGCTTGCAATTTGGTGGCCAAATAGCTTGGACCATCCCACCACGGTAAGGTGACCTCATTGGGACGGACCCTACACTATGAATATGCCTCTGTGTGATCAGTTCAGCAGGAACTGATCACACTATTTGGCCGTCAAATTGCAAGCTAAGTACCTCACTATTTCGTAACTTCATAATTTTATGTTTCCATTTATTGCACCATAGCTGTATAGCTTTTCATGTTTTATCTATATCTTTGTGCTAGCAGTGTGCTGCTGTATTCTTCTGTTGCTGTATATTTAGCCCAGCAGCATGCACCTGTAAGCCAGGTCTATATAATAGTTTGGAATCAATAGTGCAGGCTAACTTATCCTTTGTCTGTATTGTATATACGGGGGAGTGGCTACCTCCATGTTGGCTCTTGCACCCCACCCACCTCTATCAGGTGTATATAAGGTGTCCTGGATGTTTCAGGTCCTGCAGTGCCTGCTGAACTGATCACACAGAGGCATATTCATAGTGTAGGGTCCGTCCCAATGAGGTCACCTTACCGTGGTGGGATGGTCCAAGCTATTTGCCCGCCAAATTGCAAGCTAAGTACCTCACTATTTCATAACTTCATAATTTTATATTTCCATTTATTGCACCATAGCTGTATAGCTTTTCATGTTTTATCTATATACTCATGTTTTATCTATATCTTTGTGGTAGCAGTGTGCTGCTGTATTCTTCTGTTGCTGTATATTTAGCCCAGCAGCATGCACCTGTAAGCCAGGTCTATATAATAGTTTGGAATCAATAGTGCAGGCTAACTTATCCTTTGTCTGTATTGTACATACGGGGAGTGGCTACCTCCATGTTGGCTCTTGCACCCCACCCACCTCTATCAGGTGTATATAAGGTGTCCTGGATGTTTCAGGTCCTGCAGTGCCTGCTGAACTGATCACACAGAGGCATATTCATAGTGTAGGGTCCGTCCCAATGAGGTCACCTTACCGTGGTGGGATGGTCCAAGCTATTTGGCCGCCAAATACCTCACTATTTCATCACTTCATAATTTAATATTTCCAGGTAGGTAGGTAGCTATGTAGGTAGGTAGCCAGGTAGGTAAGTAGTTAGCTAGCAAGGTAGGTAGCTAGCTAAGTAGGTAGCTAAGGATGTAGGTAAGTATGTAGCCAAGTAGGGAGCTAAGTAGGCAGCAAGGTAGCTTTGTAGGTAGCTAGGTAGGTAAGTAAGTAGACAGATAGGCATGTAGGTAGTCAGAAAGTTAGTCAGGTATGTAATCAAACCCCCCAAGATGCCAGGATAAATAAAGGAGAAAAAAAAATTATGCTTACCTTATGTCCCACACAGCAATCTTATCTACAGCACAGGCTGGCCGCGTCTCTCCTGTCCACAGTGCAGGCACAAATGTGTGATGTCATTGCACCTCCCCTGCATAGGAGCAAAGGTCATGGTCTCCGCTCAGTGTAGGCATACAGCTGAGAGAAAAGCTTGCATCGTTGAGCCCCGGGCTCTCCAGTAGTGGCGGACCTAAGCTTTGGTGGCCTCAGGGTGTGCGCTCCTGGAGAGTTCTGGGTTTGCCAAAACGTAGGTAGTCCACTGTGTCTATCTGGTTCACTATCTGGTCTGTGGTGTTCAGGCTCCACTTAGCAAAGCAACATCACCCCTTCTCCTACAAAAGCTTATTTCTCAATGCACAGGAAATTCTTCTTATCTGCTTTTCACAAGTCTGTTCCATGTCTTCCAGCCTATAGTCCACTAATGCCTTCACAGCATCCCATCCCAATTTCTCTACAGTAGGGCAAGCTAACATTTGCATGTCCAAACCCAAAAATGCAGTCTTTCAGATGCAACACCTATTGAAAATTGTGCAATAAAGAACTTGTAGTTACTTCCCCCTACATTTCATTCATTTTTAGAAACCTTTCTTTTTCACTAAGCAAGGATGAGAAAAGTTGTAATATAACTTTTTAACCTTTAGAGGACACAGCAATTTTTTATTTTTTATGTTTTCATTTATTCTTCCTCACTTTAAATAGCCATAAACATTTCAAGTTTCCACCCACAGACCCATATTAGGGCTGCTTTTATACGCCACAAATTTTACTTTGTAAACTTTGTACTTTGTAATTGTACTTTGACATCATTTTGTGAGCTGTGATCTTTAGTTTTTATCAAAACTATTTTTGTTTTTAATGGAAATTTTTGATCACTTTTTATAAATGATTTTCTGAAATATGAAGTGACCAAAAATCAACAATTTTGGATATTGGTATTTTTTTATGTTTACGCTGTTCACCATGCAGATTCCTTAACATTATATTTTAACTGTTCAAAAATGTTGGCAAGCCGTCACTTCACATTCTTTTCCAAAACAACTGAATGCTACAGATTCACAGAAACATAAAGTATTGATGGCAAACAACATTATGGTCCACCTAGTCTGCCCTTACATCATTAGGAATAGATAGATTGATAGATAGATGGTATCACATACACTAAATTCATTTACTGTGAATTTACCAATCACATCAAATGCTCTTTCAGTAAAATAATATTTTCTCACATTGCTTCTGATCTCCCCCCAACTAACCTCAGATTGTGCCCCCCTTGTTCATTGATTTACTTTCTTAAAACATACTTATTAAAAACACTTCTGTAAGATCTCGAAGGGTTAATTCTCCTTGAAATGTTTTTTAGCCTGGTTGCTGAGTTTCACCCTTGGGCTGCAGCAGCAATCAGGCTGAGCTTCACCTTTGAGCTGGATATAAGTCCAGCTCACAATATGCCTGGTTGCCGGTGAAAGAACTTGCTTCTATTAACTAGTGTCTATTGTGTCTGTATTCTGAATTCTGGTTTCTGATTTTGCTCGGCACTTGACCTCTCTTCCTCTCTTGTGTTTCGATAATTTGCTCACTCTAGTGTTTGACCTGGCTAGCCTGACTTTGAGTCCTGTGTGTGTGTGTTTAGTTGTATTTTTGTTCGTTGTGTGCCTCCAGCTGTTTCCCGACCTTGTCAGTTTTTGTAGTTTATTATTTTGACTTTCTGTCAGTCCCTACATGTATATAGGGAGGGACTGTCACCATGGTTGTGGACCTAACGTGTAGGGCGGGTACACAATTAGGAAGCGACAGAGGGTTTGGACTAGAATAGGGCTGCACTCTATCACTGCCAGATGTGACAACTTCCCACCTGAACCTTATTTAAACCTATAGAGGGAATGCTTCATCAGAAAATAACCTGTTGATTATATTTTTTGTTGAATATTAAAGGGTTTCTCAAGGAGTGTCTTGCAGAACTGCGGTCTGCGACCGAGCAGTATCTGAAGTGCTGGAGGCTGTGGATTGAGTTCCCCTCCTCTCCCTAGTTCCTGCGGTTTGGTCCCATGCCTGTACAGGCGAGGACTCCTTGACCTGTGTATCCTACATTGCCTCTCTCACTCCCCTTGTTTGTGTAACAACCTCTTCTTTCTTCTCTTCCCTTCCTCTCCCTCCTTCCCTTCCCTTCCTCTCCTCTATCTCTCTCTCTCTAGTTTGTTTTCCTGATATTCAACAAATAGAGAATATTCAACACCATTCCTGTAGTCTTCCGTTCATGTTTCTTGAACGTGCAGGGAGAATGGGATATCCATGCATGGGCACTCAGAGGCTAACAACCGTTTTGATGCACAGCCATGCACTTTTGGCCTCGCCTGTTTTCCTGATATTACTAGTATATTTACTAGTCTGTTGGTTTTTGTTATTTTTCATAATTTGCCTCCTTTGTTTCTGCTTACCATGAACTTGAGTTCCCAACGTTCCTTGTCTTCTGTGGTGCTTCCTATTTTAGGACTAGTGTTGGTCGCGAATATTCGCATTGTGAATATTTATCGCGAATATTGCAAATTCGCGAATATTGCGAATATAGCACTAAATATTCACAATTACGAATATTCTAATTTTTTTTCACAGTACACATCACAGTGATCATCCCTCCCTGCGTCCAGCTTGTGGTGTAAACAAGGCTCCAATACTAGTTACTGTGTCAGACTGACTGGCGCCCAAAAATTCGCATATGCGAATATTCGCATATGCGATTTTTCACGCATATTGATCCCTCCCTGGTGAATGCCCAATGCGCAATGCACATGTGCATAATGGTGAATGCGCATGCAAATTTTATGGAGCATAGTAAAAAAAAACGGCTGCGAATATGCGAATTTTGCGAATATATGACGAATATTCGTCCATATATTTGCGAAATATCGCGAATTCGAATATGGCCTATGCCGCTCAACACAACTGGAAATGGGTGTTCTGGGTCGACAAATTGATTTTCTTGAAGCATTTGATGACTGCATGATTTCCCCAATGAGAACATTCATGGCGATACTTGCAGCTTGCCTGCCACCTGCATTGGTTCTCATTAAAGGCAAAACAGACGCCCTTGTGAAACGAGCTCTGACCGGAGGGAGGCAAGCTGCAAAATCTTTGTGTTGGGAGCATTAGGTTTAACCATAAACCCACATCCTTTTGTCCCCCTTTTATGTGTGGGTGCACTGCTATTTTTTGACGAAACATTTCATCATACCCTATCCAAGCTACGCCCCTCAAAGTTTCTATAAGCTTCTAAAATGATATCCATATGCTAGAATACACTGGCGGATTCTGGAGAGTAGCTCTTCCTCTTCGTCCGACTCGAGCTTCTTAGAGACCGGCACGGCTGTTCTGGCGACCCCACGGCTTCCGGTGGACCCACGGTGACGTCGGCCGACGTAGACTCTGATGCAGTGTCCTCACATAGCTCCGCTTCCATCTGTGGACATCTGTGGAGGGACCAACGGAGGTGATGGCAGCAGCTCTCCTTCTTCTCCGGCCTCCGGAACAGCTTTTTCCAGACAGTGGCGGAGCCAAGCTTCTCCTCCCGGGTTTAGATGCTTTATCCAGTAATAACAGTTATAAGTCATTAATAGAAATACCGGCTCTGGCCGGCAAATGTACCTCAGACGCCCGCAGCATAATGACGAAACCCTACACAATGTCTTTACTTGTGTTTCTTCAGACTAGCAGCCCGCTCAGCCAAGCAGCTTCTTAAATAGATTTCATAGTTCCAAGATAGTCAATCGGATTCTGCTCCAGATCTGCCCAGCAACACCACCGGCCCTATGAGAAAGCTCAGCAACAAACTTAGTAATTTTAACCCTTTCATGTCCTTATAGTTTTTGCTGATATGCTCATCTAATACAAGTCTGATACCAAAGGGGAGGGGGGGCCCATCCCATGTGGCCCCTCCATTACCTTCCTGGGCCTTGACATTCTTGGAATCCTTCAGAGCCTGGATATTGGGAATGGGGGAATGCTCCTTTGGGGCATCTCGCTAACAAGCGACCAGGTTTATTGCCTAACCGAAATAGGAAGGCCTCAAAGTGGGACCTCTTTAAATTTTCACGTCTTTCCAGCCAACCGTCATAGGAGGGTTTGGCAGCCATCCACTACCTTTTTGATTGCTCATTCGGATCGGCAATGAACTTTGTGTAAGCCTGCTGGTTGCAAAACACAAAGTTTGTTACTTAACTCAGTGTTTCCCAACACGTGTGCCTTCAGCTGTTGCAAAACTACAACTCCCAGCATGCATGGTCTGTCAGTGCATGCTAGGAGTTATAGTTTTGCAACAGCTGGAGGCACACGGGTTGGGAAACACTAAGTTAGGAAACAGACAATGTTTCCCAACCCTTTCCCAATGTTGTCTTCAGCTGTTGCAAAAACTAAAACTCTCAGCATGCAGTGACAGCAGAAGGGGATGCTGGGACTTGTAGTTATGCAACAGCTGGAGGCATACTACTACAAATCTCAGCATGCCCTTTGGCTGTCCGTGCATGCTGCGGGTTGTAGTTATGCTACAGCTGGAAACACACTGGCTGCAAAACATTGAGAGTTTGTTGCTTAACTCAGTGTTTCCTAACCAGTGTGGGTCCAGCAAAACTACAACTCCCAGCATGCCCAGAGAGCCAAATGGCATGTTGGGAGTTGTAGTTATGCAACAACTGGAAAACAGTTTGGAGACCACTGTGCAGTGGTCTCCAAACTGCAGCCCTCCAGATGTTGCAAAACTTCAACCCCAAGCATTCCCAGACTACCCAGGCATGCTGGGATTTGTAGTTCGGCAACATCTGAAGGGCCAGATGTTACAGAACTACAACTCCTAGCATGCCTGGATTGTCTGGGCATGCTGAGAGTTGTAGTTTTGCAACATCTGGAGGGGCTACAGTTTGGAGACCCCTGCACAGTGGTCTCCAAACTGTGGCCCTCCATATGTTGCAAAACTTCAAATCCCAGCATGTCCAGACAGCCAAAGGCTGATAAATAGGTGTTATACCAGGCACAGCCAATGGCAAATATAAGCTGTTGTGCTTGGCAACCTGTGAAGGGGACACTGATGTTTGTGGAGGTGCTGTTGATCGGACCCCTACTGGTAAGATATTGAAGGCCTATCCTAAAGATATCATAATCATAGTCCCGGAAGACCCTTTTAATCTTTTTTCATCTTCTGTGGAATCTTCTTTGCTCCCCAAATGCATCAATGAGCCTTGGGTGCCCATGACCCTGTTGCTAGTTCTCCAGTTGTTCTTCTGTTGGACCATGTTTGGTAGATACCACCCACTGCAGACAGGGAACATCCCACAATATTTGCCTGGGAGTTCAGCTTTAATTCTACAAATTGCATTGAAAAAATGCTGAGCTCTGACTGGTTTCTATGAGCAACAACAAAATTTTATAGATCAGGCAGAGTAAGAAAACAGAAAGACGACCTGCACACTTCACCACCCCCTACCCCCAACCCAAGCCTGCTGTACATCAAAGTATATACTTATAGTGGATAAATAAAAAATACATTAAAATATAGAAAACAATATTTATTATAAAATAAATATTTGGTTTAAATATGCTGAAACTTTCTAAGAAGATAGGATGATTGGTTGCACATTGCTATGAAGAGTATGGAAGGTGTCAGATGGGCGTCCTCGCCTGCACAATTCTGGACGAGGTAAAGTTTTTTTATTTTTTTTTATAAGGTTTAATTAGTATTTAACAGGTAACATCTGAACACCAGTATACAGTAAGTACAAGAAACATAGGCAGAGCAGGCTCTCCATACAAATGAAGGTGATCCTTCCTGAAACATATCGTAAATAGGTATGAGAGCCATTAGTGGATAATCTACAGCGGCAATGCAACAAAAACAACAACAAAAAAGATTATCCAAAAGTATGCCGACATACTACTGGCAGCGAAAGCTTTCAGGAGGCAATTGGAAGAAAAGTCAGAAAGGGTAATATAGCAGGGCTCTGTGGTCAGTCCGGATGTACCGAGAGGGAGAAAGAGGAACCGAGCAGGACAGGAGAGATAAGGACAAAAAAATAAGAGAGGACAAGGGTATAGGAAAGAAAGAGGATAGGAAAGTGAGAGCAGGCACAAAGTGAGAATACATACCTCATGAGCTGAGCCAACACGATCCACCTGGATGAGGTAAAGTTTATCCCAAATTGGAATCTTTTGTTATATGGAGATAGAATGGATGTCAGGAGCCTCAGATGGTATAGATGTCAGGAACGTCAGATAGTATGGATATCAGGAGCCTCAGATGGTTTAGATGTCAGGAACCTTAGGTTATATAGGTGTCAGGAGCCTCAGATGGTATAGATGTCAGGAGCCTCAGATGGTATAGATGTCAGGAGCCTCAGATGTTACAGATGTTATTGGGAAACTCTAGTGATGGTATTCGAGTTCTCAATAGATGTTAACCCCTTAAGGACCAAGGGAGTACAGGTACGCCTTTGCTCCCTGGTACTTATGGACCAAGGGCGTACCTGTACGCCCGTGGGAATTTCGGTCCCTGCCGCGCGCCGGACGGGAAACGGACCAGGGTGACTGCTGATATCGATCAGCAGTCACCCTGCGCATATGCCCAGGGGGGGTCATCAGACCCTCCAATGTCGGCGATCGGCGCAAATCGCAAGTGAATTCACACTTGCGATTTGCGCGATTCCGGGTCATTACGGGTCTATGGTGACCCGGAATATAAGGGGGATCACGGGTGTCTAAGACACCCACAATCCCCCTGAAGAGATAGAAGTGAGGTGGCAGGGGTGCCACCCCTCCTATCCCTGCTATTGGTGGTCTAGACGCGACCACCAATAGCAGATCGGGGGCGGGGGGGGGGGTTAACTTTTGTTTTCCCCGTCCTGCCCACCCACAATAGGCGGGGCAGGACGGGGAAATGACAGAGGATCGGCGCCAGAGTCCACTTACCGATCTGCGGAGGCTGCGGGCGACGATCGGTATCGGAGATCGGCGGGCGGCGATGTCGTGCAGCAGGCTCCCTGGATCCGACGGAAGCCGGTAAGTTGCCTAGCAACATCTGGAGGGCTGCAGTCCGAGACCACTATATAGTGGTCTCTATACTGTAGCACTCCAGATGTTGCAAAACTACAACTCCCAGCATGCCCAGACAGCTGGTTGGGCATGCTGGGAGTTGTAGTTTTGCAACAGCTGGAGGGCTACAGTTTGAAACCACTATATAGTAGTCTCTTAACTATAGCCATCCAGATCTTGCAAAACTACAACTCCTAGCATGCCCACACAACTGTTTGCTGTCTGGGCAAGCTGGGATTTGTAGTTTTGCAGCATCTGGAGGGCCACAGTTTGCAGTGGTCTCTATACTGTAGCTCTCCATATGTTGCAAAACTGCAAATCCCAGCATGCTGGGAGTTGCAGTTGCGATCCCTCCAGCTGTTGCATAACTACATCTCCTGCCATCTCCTGCATGCCCTTCGGTGATCAGTATATGCTGGGAGTTGTAGTTTTGCAACAGCTGGAGGCACACTGGTTGGAAAATATTGAGTTAGATAACAGAACCTAACTGAAGGTTTTCCAACAAGTGTGCCTCCAGCTGTTGCAAAAGTACAACTCCCAGCCTGCATGGTCTGTCAGTACATGGTCTGGAGTTGTAGTTTTGAAACAGCTGGAGGTTTGCCCCCCCCATGTGAACGTACAGGGTACATTCACACAGGCAGGTTTACAGTACGTTTTCTGCTTCAAGAATGAGCTGCGGCAAATTTGTCGCCGCAGCGCAAACTCCTAGCAGGGAACTCACTGTAAACCTCTGCCAGTGTGAATGTACCCTAAAAACACTACACTACACTAACACAAAATAAAGGGTAAAACACTACATATACACCCCCTTAAACTGCCCCCCCCCCAATAAAAGTTAAAAACGTATTGTACAGCAGTGTTTCCAATACGGAGCCTCCAGCTGTTGCAAAACAACAATTCCCAGCATTTCTGGACAGCCACTGACTGTCCAGGCATGCTGGGAGTTTAGCAACAGCTGGAGGCACCCTGTTTGGGAATCACTGGCGTAGAATACCCCTATGTCCACCCCTATGCAATCCCTAATTTAGTCCTCAAATGCGCATGGCGCTCTCTCACTTCGGAGCCCTGTCGTATTTCAAGGAAACAGTTTAGGGCCACATATGGGGTATTTCCGTACTCGGTAGAAATTACACTACAAATTTTGGGGGGCTTTTTCTCCTTTTACCACTTATGAAAAGGAAAAGATGGGGTCTACACCAGCCTGTTAGTGTAAAAAAAATTTTTTTTTACACTAACATGCTGGTATTACCCTTTACTTTTTATAGGTAAAAGGAAAAAAAAGACCCCCAAAACTTGTAACGCAATTTCTCCTGAGTACGGAAATACCCCAGATGTGGGCGCAAAATGATCTGCGGGCGCATAACAAGGATCAGGAGTGAGAGCGCACCATGTACATTTGAAGCCTAAATTGGTGATTTGCACAGGGGTGGCTAATTTTACAGCGGTTCTGACATAAACACAAAAAAATAAATACCGACATGTGACCCCATTTTGGAAACTACACCCCTCACGGAATGTAACAAGGGGTATAGTGAGCCTTAACACCCCACAGGTGTTTGACAAATTTTCGTTAAAGTTGGATGGGAAAATAAAAAAAAAAAATTTTTTCCCTAAAATGCTAGTGTTAACCAAAATTTTTCATTTTCACAAGGGAAAATAGGAAAAAAGCCTCCCAAAATTTGTAACCCCATTTCTTCTGAGTAAGAAAATACCCCAAATGTGGATGTAAAGTGCTCGGGGGGCAAACTACGATGCTCAGAAGAGAGGGAGCGCCATTGGGATTTTGAAGAGAAAATGTGTCCGTAGTTAAAGGCCACGTGTGTTTACAAAGCCCCCATAGTGCCAGAACAATGGACCCCCCAAAATGTGACCCCATTTTGGAAACTACACCCCTCACATAATGTAATAAGGGGTGCAGTGAGCATTTACACCCCACAGGTGTCTGACAGATTTTTGAAACAGTGGTCCGTGAAAATGAAAAATAAAATCTTTCATTTGCTCAGCCCACTGTTCCAAAGATCTGTCAAATGCCAGTGGGGTGTAAATACTCACTGCACCCCTTATTAAATTCTGTGAGGGGTGTAGTTTCCAAAATGGGGTTACATGTGGGGGGGTCCACTGTTCTGGCACCACGGAGGGCTTTATAAACGCACATGGCCCCTGACTACCATTCCAAACAAATTCACTCTTCAAAATCTCAATGGCGCTCCTCCTCTTCTGAGCATTGTAGTTCGACCGCAGGGCACTTGACGTTTACACATGGGGTATTTCCATACTCCTAAGAAATGGGGTTACAAATTTTGGGGGTTATTTTCTGCTATTAACCCTTGCAAAAATGTGAAATTTGGGGGGAAACACATTTTTGTGAAAAATATATAATTTTTTTTACATATGCAAAAGTCGTGAAACCCCTGTGGGGTATTAAGGCTCACTTTATTCCTTGTTACGTTCCTTAAGGGGTCTAGTTTCCAAAATGGTATGCCATGTTTTTGTTTTTTTTTGCTGTTCTGGCACCATAGGGGCTTCCTAAATGTGAAATGCCCCCCGACCAAAATTTGCTCTCAAAAAGCCAAATATGACTCCTTCTCTTCCGAGCATTGTAGTTTGCCCGTAGTGCACTTCAGGTCAACTTATGGGGTACCTCCATACTCAGAAGAGATGGGGTTACAAATTTTGGGGGGTATTTTCTGCTGTTAACCCTTGCAAAAATGTGAAATTTGGGGGGAAACACACATTTTAGTGAAAATTTTGCGAAACACCTGTGGGGTATTAAGGCTCACTTAATTCCTTGTTACGTTCCTCAAGGGGTCTAGTTTCCAAAATGGTATGTTATGTGGGGATTTTTGCTGTTCTGGCACTATAGGGGCTTCCTAAATGCAACATGCCCCCCAAAAACCATTTCAGAAAAACATACTCTCCAAAATCCCCTTGTCGCTCCTTCGCTTCTGAGCCCTCTACTGCGCCCGCCGAACACTTTACATAGACATATGAGGTATGTGCTTACTCGAGAGAAATTGGGCTACAAATACAAGTATACATTTTCTCCTTTTAACCCTTGTAAAAATTCAAAAATTGGGTCTACAAGAACATGCAAGTGTAAAAAATGAAGATTGTGAATTTTCTCTTTCACTTTGCTGCTATTCCTGTGAAACACCTAAAGGGTTAAAACGCTGACTGAATGTGATTTTGAATACTTTGGGGGGGGGGGGGTGCAGTTTTTATAATGAGGTCATTTGTGGGGTATTTCTAATATGAAGACCCTTCAAATCCACTTCAAACCTGAACTGGTCCCTGAAAAATAGTGAGTTTGGAAATTTTTTGAAAAATTGGAAAATTGCTGCTGAACTTTGAAGCCCTCTGGTGTCTTCCAAAAGTAAAAACTTGTCAATTTTATGATGCAAACATAAATTAGACATATTGTATATGTGAATCAAAAAAAATAAATATTTGGAATATTCATTTTCCTTACAAGCAGAGAGCTTCAAAGTTAGAAAAATGCTAAATTTTCTATTTTTTCATCAAATTTTGGGATTTTTCACCAAGAAAGGATGCAAGTATCGACAAAAATTTGCCACCATGTTAAAGTAGAATATGTCACGAAAAAACAATCTCGGAATCAGAATGATAACTAAAAGCATCCCAGAGTTATTAATGTTTAAAGTGACAGTGGTCAGATGTTCAAAAAACACTCTGGTCCTAAGGTGTAAAATGGCCTGGTCCTTAAAGGGGTACTCTGCCCCTGGCATCTTATCCCCTATCCAAAGGATAGGGGATAAGATGTCAGATCGCCGGGGTCCCGCTGCTGGGGACCCCGGGGATCGCTGCTGCAGCACCCCGCTATCATTACTGCGCAGAGCGAGTTCGCTCTGTGTGTAATGACGGGCGATACAGGGGCCGGAGCAGCGTGAAATCATGGCTCCGCCCCTCATGACATCACGGCCCATCCCCTTAATGCAAGTCTATGGCAGGGGGCGTGACGACCGCCACACCCCCTTCCACAGACTTGTATTGACGGGGGCGGGCTGTGACGTCATGTGGGGCGGAGCCGTGACGTAACAATGCTCCGGCCCCTGTATTGCCCGTCATTACGTGCAGAGCGATCTCGCTCTGCGCAGTAATTATAGCAGGGTGCTGCCGCAGTGATCCCCGGGGTCCCCAGCAGCGGGACCCCGGCGATCTGACATCTTATCCCCTATCCTTTGGATAGGGGATAAGATGTCTAGGGGCAGAGTACCCCTTTAAGGGGTTAAAAATAAAAAAAAAGATACAGCTTCCTCAGGCTCAAGAGACATCCCTCATCACACAGGACCCATCTGGCTCATACGTGAATTGCTCGGGATCAGGATTGACATCCGTCATAATGCAGTCCCCGTCTTTGTCAAAGGTGAACTGTGGATGGGTCTGCTGTTGCTGTCTTCTCGCCCTCAGCTGTATTCTCTTCTTCACCGCTCTGATGTTCCGCCTCCCAGACTCCATTCTCGCCATCTTCTCGCCTCCTCTATCACTCCCACAAGACTCCATAATTTTCCTCTTCATAGCGCCGCTATCCAAACTCCTCACACTCAAAATGAGCAACCCACACAGTTTTCAGGCAGTGCAGGCCCTTTTGCCACGATGCTTCATTATGACATCACATATGTGACATAACATGACTTTACAGACTGTGTTATGCCTCTAGTTGAAATCATATATATATATTATGAATTTATGGTAACTAAATTTCCATATTGGACGGGGCCCTTCATTCCTAGGGCTAGAAGGGGCCCCTGATCACTTATAATGGATTATTCTTCCAGCTGTATGTGCTGTGTGTCCTGCACTGTGTGCTGGATTATATTGCCAACTGTCATTTAGAGCCTGTTGTAAATGATGTACAGCAGCCAAATCTCAGCTTCTTCTGCTGCTTTACTTTCATTTGCCAGCATTTGTGAGAAAATAAATAAGAAAAAAAACTAAAACTTCTCGTTACACTTACAGCAAGGACATGCTGGCAGTTGTTGTCATGCAGCGGGGGCAGTTGTTGCCACCCGCCTGCACATCTCCTGCTCGTGCCGTATGACTGCAACTTCCAGCATGTCGTGCGACACGGGTGGGAGATGTGCTTGTCTCTCGCCTCCGCTGCACGACTACAACTCCCAACATGTCCTTACTGTAAGGGAATGCTGGGATTTGTAGTTGTGGGGCAGGTGACAAGCTTGTCACACGCCCGCACATCTCCTGCCCGCACTGCACAACTAAAACTCCCAGCAGGTCCTTACTGTAAAAGCATGCTGAAAGTTGTAGTCGTGTTGCAAGGGCGGGTGAAAAGGGAGCCAGGGAAGCTTTCAGCATTGCGCTCTGCTCCCTGGCTTCCCTGCGGGGAAAATGAAGTTACGGCATTGTAACTTCATATTTTTCCCGTTGGCAGCTGTGATTGGCCAGGCGGTATGGGCCAATCACGTGTCCGCCCAGGAAATATGAAATTACTTAGGAACACGTGTGACTTTTTTTATGGTTCAATAAGTGTTATTGAAGATTTTGTCATTATACAAAGATATACAAAGTTTTGTATAAAACATATAAAAGTAATTGTATAGCGTATAAAGAAGAGAGATCAACTTATTATAGTACAGTATCTTGTACACAGTCTTATTTAGAAAAAAAATAATAATATATTAGGCTCACCCTAACGTAAGCAAAAAAAAAAATCCCTAAATATCTTAATAAATCTCCCTCATACATTTTTTTTTAAAACATATTTTTATTAACATTTTGTGAATATTACACATACCCCATACAGGCCTTAATGCAAAAGGGAAGCATAACAGATATTCAGTAGGAAAACATTGCAGGATCCCTAGGTAACAGAACGACCCCTACCCCCAACAAGTTCTCAACACTGATCCCCTCCCCACCCACTCAACCCCCAAATCCATCCTCGCATTATATATATATATATATCAACTGGCTCCAGAAAGTGAAACAGATTTGTAAATTACTTCTATTAAAAAATCTTAATCCTTTCAATACTTATGAGCTGCTGAAGTTGAGTTGTTCTAATCTGTCTGGCAACAGTGCTCTCTGCTGACATCTCTGCTTGTCTCGGGAACTGCACAAGTAGAAGAGGTTTGCTATGGGGATTTGCTTCTACTCTGGACAGTTCCCGAGACAGGTGTCATCAGAGAGCACTTAGACAGAAAAGAACAACTCAACTTCAGCAGCTCATAAGTACTGAAAGGATTAAGATTTTTTCTGTCTAAGTGCTCTCTGATGACACCTGTCTCGGGAACTGTCCAGAGTAGAAGCAAATCCCCATAGCAAACCTCTTCTACTCTGTGCAGTTCCCGAGACAAGCAGAGATGTCAGCAGAGAGCACTGTTGCCATACAGATTAGAACAACTCAACTTCAGCAGCTGATTATTATTGGAAGGATTAAGATTTTTAGAATAGAAGTAATTTACCAATCTGTTTAACTTTCTAGAGCCAGTTGATCTAAATAAATAAATAATCCTGCAATGCCCCTTTGATTCAGCGTCAGTCAGGAATGCCAACATAAAAGTCCAGAGACATGTATCGCTTAACCTGGGCAATAACTTCCGAGGAGGATGGCATTTGTGCTGTTAGCCAGTGGGCCAATAGACAATGCTTGAGTAAGAGATACATTCTCAGGAGCAATGTGAAGGACAACAAGTGATGGAGAAACTGGCAGAGTAACCTTGAGTGTGCGGAAAAGAAGAAGAAATAGGTCAAACCAAAAGCTGTGGGATTTGGTGCATGTCACAAGCCCATGAAGTAGGTCAGTGTGTAGGGTGCCACAGTTTGGGCAGTGTTCCAGTCTGTCCGTTCGGTCAGGTATTCTAGGGAGGTTAAAACGGGGTGAAGGATACGGATACTGCTTTTCATACCTTGGCCCAGTCATCTAATATGGGAGCCGTCAAATCCGTCATGCCCAGTTTTTCTTCCCAATATTGAAATAGCGAGTTTTGAATGGTCACACAGTTTTTAGATATGTCAAAAAGGGTCCCCCAAAGCCCGTCGTACGCATTACCTTTCATAACCAGTCATGTACAAATTGAACAGGGCAAGCAGGTTAGGAGAGATCTCAGATGAGAGGATTTTATAGAAATCCCCGGAAAACCCATCCGGGCCGGGTGCCTTGCTGGCTTGCAAACCCCAAATCACCCTGTCCAATTCCTCCTTCTGAATCTGTTGTCCCAACAGATCCCTCTCCTCTGCTGTAAGAGAGGGTAGAAATCCTGGGGATAGCCAAGGCCCAGAATCCTCCCTCACTTCTGGGGAATCTTCATAAAGATCACGGAAGTAGTGTGAGAGGATTTCAGTAATCATTAACTTTATTAATAAATAAACCAATCAATTAATTAATTAATAAATAAATAAATACCAGTTAAAAAACATAATCAAACATATAACCACCAGTGTATACTCACTCAACCCACAGCTGTCTACCTAGAAAACTTTGGGTGACACCCCCTGTAAAAATATACAACTGTCCACCTAAATGGTGACCCCCTCTTAAACAGACCATGACAGGGAGGGAGGGACGGGCATGATGTCTCTACTTCAGGTGTTTCTCCAGACTAGCAGCCCGCTCAGTCCATCAGCTTCTTAAATATATTTCATAGTTCCCGCTGTGGCTGGAGATAGCCAATCGGATTCTGCTCCAGATCTGCCCAGCAACACCACCGGCCCTATGAGAAAGCTCAGCAACAAACTTAGTAATTTGATTAACCCTTTCATGTCCTTCTAGTTTTTACTAATATGCTCATCTAATATAAGTCTGATACCAAAGGAGAGGAGAGGGTGTCCCATGCCATCTGGCCCCTCCATTACCTCCCTGGGTCTTGACATGGGCTAAGGACCACCGTACCCCTCCCCCACCACTCCTTTAAATAAAAGACATAACCACTTTTGGGGTAAAAGGCCACGGCCATTTATTGAGGGTAATCATTAACTTAATAAATAAACCAATAAATTAATTAATAAATAAATAACCAGTTAAAAACCATAATCAAACATACTGTATAACCACCAGTGTATACTCACTCAAACCCCAGCTGTCCACCCAGAAAACTCTGGGTGACACCCCCACACGCATGCCTGCATACAGGCATGCCTACCTCAAAACCATGGCCTTCTCAATAATATTTTGAAGTCCCGTGTTAAAAATGTCAACACCAATCATAGACAAATGTACGTTGTCCAACCTGTATAAAGCTGGAATAAAACCTTCCAGATCTACATGTCTGTAAGAAAAACTACCAACTGATTTCATAAACTTCTCCATGCTTCTGTTCAGACGCTTGCGAATTCTATCCCTAAATCAATCCTTTTTTCGATGCCCATGCAAGTTTCGGGACTATCTCAGAAAACACCATTTTGGCTGAGGGAAAAGTGTCTTTAATTGCAAATATCGTCTGCTTAAAACATTGAAATAATAGGGATGTGTTCATTTTTCCTATATCATTTCCGCCTACGTGTAAAATCAACACATCCGGATTCAGCCATATAGAAGCTTTTACTCAAGCAGAAATCTAATAATTAAGCCCAATTTAAACCTCCGTTGCCACCCCAGAAGACACAGACCTTATTAACAGGGAAACTTACGGCCTGACTGCAGCTTGTCTCCTGGCCCAATGGACGAAGGAGTGTCCCAAAATCCAAATAATTGATTAAGGGTGTACAGGTCAGGAACAAAGATCAGACTCCAGATTCCCAGACGACGTAATATTGTCTATTACATCCCTTGAACAATCTTTACAAAATTTTTGGAGTATATCCATTATTTCTTTTAAAGCTAGTTACTATAAAATGAATGCAGCAAAGTCACTGGTTTTAGGGCTAGCTATTCAACCTGACCTGAAGGTCAAATTACAAAAAGAGTTCCCCTTTAAATGGACAGAGGGACAAATGCCCTATTTAGGGATTATACTAACCGTTCCATTCGCTAATTTGGCGGCTCATAACTATGATATATTAATCTCTTCCCTTAAACGAGATCTAGAAAGATATATGAAGCAGCCTATCTCTTGGTTAGGTAGAATCTCTGTAATAAAAATGATATTCCTGCCTAAAATGTTATATTTTTTTTGAAACCTTCCAATTCAGCTACCACAATTAAAAATTCATAGCTTACAAAGATTGTTGTTACAGTATATTTGTGTCACGATTCGGCAGGCTGGATGTGGATCCTCTGTGCCAGAGAGGGATAGGCGTGGACCATGCTAGTGGACCGGTTCTAAGCTGCTACTGGTTTTCACCAGAGCCCGCCGCAAAGCGGGATGGTCTTGCAGCGGCGGTAGCAACCAGGTCGTATCCACTAGCAACGGCTCAACCTCTCTGACTGCTGAAGATAGGCGCGGTACAAGGGAGTAGACAAGAGCAAGGTCGGACGTAGCAGAAGGTCGGGGCAGGCAGCAAGAATCGTAGTCAATAAGGCAATAGCAGGGGGTCAAGTACACAGTATGGACAAACACAGTAACGCTTTCACTAGGCACTAAGGCAACAAGATCCGGCAGGGGAGTACAGGGGCAGTGATCAGATATAGCCAGGGAGCAGGTGGAAGCCAATTAAGCTAATTGGACCAGGCACCAATCATTGGTGCACTGGCCCTTTAAGTCTCAGAGAGCTGGCGCGCGCGCGCCCTAGAGAGCGGAGCCGCGCGCGCCAGCACATGACAGCAGGGGACCGGGACGGGTAAGTGACTTGGGATGCGATTCGCGAGCGGGCGCGTCCTGCTATGCGAATCGCATCCCCGCCAGCAATGTCAGTGCAGCGCTCCCGGTCAGCGGGTCTGACCGGGGCGCTGCAGGGAGAGAAACACCGTGAGCGCTTCGGGGAGGAGCAGGAACCCGGAGCGCTCAGCGTAACAGTACCCCCCCCCCCCCTTAGGTCTCCCCCTCTTTTTGTCGGGGTGTCGCTCCACCTGGGATGAGGACATTGGGAGGGATTGTAGAGTCTCCTTCAGGGGGACAGTGAAGTCCTGGGCAGACCGGTCAGAAGGAGTGGGAATGGGGAGGGAGGGCAGAGGGTGAGGCTTGGCACAGTCCAGATAGGCCTTGGGGAGACCAGGCACAGGAGGGGACACTGAGACCCGACAGACGGGGCTGGGAGCAGGCGTGAGGCATTTCTTGCGGCAAGCAGGACCCCAATTCTCGATCTCCCCGGTGGTCCAGTCAAGGTTGGGCGAATGGTGCTGGAGCCATGGCAGACCGAGAAGGACTTCAGATGTGCAGCCGGGCAGAACCAAGAATTCAATCTTTTCGAGATGTGGTCCAATGCTCATAAGCAGAGGCACTGTGCGAAAACGCACAGTGCAGTTCAACTTGACTCCGTTGACTGAAGCAATGTAGAGCGGCTTGATGAGACGGGTCACCGGGATGCAGTACCTATCAAGCAAAGAGGCCAGAATAAAATTTCCAGAGGAACCAGAGTCCAAGACGGCCACGGCAGAGAAGGAGGAGTCGGCAGAAGGAGAAATCCGTACGGGCACAGTGAGACATGGAGAAGCAGACTCCGTACCCAGAGACGCCAGGCCCACATGAGCAGGTTGCGTGCGAGTATTTTCCAGACGAGGAGGACGAATCGGGCAATCCACCAAGAAATGATCGGTACTAGCGCAGTAAAGATATAGATTCTTATCCCTACGGCGAGACCTCTCTTCAATAGTCAGGCGAGACCGATCTACTTGCATAGGCTCCTCGGCGCGAGGCACAGGGGTAGACTGCAAGGGATACCGTGAGAGAGGTGCCCAGGGATTAAGGTCTTTTTCCTGGCGGATTTCCTGGTGTCTTTCCGAAAAACGCATGTCAATGCGGGTGGCCAAATGGATAAGTTCATGCAGACTGGCAGGAATCTCTCGTGCGGCCAGCACATCTTTGATGTTACTGGATAGGCCTTTTTTAAAGGTCGCGCAGAGAGCCTCGTTGTTCCAAGATAATTCAGAAGCGAGAGTACGAAATCGGATGGCGTACTCGCCTACTGAAGAATTACCCTGGACCAGGTTCAGCAGGGCAGTTTCGGCAGAAGAAGCTCGGGCTGGTTCCTCGAAGACACTGCGAACCTCAGAGAAGAAGGAGTGTACAGTGGCGGTGACAGGGTCATCGCAGTCCCAGAGCGGTGTGGCCCAAGCCAAAGCCTTTCCAGACAGAAGACTAACCACGAAAGCCACCTTCGACCGTTCAGTAGGAAATTGGTCCGACAACATCTCCAAATGTAGGGAGCATTGTGACAGGAAACCTCGGCAGAATCTAGAGTCCCCATCAAATTTGTCCGGCAGGGACAAGCGGAGGCTAGGAGTGGCCACTCGCTGCGGAAGAGGTGCAGGAGCCGGCGGAGGAGATGGTTGTTGCTGCTGTAGCTGCTGTAGCTGTGACTGAAATTGCTGTAGCTGTGACTGTTGCTGCTGTAGCTGCGACTGGAGTTGCTGAGTCATGGTGGTCAAGTACGACAGCTGGTGATCTTGTTGGGCGATCTGTCGGGCTTGCTGGGCGACCAGCGTAGAGAGGTCAGAGACGACTGGCAGGGGAACCTCAGCGGGATCCATGGCCGGATCTACTGTCACGATTCGGCAGGCTGGATGTGGATCCTCTGTGCCAGAGAGGGATAGGCGTGGACCGTGCTAGTGGACCGGTTCTAAGCTGCTACTGGTTTTCACCAGAGCCCGCCGCAAAGCGGGATGGTCTTGCAGCGGCGGTAGCAACCAGGTCGTATCCACTAGCAACGGCTCAACCTCTCTGACTGCTGAAGATAGGCGCGGTACAAGGGAGTAGACAAGAGCAAGGTCGGACGTAGCAGAAGGTCGGGGCAGGCAGCAAGAATCGTAGTCAATAAGGCAATAGCAGGGGGTCAAGTACACAGTATGGACAAACACAGTAACGCTTTCACTAGGCACTAAGGCAACAAGATCCGGCAGGGGAGTACAGGGGCAGTGATCAGATATAGCCAGGGAGCAGGTGGAAGCCAATTAAGCTAATTGGACCAGGCACCAATCATTGGTGCACTGGCCCTTTAAGTCTCAGAGAGCTGGCGCGCTCGCGCCCTAGAGAGCGGAGCCGCGCGCGCCAGCACATGACAGCAGGGGACCGGGACGGGTAAGTGACTTGGGATGCGATTCGCGAGCGGGCGCGTCCTGCTATGCGAATCGCATCCCCGCCAGCAATGTCAGTGCAGCGCTCCCGGTCAGCGGGTCTGACCGGGGCGCTGCAGGGAGAGAAACACCGTGAGCGCTTCGGGGAGGAGCAGGAACCCGGAGCGCTCAGCGTAACAATTTGGAAGGGAAAAATGCCCAGAGTACCATCCAAACTTTTATGTTTACCAATAGAAAGAGGCGGTTTGGGGTCCCCCGACTGGTTAAACTATTACCAGGCCGCTATATTGGACCAGATCCATAACTTATAGATAAATGATAAGTTAAAACAGTGGGTCGATATTGAGACTGCAGAAAATCTACATGTTCTTTAACCCCTTAAGGACTCAGGGTTTTTCCGTTTTTGCACTTTCGTTTTTTCCTCCTTACCTTTTAAAAATCATAACCCTTTCAATTTTCCACCTAAAAATCCATATTATGGCTTATTTTTTGCGTCGCCAATTCTACTTTGCAGTGACATTAGTCATTTTACCCAAAAATGCACGGAGAAACGGAAAAAAAATCATTGTGCGACAAAATCGAAAAAAAAACGCCATTTTGTAACTTTTGGGAGCTTCCGTTTCTACGCAGTGCATATTTCGGTAAAAATTACACCTTATCATTATTATGTAGGTCCATACGGTTAAAATGATACCCTACTTATATAGGTTTGATTTTGTCGCACTTCTTGAAAAAATCATAACTACATGCAGGAAAATTTATACGTTTAAAAATGTCTTCTTCTGACCCCTATAACTTTTTTATTTTTCCACATACGGGGCGGTATGAGGACTAATTCTTTGCGCCGTGATCTGAAGTTTTTATCGGTATGATTTTTGTTTTGATCGGACTTTTTGATCACTTTTTATTCATTTTTTAATGGTATAAAAAGTGACCAAAATACGCTTTTTTGGACTTTTGAATTTTTTTGCGCGTACGCCATTGACCGTATGGCTTAATTAATGATATATTTTTATAGTTCGGACATTTACGCACGCGGCGATACCACATATGTTTATTTTTTATTTTTTTTACACTGTTTTATTTTTTTATGGGAAAAGGGGGGTGATTCAAACTTTTATTAGGGAAGGGGTTAAATGACCTTTATTAACACTTTTTTTTTACATTTTTTTGCAGTGTTATAGGTCCCATAGGGACCTATAACACTGCACACACTGATCTCCTATGCTGATCACTGGCGTGTATTAACACGCCTGTGATCAGCATTATCGGTGCTTGACTGCTCCTGCCTGGATCTCAGGCACGGAGCAGTCATTCACCGATCGGACACCGGGGAGGCAGGTAAGGGCCCTCCTGGTGTCCGATCAGCTGTTCGGGACGCCGCGATTTCACCGCGGCGGTCCCGAACAGCCCGACTGAGCAGCCGGGTCACTTTCAGTTTCACTTTAGAAGCGGCGGTCAGCTTTGACCGCCGCTTCTAAAGGGTTAATACCGCACATCGCCGCGATCGGCGATGTGTGGTATTAGCCGCGGGTCCCGGCCGTTGATTAGCGCCGGGACCGACGCGATATGATGCGGGATCGCGGCACGATCCCGCTTCATATCGCGGGAGCCGGCGCAGGACGTAAATATATGTCCTGCGTCGTTAAGGGGTTAAAAAACATACTTTGGACTAGTCATCTTTCAACTTTACACACCTCTTCTATCCTACTCCCCACAGTTAGAGCTGCAATACAAGTGTGGTTTCTACCAAAAGTAGCTCAAATGCTACTACCACTATCTTCAGGAGACTTCCCTCTTGATGTTATACAGAAACAAATCTTTGATATAAGACTTTTAAGGTGGCAGGGTAGTGGTATTCTTAAAATCTCAGCTATATCAGATTCGTCAAGCCTATTACCCTTTTCCACTATTGTAGATAGGTATAATCTCCCAAACAATAAATTTTATAAGTACCTGCAAATCAGACACTACATTAACACTATCAAACCGTTTCCTAAGACTACATATTCTTGGTTTTTGCAAATATATTGCAAAAGGGCATTTCACGAGGATATGCAGCACTTTCTCCCAGTTCTGACCTCCTTCAATGTTGTCATAAATGGGAGAGAGATCTTGGAAGGACCTTCTCTCTAGCTCACTGGGAAAGGGTATATAGACTGACTATAGATATATCTTACTGTATCTCTCACTTAGAGATATCGAGGAAACTGTTATACCGCTGGTATGTCACTCCATATAAACTCTCACAAATGTTCCCGAGCTGCTCAAACCTGTGCTGGAGAAGTAACCAGAAAGTGGGCACCCTCCTGCACATATGGTGGGAGTGCGATGCCATTAAATCTGAGAGTGCGATGCCATTAAATCTCTATGGGACCAGATCTATATATAGTTACGCACAATTACAAATAAACCATTTCAATGGGGACCAGAAACAGCTCTGTTGCACATGGGTATAGAGGATGAGGACATACCAATTAAATCCATATTAGTGTACTTTTTGTCTGTAACAAAATTAAAAATAGCAGCAAAGTGGAAAACAAAAGAATTCCCCAATGTAAATCTTATCATTAATAAAACCTGCTCCAATTGTTTAATGGAAAGATCAATTGCCATAGAAAATAACCGTCTAAATCATTTTAACCTTGCCTGGCGTAAATGGCTTAGGTTTAAGCCCATATAAGTAAACCCTGAACCAATTCCGCTCCTAGAAGTCAGGAAGAAATAAACAATGAGAAAAGGCCCAAAATATAAACCATTAAAAACTGGACAAGTGAATTGATTGATTAATTAATAAAACAAATGACAATTTTTGATAAAGAATAGTTAGATTGCTAGACCCCGAGAGATTCTCCCTTTTTTTTCCTCCTTGCTTTTTTTTGTTGTTGTTTTTTGTTGTGTTATTATTGTTGTGTTCTTTTTTTTCTCTTTCTGTATAAGTGTAAAAAGTAATAAAAAAAATAATTAAATCAAGTAAATGAACAAAAAAAATTGTTGTGGTTGACTCTTCTGAAAAAGAACCAGTTGTTATTCAATTAGCAGTTCAGGGCGGATATATATTTTGTATCTGTCAGATTGCCATTTGCCCAATTTTTTTTATATCGTCTGCTTACATACCAGATAATGCAGCTTCAGTTTCAGCCCCAATTCTGAAGGAATGGGGGCTAACACCTGAGCTACCAATACCCAACTGATATGCAATTTTTTTTAAAATATATATTTTAATTGAAAAGTGGTAAGTACTGAGCCATCCCTATGTATTAATAGGTGTGAAGAGATAGCTGGGCAAAATCCTCTATCATATTAACTGGGCATAAACTGTTACCAGGAAGGCAAAAGATATGCAATTTTTTACCCTTCCCAAGGGGGTCAGTTTGAGATCTTTTAATATTGGAAACTAAGCTATAGGCCGAAAAACAAATGTCGTCTACCGATAATGGCGAAGATGATTGTCTGTTAGAGGCCGTGAACTCACCCACTCTAAGAGTCCCAAAAAAAGGTAGAACAAATGTTGTTTGAAAGAGAACAGATTCATAACTATTTGAGCAAACTAAGGGACAGGTCTTGCTCAGTTTTACAAGCATAGAGAAAACTATCGGGGTCTCTGATCTTTGCAGGACCTTGTGCTACTGTAACCCTTCATTACTTGTTTTACTTGGTAGAATGAATTAATATGCTGTATCCCATTCATTTCTGAAAAAAGGATATACCAGCTAAGAAACTAGACACATAACTAGGTGATAGTTTTTCAACTAACAATCTTGACAGAAAATTTAGCGCACAATTAATATCTGTACTAGAATTTGAATAACCTTTGCCTCTGCAGAATGAGCACCACTCTGACCAAAACTTACAGTATTCCATGTAAGTTTTGTCTAAGACTGATTTTCTTGCGTACCGTTGTATTAATCCCAACCCAGATCCCACAAGTGGGGTGGACACTGTATACCTTCCTTGGTTGCTTCCGGGCATAACTGATGGAACCAGGGGAACTGTCCCCATGAAAGAGAGTAAGCTATGCAAAAACAACCCCCTTAATGTAAATGGCCTTAAGCCAGATATTTAAACGTAAACATAGTTAAACTAAGTGGCGAAGTAATTTTACAACTGGGTCAGATTTGGCAGATAAACAGTTAATAGCAAATGCGACCCCCTTTATTATCCGTATGCACAACAATACTCCTGTTCCTGAATGAGGGACCCCAAATAACTAGTGAAACTACTGTAATGGATGTATATGTGTATACATATATATATATATATATATATATATATAATGTCCATTTGGGATGGGGACTCCATGCTTCTCTGTTACTTGCTCACCCCTCCCCCATCTTCTCTCTCCTATCTAGCCCCCACCATTGTATAGAGGAAGCTGCTGGCCACAAGGATTTGCAGCCCCCTGAAGTTTAACAAAGGACTATACCTCATATGATATGCTAAGAATAAGAACATCCCACTAGTGAGGGTGGGAACTTATGCTAAGTACAGAGGTTATATAACCCAGTGGACAGCCTAAGCATAGAAGCATTTGAAACTGACAATGGCTCCATTTGATTTACTTTGGTACACTTCGGTATATAAATACTGTATACAGATTTGGCCGGGAGTAAGATAGTTACAAGAGCACTGATAAAATCCATGTCACTACAACCAGAAATAATTCTAATAAAACTATGTTGGATGTCAGACCTGAGACTATCCGTGACACCGGCCATGGTTCCGCTGACCATTGCCCCTTAAAAAATGCTCCATAACCAAATGCACCTGAACCGTCTGTAAAAATACCTAATTCCGAAAATAAAGTGAGCTCTGACTGCCAAACCGATGCGTCATTAAAGCTAGACAGGAATTCTGCCCATAGTGACAGATCATCCTTAAGGGCCCTGTCAAGTTTTATAAGACATTTAGGTGACTTGACACCACTAATAGCTAGGTATTAGAAAATACTCTGCCCAAAGGGATAACTTTGGCAGCGAACACTAACAGACCCAACAACCTTTGCCAACCCTAAGGGTAACCTTCTTTTTAACCATTAAACTATTTATACTAAGTAACATGTCTGATATTATTTCCTGTGGTATAACAGGAATAACATAGACAAAGTATCAATTTCAATACCTAAGAATATTAACCTCTGAATTAAACGCTGATTCTCTTACTGGCAATAATCTAAGTGATGATTTGATGTCAGCCTTGGCCATTAAAGCTCTTTGGCCTATTTTTCTCAGTTTGGCCAAGGCAGAGTCTAATGACGCATTTTCCACCGGAAGTTTGTCAATATTTACTGAGTCATTCAGGGATAATTTTTTTCCTGGTAAGATAAATGGTCAATTAGCCTGAATGCACCAGGTTCTTTTTTAGGTATAATACCCAGAGGTGATAGTCTGAAATTCTTGAAAGGGGGGGGGGGGGGGGGGGAATCAAACGGCGTTCTACTCTACCTTCCTCTACTTCTTTCTTTATTTTTTCTCTAACTATGTCTGTATGTTGAGCAACAGATTTCAAGTTGTCTACCCAGAAACACCCCTCTCCAGCAAATGCAGGTACAAAGAAACCAATGGAAAATCCTTCTATTAATAAATTAACTTTATCCCACCCTGCTTCCAGCTTGTGGTGTAAACAAGGCTCCAATACTAGTTACTATGTCAGACTGACGGATGCCCAAAAATTTGCATATGCGATTTTACATGCATATTGTTCCCTCCCTGGTGAATGTGCAATGTGCATGTGCATTATGGGTAATGTGCATGCAAATTTTATGGCGCATAGTAAAAAAAGGCTGCAAAATATCGCAAATTCGAATATGGCCTATGCCGCTCAACACTATTTAGGACTTGTGTACTCTTGTGTTAATCTTACTGTGCACCGTTTTACGCTGCCTGATGTTAACCTGTTAAGGACCAAGGACGTACCGGTACTTCCTGAGTCATAGCGGGTCGGGCCCGGCCTCTAACAAAGAGGCCGGGACCCGTGGCTAATAGCACACAGCACTGATCGCGGTGCCGCACGCTATTAACCCTTTAGACGCGGCTTTTAAAGTTGAACGCCTCATCTAAAGTCAAAATAAATCACTGCCGGTTAGCTCAGGGGGCTGTTCGGGATGTCCGTGGCAAAATTGCGGCATCCCAAACAGCTCTGGGACACGAGGAGGGTCTCCTACCTTGCCTCCTGGTGTCCGATTGCCGAATTACTGCTCAGTGCCTGAGATCCAGGCATGAGCAGTCAAGCGGCAGAATCATCGATCAATGGTTTCCTATGAGAAAGCATTTATCGATGTAAAAGATCAGTGTGTGCAGTGTTATAGCCCCATATGGGAGCTATAACATTGCAAAAACAAAAAGGGGGGAAAAAAGTGAATAAAGATCATTTAACCCCTCCCTCTTTTCCCATAAAAGAAAAAGCAGTGTAAATAAAAATAAACATATGTGGTATCGCCGCATGTGGAAATTACCGAATTATAAAAATATATAATTAATTAAACCGCACGGTCAATGGCGTATGCGCAAAAAATTGCAAAGTCCAAAATAGTGTATTTTTGGTCACTTTTTATATTAATAAAAAATGAATAAAAAGCGATCAATAAGTCCGATCAATACAAAAATGGAACTGCTAAAAACTTCAGATCACGGTGCAAAAAATTAGCCCTCATACCACCCCATATGCAGAAAAATAGAAAAGTTATAGGGGTCAGAAGATGACAATTTTAAACGTATACATTTTCCTGTATGTAGTTATGATTTTTTTCAGAAGTACGACAAAATCAAACCTATATAAGTAGGGTATAATTTTAATCGTGTGGGCCTACAGAATAAAGAAAATGTGTCATTTTTTACTGAAAAATGTACGACGTGGAAACAGAAGCCCCCAAAAGTTACAAAATGGGATTTTTTTTTTTCAATTTTGTCTCACAATGATTTTTTTTCCCGTTTCACCGTAGATTTTTGGGTAAAATGACTGATGTCATTACAAAGTAGAATTGGTGGTGCAAAAAATAAGCCATCATATGGATTTTTAGGTGCAAAAATTGAAAGAGTTATGATTTTTAACAGTAAGGAGGAAAAAATGAAAGTGCAAAAACGGAAAAAACCCTGGTCCTTAAGGGTTTAATTTCTTTAATTTTTTGATGTGCCTTTGGAAGTTGCACTGCATGTTTTTTTGTTATTTATGCGGCTGCTTCTTCAGCCCTTGTTATCCCTTGTCCTGTTTTGTTTTCTATACCCTAAGTTATTCCTATATCTCAGTAAACTTTTTCAATATGAAAAAAAAAAAGAATATGGCCCAGAAGAGAGCCTTGTGTTCACCAGCCATACTGAAGGGCCTAGTTAATAGGTCTAAAAATGCATTGCTACAGATGTGTACAAGTTTGTTCTAATATCATGAACACTTAAAATATTCTGAATACAGGAATGCTTGATATGACTTTCTGTTGAGAGCTTATGCACTGTTTCCTATTGCCAATGCGGAATCCTCAAGCACCATAGATGACTGCCAAGACCATACACATATACCAAATGAGCATAGTTGACTTTGAGTATAGTTTTAAATAGTATTTTTCTTGTGTTTACTGACGATTCTGAAACATCTGTACCTACCGTTCAAGTTGAGTTTTCCCCTACTGGCCCAGATTTATCAAACTGTGTAAGAGAAAAAGTAGAGGAATTTTTCCACAGCAACCAATCACAGCTCAGCTAACGAGCTCTGTTAAAGTAAAACTGAGCTGTGATTGGTTGCTGTGGGAGAATCACTCCACTTTTTCTCTTACACGGTTTGATAAATTTGGGCAATAGTCTTTATAATGAATAATAGCACACTGATTTCCCATCAGTAATCATGATTCTATAAATAGGAGGCCATCCTACATGACTTTACCTCTTAGGAATTTAACAGTGTCGGAGGACTTCTGTAATAGTAACTGGATTAAGAAAAAGACATTCACATTTACATTGCAAAATATTATATTCCAGAAACCTTTTACAAATTTATTTAAGAAAACAAGATGTCAGACAGATTATGTCAAATACAGCTGAATTCTATTGTAGAAGAATTTGTACAAACATTGAAGACACGTATCACTTTTCATTTAAAATTCTAGGTATCAAATGAACAGCCAGAGACAAGAGCTGAATATCTTGGCAACCAACCAGCTCAACATTCAGAAAAACATCAAGAAACACAAAAACACAGAACTGATTTAATACTAAAATAATTGTCAAAGCAAATAAATTATTTGTTGTGGTGGCTAATGGGGTGGCATGTATAGTGTATCAACAGGGTGCTGTGACTGGAATAGAGTATGTGATGCCAGTGAAGTGTTAACCTCCACACTCCAAGGATGAGCAGCTTCCTGGGCCGAGCACTGGCGCAATAAAGAACACAGATGCAGGGTTAGGGAAACTACTTTTACTGAACGTTCTTGCAGGCAGATGCTACAGTCCATGCAATATAACAGCAAACTTTGGTAGTGAAATAAATGGGATAAAGTTGCAGAAATAGTCACTTTAAATCATTGGGCACTCTGGGACCTGTAGTTATGGTGCAGCTGTGACAACTTAACAACTTGGCCTAGCTGGACTTTAGACTAACTTGGGAGACAATTAACACACATGTGTAGGACTTCACGATGCATCCACAGAGTTGCTTACCGCCAGGGGTGGACTTGAACTTTTGGACTGAGGTGGCCAGAGGAACTTCACTCTCACTATCCTTGACTTGCGCTATAGGGCCCTTTTGGCTTTCAGGCACATCTCCCCACAACTGGACTTTGACTGACTTCAACTGGATGGCAAGATGCTTGCTTTTTGTGTAGCTGCTCGACACATAACTTCTCCTCAGACTCCACTGACTTCTGTGACCTGGCCACTGCACAGACTCTTCTCTCCCTCCCTGCACTGGACCAGACTTAGCTCCTTCTCAACTCCTCAAACACTCAACTTTAAACCTGTCCCCATTAGAGATATGGGGCAGGCATGGTGCAGAGATCCTCAAATTGTTCTGACTGGATTCACACTAACTGACTCCTCCTTGTCAAGACAGAACAGGGGGCTTAGGGCCTATGAGTCTAATAGGCCACAGTGATCACATGAAACCTCTGCAACTTTTACCTTAAAGGTACAGTACACATACAGGGTGAACAACATACATTGGCCTAAAACATAGAACAATAAATACAAAATAAACAAGTTCCCTGGATCTGTGGTCCGAAACAGACATCTGAGGCAACATCTACCTGACAGGACAGGCAGAATAGTATGTTCTGTACCGGGTCACCTCATGGATTCAAGTTTGGCTGTTCTGTAAGCCTATGTGTCACATCTTAGGTTGATGGAACTAAATCATATGTTATGGTATGCATCACTTTTGCAGAGAAATTCATAGCACAATTATCCTCAAGGCCCTCTATCTTTAAAGATGTACTCAGCTGATAGACAGCTTATCCCCTTTTGAAAGAATAGGGTATAAGATGTCTTATCGCGGGGGACTGGCTGCTGGGAACCCCCGCGATCCCCCCTGCAGCAGCCCGGTACCTCAGCAGCCCGGAGCTAAGTTTTCTGCGAGGCTGATGACGGGTGGTGCAGGGGACAGGGCATTATGACATCACAGCTCCGCCCATTTGTGATGTCACGTCTGCCCCCTCAATGCAAGTCTATGGAAGGGGCGTAACGCCCCCTCCCATAGATGTATGTTGAGGGGCGGGGCATGATGCAACGAGGGGGCGGGCCATGATGCCACGATGCCCCGTCTCCTGCACCGCCCATCATCAGCCTCGTGAAAACTTAGCTCTGGGTTGTTGAGGTGCCAGGCTGCTGAGGTGGTGGGCCCCCAGTGATCAGACATCTTATCCCCTATTCTTTGGATAGGAAATAAGAAGTCTAACAGTGGAGTACCCCTTTAAGGCTACACACTGTGTCCCCCTATGTGGGTTTCTCATGTCTTAGCAAAGCTGTAGGATACTGTATATAACTCCAACACCAGCTCTTAAAGCAGTAACTTGCATACATTATAATTAGTGCTTCTGCGCTTTGTTAGCATTGCACTAATGGTGATCTATGTATGTTACAATGTATAATGTTTTCCTTCTACTTGACATATTCTGGTGAAAATATGTTCTGGCGGAGCTAAAAACAAGGGTCATATTGTATGATGTATATTCCATGTATATGGTTAAGAACATACCAGATGGGTAGTCCCTCCTAAGCCAACCAATCACCCTTTTTCTAGAGAGGGGTTGGCCTGAAGCTGTAGCCTGCATTTTGTAGGGCAGTTGAGTGCTAGTTTACTGAGTCAGTAGTATAGAGAGAGTGAGTTTCTACAGTGAATAGATCATTATACCCAGTTGTTGCCAGTCCTTTCCAAATAGTTTCCAACAGTCAAGTATTCGATTATCCTGCTGTATACTGGTCAAAAGAACTGAGGACAGCGAGGAGAAGTTATAAACAAGGGCTAAAAGACTTCCAGCAAAGCCTGGGCAAATAAAAAGTGACTAATGAGGATTCAAAGACTCTACATCCCGCAGCTGGGAACTGTGAAATTACAAAGGAAGCACAGGTAACAGGAGAATCCTGATTGACAAGCCAGGAGCCTGCACAGAGCCCTGATTGTCCTGCCCTCACTTCCTGTATTTTGTCCCAGTCGAGACACACAGGCTATAGCTACAGGGAGAACGCATCATTTTTTCACCCAAATACATACACATTTTTTAGGCAATGTATATTACAATGTAGGAATCGACCGATATCGATTTTTTAGGGGCGATACCGATAATCTGTCACCTTTCAGGCCGATAGCCGATAATTTATACCGATATTCCGTAATCAGTTATCGGCTATTTCAACCCCCCCCCCCGGGAGGGCAGAAGCCGTTGCAGATCAATGATTTAAAGCGGGCACTTTAAATCAATGATCTACAGCGGCTTTTGCGGTGCCAGAGACCGCCGCCCGCTTCTCTCCCCCTCCCTGTCCTGGGGTCCTGAGTCTAACCACCACAGTTGCCCCATCGCCTCCCCCCCATCCTCTGCCCACATACCGCCGCCGCACCCATCCTCTGCCCACATACCTCCACCACCCCCCATCCCCTGCCCACATACCGCCGCTGCCCCATCGCCTCCCCCCATCCCCGGTGTTATAATTACCTGTTCCTGGGGGTCCGCGATACTTCTGGCTCTGTCGGCGTCCTGCGCTGTCACTGTGTGCACTGACGGTGAAGTTGCGTTGGGGACGTCACTCGTCATTACGCAGCACACCGCAGGAGCCAGAAGGATCGCGGACCCCGGGAACAGGTAATTATAACACTGGGGATGGGGGGAGGCGATGGGGCGGCGGTGGTATGTGGGCAGAGGATGGGGGGGGGCGGCGGCGGTATGTGGGCAGAGGATGGGGGGAGGCGATTGGGCAGCGGCATGTGGCCAGAGGATGGGGGGAGGCAATGGGGCAGCGGCGGCGGTATGTGGGCAGAGTATGGGGGGAGGCAATGGGGCAGCGGCGGTGCTATGTGGGCAGAGGATGGGGGAGGCAATGGGGCAGTGGCGGCAGCGGTTGTCTCTGGCCGGGGGGCTGGGCGGGGGGGGGCGGGGCATTATCGGCATATTGACAAGGTAATTGCCGATACCGATAATGTCCAAAATCGTGATTATTGGCAAAATCGGTAATCGGTCGATCCCTATTACAATGTAATATGTATACACTTATAATGCTATTATCTACATTATATAAAAAGTTCTTTTTAAATGACAGTGCCTATTAAAAAATAATACCTTATCTTAAAATTCGGATCACCATTGACATTGCTGTTAGATTACAGTTAAACGCGTTATACTGTGCATCCTCTGAAGTGTTTATTTGTACTTTGTATATAGTTTGCACTGTATCTATTGACAATGATCTGAGTTTTAGGGTAGGGTCCCACGGAACAGATCCGCAGTGTATTTTACGCTGCAGATCTGCTGATGACCCGACCCTAAATTGTGTCTCCAGCTGTTTCCCCAGTGTGCTACTAGCAGCGGCAATGGGCCGCTCTGAACAGCCACTCAGGGGCTTGCGAGTCATCGCGCGCAGTGTACTCAGACATCACGGCCGCTCAGCGATGTCTGTTAATACACTGAGAGTACGCACGGGGACTCGCAGGCCTGTGTGGCTGCTCGGAGCGGCGCATTGCCGCTGTGAGCAGCGCACAGGGGGAGCAACCAGATGCACAATTTAGGGTCGGGTCATCAGCGGATGCGCAGCGTAAAATACACTGATGATCCATTCCGTGTGACCCTACCCTTAAAAGTATTCAGCAATATTTGTCTTAAGTTTCTTGAGGACACCTGTGCTGTAGTTTATTATGGATCCCTAACCCCTTCCAGACTTTGTTGGGTTATTCAGATATCTTTTGCACTATTTCTGTAATACATTAGGTATTATTATTTTTTATGTCATTTTTATATTGGTACACTTTTTTTAAGACTAGAAAAAACCTTAATCAATGTCTGTTTTATTAGTAGCACAAAGTTTTGTTAATTTACATACCCTATGGGGACTAAAAAACTGTGTAAAAAAATAGTGTAATAAATGTGATTTACCTCCTTTCCTAATAAAAGTTTGAATCACCCCCCTTTTCCCATAAAAAAAACGTAAACAAAAATAAAAATAAACATATGTGGTATCACCATGTGCGTAAATGTCCGAACTATAAAAATGTAATGTTAATTAAACCGCACGGTCAATGGCGTACTCTTAAATAAATTCCAAATTCCAAAATTGCGTATTTTTAGTCACTTTGTATACCCTAAAGAAATTTATAAAAGCGATCAAAAAGTCCAATCAAAATAAAAATGGCACTGATAAAAACCTCAGATCATGGCGCAAAAAATGAGCCCTCACACATCCCTGTATATGGAAAAATAAAAAAGTTATAGGGGTCAGAAGATGACAGTTTTCCCCATACTAATTTTGGTGCATGTAGTTATAATTTTATTTAAGTAGTAAAATAAAATAAAACCTACCGTATATACTGAGTTTTTCAGCACAATTTTTCGTGCTGAAAACACCCCCCTTTGCTTATACTCGAGTGAACTCTCCGCCCTCAGTGGTCTTCAACCTGCGGACCTCCAGATGTTTCAAAACTAACTACAACTTCCAGCAAGCCCGGACAGCCATCGGCTGTCCGGGCATGCTGGGAGTTATAGTTTTGAAACATCTGGAGGTCCGCAGGTTGAAGACCACTGCCCGGGCCTTCGTCATCATCCAGCCCCCTTTAGTTTTGTACTCACCTCCGCTCGGTGGGACATTCGGGTGAGCTGGTCCGGGCCATCTGTGCAGCAGGACCGTCCGGTGGGGAGGGATAGTCGTTCCAGGTGGGCCTCTTCTCCGCGCTTCGCGCCCGGCCCCGGAATAATGACATTGCCTTGATGACGACGCACAGGGACGTTCATGAGCAATGTCCCTGTGCATCGTCGTCAAGGCAACATCATCATTCTGGGGCCGGGCGCAAAGCGCGGAAAAGAGGCCCACCCGGGGGGGATGATGAAGGGGGGATGATGACAGGGTAATGATGAAGGGGGGGATGATGAAGGGGGGGTGATGAAGGGGGGATGATGACAGGGTAATGATGAAGGGGGGGATGATGACAGGGTAATGATGAAGGGGGGGATGATGACAGGGTAATGATGAGGGGGGGGATGATGACAGCTGATGATGATGAGGGTGTTAATGACGGGGGTCTGGATGATGACAGGGGGGATGATGTATTTCCCACCCTAGGCTTATAGTCGAGTCAATAACTTTTCCAGTTTTTTTGGGGTGAAATTAGGGGCCTCGGCTTATATTCGGGTCGGCTTATACTCGAGTATATATGGTATATGAATTAGGTATCGTTGTAACCATATTGACCTACAGAATAAAGATATGGTGTCATTTTTAACAGAAAGTGCACTGCATAGAATCGGAAGACCCAAAAGTTACCATTTTTTTGTTTACAATGATTGATGTAATTACAAAGTAAAATTGGTGGCACAAAAAATAAGCCCTCATATGAGTCTGTAGATGCAAAATTTAAAGCGTTATGATTTTTAGAAGGTGATGTGGAAAAAATGAAAGTGCAAAAATGGAAAAACCTGTGGTCCCTTGTTTGCATTCTCTTAATGTTCCAGTCATTTTCATATAGTGAATATATATTTGGGTATTTTGTATTTTTGTAAATATTACATTTAATAATCTTTTATTTATTTATTTTGATTTTTTTATGATTGCCAGAATGGGAAGCAGGAAGCCTTAGGCAAAGTTTCCACTTGTTTTTTTTTTTCTGGCAGTTTTTAGTAATCTGCCACTGCAGTTTTTGAGCCAAAATCAGAAGTGTATTCAAAAGAAATAGGACATATAAAGAAAGGACTTATACTTCTCCTCCCTTGTGGATCCACTTCTGACTTTGGCTCAAAAACTGCCAGAAAAAAACCAAGTGGAAACTTTGTCTCATGGTTCTTGCTGAGCTGTATACACATGACTAATTAAGTGCTGTGTATGCACTTATTTGCAAGACAGATAGTAAATATGAATAAACTTTTTTCCATAACAAATAATATATATATAAAAAAATACTAGTTGATAAATAAAATCATTCATTTTAAGAGTTTATCCACCATGAGGTGACTTTAGTTCTTACATGCCAGACAGCAATGGACATGCTTAGGAAGGATCCATGCTTATCTTGGGGTTTAATGGCTGTTGTGAGTACACCATAATGCTGCTGCTTTTTTTGTGAATTGGCTATTTCCTGTTAGAGTTCCTTCCCTCTAGCTACAAGTCCCAGGGTCCCTTGTTTGTAATTTTGAGGTCACTTTTCTCCATCCCAATCATCAGCCACCCCACACATTACAGTGCAGCAGAGCTGCGTTGCATGGTGTACTGTGATTGAAACTACAATTCCATGCAGCCCTGTGGAGAATGATCTTCTCCGCAACCCAGCGGTCACTCCACCCATTGATGCCGACAGGCATCACCTGACTAGTAATGTAATGTCTCTGGCAGCACTGCACCCTGGGAAAAGCTGAGACAACAATCATTTTGTATGCTGCTAAACATGAACATCATGGCATTGTTCACATAAGAATTGTGAGACCAGTTATCAAACACAGGTACAGACACTACTGTATATTAATAACTACACTAATTTTACAGCCCCTGTAGCATAGTCAAATAAAAAAAAATCCTGGAAAACCCCTTTGAAAGTGTCCATTAGCACATTAGCATTGATTTACTAAGAGAGGAGTGGAGTTTTCTTGGTATTTTTTTCCCCCAACTGATATTTTTCTACGGTATTTACGAAGGTTTCCCTACATTTTGCACTTTTCCCTACGTTTTGCTTTTTTTTTTTTTTTTTTACACATGCTCTGAACTGTGGGGTTTTCCTCAGCTCAAATCCACAACAAGTGGTAACTTTGGTAAATATGTTGGGATTTTTCCAAAATGCTGGGAACACGTCCCCTTTTCAGAGAACACACCCCCTTTTCTGACAGCCACGGACCATTTTGGGGTTTTCCCGGTAAAATGGAGAGTTTGTCGTTTTTTTTTTCAATTCTGGTGCAAATTCGAGGCAAATTCTTGCGCAGACAGACTTTCTGGTTCAATGCACCAGAATCTGGCGCACAAACCAACATAATAAGTGGGGTTTACAATAGTAAGTCAGGGCCATTGTGTATTTTTCCGCCTTGAGCCCACCAAAAATCTGTATATGTTACATGTAAAAGTATATTAACCTGTGGCGTATTTTCCCACTATCAATATGGGTAAGTATGGGTAAATTCACCTATAGAGAATTTTTCAAACACAAATTCCCCACAAAAATCTGTATGTATTGCATATGAATGCAGCATTTTACCAATACTGTAAAGTAAAGTATAAATTCTCCCAGGTGAGTAGGGCAATAGAATAAATGATCTTCCAGCCCCCTGGTCTAGGCCCCTTATCATAGTGTGATAAAAGATACAGAACTTTCTGTTCTCGTTTCTTGTAGAAAAGCTTAACTTCTTAGGTACAATTAACATATACATTTCTGATTATAATTTGATTATTATTTTAATTATTCTTTATACGCTCAGTAATATTCTCTAGTTTTCACAAAATGTCCAACAAAGCTATTAACACTACTTCTATCTACAAAACAGCACTATGTACATTCCTGGAGGCCAGCAAATGTTACAGTGTTTGAGTGACATGACACAACCTATCATCGCTAACGTTAATTTTTTATTCAATCGGATGTAGGCTTCTTTGAGCTCTGTTTGACACTGTGTTACATGTATTGTGTAGCTGTGTTTTTGTTTTGCTTCACTTGATGCTTAGCAAACGTACAAGAGGTATGTATAAGAGAGGACTCTTTACTGATTGGTCAAGTTTCATCATTTAGAGCATTACGAAGAATAGCCAACACAACACATATCACTCAGTACACCATATTGACTTATTCTTAAAGAAATATTGTTTTCTTCCAATGTATGCATACGTACTGTATGTGAGAAAAAGAATTTCCATTTTGTTTTGATGTGATGATTGATTGAATACATAAAATGTGCTCATTGCTCTATTAAAAGTCTCTTTCTGTGTCATAGTTTAAAAAATAAATTAAGGAAAATCTTTTTTCTTTTAAATAATTTTTAGGACATATAAGATATTTCATAAGGGTCACTGTATGCAGCATGAACTTTAAGGTTGAGATATATGTGGTTATGTAGTACTTCAATCGGGTAAAAGCAGGACTTCCCCAGAAGACGAAACCAATGTTGCAGTTGAACTGATAACATTTTAATAAATAAAGGTTCAAATACTTGGTAGTTACAATACTTCATGAGGCATGTTAAGTTTAGTGGTTACAGGTCTTATTCACTTGTGTTTCTTACATTTAAGTGTCCAATATTACTAACACTCTGCTTTCTAGAGTATCTGTCTTCTTCAAAGCAGTTTCTGCTCCCCTGCTCTCCTACTTCCCAGTTCCAGAAGCCTTTCTGGACCACACATGGCCTCATTTGGGTAGTTTCCGGTCCTCTGCACCTGCCGGTGGGTCTTACTGCTCAACCATGGCATCATTGCCAACCTTCCTAGGCATGGAGTCTTTTAAGCCTTCCTCTGTTTTCAGCTCTGTATTCAGCAGCAACAGCCCCACTCTGCACAGTGGCAAATCTGCCTTTTTGGGCCTAACAAGGCTGCAGAGCTTGTAGCAGGCCCATCTGAACATACATGCATTGAATCTGCACTACGTACAGTATTCCTTCCCTTTCTTAAAAAGGGATAGACATCAATCTAACATTGTCATCAACTTCTCTTACTGTTCATAAATAAAGAACATGTTGCCTTATTCATACTTAAGGCCAACATACATTTTGGCTTACATAAGGTGTGGCAAAACAACAATAAATCTACTACAATCAATTTTGTGATATTTTATTTACATGATCTCAAAGTATCCCAAAATGTATTGGTCTTCTCCACACAAGCCAGATACTATCCTCATGGGGAACAACCCCGTTTGGGCCTGCCGGACCTAAAGAGTGCTGGTGTCAAAGGTTTGAAGTACATATATATACCAGCATTTCTCTGAGATTCTTAGCACGTCGGAATGACACAGAAAGTTATAGGGATAAACACTTGTTTAAAGTTGTATATCGTCAAACAGTAATTTAGGTTAATATTTAATTCATCATTTGTGTGTTCCTAGAAAGAAAGTCCATATTCATTCTTACATTATCAGTATATCTTTATTCCTGCTTTGGGTTGAAGGAGAGATGATCTCATGTATCTTTTTGCATGCTGATTTGCCTCCTCTGTGGTTTTAAAGGGGTTATCCACCATAAGGTTATTTTAGTAGTATGTTTCTGCCAGAACTGGGTATTTCCTGTTGAATTTCGTTTTCTAAACTACACATCCCATAGTTTGTAAGTATGAGGTCATTTTCCTCCCTACCACACATCAGCAACCCCACCCATTCAAACACACCTGTGAACCCTTCAATGCAATACATGAGTGTTTTCTAATCAGGGTGCCTACAGCTGTTGCAAAATGATCTCTCACCCGCCCAGCGGGGACTCCTCCCATTAAAGCAGGACTGACTCCCTCTGATCACCTGACTAGTGATGTCGCTGCAACCTGGGAAATCATAATATTGATAGTAGCTTGAAAAGATCATTTATATACATCAGCTTCTACTTACACCATGCATGTTATTTCCTGATTGAATTTTTGTGGTTACAATTGTTAAAATATTGGCCCAATCTCAAATAAACATCATGTTCTTCATTCATCTTGCTTTTTCTTTCTCTTGAAATGTGTCTTTTAACAGTTGCACTTATGTCATAAATTGCTGTCATTGCTGGGAAAAGCCTGTTTACCTTTCTTTTAATGTACAATTACTTATATATTGTACCGACGCTCCTCAAATCTCAGATGCTATCAAAATGACTGACAGCTTGGCCATCACTAAAGTTTGCTCAAATTTGTTGTCCATACAAAAAGCATTAAGGATGACCGCTCCTTCTATTTTCTTGTTGTCATATGAGACATATCTGGCAATTTTCTCTTTCACTGAAAGATTAAATGCTATTTGTCATACTAAACACAGATGTATGGTAACTTTTTCACCCCGGCAATCTGCTTGTAAGAACACGCTGTAATATTTGGATTTGTGCGATTTTTTTAAATTAATGTTTTAGTGATCAATTAACTATATAGGGTCACACAATATAACTTTGATTTTCTGGTATAAAGGTTAGCCAATGCCAACTTTAGGTGTACTAGATTAGTCAAATGTATTTTTAAGATAAAAAAAAGCATGAAAATGTAGGAATATTATTAGATTTCTTTTTTTATTACAAGAAGAAAAAATCAAAATTTCTGGCAGATAAAGGGTTAAGTGATAACACTGTTACTTTTATGCAAAGCACCAATAATATGGCCATGGCCATTTGACATGGCAGTACTTAGGTTAGTATGTAGGTCCACTTGGGAATCAAGGTCATGTGCCTCAAATTCTTGGATATGTACCACTTTGAATGGTGCCTGTGTCTTTAAGATGCAGACACAGTTAAAACTAAACATAGTAGAGAGCCACTGGTTGCATGCCCCAGCACTCCTACTTGTAAGCCACAAGCTGCTTTAGCTGTATGGCCTACAAGTGATATGGACCAAGGACATCTGCCACTTACACCTGCCGGCATACAGAAGAGAAAAAGTAAATGTATGATGGTTATATGTGGTCACGGTGCGGCATATTTGGTAACAGTATGGTGCTATTATTCAGTTACTACTTGATCACACGTGGCAGTATTTTCTGGGAATAGTACGGTTCTTTTCGGTCACTATAGGGGAGATTCATCAAGACCTGTGTAGAAGAAAAGTTGACCAGTTGCCCATAGCAACCAATCAGATGGCTTTTTCAGAGGCCTTTTCAAAAATGAATGAAGTGATTTGGTCAACATTTCCTAAGCACAAGTTTTGATGAATCTCCCCCTATGAGCTTAAAATGTGGCAGTATTTTTATTCCTTGTATTTTTATTGCTGGTATAATGGTATTATTAGTAATATTTGTCTTAATTTGGAATATTGCGTTTTGTTAGAAAAAAGTATGATAAACTATTTGTTGCTTGTATACTGGGATTCTTTTATAACTGACTAATATTTAAAGTAATGCAGCATGACTGTGCATCAAAAATAGTTTTATAGCTATAGTGGAATTTGCCATACCTCTTTATTTTCTTATGAGTATTTTGTTCAAATGATATCTTTTTATACAATAGCAGAGTTGTTTCACAGGGAACCAAGTTCAAAATTTGCTTTAGAATTTCTAAAACTCTGGTTACGCTATTGTGTACTGTATTATACTATGATATTGAAATAACTTGAGATTAATGTTTGGTATAAACCCTTAGCCACAATTACATTTCCGTACTTTACTTGAACCAAAGAATCTATGACTGACTGCCCTGTTCAGCAACAAGCAATTTATGGTGGCTAATACTTATAAGAGCACCTTTCAAGGCTATTGGTTCCTCAGGGGGAACAGAAGGCACTTTATCATTGACTTCAGACAAAATTACTTTCTGCAATAATGATGGGCTCCCAGTTGTCACTGTTGTTTAGGCATTCAAGGACTTCATCAATATTTTCCAAGTCATTGGTCTCATTGCCTTCCTGACCAAGTTGGCTGAAGTAGACAAGAGAATAATCTTCATTATCAGAATCACTGCTAAGGACATCTACTACATCTTTTTTGGGGGCAAAAACACTGCATTTTAAAGTTTTTTTTCTGGAGATTTTTTATTTTTTCAAATAAAAACATAAATATTGATTTCCCATTCATTTCCTACTATTCCAACACAACCTCCATTCTGAGAATTCTTTTCATAATCATTCATAATTGCTGACCTTTACATGCAAGCATCACTGCTGAGACCAGTGATTGGCAGTAGTGTCAAATAAATGATATATTTAATAACTATATATAAAAATAAATTATATATATATTGTTACGCCGAGCGCTCCGGGTCCCCGCTCCTCCCCGGAGCGCTCGCTTCACTCCCCCCGCTGCAGCGCTCCGGTCACGTCCTCTGACCCGGGGCGCTGCGATTCCGCTGCCAGCCGGGATGCGATTCGCGATGCGGGTAGCGCCCGCTCGCGATGCGCACCCCGGCTCCCCTACCTGACTCGCTCTCCGTCTGTTCTGTCCCGGCGCGCGCGGCCCCGCTCCCTAGGGCGCGCGCGCCGGGTCTCTGCGATTTAAAGGGCCACTGCGCCGCTGATTGGCGTAGTGGTTCCAATTAGTGTGTTCACCTGTGCACTTCCCTATATCACCTCACTTCCCCTGCACTCCCTTGCCGGATCTTGTTGCCATTGTGCCAGTGAAAGCGTTCCTTGTGTGTTCCTAGCCTGTGTTCCAGACCTTCTGCCGTTGCCCCTGACTACGATCCTTGCTGCCTGCCCCGACCTTCTGCTACGTCCGACCTTGCTTCTGCCTACTCCCTTGTACCGCGCCTATCTTCAGCAGCCAGAGAGGTGAGCCGTTGCTAGTGGATACGACCTGGTCACTACCGCCGCAGCAAGACCATCCCGCTTTGCGGCGGGCTCTGGTGAAAACCAGTAGTGGCTTAGAACCGATCCACTAGCACGGTCCACGCCAATCCCTCTCTGGCACAGAGGATCCACTACCTGCCAGCCGGCATCGTGACAGTAGATCCGGCCATGGATCCCGCTGAAGTTCCTCTGCCAGTTGTCGCTGACCTCACCACGGTGGTCGCCCAGCAGTCACAACAGATAGCGCAACAAGGCCAACAGCTGTCTCAACTGACCGTTATGCTACAACAGTTACTACCACAGCTTCAGCAGTCATCTCCTCCGCCAGCTCCTGCACCTCCTCCGCAGCGAGTGGCCGCTCCTGGGATACGCTTATCCTTGCCGGATAAATTTGATGGGGACTCTAAGTTTTGCCGTGGCTTTCTTTCCCAATGTTCCCTGCATCTGGAGATGATGTCGGACCTGTTTCCCACTGAAAGGTCTAAGGTGGCTTTCGTAGTCAGCCTTCTGTCCGGAAAAGCCCTGTCATGGGCCACACCGCTCTGGGACCGCAATGACCCCGTCACTGCCTCTGTACACTCCTTCTTCTCGGAAATCCGAAGTGTCTTTGAGGAACCTGCCCGAGCCTCTTCTGCTGAGACTGCCCTGTTGAACCTGGTCCAGGGTAATTCTTCCGTTGGCGAGTATGCCGTACAATTCCGTACTCTTGCTTCAGAATTGTCCTGGAATAATGAGGCCCTCTGCGCGACCTTCAAAAAAGGCCTATCCAGCAACATTAAAGATGTTCTGGCCGCACGAGAAATTCCTGCTAATCTACATGAACTTATTCACCTAGCCACTCGCATTGACATGCGTTTTTCCGAAAGGCGTCAGGAACTCCGCCAAGATATGGACTCTGTTCGCACGAGGCGTTTCTTCTCCTCGGCTCCTCTCTCCTCTGGTCCCCTGCAATCTGTTCCTGTGCCTCCCGCCGTGGAGGCTATGCAGGTCGACCGGTCTCGCCTGACACCTCAAGAGAGGACACGACGCCGTATGGAGAACCTCTGCCTGTACTGTGCTAGTACCGAACACTTCCTGAGGGATTGTCCTATCCGTCCTCCCCGCCTGGAAAGACGTACGCTGACTCCGCACAAAGGTGAGACAGTCCTTGATGTCTACTCTGCTTCTCCACGTCTTACTGTGCCTGTGCGGATGTCTGCCTCTGCCTTCTCCTTCTCTACAGTGGCCTTCTTGGACTCTGGATCTGCAGGAAATTTTATTTTGGCCTCTCTCGTCAACAGGTTCAACATCCCCGTGACCAGCCTCGCCAGACCCCTCTACATCAATTGTGTAAATAATGAAAGATTGGACTGTACCATACGTTTCCGCACGGAGCCCCTTCTTATGAGCATCGGATCTCATCATGAGAGGATTGAACTTTTGGTCCTCCCCAATTGCACCTCGGAAATTCTCCTTGGACTTCCCTGGCTTCAACTTAGACCCCAACCCTGGATTGGTCCACTGGGGAGATCAAGAGTTGGGGGTCCTCTTGTTCCAAGAACTGTCTAAAACCGGTTCCCAGTAACCCTTGCCGTAACTCTGTGGTTCCTCCAGTAACCGGTCTCCCTAAGGCCTATATGGACTTCGCGGATGTTTTCTGCAAAAAACAAGCTGAGACTCTACCTCCTCACAGGCCTTATGATTGCCCTATCGACCTCCTCCCGGGCACTACTCCACCCCGGGGCAGAATTTATCCTCTCTCTGCCCCAGAGACTCTTGCCATGTCCGAATACGTCCAGGAGAATCTTAAAAAGGGCTTTATCCGTAAATCCTCCTCTCCTGCCGGAGCCGGATTTTTCTTTGTGTCCAAAAAAGATGGCTCCCTACGTCCTTGCATTGACTACCGCGGTCTTAATAAAATCACGGTTAAGAACCGCTACCCCTTACCCCTCATCTCTGAACTCTTTGATCGCCTCCAAGGTGCCCACATCTTTACTAAATTGGACTTAAGAGGCGCCTATAACCTCATCCGCATCAGAGAGGGGGACGAGTGGAAAACGGCATTTAACACCAGAGATGGACACTTTGAGTATCTGGTCATGCCCTTTGGCCTGTGCAACGCCCCTGCCGTCTTCCAAGACTTTGTCAATGAAATTTTTCGTGATCTGTTATACTCTTGTGTTGTTGTATATCTGGACGATATCCTAATTTTTTCTGCCAATCTAGAAGAACACCGCCAGCATGTCCGTATGGTTCTTCAGAGACTTCGTGACAACCAACTCTATGCCAAAATTGAGAAATGTCTGTTTGAATGCCAATCTCTTCCTTTTCTAGGATATTTGGTCTCTGGCCAGGGACTACAGATGGATCCAGACAAACTTTCTGCCGTCTTAGATTGGCCACGCCCCTCCGGACTCCGTGCTATCCAACGCTTTTTGGGGTTCGCCAATTATTACAGGCAATTTATTCCACATTTTTCTACCATTGTGGCTCCTATCGTGGCTTTAACCAAAAAAAATGCTGATCCCAAGTCCTGGCCTCCTCAAGCAGAAGACGCCTTTAAACGACTCAAGTCTGCCTTTTCTTCGGCTCCCGTCCTCTCCAGACCTGACCCTTCCAAACCCTTCCTATTGGAGGTTGATGCCTCCTCAGTGGGAGCTGGAGCTGTTCTTCTACAGAAAAATTCTTCCGGGCATGCTGTCACTTGTGGTTTTTTCTCTAGGACCTTCTCTCCAGCGGAGAGGAACTACTCCATCGGGGATCGAGAGCTTCTAGCCATTAAATTAGCACTTGAGGAATGGAGGCATCTGTTGGAGGGATCAAGTTCTCCTGTTATTATCTACACCGACCACAAGAACCTCTCCTACCTCCAGTCTGCCCAACGGCTGAATCCTCGCCAGGCCCGGTGGTCTCTGTTCTTTGCCCGATTTAATTTTGAGATTCACTTTCGTCCTGCCGATAAGAACATTAGGGCCGATGCTCTCTCTCGTTCCTCGGATGCCTCAGAAGTTGAACTCTCTCCGCAACACATCATTCCACCTGACTGCCTGATCTCCACTTCTCCTGCCTCCATCAGGCAGACTCCTCCAGGAAAGACCTTTGTTTCTCCTCGCCAACGCCTCGGAATCCTCAAATGGGGTCACTCCTCCCATCTCGCAGGTCATGCGGGTATCAAGAAATCTGTGCAACTCATCTCCCGCTTCTATTGGTGGCCGACTCTGGAGACGGATGTTGTGGACTTTGTGCGAGCCTGCACTATCTGTGCCCGGGATAAGACTCCTCGCCAGAAGCCCGCTGGTTTTCTTCATCCTCTGCCTGTCCCCGAACAGCCTTGGTCTCTGATTGGTATGGATTTTATTACTGATTTACCCCCTTCCCGTGGCAACACTGTTATTTGGGTGGTCGTTGATCGATTCTCCAAAATGGCACATTTCATCCCTCTTCCTGGTCTTCCTTCTGCGCCTCAGTTGGCTAAACAATTTTTTGTACACATTTTTCGTCTTCACGGGTTGCCTACGCAGATTGTCTCGGATAGAGGCGTCCAATTCGTGTCCAAATTCTGGAGGGCTCTCTGTAAACAACTCAAGATTAAATAAAATTTTTCTTCTGCATATCATCCCCAGTCCAATGGACAAGTAGAAAGAATTAACCAGATCTTGGGTGATTATTTGCGACATTTTGTTTCCTCCCGCCAGGATGACTGGGCAGATCTCCTCCCATGGGCCGAATTCTCGTATAACTTCAGGGTCTCTGAGTCTTCCTCCAAATCCCCATTTTTCGTGGTGTACGGCCGTCACCCTCTTCCCCCCCTCCCTACTCCCTTGCCCTCTGGTCTGCCCGCTGTGGATGAAATTTCTCGTGACCTTTCCATCATATGGAGAGAGACCCAAAATTCTCTCTTACAGGCTTCATCACGCATGAAGAAGTTCGCGGATAAGAAAAGAAGAGCCCCTCCCGTTTTTTCCCCTGGAGACAAGGTATGGCTCTCCGCTAAATATGTCCGCTTCCGTGTCCCTAGCTACAAGTTGGGACCACGCTATCTTGGTCCTTTCAAAATTTTGTGTCAAATTAATCCTGTCTCTTATAAACTTCTTCTTCCTCCTTCTCTTCGTATCCCTAATGCCTTTCACGTCTCTCTTCTCAAACCACTCATCCTCAACCGTTTTTCTCCCAAATCTGTTCCTCCCACTCCTGTTTCCGGCTCCTCGGACATCTTCTCGGTCAAAGAAATCTTAGCTGCCAAAAAGGTCAGAGGGAAAAATTTTTTTTTAGTGGACTGGGAGGGTTGTGGTCCTGAAGAGAGATCCTGGGAACCTGAGGACAACATCCTAGACAAAAGTCTGCTCCTCAGGTTCTCAGGCTCTAAGAAGAGGGGGAGACCCAAGGGGGGGGGGTACTGTTACGCCGAGCGCTCCGGGTCCCCGCTCCTCCCCGGAGCGCTCGCTTCACTCCCCCCGCTGCAGCGCTCTGGTCACGTCCTCTGACCCGGGGCGCTGCGATTCCGCTGCCAGCCGGGATGCGATTCGCGATGCGGGTAGCGCCCGCTCGCGATGCGCACCCCGGCTCCCCTACCTGACTCGCTCTCCGTCTGTTCTGTCCCGGCGCGCGCGGCCCCGCTCCCTAGGGCGCGCGCGCGCCGGGTCTCTGCGATTTAAAGGGCCACTGCGCCGCTGATTGGCGTAGTGGTTCCAATTAGTGTGTTCACCTGTGCACTTCCCTATATCACCTCACTTCCCCTGCACTCCCTTGCCGGATCTTGTTGCCATTGTGCCAGTGAAAGCGTTCCTTGTGTGTTCCTAGCCTGTGTTCCAGACCTTCTGCCGTTGCCCCTGACTACGATCCTTGCTGCCTGCCCCGACCTTCTGCTACGTCCGACCTTGCTTCTGCCTACTCCCTTGTACCGCGCCTATCTTCAGCAGCCAGAGAGGTGAGCCGTTGCTAGTGGATACGACCTGGTCACTACCGCCGCAGCAAGACCATCCCGCTTTGCGGCGGGCTCTGGTGAAAACCAGTAGTGGCTTAGAACCGATCCACTAGCACGGTCCACGCCAATCCCTCTCTGGCACAGAGGATCCACTACCTGCCAGCCGGCATCGTGACATATATATATATATATATATATATATATATATATATATATATGCTGTTGTTACCTCCCAACTGGCAGGGAGTGATGTCTATTTTTTTAATTACATTTTTTTTACATTTTAGGCACAATATTCATTGCCATATTTTCAGCTGATTATAGGGGGAAAATGATAATAATTTTAAACAATGTGTGCACTGACAACACTTTTCCATAGACTTTAAATTCAATAATTTTTATTGGGTTTTGAACATATTAACATTAAGTACATACAGTTGAAATGTATAGTATGTGGCAAAGAAGAATTAATTGAAATAAAACATTAGGATAACTGTTCAATTAAAAGATTGGAAAGCTTATGGTGATTTCGTTTATTATATTGAATCGCTGTGTTACCGCTGTGTGTAAATTATTGTTTTACATTTAATCTTCTATGACAGATTCTGCGGTATAGATTGCAGAATATAATTAAATAATAACATACATTTACTCTAATGTTTATCTTTTTTCCAGGTTCTTGGTGTGCTCCCTCGGACCCTGAATCTTCTATCCTCCTCCGGTCACCCACCTCGAGGGTTGCATACACATGTGTTTGTGAGTTGTGGGTATACATGTTTGCGTTATGGAATAATGGAAACATCAGTTACAATAATACATTAGTGAACCCTTGCTAGTCAAACAATAGAACTAGGGATGAGCGAATCGAATCTGACAAATCCGAATTTGTTACAAATTTCAGGAAAAATTTGATTTGCAACGAATGCAAATATCGCCGCGATTTGATTGCGTGAATCGCTTCATTAAACTCCATTTAATGCGGTCCAAGCTCCAGGGAATATAAAATGGCAGATCCACATGTGAGGACATGGGGCAAGGAATCCTGGGAAGGCAGGAACAAGGGTAGGCGGGATGACCCTGAATCACATGCAGCATGCAGCCTATCAGCAGCCAGTCACCCCTGTGATGTCACAGCCCTATATAATCAGCAGCCATATTACGGCCGGTCAATTCAGCCTTTCACTGCAGAGAGAGAGATAGGGACAGACAGCGCTGTGTGTTACACAGAAAAGCTTTTTTTCAGCATTGATTCACCTCCTAGTCAAGTCAGCGTTCTCACAAAGAGAGGGACAGAGAGCAGTGTGTGTTACACAGAAAAGCATTCTTACTGCAGCGATTCACCTCCCAGTCACTGTCTACAGCGTTCTATTACACGGAAGGACAGAGAGCAGTGTGTTGCACAGAACAGCATAGAATCAGCTCAAGCACAAATCCTTCCTACAAGCACTCATAGGGAAGGGATTGAGAGAGAAAGTGCAATTTTGGGTGTAGTACACAGTGACTGTGTGCTGCAGCACTGGTGTGTACTGCTGGTGTTGTGCACAAATACTTTTTTAAGCGTACTGAAGCGCATTGTCCTTCCCTCATAAGTGCATACCACATACATACATCTAAGTGGTGAACTATTTTGTACCTGTTAAAGTCTCAATGGCCTAGATACTGTGAAAGGCCAGCTAAAAAAAAGCTACTCGGCAGTTTGGCAGTTTCTCATCAAGCATCTGGGGGAGGTTAACCACATGCAAGATGTGTCGGCAGATGGCAAAGCGTGGCCAGGGTCCCAATGTTGGCACCACGGCTGTCACGATTCGGCTTCCAGGTAGTGGATCCTCTGTGTCAGCGAGGGAATGGCGTGGACCGTGCTAGTGGACCGGTTCTAAGAGGCTACTGGTGTTCACCAGAGCCCGCCGCAAAGCGGGATGGTCTTGCTGCGGCAGTAGCAACCAGGTCGTATCCACTAGCAACGGCTCAACCTCGCTGACTGCTGAGAAGGCGTGGAACAGAAGGACTAGGCAGAGGCAAGGTCAGACGTAGCAGAAGGTCGGGGGCAGGCGGCAAGGTTCGTAGTCAAGATGGATAGCAAGGGTTCAGGTAACACAGGCTTTGGACACACTAAACGCTTTCACTGGCACAAGGCAACAAGATCCGGCAAGGGAGTGCAGGGGCAGTGAGCAGATATAGTCTGGGAGCAGGTGGGAGCCAATTAAGCTAATTGGGCCAGGCACCAATCATTGGTGCACTTGCCCTTTAAGTCTCAGAGAGCTGGCGCGCGCGCGCCCTAGAGAGCGGAGCCGCGCGCGCCAGCACATGACAGCAGGGGACCGGGACGGGTAAGTGACCTGGGATGCGATTCGCGAGCGGGCGCGTCCCGCTGTGCGAATCGCATCCCCGACGGCCATGACAGTGCAGCGCTCCCGGTCAGCGGGACTGACCGGGGCGCTGCGGGGAGAGAGACGCCGTGAGCGCTCCGGGGAGGAGCGGGGACCCGGAGTGCTAGGCGTAACAACGGCTCTGCATCAGCATATGCAGCGTCACTATAAAGTGGTCTGGGAGAACTGTGGCTCCGATGTGGTGGTCCAGCCTGCTGCATCACCCAGTGGCACGCCGCTCCCTGTTTCAGCCAGCCAAGGCTCCACCACCTCAGCCGAAGGGAGCTGTGTGTCATATCCATCTTATGTCGCTCCAGATGCTCCTGCTCCTCCTACTTCGAGTCAGACATTCCGCCAGCAATCCATCAGCGTAGCCATGTCCAAGAGACAACAGTATGCGCAAACTCATCCAACGGTGCAGAAGTTGAATGTGCTCCTGTCCAAGTTGCTGGTGCTGCAGTCCCTCCCTTTTCAAGTGGTGGACTCTGCACCTCTCAGAGAACTGATGGCTTGTGCCGAGCTGAGGTGGAGAGTGCCAAGCCGTCATTTCTTTGCAAAGAAGGCAGTACCAGTCCTGCACAATTTTGTGGAACAGAAGTTGGGCCAGTCCTTGATTCTGTCAGGGTGTACCAGAGTGCACAGCCATGCTGACGTGCGGAGCTGTAACTATGGTCAGGGACAATACATGTCCTTAACGGTCCACTGGGTGAATGTGGTTTCTGCACAGCCACAACAACAGCAACTTGGACAGGTCACGCCGCTTCTGCCTCCACGCTTTCAGGCCGTTTGTCCTGTGACAGTGTGCAACTCTGCCTCCTCATCTTCCACCGTGTCCTTAGCCTCCACTGCACGAACAAGTCTCAGTGCCCCTCCAGCATACCATGTGTGCAGGGCATGGCGGTGTCACGCTGTTCTTCACATGGTTTGCCCTGCCGAACGGAGTCACACAGGGGAGGAACTGCTATAAGTCTTTCATCAACAAATCGAATCATGGCTTAGTCCACAAAAACTGAAAATGGGAACCATGGTGACCGACAACGGGAAGAACATCTTGTCTGCGCTGTGACAAGGAAGCCTGAGACATGCGCCCTGCATGGCACACGTGTTCAATCTGGTTGAACAAGCGGTTCCTGAAGTGTTCCCCCATCTGCAAGACATCCTAACAATTGGAAGGAAACTTTGCATGCACTTGAGCCACTCGTACACCGCAAAGCACACCCTCCTTGAGCTGCAGTGTCAGAACGGCATACCCCAACATAGTCTGATTTGCGACATTTTCACACGTTGGAATTCCACCCACCATATGTTGGACCGACTATGCAAACAGTTAATAATACCAAACCCCAATCACCAGAGGTGATGGGGAATAAAACCCCTATAACAAAAATTCCCCCTCTTATTAAATTCCTATAGTGTATTAGAACTTCACTTTTATTTTTATTGTTTAAAGGTTCCAAAGTAAAGTGCTTTAAAAACACCAGCACAGTCCCTATATAAGCAAGTACAGTTCCTTTATGAAATATTATTTATGTCTCGACGTCTGCAGCACTGATATTAAAATCACAAATACTATGTCTCCCCTACATGTTTCGTGGTACCACCCACATCTTCAGGGGCTCTGAGTCATACTAACACGTGCGGGAGGGGGAGGCCCCTTTTATAACATTCAGGGGGTCCTCCCCTTAATGATTTACCAGTCCTGTGCTGTTTAACAAAGAAGTGGATAATACTGTCCAATGAGGACTCACCTTGTACAAAGGTCACTGTGTCAGGTTATTTGTTCCGGCGCCGGTGTATAACATAGCTCCAGTGCTTTGTTATGATCTGCTTCCTATTTTGGCATGTGATGATCATGTGAGCTTTCCCCCCATCCCGCGCGCGTACTTAGAAGTTGTTTACAATCTCCTAAGCGCAAGCCGCGAGAGGTACCATACCCACGCATGCGTGTCAACTTTAGAAATATGCCGGAGAGGTTTTTACAGTGCGCATGTCAGGGCACTTAGAAGAATTTTATAGAAATGTTCTCAGTAACTGAATCTGAATGTCGCACCCTGACCTACGGATCAGGATGCCATTAATAAAGATATTGACTGTTTATGAGTTGTCTTTTGATTTTGATTATATTTCAAGATTTTCATCCAAAGGTAAGTATTTTTAATTTTTATATTAGACCTGACAAATCAGTACCATTATATGTATTGGGACTAATTATTCTTGTAAAAACAGACAACCTCAAGAATTAGAAAAGGGGGAGGGAGAAGGAAGGTTGGAGAAGGAAGAGAAAGGGGGGCAGAAAAAGACAAGTGGGGAAGGGGCGTGGGAGGGAATGGGAAAAAGACTATGCAAACAGAGCACAGCCATCACCAATTTCTTGATGATCCAAGCGGATAGGGGGACTCCCCTGTGTAATTTCAATGTCAACCAGCAGAAGCTCATATGGGACACCTGCCGTTTTCTCAGGCCTTTGAGGAAGCCACATTTTTAGTCAGTCGCCAGGATTAGGGGATGAACCACATCATTCCACTGCTTCATCTACTACAACACATGTTGGAAACAATGGCTGGTCAGGGCACTGGAGACGTGGCGCCTACATCTCACGGCCACATGAGCCCTGTGTGGGCTGAACAGGAAGAGGAGGAGGAGGAGGGGGAGGGGCACAGTGGAGCACAGTTTAGGTTTCACGAGATGGGTGGTTTTTTTAGTCATCTGAAGCAGGAGCAGGAGTCAGGGAAGCAGGAGCAGCTAGAGGAGCTAGAGGGTTATGAGGAAGGCGAGACAGAGGACCCAGACACACCGTGGCAGTATGCAGTGGAGATGGAGGCAGCTAGTCACTCTGAGTCACTGGCACAAATGGCACATTGTATGCTCACTTGCTTGCGTGGAGACCGCCGAATTGTCACCATTCGGCAGTGGGATGACTTATGGCTCTCCATCTGAATTAAACCCTCGCGACCAGCACAAAATGGGGGCCTTTTTTGCACCCACTGAGGGGAAGTAATAGCAACAAGGTTCCAAGCAAAAAAGTATCCTTAATCGCTTATTGAAGCATCTATCAAAAGAGCTAGCACTCTCACACAAGACGAGTGCCTTTTACCAAGGAACCACCAAAGTGAAGATACTGATGGTCAGTGTAATTTTTTCACTACATATTCTAAAGACTACTGCAAAATTAAGAAAGTCCTGGAGAAACACTGGCCTATTTTAATGCAGGACAAATTTTTACGTTCTATCCTACCACCTAAACCCTGTGTCACTTTTAGGAAGACTCGCACTTTAAAAAATATCCTTGCACCGAGTCACTTTAAGCATCAAAAATAAGAGGTAGTCACATCAGGTATATCTCCTTGCACCCCCCTTATAGGGGCATACAAGTTCGGACATTCTCGCTGCAAATGTTGCGACAATATAACACATAGAAAAACTTCATTCACCTCTCGAGTCACTAAACTAGAATACGCTATAGACTCTTTACTCAATTGTGGCTCTTAGTTTGTTATTTATGTAATTGAATGTCCGTGTGGCCTCTAATATATAGGACGCACCTCGCAAAGCCTGATAAACCGTATTAACAAGCACAGGAGTAACGTAACATCCAGTTTCCCTCTACACAGTGTTTCTCGGCATGCTACCATCCACTATGACAGTAGTTTTAAATCCTTTATGAACACTCCCATTGAACACATTCCTGAAGGACACAATAGATTTGCATTACTAAAACGCTGAGAAAATTATTGGATTTTCAAATTACCCTGCCTTACCCCGCTTGGTTTAAATGAATATATTGAATGTGCTACATAAGGCTGTTTTAACTTTTTTATCCAGCACCGTAATTTTATCCAGTACTATTTTTAATTTAATGTCCTCCAATATCACTGTCCAAATAACTATGTTTATTTTTATCCATATTTATTATATATATTTTTTATTTATCTATAATAATTTATATTATTCATACTATTTATATATATGAATTATTATGCAGTTTTTTTTCCATATAGATATTACTTATATAATTTATTTATCATACTGTCCATATTTATCTCTTTGTCTTGTGTTTTTTCCGAGGACCCCAATGTATCCTATCATGTTTTATTTATTACTATCAACTCTATACCCTCAGATCCGAAGCAACACCACTGGTAATTTCCATCTTTATGCCCCCAGAAAGTAGGTGTTTGTATTTTTTTTTCATTTATCCACTTTTGTAGCGGTGCCCAGCTTTCCCAGATTCAGATGCTTTTCTTTAGTCTGCCCGTGTATAACATGCACTGCCATTCAAATCCCTTACTTCTTCTCTATTGGTCCATTCGTACCAAGTGGTTATTAGCCATGTGCTTTTGTTTACTACTTCTATCACGTATCTCTCTCCCATTGGCAGCTCTCCTGGTCACGTGATTGTAAACATGCCGGTTTTACTACACAGCGCTACTCTTAGTTAATTTCACTGCACAGCGCTACTCCTGACCCCTATTGCAATATGTATTAGCTATATTACTCATAACATTTCTATTCCCCCAGGTTATATTCACCTTTGTCTTCTTATACAAGTCATTTCTAACATGGCTATACCGGCTAGATCCAGATCTTTCACCACGTCATCCTTGCGCTGCAAGCCTCGCTCCGATTGCACATAACGGACCTCTAAAATCCTTAGATGCTCTACAGTTTTACAGTTTTACATTTATTCAAATGGACTTGAACTTGCTTATGCCTATATATGCCTGATTTCATTTACCAATTTTTATTTTGTGGTTCTGTTCAGTGCCCATTTTACCTGCCTTTTTGCAGTTTTATTTGTGTATAAATACACTGTCTGTTTATCTATTTGCTATACCAATCTGAAGAAGGGTGCCTAAACCCGAAACGCGTCATTCGTGATTAAACTATACACTTACTATTACCATCTTGCATCTGCGACCGAGGTTTAGCGTACCGAGGTTTAGCGCCTATAGAGGGACTTTTTCCCACAATTTGCTGCAGTTGTATTTTGGGCCTCTTTCTTCCTGCCAGGTGTAGATTTTTTCATACAGATGTGATACTGAGACACATTCAATGATTTCCTTTATATTCAGTACATCAGAAGTTTTCCATTTCTTAGTTAGTTGTAATCCCATAGCAATACAGGGATGGCTGATGGGAATCCGAAATTCCGGTTTGAATTTATTTATTTAGGAGCAGCTGTGTGGTCAAGTTGGTTGTACGGTGTATTAGGTCATTCAGGTCCCCCTTTAGTTTACAAAGAATTGGCACTTACAAAAAAAAAAAAAAGCTTTTCCATAGACTTTTATGGAACATATTATTAGATTTAAAAAACTGCCACTTTTAAAGCTTATTTTACTCACTTTTGTTTTCTTTTCATTATACGATGTGTGAACCTAGCCTAAGGGAGAATCTGACATGTTTTTTATGCATTATTCATATTCAATAAATTTAGTTTTAGATGTGTTGATTCTGAGCCGAGGATTTTTGTATGGATTACTATTGGAGATAACAGAGCTATGTCTAGCCCTTTCTGTCTACCACTGGCTATTTAGCATCCAGGTTTTTTTTTTTTTTATCATAAAAATCTGGTTGGATGGTTTTTAAAGGGATGGTCATCTGAGGAGGGTTTCACTTTATCTGACAAAGCTTAGCAGCATAAACAATTAGGCTATAGACAAAAAATTGCCATATTTATCACTAAGGTGAACTCCCACCGCAATCGTACTCAGTCCATCTTTTGTCTAAAATATGCAAATGTCTTAAAAAACTTACCAAAGTATGTCAGGTCAACCAGAATAAACTATATTTTCCTTACAAAGCTTCTGTCCAGTATCATCTTGACTTTGAGATCTCTCAGGGTGATAGCCCTCATGTAACTCAGTCATGCACCAAGATGTAGCCAGCAATGTGTTATTTGATCCTCATTGTAAGAAGATAAATGTTGGCCTCAAATCATATACAGGCACTGTGACTATGGGTGCAATGAATGTGCTTGTCAGTGATCATCAGGTTACGTTCTTCATAACCCTGAAAGCTCTTCATGGGCTTTAAAAATAAAAGGCAAAACAGCAACATTCACGTCCTTTTTCTGATCACATGGAAATCTTTCTATACGGTTTTCTGCTGGTGCATGTACAGATTGGTAGGTGAAATGTTTTTATGACTAGGACAGGAGATATCTCATACAGCGGATGCGTATAAGGAAGTGAACTTACTGCTGTCATAACCATTGAGCATTAATCACCCTCACCTGCCACATATGCTGTATACACAGCAATGTTTTCTTGCCCTGTAACAAGTTAACACAAGCAATGTCTGCTTTCAGTCATGACCATGCAGCAGAACGTGTTAGTAACCTATACGGCATACCTTCTTATTTTAATATTTTTCTTTTCAGTGGGTGTTGAGAGTTTTCCAATCACTGTAACCTTGCCAGCATTGTTCCTGACACCTGTCAAGCCAAGTAAACTGCTGTTCTTTCTACATACTTCTTTCTGTTGTCACCTATACTAGGAACTACAAACACTTCCACCTAGATTTTTTTTTCCTGTAAATTTTGTTACAGTTAGCATAGAAATTTTCAGACAGAAGAAAAAAAAATGTAATGTGGACTGTGACTAATGAAGGAATTTAGCTAGAAGGCAGCTCGAATTTCATGATGTGGTGTATTGGTTGTTTGAGAGAATTTGGCTTTATAAGTCGATGATGAATGATTGAGGAGTATGGTTTGTTTTAGTTGTATTGCTATCTTATCCGTCACTGTATTTTAGCGGTTATAGCGGTAGAATGTTGCAGGTATTAGAGATCGGTATGCTGGTATGTAACTAGAAAAGATGACTGATATGAGGGCTTTGCATTTAAATGATAAAACTGAATTTACGATAGTTTATCTTTATTTTTTTCTTACTCTCTTTTTCTTTATTTTTTTGACTATAAGTGTGTTTCCAGCCAAATGAGACAAGTCTCCTTTAAAAATGTGATGTATCCTCCACCATGATATTTAATACTGGTTGAAGTTAATATTTATATTTATTTTTATATTATATTTATATAATATTAATATTATAATAAATTGTAACCGGTTCAATTCTTTCCACTGTAAAATCAGATGACAGTGATACCTTAGATAATAGCTTTCAAGTGGCAGCAAAAATATGAATCTTATCTTGGTTCCTTAGATACGCCAGTCACTATATTTAGCAATTCAAAGAAAGGTTACAGAGCACTTAGAAGCACGTATACGGTTCTATAAAAAGACCTTATTCACATCTTAACTGCTGGTATACATCAAGATACATATTGGGTCCTACATTACCTTTGGAATAGCCATGGGCTTTAATAGATTGAAGGTAGTGACTATGTTTGGTCTGTTTTATATGAACATTTGTTTCATTTAAGGGGAAAAAAAATTAGTATGCTATGAATTAGAAAATTTACAGTACCTAAGTACTGGGTTTATAAGTGAGCCCCTGGGTATTAGGTAAATTGATGGCAATAAAAAGCACAACTTTAAAAATGTAGAAAAAATGGTCATTGGAACTCACCTATTAAAAAATCCAAACTTTATTTCTTCACATTAAAAGACGGCTGTCTGTCAGTGGAGATAAAAAAAAGACCGTATCAGCCTGGGCTGAGCGGGGTGATGACTACAAGCCTTTTTCATGGTCACCCGCTTCCTCTGTCCTCCTCATGGAAAAAAAAGTTTGGCTTTCATAATAATAAATGGGCATTAATGTGTTTATTCAAATATATAGAGGTTTACTTTTTATCTTTTTCATATATCTACTAAGACCTTGAATACTAGTAACACAGAACAACAATAAGCTATTCCATGTAGCCATTTCGATCTCGAATGCCTGGGGTATAGGTGAATTGCCGACATACAACCCTCACTCTTTTTCATTGCTGGATCTCTCACCATTTAAGAGCAGCTTTTAAATATGTCATAATAAGTGATAATAATAGGTGAAAACACACAATGCTCAGCAATTCTAAAATGTATGAAAACTGTCCCTGTAACCTACTGTAAAAGTATTCAGTTTCACATAAAAAGTGAAATTTGGTTACAATGGGTAGTTTTCTTTTTCTCTAAGATAGTTTTGACGCAAGGCCAAGTGCTTACGAAACAGATATAAGAAAGTGTGTAATTATTTCTAAGCATTACTAAATAAAAATAAATGATGCCCATACCAATGGCTAAATGTCAGGATCAAGGGCAAAATGCATTAGGTTGTATTACAGCTTCCACTGCTGCAATTACATTTTTCCATTAATTACTATTGGAAACTGATGTGGTGTTGTTAGGCTGGGTTCATATATATCAGTTGTCCGGCATAGTTTCCCTCCGGCGTGCACTGGAGAGAAACTGATGCTAGAACTGGTCCCATTCATTTGACAGTTTACAATCATCCAGCGTCCCAATTCTGACGCCAGATGGTTAGACAGATGCAAAAAACAATGGATGCTGGATGCTATACCACTGATGACAACTGATGCACGTTGTCATCAGTTGCATCAAAATTTAGGCTCCAGATATATGTGAACCCAGCCTTACAAACTGCAATGTAACTGGTACACAACCTGATGTTGTGTTTTCACCTTAAGTTGTTTTTCTCAGAGTTGACCTCTGGTGGCTGCTGTTTCATATTGAAGAATTTCTGCTGCACTTATAGACTACATTTACATGTTGCAGATATGCTGTAGAATTTGATTCTGGATTTGTGGACAGAAAATTTACATCGGAATAGAGTAGAAGAAAAGTGGATGAGGTGTCTGTCACGATTCGGCTGGCTGGAGGTGGATCCTCTGTGCCAGAGAGCGATTGGCGTGGACCGTGTTGGTGGACCGGTTCTAAGTTGCTACTGGTATTCACCAGAGCCCGCCGCAAAGCGGGATGGACTTGCAGCTGCGGTAGCAACCAGGTCGTATCCACCAGCAACGGCTCAACCTCTCTGACTGCTGAAGATAGGCGCGGTACAAGGGAGTAGACAAGAGCAAGGTCGGACGTAGCAGAAGGTCAGGGCAGGCAGCAAGGATCGTAGTCAGGGGCAACGGCAGGAGGTCAGGAAAACAGGCTAGGAACACACTAGGAAACGCTTTCACTGGCACAATGGCAACAAGATCCGGCGAGGGAGTGCAGGGGAAGTGAGGTATAAGTAGGGAGTGCACAGGTGAACACACTGATTAAGCCTGCTGCGCCAATCAGTGGCGCAGTGGCCCTTTAAATTGCAGAGACCCGGCGCGCGCGCGCCCTAAGGAGCGGGGCCGCGCGCGCCGGGACAAGACAGACGGGGAACGAGTCAGGTACGGGAGCTGGGATGCGCATCGCGAGCGGGCGCCTCCCGCATCGCGAATCGCATCCCGGCTGAGAGGGATATTGCAGCGCACCCGGTCAGCAGGTCTGACCGGGGCGCTGCAAATGCGAGGATGCTGCGAGCGCTCCGGGGAGGTGCGGGGACCCGCAGCGCTCGGCGTAACAGTGTCAATAAATCTCATCCACATGATGTGGATAATTTCTATGCAAAAACTGACTTGCAGTGCAGTACTAACAATAGAAAGTCAATGTATGTCATGGATTTGACTTTTTCAATAGGTCTGTGCCTGCAGGTGTTCTGCAGCAAAATCTAATCAGTTCAAAATAAAATAAAAAATATATACTCATCTCCCCTGGCACTTCTGTGGTAAAGCTTCTCAGGTCGCCCACCTTTCTTTGTATGCACAGTCTCTTAAGGACCCGAAGTCAGAATATACAGAGACCAATGAGGATCAGAGAAGTGATGTCAAGGGGAATTAATGGGAAATGACTATGGTGTTTTTTTTCCATGATCAACTGTTTTCCACAGGGTAAGCCACAACAAAATCTCTGGGTGACATTCCCTACACTGCAAACGTTCTGGGCGTAAGGATGGTCAAACAAACAAGAACGGAAACAGTCACACACATCAGGGATAAAGTCAGGATACAAAGGGTTAATAAGAACAGTCCAGGAAGGCAGCAAGGTATACAAACAGATCCAAAAACAAGGCTAGGCAGGCTAAGGACAGGATGGAAGGAAAAAGCATAGTCAGAAGATGGCAGAGAATAGGGCCAGGGACTAATCATAGTATTCAGAATATTGGGCAGACTAGATGGGCCAAATGGTTCTTATCTGCAGACACATTCTATGTTTCTAAGCATCATCAACAGACTTGCAGGACCATTGCCACAGCTACCCATAATGCCATGGATCACCAAAGTAGAGAATAAAAATGTGCTGGAGCCCAGATAGATGAATTCATTACACTGCCCCGGTCTAATGTCTAAGACGAGAGCTTAAAGCAAGATCTGCCGCTTAAAATACAGCCTCAGCATTATAACCCTTATAAGTGTTTGATCGCAGGGGGTCTTACCATTGGTACCCCCACGATCTCCTGAATGGGGCCCTAATGTGCGTAGCGTCGACCTAGAGAGGTCAACGGTACGCCCCCTCCCCATACAGTTCTATGGGAGAGGCGGGGAGGCACCAACGCTGCTGCCTCCGCACCTCTCGCATAGAACTACATGGAGGAGGCGCATGGGAAAGCCATGGCAGATCCGAGGCACCGTGCAGGAGATCGTGGGGAGTCCCAGCTTTCAGACCCCCGGCGATCAAACACTTAATACCTATGCTGTGAATAGGGGATAAGTTGTTTTCAGGCACAGATGGCCTTTAACAATCACTGGCCGTAACAGGACAATGCATCTTCTATTTCTTTAGCTCTGTTAAACGGAAATCTGAAATCTCAGTGATTGCTTTGGACATCAAAAACAGTGTTTTAGGCACTTTTGATTATCGGAATTGTTGAAATTTTATTTGCATTTAATTTTACACCATAATCTTAACTGCAGCAGAAAATTTGCATAAAATCTACACAAATTGATGGGGATTTTCTGCTGCAGATTTCTGTGTGCATTTAGGCTACTTTACGTTTGGCCATACTCTTACAGCATCAACCACATGTCTCCCATTGGCCTTCTTTAAGACTTCTCCTTTTGTTTAAATTTAATGTGATGTCTTTTTGTGGCGTAGCATAACTTGAATTTTTTAGAGTCGAGTGTCCAAAAGGATTATTATTTCAAATATTTCCTGTACATTGTAGGATTCTAAAAAATAAGCCAGCCATAATGCTATATGCAGTATCAATAATCGCGCTAGCCAGTGTGCTCCACACCAGTTCCATATCTAAGCCAGCTATACTACATCCAAAGAAATGTTAGACTGATTTGTCTCCAGGATTTGAAAACTACCTGTTTACATAATAACAAAGCTAGTAACCCTCACTATGGCACACAGACACCAAACATGGGAAAGTTTGATGGTTAGTTAAGCTGTGATAATTAGGCTAGGTTAATTTATAAGTACTGTATATAAATGGCCCATACAAAAAATAATGGGAAAAACTTCCAGATTAAACCCTCTTGGAAGACAAGGGGGCACTCCCTCCATCTGGAGAAGAAAAGGTTTGGTCTCAAGGGGCGACACTCCTTCTTTACCATAAGAACTGTGAATTTATGGAACAGTCTACCTCAGGAACTGGTCACAGCAGAAACAGTTGAAAGCTTTAAGACCGGGTTAGATATATTCCTAGAACAATATAACATCAATGCTTATGCAGAAATAAAGTCACATCCCTTCCCCTTCATCCTACCATACCCCTTCCCTTCAATTCCTTGGTTGAACTTGATGGATGAATGTCATTTTTTGACCATAGTAACTATGTAATTTTCAAGTGGAATTCCACTGTGCTGGCGATGAGATTCCGCTGCACAGTGCACACTATGAAAATTCTGCCGCCTAAACAATGATCTTGCTCATTCTTTCGGTGGAATACATTGCCATCTATGAGGATAGCAATGTATTAATAGCATTGCCAGGGGGGTGCGGGCAGCACCGGGTGACACCCATAAATGGGGTGACACCACCAAGTAGGAGGCTATGCCACAATGGTGTCACCCCATTCATTCTTCACTGCCCCCATACAGCAGTGTTTCCCAAGCAGTGTGCATCCAGCTGTTGAAAACCACAGCTCCCAGCATGCCCAGACAGCCAAAAGCTGTCTTGACATGCTGGGAGTTGTAGTGTTGCTATATCTGTAGGCACCCTGCTTGGGAAACACTGCCATACACTGAGCGATCTTGGCCTCCATCTCAGCTCCTCCCCCTGCTGGTCATGTGATCCCTACGGGGGCCTGCTGGAGTCAAAGGAAGGACCAGAATGCAGGAGAATAGTGGAGGATGGCATGGCTGGCAGGTGACACAGGTAACACTATAAAAACTGTGCCCTGACCACTGCCATTCCTCCCCCTCCCCCCCCCCCCCCCATTGTGAATTCTAACCCTGTACTGTTCTGTGATTGCATATTAACCCTGCACTGTGTATTATCCCTGTACTGTGACATCACTGCATATTACCCCTGTATTATGACATCACTGCATATTACCCCTGTACTGTAACATCACTGCGTATTACCCCTGTATTGTGACATCACTGCGTATTATCCCTGTACTGTGACATCACTGGGTGTATTATCCCTGTACTGTGACATCATTCTGTGTATTATCCCTGTACTGTGACATCATTCTGTGTATTATCACTGTAATATGACATAATTCTGTGTATTATCCCTGTACTCTGACATCACTGGGTGTATTATTCCTGTACTGTGACATCACTGGGTGTATTATCCCTGTACTGTGCATCACTGGGTGTATTATCCCTGTACTGTGACATCATTCTGTGTATTATCACTGTAATGTGACATCATTCTGTGTATTATCCCTGTACTCTGACATCACTGGGTGTATTATTCCTGTACTGTGACATCATTCGGTGTATTATCCCTGTACTGTGATATCACTGGGTGTATTATGCATGTACTGTGACATCACTGGGTGTATTATCCCTGTACTGTGACATCATTCGGTGTATTATCCCTGTACTGTGACATCACTGGGTGTATGAACCCTGTACTGTGACATCATTCGGTGTATTATTCCTGTACTGTGACATCATTGGGTTTATTATCCCTGTACTGTGTCATCACTGGGTGTATTATCCCTGTACTGTGACATAATTCGGTGTATTATTCCTGTACTGTGACATCACTGGGTGTATTAACCCTGTACTGTGACATCATTTGGTGTATTATTCCTGTACTGTGACATCATTCGGTGTATTATCCCTGTACTGTGTCATCACTGGCTGCATTATCCCTGTACTGTGACATCACTGGGTGTATTAACCCTGTACTATGACATCATTCGGTGTATTATTCCGGTACTGTGACATCATTCGGTGTATTATCCGTGTACTGTGATATCACTGGCTGTATTATCCCTGTACTGTGACATCACTGGCTGTATTATCCCTGTACTGTGACATCACTGGGCATTGTTATATTTTATATGTAGGGGGCACAGGACAGGAGTGTTTTGCATTTCAGAAACTTGGTGTATATTTTAAAGGAATTTCTGGCGTGGTACAGTCTTTATGTGCCACAATATGTTGCAGTATTTTTTTCAGAGGCGCAGTGTGTAGTAGTATTATAGACAGAGGGTACAGTGTGTGGTAGTGTTATATACAGAGGATACAATGTGTGGCAGTGTTATACTCAGAGCGTACATTGTGTGGTAATATGTTCAGAGGGAACAGTGTGTGGTAGTATATTCAGAAGGTACAGTGTGTGGTTGTATTTTATTCAGAGGGTACAGTGTGTGGTAGTATTATAGTCAGAGGGTACAGCGTGTTGTAGTATTATATTCAGAGGATACAGCGTGTGGTAGTATTATATTCAGAGGGTACAGCATGTGGTAGTATTATAGTCAGAGGGTATAGCGTGTGGTAGTATATTCAGAGGGTACAGTGCGTGGTAGTATTATATTCTGAGGGTACAGCGTGTGGTAGTATTATATTCAGAGGGTACAGCGTGTAGTAGTATTATATTCAGAGGGTACAGTGTGTGGTAGTATTATATTCAGAGGGTACAGTGTGTGGTAGTATTAAATTGAGAGAGTGTAGTGTGCAGTAGTATTATATTCAGAGAGCGCAGTGTGCAATAGTATTATATTCAGAGGGTACAGTGCGTGTCAAGTTTATATTTAGAGAGCACAATGTGTGGCAGTATTATATTTACAGAATAAAGTGTCTGGCAGGGTTATATTCAGAGAGCGCAGCGTGTGGTAGTATTATACTCACAGAATACAGTTTCTGGCATCATTATTATTAGAGGATACAGTGTCTGGCAGTATTGGGGTTATTTAGTTTAGAAAAAAGAAGGCTTATGGGAGACCTAATAACTATGTATAAATATATCAGGGGGCCGTACAGAGATCTCTCCCATGACCTATTTATACCCAAGATTGTATCTATAACAAGGTGGCATCCTCTATGTTTAGAGGAAAGAAGGTTTCTACACCAGCACAGACCCCCCCCCCCCCCCTTTTCTTTACTGTAAGAGCAGTGAGACTGTGGAATTCTCTCCCGGAGGAAGTGGTCATGTTGAACTCTGTGAAAGAGTTCAAAAGGGGGTCTGGATGCATTTTTGGAGAATAATAACATTGATGGTTATGTATACTAGATATTTAGGGACAGCATGTTGATCCAGAGATTTATTCTGACTACCATATTGGAGTCGGGAAGGAATTTTTACCTCTAGTATGAGGGTTTTTTGGCTTCCCTTGGATCAACTCAGTAGGGACTCTTTAGGGATATAAGTTGAACTAGATGGACTCTGGTCTTTTTTTAACCTTATGAACTATGCTACTATATTCAGAGGATACAGTGTCTGGCAGTATTATATTAACTATCGTTTTTATATAGAGGATCAGCTGGATGAAGTCTTCGCGGTATGTACAAGCTGAATTAGATAAGGGAAGACTATAGAGAAGACGTCACCTGTAGTCATCATTGCATATTCTCATTGCATATTATCATTGCATATTCTCCTCACTATAGAGAAGACGTCACCTGTAGTCACTGATATCATTGTGTATTCTCCTCACTATAGAGAATACGTCACCTGTAGTCACTGATATCATTGTGTATTCTCTTCACTATAGAGAAGATGTCACCTGTAGGCACTGATATCATTGTGTATTCTCCTCACTATAGAGAAGACGTCACCTGTAGTCACTGATATCATTATGTATTCTCCTCACTATAGAGAAGACGTCAACGATAATCACTGATATCATTGTGTATTCTCCTCACTATAGAGAAGACGTCAACTGAAGTCACTGATATCATTGTATATTCTCCTCGCTATAGAGAAGAAGTCACCTGTAGTCACTGATATCATTGTGTATTCTCCTCACTATAGAGAAGATGTCACCTCTAGTCACTGATATCATTGTGTATTCTCCTCACTATAGAGAAGACATCACCTGTAGTCACTGATATCATTGTGTATTCTCCTCACTATAGAGAAGACATCACCTGTAGTCACTGATATCATTGTGTATTCTCCTCACTATAGAAAAGACATCACCTGTAGTCACTGATATCATTGTGTATTCTCCCATCAGAGCTGGAGTCACTTGTAAGTTCTGCAGTTATGATGGATGAAACAGCAACTCCCAGTATAACCTTACTGCTGTTTAGGTCATACTGGGAGCTGTAGTTTTACATGGTAAAAAGATCTTTAGCACTTTCCCATTACGTGGCTTATTTGATTATTATTCTAGAAATAAAATTCCGCAACGCACTACACCACTGGTGTCCATCACAACAGGCAATTAAATTACTTTGGGGGGGTTGTAACGGTAGACACCATTTTCTACCTCACCGAGTGACACCAACCCTAGCAACGCCACTACAATGTATGCATGGTCCAAGCCCTGACTGATTGAGTCGCCACTGACTGTGCTCGAATTTCCGGCTAGAGATTCTGTAGTGTGAACCTAGCCTTACTGTCCATTAGCCCCCCTCTCCTTCTTTCTATCAAGTGTTTGGCTAAAAAAAAAAAATACACGTAGTCACCTTTTTAGTCTTCAGTACAAAAAATAAACAGAAAAGGGGGCAGGCACCATGAGCTTTGGATCCAATGAGCTTTGGATTGCTTCCTTATAAACTCTTGTTATATTTTGATGCATCTTTAGAGGATGCATTTATGAACACAATAGTTGCATTACAGGACTGCAAGAAGCAGGTGTCCACAGGAGGACAGATAGGTCTTCATGTAATGGACTCCAAACAGCAAAGAAGGCATGAGGGCATTAAAAAAAGCATGTTTTACTGAAACCTTCTCTTCATCCTGGTGGCATAGCTTCGTGGAGGGCATCCAGCTGTCTTCATATATCTGACTGTAATAATTTCATACTTGGTGTCTGGCCAGTTCCTTTTACCATCTGCTTAAAGAGCCTGGTGATGTTAATAGCTAAATCACACCCTTGGAATATGAACATAGTAAATTGAAATATTCACTGGGAAAAAAAAACAAAAACCTCAACTCTGTCCAACATTCCATGTCAATGGAAGAAATGATTGTCATGTTTTATAGAGGACCTGACACAATGAAGCTTACTGTTCCTTTGAAGGACTTTTACAACAGTGTGCACTACTGTGACCAGCCAGACATCTACTTTCATTGCAGTCTTCCTATAACTTATCTACCAGGTAATTTATATATATATATATATATATATATATATATATATATATATATATATAAAAAAATGTATTGTTTTTTTGCAATGGATAAGGAAATCTAAATGACTGTTTCTACAAGCACTATGGCACTTGTTGTAAGTGTGATGAGAGTTTACACCTAAAGGGGGCAATATTGAGATTTATGTATGCAGTGCTGCTTGACAGAATACCTGCAGTCCTGAAATACCAGCATGTTTAGGATTGTCTGTTTATACAAAAACACATTATAAACTACATGTTTTGTACATTTTGCTATACTATATTGTCCATATAGTTTAGGTACACAGGAATAGTAGACTCATTCTTACCTGGGCAGCAAACATAAAAATTACCAGGTTTGCCCTGATTTTACTATAAGGGCATGTGTGGTATGTGAAGCTGGCATTTCAGTGTTGGTTTATATCAGTGGTCTTCAAACTCGGCCATCCAGATGCTGCAAAACTACAACTCCCAGTATGCCCGGATTGCCTTTGGTGCAACCTCCTCCTATCCCCTGCCAATGATCGGTCAGGAGTGACTGACCAATGACAGATTGGGGGCATGCTGGGAGTTGTAGTTTTGAAACATCTGGAGGTCCGCAGGTTAAAGACCACTGCGGCCTTTGTCTTCATCCAGACCCCCCTTTAGTTTTCTACTCACCTCCCCTCGGTGGGAAGGAAGGTTGAACTGGTCCGGGCCATCTACGCTGCAGGGACCGTCCGGTGGGGAGGGTTAGTCGTTCTGGGCTGTCCATTTTCACCGGGAGGCCCTCTTCTCCACTCTGGGCCTGGCCCTGGACTAGTGACGTTGCCTTGACGACGACGCACAGGTACGTCCCTGTGCATGGCTGTCCGGGCATGTTGGGAGTTATAGTTTTGCAACATCTGGAGGTCCGCAGGTTGAAGACCACTGAAGGGATTGACAGGCGGTGATGATGAAGGGGGGGATGATGACGAGGCTGATGATGACAGGGTGATGATGAAAAGGGTGATAATGACAGGGTGATGATGACGGGGGTGTTAATTACGGGGGTCTGGATGATGACAGGGGGGGATGATTACTTGGGGGGATGATGTATTTCCCACCCTAGGCTTATAGTCGAGTCAATAACTTTTCCTGGATTTTTGGGGTGAAATTAGGGGCCTCGGCTTATATTTGGGTCGGCTTATACTCGAGTATATACGGTACATTATTTCCTGTTAAAACACTTGTTCTTTATAGCACCAGTTATATTGCATGGAAATGTTTCTTTTATTTCCTAAACAATAGTTCCTTATTGCCTCTCAATGTCTCTGTTTATAGTTACTGTATATCCCTCATCTGCTCTATTTTTAGTGCTCCCTCTTGTTTATGGTGTTTTGAAATGCAAGAAAAATGTCAGGGTTTTTTTTTATAACTCATAACTTGTTCTATTTAGTAATATTTGTATATGTGTTTTCACTTCTATAGAACGGCCTAAGGCAACATCACTATTCTGTGTGTTGAAAAAAATTCTGTGAAAACTCCCACCAAAACACCAGAAAAACTATGCGAAAATATGCAATATTTGTAAGATTATTTTGTATTTCTTCATATTGATTTTGTACCATATGACCACAGTTTTTTAGGCAAAGAAAAAAAAAATGCAGGAGTATATGGAAGGAAAGCACCATTAAAAAAGTTTTCTGAAATTGCCATTGGACTCACTTGGTGGTCGAAATCATCTGTGATGATGGTGAAACTTTCTTTCCTCCAGTGCAGTGGTCCCCAACCTTTTTTTTTTCCAAGCACCCCTTGTTTATTAAGATGGATTCTCAAAAGGGAGTTTCCATGATCGCATTGTTGGCACAGTGGGCCCTATATGTTTTATCTTCCACCTTTACCAATACACTCGATTTACATTATTATACCATTCTTGAATTTTGTTTCCTGTAAAACTGCAATCATAACATTCTATTTACCTGTTTTGTTACTTGAAACATCCTCCAGCAGTTCTTGTCCTGTCAGTCGATCATGCACAGCTTCTCTTCTACACCTTCCATGTGTCTGTTGTTGCATTCGCCATAGTTGGGTCAAGAGGACAGGAAGGTGCCTGTGTAGTTGATGCATCATGGAAGTTGGACTGGCCATTTTACGTTATGTAGAAAGGTGAGAGGGATGGGAAAGTGCAGGTAAACACATAAAAAGGAAAAAGAAAGTTTTTTTTGCCATTTGCTTGCATTTATTTAATAAATATGCAGGTCACCTCGGAAGGTATTCAAGTAGATTTAACCCCTTAAGGACTCAGCCCATTTTGGCCTTAAGGACTCAGACAATTTAATTTTTACGTTTTCATTTTTTCCTCCTCGCCTTCTAAAAATCATAACTCTTTTATATTTTCATCCACAGACTAGTATGAGGGCTTGTTTTTTGCGTGACCAGTTGTCCTTTGTAATGACATCACTCATTATATCATAAAATGTATGGCGCAACCAAAAAACACTATTTTTGTGGGGAAATTAAAACGAAAAACGCAATTTTGCTAATTTTGGAAGGTTTTGTTTTCACGCCGTACAATTTCTGGTAAAAATGACATGTGTTCTTTATTCTGAGGGTCAATACGATTAAAATGATACCCATTATTATATACTTTTATATTATTGTTGCGCTTAAAAAAAATCACAAACTTTTTAACCAAATTAGTACGTTTATAATCCCTTTATTTTGATGACCTATAACTTTTTTATTTTTCCGTATAAGAGGCGGTATGGGGGCTCATTTTTTGCGCCATGATCTGTACTTTTTTTGATACCACATTTGTATATAAAAAACTTTTAATACATTTTTTATAATTTTTTTTTAATAAAATGTATTAAAAAAGTAGGAATTTTGGACTTTCAAAAATTTTTTTCGTTCACGCCGTTCACCGTACGGGATCATTAACATTTTATTTTAATAGTTCGGACATTTACGCACGCGGTGATACCAAATATGTCTATAAAAAATGTTTTTTACGCTTTTTGGGGGTAAAATAGGAAAAAACGGACGTTTTACTTTTTTATTGGGGGAGGGGATTTTTCACTTTTTTTTTACTTTTACTTTTACATTTTTTTACATTTTTTTTTACACTTGAATAGTCCCCATAGGGGACTATTCATAGCAATACCATGATTGCTAATACTGATCTGTTCTATGTATAGGACATAGAACAGATCAGTATTATCGGTCATCTTCTGCTCTGGTCTGCTCGATCACAGACCAGAGCAGGAGACGCCGGGAGCCGCACGGAGGAAGGAGAGGGGACCTCCGTGCGGCGTTATGAATGATCGGATCCCCGCAGCAGCGCTGCGGGCGATCCGATCATTCATTTTAATCGCGAACTGCCGCAGATGCCGGGATCTGTATTGATCCCGGCACCTGAGGGGTTAATGGCGGACGCCCGCGAGATCGCGGGCGTCGGCCATTGCCGGCGGGTCCCTGGCTGCGATCAGCAGCCGGGATCAGCCGCGCATGACACGGGCATCGCTCCGATGCCCGCGGTTATGCTCAGGACGTAAATGTACGTCCTGGTGCGTTAAGTACCACCTCACCAGGACGTACATTTACGTCCTGCATCCTTAAGGGGTTAAAGGGGTTTTCAGGCAAAGTTAATGTCAACGTTACAGCGACATGCGGTTACCCATGGTAATAAACAGCTTGTTTAGGAACACACTGCACTAGGGGATTTTGTATGCTTTTTAACACTACAATAAAGGTGCATAAAATATCCTTTTTTGCTGGCAGATGCCACACAGAGGTTTGAAAGACGCAATGGCTTCTACCAAGCGTTCCAAAAATTATTCCTTTGTGGGTGCAGCAACAGATTTTGAGTCTGAGAGGATGCCATTGTTTATTTTTTTTTTCAAGCTTTCCAAAAGTTCTTTTTGTAGTAGCAGCAGCAAGGGTGTTGGTCTGGTGGTAATTGTAGCGTTTGTGGAAGGGTTTTTTCTGAAGTGTACAGATGCAGCAGAATTGCCATTATCTGCTTCTGGATTGATCAGACCAGCAGGCCTACTAGGTCCTGTATGTTTGATGGAGGTTCTGTCCCTACCTCACCTTCGCTGACAGTACCACTCCTCCTATGACCTCCTCCTTGCTTGGTTCCCATGTCCTGTCCAACACATCATCATCAAACTCCTCCTCATCATCACCGCCTCTCCTCTTAGCATGAACTTCTGATGTCTGATCATAAGCTTCTTGCTCCCTCTCAGCATATCCACAACACAATGATGATTTACAGTAACCCACCACGCCTCCACCACCTCTGTAACACACTCCAAAGGCTGACTGTCCTCACACAACTCCTCTCTGTGGCTGATGTTATCCTTCTGCTTGGCCGGGAAAAGAGGGGAGCAAAGACAGTGATAATAGGACAGACTGTCTATTGCCTGACAAATATAGCGAGCATCATTTTGCTCAACATTATGAGTGACACCGGGTTTGCTGGACTTGGCTTGCTCATCTCTAATTGAAAATTATAAATTTTTCTTTCAAATTACTGTGGTGACGCCAAAGTTATGGTGTGACCACGGGGTGTGAAGGGTGTAGGTGGACGGGGAAAATGGTATAGCCCAGGGGCAAGGTGTTATTAACCCCTAATGTTCGTGATGCCAGAGGGGTTTTTCCGGTAACCACCCGAACTGTAGCACCGCTATCCCAAGGTTAGACTGGGCAATAATAGTCCAAGACCAGGTAAGCGTTAACAGTAGATTTACTGAGGTTAGACAGTTGTTAAAGGGGTACTCCGGTGAAAAACGTTTTTTTTTTTTTTAAATGAACTGGTGCCAGGAAGTTAAACAGATTTGTAAATTACGTCTATTAAAAAATCTTAATCCTTTTAGTACCTTTTAGCAGCTGTATGCTACAGAGGAAATTCTTTACTTTTTGAATTTCTATTTTGTGTTGTCCACAATGCTCTCTGCTGACACCTCTATCTGTGTCAGGAACTGTCCAGAGCAGCATAGGTTTGCAGTGGGGATTTTCTCCTGCTCTGGACAGTTCCTGATACGGGCATCAGGTGTCAGCAGAGAGCACTGTGGACAAGACAAAAAAGAAATTAAAAAAATAATGATTTTCCTCTGTAGCAAACAGCTGCTAAAAAGTACTGAAAGGATTAAGATTTTTTAATAGAAGTAATTTACAAATCTGTTTAACTTTCTGGAACCAGTTCAATTAAAAAAAAAGTTTTCCAATGGAGTACCCCTTTAAAGTCTTTACAGCTAGGCCAGAATCCCAGAGAGTTGACCAGTAACACAGACAGGGCCTTGCAGCTTGTTAGGACTTGCAGTACTTTTGGGTCAGACGTCAATACAGCGACTCTGACTATAATTGACTTGACTAGTGACTCTACTTTGGTAGAGAGAGCAGACATAGATGAGTTGACTTACTGACAATGTGGTTGGTGTGCAGGCTTTATGGCCTCCAGGTGTACTGGACACAGGATCTGTGATGTCTGAGTTTTGCTGTTCCTCAGCAGGAGTGATGGTGTAAGAGCAAAAGAGCAGAAATTGCAGCACCTCTCTTCCTTATAAAGGGGGCTGAACTAGAAGCCCATAGGTCAAGCTGCGGGTCATGTGTTAAGCTGGTGATTCTCTGGGTAACGTGTTATAATATCACGTGAACATATCATGTGACCTCCAAAGGTCCTTAACACCTTTTATACAAAATACGTAACTTTATACTAACTATACATATAGTACATAACCTTGTACTGGCTAGTCATAGTAAAACCAACTTCCTTATGGGGGAAACACTGCAGGAGAGCCCCATGACACTGAGGGACTCAACCTGACAGGGCCTAATGTTATTGTACAGGATTAAATCCTGGACTACGACATTACATTACATTTCATGGTAAAATAAAAGTAATTGAAAAGTACAATTGATCAAGCCAAAAAAAAAAATGCCCTCATATAGCTCTGTAGCTAAAAAAATAAAAAAGATAATAATTACTTTTGAAAGCTGAGGAGGAGAAAATAAAAATGCAACAACAAAAAAGTGACCCAGTTATTACTAAGTAGGCTGGGGTGAGAGGACATTGACTGAGAAAGTGCAACAAAGGCAAGGATCATACTGCTATTTTGACTTCCTCTGCCTATTACTTTGGAGCTGTCATTCAACTCCTCACAGCTGAAAAATTGCGTGGATGAGCCATTCATGTCTGCTTAGATTAGGGATAAATATCCTTGACTTTTGCAGTGAGGTACAGATTATAGCATATGCTCTGTGCATTTAAACTCAGTATCTCTTGTATTTCTTGATGACCTTGTTCTGGCTTGATTTTGTTTTTCATCTTTCCAGTTGGTTCTTGGATTATAATAGTGTAGTCCTTATTTCTGTGTCTTGTAGGATCTGTGATTGACATAGACATTAGTGCAACCCCTCCCTCTTTACCCAGCACTCTGAGGTGTGTTTCCTGTAGGAATAATATGTCTGCTTTTAGGTCAAGAGCTTCATTCCATAGTTTACTTCTTTTAACAGGGGAGTTTACACCTTTACAATTTAGCGATACTAACCTCAGTTTTGTGGTTTAAATGGTTTTCCCTGTGAGGATTGCATCTGATTGCCTATAGATGGATAGAAGGGGTTAATTACCTCCATACACATCCACACAATCATTCTGTCCAATCCTGATAATTTAACCATTGGACCTCTCACATACCCCATTACACAAATAAGGCGTGTCTGATATGCCAGGTAGTGAGCATATCAATTCCACTTAAACATACTTATACGTTAGCTATCTGAAGGAGAAAACCCAAACTAAGCAGTACACACGATTTAGTTACTTCTTAACGCAGAGCAACAAATTACATTTTTATAGTATATGTTCCCCCTACCCTCTATACCCAATTGCGATCGTGCTGTGGGTGGGTGGGGGGGGGGGGGGGGTGGCGATCCACCCCACTAGACCACCAGGGAGTGTTTACTGGGTTCTTTAGACGCCGCTGTCAGCTTTGGCAGCGGCAATCTAAAGAGTTAATAGCCGGCCGCGGCAATCGCAGCATGTTGGCTATTAACTCTGAACCTCAGCTATTAGGGCTGACCCAAGCTGAGGGCTGGCCGTTGTGGCGTGGGCTCGAGTCGGGAGCCCGTGCCATACCCCGTTAATAGCACAGGAATGTGTATACATGTCCTTGGTCGTAGAGGGGTTAAATCCTCTGTTTTAACAGATTTGGGAATTCCTCTTACTCGGAGGTTGTTCTTCCTAGAACGATCCTCTATGTCTGCCAGTTTCAATCTTAGGGACCCCACCTCCTCTTCTAATTTTGTGACCGTATCAGTCAATTTATTATGTGCCGTGTTTAAATCCTCCATCCTGTTTTCCATATGAAATGTCCTAGATCCTAGTGAATGGATTTCCTCGTGCACACTTAATACAACATTTTGTAAATCTGCTAATAGGTGCCTAATTGATGCCTCTGATACTGCGGTGCTTGGATCGTACAAGGCTGGAGCCACTACAATGTCAGAGGCAACCTCTTTAGCTCCTATGTATTCACCCTCACCCGTTTCCTGAGCTTTTGCAGGACAGACAGGTATCCTGCAGGAGCCCAACGACATGCGGCGGGCTTCTGGGCCAAATGCTGCTGGAACAGACAAACAAGCTAATTTAGGGACCTCTCCCTGTAGGATTGATAGTCGCCGGATTTGGGGAGTCATATTATCTTCCAGCCTTACTCCTTTACTGACATCAGCGTCCAATTCCTGCCCTTGCTCAATTGTTATACTTAATACATTTTCAAGGGATTCATAGTCATTCACTGGTGGTGGTCCCCTCTGCTCTGTATGGTTCAACTTGTTTCGATGGCCAGTCAGTCTTTTGTGCCCAGTTTTGTTCCCTGTTTGGGGTCTGAGTGCTTCCCCTCCTCCTGCATAGGTGCCTGTGAAGCTTCACCCTGTCCTCTGCAGTCCCGTCTTTCTGCTCCTCCCGCATGCTTACTTGTCGGCGCACTCTCTCTTTCCTTCCAGCCGCCACTGCTAGCTCTGGTCACATGGTTCCCCAAGCTGGACTCGCTTCCTGTCGGTAGCTGCTGCATCTCTCCGTCTAAGCCTCTCCCTGCCGGCTTTCCTCCGATTCCCGCACGCAGCGGGGAACCCTGGTCTCGCTGATTCGCTGCTATGCTTCCTCTCCTGCCATTCTTTTCCTACCGGGGTGAGTAGAATGAAGTTATCTTAGTCAGCATCCTTTTGGATCTGGTCCGAGTCATAGATGTAAGTTTGTTGCGGCGCTGCGTTTGCTTTAGCTCAATTTAGCTAAAACTTAGATAGAGGAAAGGAGTAAAATATTTTCTCCTACCAGTCTGTTCAGGCTGAGGTTTGCTGGATTAGGGCCGGTAGATTTGCAGAGCTCACAGAGACACCACCATGCTCTTGCTAGCCACGCCTACCAACTTGGACAACAAAACTATTTCTACTTAGCATTATTCTTCCCAATCTGCACATGAAATCGATGGCAGTATTTCTAATGTATATGTTTTGTGTAATAGACGTTTTAACAGATTGATATAAATGTTGTTAGGAAACATAATATTTGTACTGTTATGAAACCCTACAATGCTGATGGCAGAATTTATGGTCACTAAGTGCTCAGTGTTATGTTTTTGTATAAATATGTTTTTGTACACTGTAGTCATATCTTTGGAGATGTATCATGTGATTTCTGGAAAGCGCTCCCTATGTAAAAGGTTATTATCTAATGTTGAGTAGAAGCAGATTGACATGGGAACAGGGCAATACCCCAGCATGTTCTTTGGCACAGCAGGGCACTCTTTGCACCAATATTTGGACCAGTTCTAATTGTCAGGCTTCAAAAGAAGCCATAAAATAAACATGGTTTACCATTGACATCAATGAGTAATGTTCAGAAACAGTGCTAAAAATGATAGCACAAAAAAAGTTGCTAAATAAGCGATGTTTCCTGCACCCATTTACTTGACTGGGAATTGCAAAATAAGTGCTGGCTGAAGCGGCACTTATAAAGGAACTGATATGTCACATCTTTTATCATTTTTCATACAAATAGGATCCTAACTGGGTAACTCTGTCACACTACTAGCCCTGTGAAAGCTGTTAGCTCCCCCTGCACTGCTTACCTAACCTACACTATTAGCTCCAACTATGCTTCCTGCTCCACCTCTGCTGCTTTAGACTCTATAGCTCTGACACTTTTTTGTCATTACTTATATACTGTAAATAATTTACACTCGGTTTGAAATAGCACATCTACGTGTACATGGTAACATATTTAAGTGTAGTAAATCAAGCAACAGATAAGTAAATATTTTCAAACACAGAATAGAGAAATAAAGAGAAATAGAGAACACAGAATAGAAGAAAAAAGCAGGAACTACAAGAAAAAAAAAATCATACTTATGAAAAGAACTAGCACAGAGTAAAAATACTCAATGCTGATTGGTATGCATACCATTTGGTAAAATTTTGGGTGCAAAGTATATTGAGGAAGATGGTATAAACAAACAGGCTAAAACAGCAGAATACGGTGCATGATCAGCAGGCAAACATCTCTAAATAATGGCCCAAATGTATTAACATTTGTGCGCCAAAACAGTAAATATAGCATGATATTATGCAAACAAAGAATACCACTTGGTGGTCATAAAACCACAGGTTTTGATGTTTTCCTCTTTACATAATTTAAAGGGGATACATATATCTTTTAAAAGGGAAGGGGGGGGGGGGGGGGTTGTCAAACCAACAACAACATTTTTTAAACAAGCTAAAAACGGAACTACCCACTGTAAAAGCTGTTTTAGGGGTTTAAGCCCTTAAGGACCAAGTCCATTTTCACTTTAAGGACCAGACCAATTTTAGTTTTTGCACCTTTGCTTTTTCATCCTCTACTTCTAAAAATCATACAGCTTTCAATTTTGCACCTACAGACCCATATAAGGGCTTGTTTTTTTTGCACCACCAATTGTACTTTGCAATGACATAAATCATTTAAATGGGCACTCTCTTTAAAATTATTTTTTGATATTTTATTCTTCATGGTGAAAAAACAATATGTCTAATTGAAACACATAAAAAAAAATAAAGTTTTATATGAGTTTTTTCATTTTAGTAAACCCATCCACTAGGGGTCTCCCTCCTTTACTAGAACACCTTTCTACCCCCTCACCCGCACATACTTCAGAGGTCAGCCAGCTGGGCAAAAGTCCTATGCCAGGAAATGACATCTGGACAGGTTTACTAGCACAGCTCGCTCACAGCCTGTCTGTTAGCTGGCTAGAGCGAGTTATCTGCCAGCCACGTGGCTAGTTTGCATAATCCCGCCCCCACCCCCTCAGTCCTAGCTGGCTCGAGCTGCTATCTGCCAGCCGCATGGCTAATTTTCATAATCACGTCCCCACCCCCTCAGTCAGCCTGCATACTGAGCTATGTGTGGGCCGCATGGCTAATTTGCATAATCCGGCCCATCTAGGGATTATGCAAATTAGCCATGCGGCCAACACATAGACGCCGCAATCAAATTTGATCGTGGCGTCTAAAGGGTTAATGCGGGTCCCGGCTATGGTGTGCGCTCAGCTGCTGAGCGCACTGCAGAGCTTGGGAGCGGAGAGTGGACGCATGGAGCACAGTAAGGGAGCTCCATCCGTCCATCCAATTACACTGCGGTGATCCCGATCACTAATATAGGGGGAACACTAGGGCATTTAGTTATGAAAACTATAATACACCATTTTTATTTTCCTCACAGATTTACTTCCATCACAGAACTGCACTTACTCCTTATACTCCTCCTCCCTGGGTAGCACGTGCAATGATAAACAGGGAGGAGGAGACCCAGAGCAGCCTCCAGTATGATTGGCTGAAATTTCTATGCGCGCTCCCGACAGCATAGAAGAGGAGAGGGAGGAAGCTGGCTCCCTGTATGCTTCAGTGTCCTCGCGCCTGCTGATGAACGGCCACTTCCTCCGTCCAGAAGCTTACATTGTAAATGAGCACTAAAAAAGTTCTAAAAGGCAGATTTATGAGGTGACATTTTTTTCTTTAAAGACGTAAAGTGGATTAGGGCTATTTAGAGAACAGGTAGGGACAGTAAAAAAAAAAAAAAAAGAACTTAATGAGAGGTACGCTTTAATAACAAAATCTACCACAAAACCAAAAAAAATATATACTTGTGGAGTGAAATTTGCGCCATATTATCAATTTTCGTACTCAAGTTTGTAATTTTGGCACAAATGTAGCCCTACAAAAGGCGCAGACCCCAGAATTCCAGGCAGTAAATCTGACTTTGGGACATTCTATTGTTGTAGCTATTTTCTCTGTCACTTTATTCATGGTGTAGATTTGCGCCTAAATTAAGGTATTTGCGCCTAAACTTGCGCCAAATCGAAAAGTCGCAATTAATGAATTCCAGACCAAAGAATGATTGTAACTGAAATCACGACTAACAAATTGAAATCAGTGATTTTGTTCTAAACCATTTGGCTCAATTGTTTGTCGCAAAAAATGACATAAAGAAAAATTGCGACAAATCACAGACAAAAAAACAGGGTAAAAAGCTGCATACATACCCCCCACTGTGATTATCAAGTAAGCAGAACCATTTGTCCATATACAACTCATGTGAAGATAATAAAGCTGTTTAGTAAATAGAGTTATTGCTTTAGCCAGTCACAGCTACTCACGTTGTGATATCAACTAGTTTTAAGGGCCCATCAACGTCATCATTCTAGCTTTTCATAAATATTTGCACCGATATTCTTTGCTTTATGAGAAATTTAGGATAGAAATTATTTAAGTGGATTGTAAACAGTAAACAGAAACCAGTTATGAAGATAGCAACAATTCATGTTGAATGATAAATATGATTTTGAGGTTTTCCAGGAGAGGTAAAATTTACAACAATATTTATCTATAACTCCTGAAATACAATATGTGGTCATTGAAATGCTTGGCTCTTAATTTCTATATTAAGGGGTTGTGCAGATGCCAATGTCTCCTTTGCTTGTTACAAATGCTTTATGTTGTAGATTGATTGTTTTAGGGGGCTCAGATTGTTAGGCTCAGGACAGACATATATTTGGGTTACATGCAGTTTTACAAATAGACAATAATGCATACATAATATTTTGCAAATACAAACAAGACAAAGGCAATAAATTCCTTACTCCCAGACAGAATTATATATTTGGGACACTGAATATGCCAAACCTTGTCAAGATAAGTTATACAATGTAAATATATATCTGAGGGCTGGTGTTTTCACATTTCCAAGGACCACATGCAATTGCTTGTAAATATGCGTGAAGACATATTGTTACGGTGAGCGCTCCAGTCCGGCGCTCAGACTGTGAGCGCTCACCTCCCCGCTTCTCGCCTGCCTCCGCTATAGCCCCGTCTCCTGCTGCAGCCGGCGGGGCTGGGATTCCCCGCATGCGAATCCCAGCCATCACTCACCACATGTTCCTTCTGCCTCCTCCTCTGCTTCTCTGTTCCGGCGTGCATGTCCCCATCCCCTAGGGCGCTTGCGCGCTGGAGCTCGGAAATATAAAGGGCCAATACGCCCAATAATTAAGTAATCATCTGTACCTTAGTTATAAGTTCCTCCACCTCCCACACTTCCCTGATGGATCTTCAGTGCCCCTAGACTGAGACTAAGCGTTCCTATTGTCTGTTTGCCTTGCCCGTGTATTTTGACCCTTCAGCTACTTTATTTGACTACGCACCTTTGCCACCTGCCCTTCTGCTAAGTCTGACTACGTTTGTGCCTCATCCTTCTGTACCTCGTCTTGCCCAGTTAGGCTGGGTCCACACTACGTTTTGTCCCATACGGGAGCGCATACGGCAGGGGCGAGCTAAAAGCTCGCGCTCCCGTATGTGACCGTATGCGCTCCCGTATGCCATTCACTTCAATGAGCCGACCGGAGTGAAACGTTCGGTCCGGTCGGCTCATTTTTGCGCCGTATGCGCTTTTACAACCGGACCTAAAACTGTGGTCAACCACGGTTTTAGGTCCGGTTGTAAAAGCGCATACGGCGCAAAAATGAGCCGACCGGACCGAACGTTTCACTCCGGTCGGCTCATTGAAGTGAATGGCATACGGGAGCGCATACGGTCACATACGGGAGCGCGAGCTTTTAGCTCGCCCCTGCCGTATGCGCTCCCGTATGGGACAAAACGTAGTGTGGACCCAGCCTTACCTGTGTGGTTGAGACATATTGGGGGTAGCGACTTGGGTGTCGCCTGCAGCAGCAAGCCCATCCTGCCTTGTGGTGGGGGCTCTGGTGAAGACCAGTGCCACCTTAGACTCCGCTCCCCGATACGGCCCGTGTCATCTGCCACACAGGTTGTAGGATCCAAATCCAGCAGCGCTACTACTACTACTGTGAGTGTTACACATATACATTATAAAATATTCTAATACAATGCTCATAATGTTCTGCATGGACTTAAATGTTAAGTTAAAAGGGTACTTCACTCTTTTAAAACAAGCGATAAGGGTCTTATTACATAGGGTTTGACCTCTGGGACCCCCTGAAATCCCCAGACTCGCCCACGGCTCTTTTTGTGTATGGAGTGGTGTGTCGACATAGGTTCTATGCACTGTCTATGGGAGCACCGTACAGAGAATGCATGAAGCGTGTGCCGGCACAGGAAGAGCCCGGGCCCTATTCTGATTGTTTTGTTTAAAATAAAGTGAACTGTTTATAGTTCTGTCTATATGCAGACATTTGTACAGTTTTGACACTCAGAGATCATACTCAAAGTCATCATAACTTTAAGCTACATGCATGTCATTGTTATTCACAAACAGGTTTTCTCATCATGGGACAGTTTTCACAAACTCCACCAACCCTTGAAATTTACATTAACAAAGATTATATAGTGCAAGCAGACGTGTAATGTAACATTTATTTATGGCTTCTTGGTCCCTGGGGGCTCCATTATCCTTGCAGTGTTCATACAGAAAAGTGGTATGATCATCATATCCTACCATGTGACTGGCAATCTGTATGCCTATTCAACTTCAACTGCTGTAACATTATTCTTATAATTTAATTTTTATCTACTTAGAAACATTGGAAAATTCAATGTAAAGTGTATATTTAAACTAAATTATCCAGAAAAGAAACTTTGCTATTCTTTCTCTCCAAGAAATACTCATAGGTTAAGTTAATTCAGCCTGAAAACTGCTTGGGGTGGACACTTGCTAATGCAATGAGTTCCATCCAGTGCACTATCCTAGCCGAGTCCTAGTCTGTGAGCAGGAAGGAGGGAATTGAGGAGTCTTTAGATCTGCACCTCACCAATGAGAAATGTGGTAATGGGGAGACAGGTGGATTCAGTTACTATGTGCTTTAGGGAGAAAATCTAAGTACAAGTGACACTAATGTATAGGAAAAAAACAGCTCCTGGAACCCTAAAAGCATACCAACACCTCGGGTAACCCAGCTCCAGCCAAAAGCCAGGTCTGATCTGTTGATGTCTTTGAACTGTACCTCTATTTTAGATGGTCTTGCTCATCTTCAGTAAAGCTAACTGTGAGTTGTTTTAAGTCCCATCTTTGTCTTGCTGCCTTATTCTACATGATCATTCATGCCACCCCAAAACACCATAAACTAGAAAACATACATAATCCATTCCCTGGGGGAACTACATATCCCATCACCTCTAGTGCAACCCCCTTGTCACTATTCCAGCCTAAAAAATTTGAAGTATTTTCTGTAGAAGCCCTGAACATTAAGACTTTTGAAATCCAGACTGTAATCAGCATGAGGACTACAAGCCTCAGCCATCCCATATTGTACCATCATCCTCCATTGTACCATCTATGCTCCCTCTGCACTGCCACAAAACCATTTTTTATCCTGCTAAAAGAGGTCACTGCCATTAGAAAATACCATTGCCCTAAAGGGTGTGCTTGGGGTGCTGTCAGGACCGACAGGAGGGGACAGGGAGAGTGGGCCCTAAACTGACCCTAAAACCACTCTCCCTGCCTACTTGCCCATCCATACTAAATGATGGATCGACAAACGGGCGCCAGTCCCTTCCTGCGCTAAAGTGCAGTGGAGTAAAAACACAAATACATAGTTGGTCACAGGCCAGAACAGAAACGGAAAACTACTAGACAATAAGATTTACAAGACAGGATACAAATACTAACAAGGCAGAATATGAACAGGCAAACTGATCAGGAACATACGACACTGTTCACAAACAGGTAAAAGTACAAAGGACACAGATCAGATCAACCAAACAGAATATAAATATAGGACACTGTTTACACTGAACACAAGACTAGGAAATGGATGAGTCAAAATATACTGTTCTTTCTTTGCGCGGAACAATTTCAGCGGCGGAATTGTCCGCTGTGGAAATTCCGCAGTGTCTCGCGGCGACCCATTCACACTAATGTTAAGTTCACACCGCGGAATTCCACTCGCGGAGTTTTGCTCATGAAATTCCGTGAGAATTCCGTAGTGTGAACATGGCCTTATCCTATACACGGTCCGAGGTTGGGGACAACTTCTCCTGGGCCAGACACAGGGAGTAAATGAACACACGGACGTCAGGTTACGGATAACTGTCATTACTGAGCTGGGTGCAGATGGTCATACATGTACAGCTTGCTTTAGGTAAGAGAGTACAGTGTAACCCTTTGAAAGCCCTGTTGCCTTGCTGGGACATGTGGTGCTTACACCAAACAGATTTATACTGACTTGTGAGATGGAAGAGTGAATCCTGGTAGCTAAGGTCCTGTCAAGGTATTGAAGACTGTTCCGAGGAAACAGCACACAGCACCTGAACTGTGTCTACTACTGGACTGAGTAACTCCTCCCCCCACTACACTATATGGGTGAGAATGTAGGGGTTCCCATTGGCAGGCGGGGTCAAATAGGGTTCACTGCTCTCAATTAAAGGTACAGTCACACATAAAACATGCACACACATAACATAGAATTAATTAAAGAAAATATATTATCTGACATTTTAATACACATATAATTAAGTTAACTATGAAACTCCGGTAGGTCAAACACCTTGTGTTGCCAAGCTGCCCAAAACAATTCAAAGCCACAGGACAGCTATTAGTGCTGGGGCTCCACAAATTCCCCAAATGAGACGCAGCCGACCTCGGCTTCCAGTCCTGACTTCTGTGGAATGATGAAAGGTCGGAAGTAGTGGTTTTGTTGTGCAAAAGAGTCTCTTCCTGGTTTGAGTTAAAGTTGGTGCCTATTGTTGTACCAAATGCTTTGTGTAGTTTTGTGCCAATTTGACGGATTCTGAGAAAGTATTAAAGCCCAATAACTGCATGGGGACATGCAAACCTAGAAGACATTACATACATGAAACACTCCTTTCTGTACACCATGGGTTGCAGCGGAAAAATTCTGAGGGAACTCTGGAAGGTGGGTCGGCACTGCTGTAGGCTATCATTTGGCAACTGGTCCTCCTCCACGGTCACACCCAGGGACAAACAAAGCCGCAGACAGACACCTCCTTCCACAACAACTTTTCTACCAAGGTACCTTCTTGAATTTCAGGGCCCTCATGTGCTCCAGAAGACACTTAAAAGGGTACTCCGGTGGAGAACTTTTTTTTTTTTATAATTAACTGGTGTCAGAAAGTTGAACAGATTTGTAAATTACTTCTATTAAAAAATCTTAAGCCTCAGTGCTTTTTAGCAGCTGTTTGCTACAGGGGAAAATCTTTATTTTTTTTTATTTCATTTTTGTGTTGTCCACAGGGCTCTCTGCTGACACCTGATGCCCGTATCAGGAACTGTCCAGAGCAGGAGAAAATCCCCATAGCAAACCTATGCTGCTCTGGACAGTTCCTGACACGGACAGAGGTGTCAGCAGAGAGCACTGTGGACAACACAAAAAAAGAAATTCAAGTAAAGAATTTCCTCTGTAGCATACAGCTGCTAAAAAGTACTAAAAGAATTAAGGATTTTTAATAGAAGTAATTTACAAATCTGTTTAACTTTCTATCACCAGTTCATTAAAAAAAAAAAAAAGTTTTCCACCGGAGTGCCCCTTTAAGACATACAACGTAAAACATAAAGAGAAAAATACATCCTGACTGGATATGAAAAGACATTTTATTCTCTGGCTATAAGCATTAATCACGACAGTAATTTAAAGAAAGCACAATGAAATGGGACAATTTGATAAGTACATTTTAACCCCTTAACCCCTTAAAGGGGTACTCCGCCCCTAGACATCTTATCCCCTATCCAAAGGATAGGGGATAAGATGTCAGATCGCCGTGGTCCCGCTGCTGGGGAGCCCTGGGATCGGCGCTGCGGCACTGCGCTATCATTACTGCACAGAGCGAGTTCGCTCTGTGCGTAATGACAGGCGATACAGGGGACAGAGCATCGTTACATCACGGCTCCGCCCCTCGTGACATCACGGTCCGCCCCCTCAAAACAAGTCTATGGGAGGGAGCGTGGCGATCGTCACGCCCCCTGCCATAGACTTGCATTAAAGGGACGGGCCGTGATGTCACGAGGGTCGGAGCCATGACATCATGCTGCTCTGTCCCCTGTATCGCCTGTCATTACACACAGAGCGAACTCGCTCTGTGCAGTAATGATAGCGCGGTGCCGCTACGGCAATCCCGGGGTTACCCAGCAGCAGGACCGCGGCGATCTGACATCTTATCCCCTATCCTTTGGATAGGAGATAAGATGTCTAGGGGCGGAGTACCCCTTTAAGGACCCGGGGTTTTTCCGTTTTTGCATTTTCGTTTTTTCCTCCTTCCCTTTAAAAAATCATAACTCTTTCAATTTTGCACCTAAAAATCCATATGATGGCTTATTTTTTGCGCCACCAATTCTACTTTGTAATGACGTCAGTCATTTTACCCAAAAATCTAGGGTGAAACGGAAAAAATAATAATTGTGAGACAGAGTAAAAAAAAAAAAACATTTTGTAACATTTGGGGGCTTCCGTTTCTACACAGTAAATTTTTCGGTAAAAATTACACCTTCTCCTTTATTCTGTAGGTCCATACAATTAAAATGATACCCTACTTATATAGGTTTGATTTTGTCGTACATCTGGAAAAAATCATAACTACATGCAGGAAAATGTATACGTTTAAAATTGTCATCTTCTGACCCCTACAACTTTTTTATTTTTCTGCGTATGGGGCGGTATGAGGGCTCATTTTTTGCACCGTGATCTGAAGTTTTTAGCGGTACCATTTTTGCATTGATAGGACTTATTGATTTAAAAAAGTTATAAAAAATGCACTATTTTGGACTTTGGAATTTTTTTGCGCGTACGCCATTGAACATGTGGTTTAATTAACGATATATGTTTATAATTCGGACATTTCTGATCGTGGCGATACCACATATGTTTTTTTAACACAGGTTTTTTTTTGGGGGGGGAAAGGGGGGTGATTCAAACTTTTATTAGGGAAGGTGTTAAATGATCTTTATTCACTTTTTTTTTCACTTTTTTTTGCAATGTTATAGCTCCCATAGGGACCTATAACACTGCACACACTGATCTTTTACATCGTTCAATCGTTTCTCATAAGAAACCACTGATCGATGATTTTGCCGCTTGACTGCTCATGCCTGGATCTCAGGCACTGAGCAGTCATTCGGCGATCGGACACCAGGAGGCAAGGTAGGAGCCCCTCCTCGTGTCTTACAGCTGTTCGGGATGCCGCGGCGATCCCGAACAGCTCCCTGAGCTAACCGGCATGGTTTTACTTTCACCTTTGAATGCTGCATCTAAAGGGGTAATTCGCGCGGCACCGCGATCAGTGCTGCGCGCTATTAGCCACGGGTCCCGGCCCGCTGTGATGCGGGGCCACGCCGTGGCCCAGCGTTATAGAACAGGAGCGGACTCATGAAGTTCCGGTATGTCATGAGTCATTAAGGGGTTAAGGACTCAGCCCATTTGGGCCTTAAAGGGGCACTCCCGTGGAAAACTTTTTTTTTTTAATCAACTGGTGCCAGAAAGTTAAACAGATTTGTAAATTACTTCTATTAAAAAATCTTAATCCTTCCAGTACTTTTTAGGGGCTATATACTACAGAAGAAATGCTTTTCTTTTTGGATTTCTCTGATGTCTCGACCACAGTGCTCTCTGCTGACCTCTAGAAAATCCCCATAGAAAACATATGCTGCTCTGGACAGTTCCTAAAATGGACAGCAGAGGTCAGCAGAGAGCACTGTGGCCGTGACATCAGAGAAATCCATAAATAAAATCATTTCCTCTGTAGTGTAAAATGTATTTGAAGGATTGAGATTTTTAATAGGCGTAATTTACAAATCTGTTTAACTTTCAGTTCGTTTTCATGCTGTACACTTTACGTTAAAATGGACATGTTTTCTATATTTTGTGGGTCAATACGATTAAAATGATACCCATAATTACATACTTTTCTATCAATGTACCGCTTAAGAAAAATCACAAACTTTTTAACCAAATAAGTATGTGCAAAAACCCTCTATTTTGCTGACCTATAACTTTCTCATTTTTCCGTATAAGTGGCGGTATGACGGCTAATTTTTTGCTCTGTGATCTGTACTTTTTTTTATTCCACATTTGCATATATAAAACTTTGAATACATTTTTTATCAATAAAATGTTATTAAAAAAAGCAGCAATTTTTGATGTTTTTTTTTAACGTTCACGCCATTCACCGTGCAAGATAATTAACATTCTATTTTAATAGTTTGGATATTTATGCACACGGCGATATCAAATATGTTTATTAACCCCTTAAGGACTCAGCGTTGTTCCGTTTTTGCATTTTCATTTTTCCTCATCACCTTCTAAAAATCATAACGCTTTCAATTTTGCACCTAAAAATCCATATGATGGCTTATTTTTTGCGCCACCAATTCTACTTTGCAGTGACATTAGTCATTTTACCAAAAAATCCACGGCGAAACAGAAAAAAAATTATTGTGCGACAAAATTTAAGAAAAAAAATCCTTTTGTAACATTTGGGGGCTTCCGTTTCTACGCAGTGCATTTTTTGGTCAAAATTACACCTTATCTTTATTCTGTAGGTCCATACGGTTAAAAAGATACCCTACTTTTATAGCTTGATTTTGTCACACTTCTGAAAAAAATCATAACTACATGCAGGAAAATGTATACATTTAAAATTGTCATCTTCTGACCCCTGTAACTTTTTTATTTTTCTGCGTACCGGCCGGTATGAGGACTCATTTTTTATGCCGTGTTCTGAAGTTTATATTGGTACCATTTTTGTGTGTATCGGACTTTTTGATCGCTTTTTATTCATTTTTTATGATATAAAAAGTGACCAAAAATACGCTATTTTGGACTTTGGAATTTTTTTGCACGTACGCCATTGACCGTGAGGTTTAATTAATGATATATTTGTATAATTCGGACATTTACACATGCGGCGATACCACATATGTTCATTTTTATTTTTATTTACACCTTTTTTTTTTATGGGAAAAGGGGGTGATTCAAACTTTTATTAGGGAAGGGGTTAAATGACCTTTGTTAACTTTTTTTTTCAAATAGGGACCTATAACACTTTGCAGGGATCAGTCAGATAGGGGCTTGATTGCTCTAGCCTGTAGCTCAGGCTTGGAGCAATCAATCGAAGATCGGACGCCGTGGAGAGAGGTAAGGAGACCTCCGCCTGTGTCCCAGCTGATCGGAACATCACGATTTTATCGCGATGTCCCAATCAGCCCGACTGAGCTGCCGGGAAGCGTTTACTTTCGTTTTCAGACGTGGCGGTCAACTTTGATCGCCGCATCTGAAGGGTTAACAGTACACGGCACAACGATCGGTACCACATGCTGTTAGCCCAGGGTCCCGGCTATCGTTAGCAGCCAGGACCGACCCGGTGTGATGCGGGGTCACGGCGTGACCCCGTCTTTCACACCGGGACCGGGCTCAGGGCGTACAGGTACGCCCTGAGTCCATAAGAGGTTAAAACAAATGTTTACACTTTTTGGGGATAAAATGTGGAAAAAAGGAACAATTTACATATCTATTGGGGGGAGGGGATTTTTATTTTTTTTTGAAAAATCCCCAAATTTGATAAAAAAAATTAAAAATTTTGCATTTTTCTAACTTTGAAGCTCTCTGTTTGTAATTATTCCAAATCATTTTTGGGATTCACATATACAATATGTCTACTTTATGATTGCATCATAAAATTGATGAGTTTTTACTTTTGGAAGACACCAGAGGGCTTCAAAGTTCAGCAGCAATTTTCCAATTTTTCACAAAATTTTCAAACTCACAATTTTTCAGGGACCAGTTCAGGTTTGAAGTGGATTTGAAGGGTCTTCATATTAGAAATACCCCATAAATGACCCCATTATAAAAACTGCACCCCCCCCCCCAAAGTATTCACAGGAAAAGCAGCAAAGTGAAGGAGAAAATTCAAAATCTTCATATTTTACACTTGCATGTTCTTGTAGACCCAATTTTTTAATTTTTACAAGGGGTAAAAGGAGAAAATGTATACTTGTATGTGTAACCCAATTTCTCTCGAGTAAGCACATACCTCATATGTCTATGTAAAGTGTTCGGCGGGCGCAGAAGAGGGCTCAGAAGTGAAGGAGCGACAAGGGGATTTGGGGGATTCAGTTTTTCTGAAATGGTTTTTGGGGGGCATGTCGCATTTAGGAAGCCCCTATCGTGCTAGAACAGCAAAAAAATAAATAAAATAAAAAAAAAACACCTGGCATAGCATTTTGGAAACTAGACCCCTAGAACTAGAAGTAAAATGTGGGTTTCCCCCCAAATTTCACATTTTTGCAAGGGTTAATAGCAGAAAAGACCCCCCAAAATTTGTAACCCCATCTCTTCTGAGTATGGAGGTACCCCATATGTGGACCTGAAGTGCACTGCGGGTGAACTACAATGCTCAGAAGAGAAGGCGTCATATTTGGCTTTTTGAGAGCAAATTTTGCTTTGGGGGCATGTCTCATTTAGGAAGCCCCAATGGTGCCAGGACAGCAAAAAAAAACCACATGGCATACCATTTTGGAAACTAGACCCCTCACAGAATGTAATGAGGGGCACGGTGAGCATTTACTGGGCACTGGTGTCTGACAGATCTTTGGAACAGTGGGCTGTGCAAAATTTTTCATTTTCACGGACCACTGTTCCAAAAATCCGTCAGACACCGGTGGGGTGTAAATTCTCACTGCACCCCTTATTACATTCCGTGAGGGGTGTAGTCTCCAAAATTGGGTCACATGTGGGTGTGTTTTTTTTGTGCGTTTGTCAGAACCGCTGTAACAATCAGCCACCCCTGTGCAAATCACCTCAAATGTACATGGCACACTCTCCCTTCTGGGCCTTGTTGTGCGCCCCCAGAGCACTTTGCGCCCACATATGGGGTATCTCCGTACTCGGGAGAAATTGCATTACAAATTTTGGGGGCGTTTTTCCCTTTTACCTCTTGTGAACATGAAAAGTATAGGGCAACACCAGCATGTTAGTGTAAAAATGTTTATTTTTTTACACTAACATGCTGGTGTAGACCCCAACTGTTCCTTTTCATAAGAGGTAAAAGGAGAAAAAGCCCCCCAAAATTTGTTAGGCAATTTCTCCCGAGTACGGCAATACCCCATATGTGACCCTATTCTGTTGCCTTGAAATGCGACAGGGCTCCAAAGCGAGAGCGCCATGCGCATTTGAGGCCTGAATTAGGGACTTGCATAGGGGTGGACATAGGGGTAATCTATGTCAGTGATTCCCAAACAGGTTGCCTCCAGCTGTTGTAAAACTCCCAGCATGCTTGGACAGTCAATTGCTGTCCAGAAATGCTGGGAGTTTTTGTTTTGCAACAGCTGGAGGCTCCATCTTAGAAACACTGCCGTACAATACGTTTTTCATTTATATTGGGGAAGGGGGGTGGTAGGGGGGGCAGTGTACGTGTGTATAAGTAGTGTTTTACTCTTTATTTTATGTTAGTGAAGTGTTTTTAGGTTACATTCACACTGGAGGCAGATTACAGTGAGTCTCCCGCTAGGAGTTTGAGCTGCGGCGGAAAATTTGCCGCAGCTCAAATTTGAAGGGGGGAACTCACTGTAATCTGCCGCCAGTGTGAATGTAGCCTGTACATTCACATGTGAGGGGGGTCAAAACTGCAACTCCCAGCATGCACTGACAGACCATGCATGCTGGGAGTTGTAGTTTTGCAACAGCTGGAGGCACACTGGTTGGAAAACCTTGAGTTAGGTTCTATGACCTAACTCAGTATTTTCCAACCAGTGTGCCTCCAGCTGTTGCAAAACTACAACTCCCAGCATGTACTGATTGCGGAAGGGCATGCTGGGAGATGTAGTTATGCAATGGCTGGAGGCACGCAAGTACAACTCCCAGCATGCCAAGGCAGCCGTATGCTGTTCCTGAATGCTGGGAGTTGTAGTTTTGCAAGATTTAGAGGGGTTCAAGTTGTAAATCACTGTCCAGTGGTCTCAAAACTGTGGCCCTCCAGATGTTGCAAAACTACAACTCGCAGCATGCCCAGACAGCAAACTGCTGTCTGGGCATGCTGAGAGTTGTAGTTTTGCAACATCTGGAGGGCTACAGTTTGAGACCACTTAGTGATCTACAATCTGAACCCCTCCAAATATTGCAAAACTACAAGTCCCAGCATGCCCACACAGCAAACAGCTATCTGGGCCACGGTTTAGAGACCACTGTAAACTTTGGCCCTCCGGATGTTGCTAGGCAACAACTCACCTAGCAGGACCCGGAAGTATTGCTGCCGCCACTGCCGCACGTGGGGGATCCCCGCATGGAGGATCTCGCTCCGGGATCCGGGATCCAGGTAAGGGACCTTCGGCGCCGACCTTTCCTGGACAGTTCCCCCGCTTTGCCCGGACACCGATAGGTGGGCAAAGCGGGGGAACCAAACTTTAGACCCCCCCCCCCCCTCCCCCGGTCTGCTATCGGTCGGTCGCTCGGCCGACCAATAGCAGGGATAGGAGGGGTGGCACCCCTGCCACCAAACTCCTATCCCTTCAGGGGGATCGAGGGTGTCTCTTATTTGACGCGGAATCGCGCAGATCGCAGGTCTGAATTGACCTGCGATTTGCACCCATCGCGGTCATGGGGGGGTCTCAGGACCCCCCTCGGCGATGTGTCGGGATGCCTGCTGTTAGATAACCGGTGGCGCGGCGCTCCCAGAACCCAGCAACGTACATGTACGTTGCCGCGCGCCAAATGACACTTCGCGGTGCAGTACATGTACGTCTCTCGTCGTGAAGGGGTTAAGGACCCATGACGTAAATGTACGTTTTGAGTCCACTCCCGTTCTATAACACGGGGCCACGCCGTGGCCAAGCGACATAGCGGGTTGGGTCCGGCCTCTAACAACAGCTGGGACCCATTGCTAATAGCACGCAGCACTGATCGCATTGCCGTGCGCTATTAACCCTTTAGACGCAGCATTCAACTTTGAAGGCTGCGTCTAAAGTGAAAGTAAATCGTTGCCAGTTAGCTCAGGGGGCTGTTCAGTATATCTGCGGCGAAATCTCGGCATCCAGAACAGCTGTAAGACAGCGGCAGGGTCCCTTACCTTGCCTTCTGGTGTCCGATTGCTGAATGACTGTTCAGTGATTGTGATCCAGGCATGAGCACAGAATCATCAATCAGTGGTTTCTTATGAGAAACCACTGATCAATGTAAAAGATGTTTGCAGTGTGCAGTGTTATAGCCCCCTAAGGGAGCTATAACACTGCAAAAAAAAAAGTGAAAAAAAGAGAATAAAGATAATTTAATCCCTCCCCTAATAACAGTTTGAATCCCCCCCCCCTTTTCCCATAAAAAAAACCCAGTGAAAATAAAAATAAACATATGTGGTATCGCCACGTGCGGAAATGTCTTAAACCGCACGGTTAATGGCGTACAAGCAAAAAAAATTCCAAAGTCCAAAATAGTGTATTTTTATAGTGTATCATGAAAAAATGAATAAGTCCTAACAATACAAATAGGGTACTGCTAAAAACTTCAGATCACGGCACAAAAAATTAGCCCTCATACCGCCCCATACTCGGAAAAATAAAAAAGTTATAGGGGTCAGAAGATGACAACTTTAAACGTATACATTTTCATGCATGTAGTTATGATTTTTTCCAGAAGTACGACAAAATAAAACCTACATAAGTAGGGTATCATTTTAATCGTATGGAACTACAGAATAAAGATAAGGTGTCATTTTACCAAAAAATGTACTGCGTAGAAACGGAAGCCCCCCAAAGTTACAAAATGGCGTTATTTTTTTCAAGTTTGTCTCACAATGATTTTTTTTCATTTCACCGTATATTTTGGGTAAAATGACTGATGTCATTACAAAGAAGAATTGGTGATGCAAAAAATGAGCCATCATATGGATTTTTTGGTGCAAAATTGAAAGAGTAATGATTCTTTAAATGTAAGGAGGAAAAAAACAAAAATGCAAAAATGGAAAAACCCCGGGTCCTTAACCCTTAACTTATCCCCGGGTCCTTAACCCTTAACCATTTTTTGCACATCTGACCACTGTCACTTTAAGCATCAATAACTTTGGGATGCTTTTACTTTTCATTCTGATTACGAGAATATTTTTTCGTGACATATTCTACTTTATGTTAGTGGTAAAATTTTGTCCATACTTGCATCCTTTCTTGGTTAAAAATTCTAAAATTTTATGAGAAAATTTAAAATTTTGAATTTGTTTTTACTTTGAAGCTCTCTGCTTATAAGGTAAATGGATATTCCAAATAAATTATATATTGATTCACATATACAATATGTCTACTTTATGTTTGCATCATAAAGTTGATATGATTTTACTTTTGGAAGAAATTAGGGGGCTTCAAAGGTCAGCAGAAATTTTCCGATTTTCACAAAATTTTCAAAGTCGTAAATTTTCAGGGACCAGTTTAGTTTTAAAGTGGATTTGAAGGGCCTTCATATTAGAAATTTTTAATTTTTACAAGGAGTTGAAGGAGAGAAATCTTCCTAAAATTTGTAACCCAATTTCTCTCAAGTAAGGAAATACCTCATATGTGTATGTCAAGTGCTCTGTGGGTGCACTAGAGGGCTCAGAATGGAAGGAGCGACAATGGGATTTTGGAGAGTGAGTTTCTCTGAAATGGTTTTTGGGGGGCATGTCACATTTAGGAAGCCCCTATGGTGCCAGAAGAGCAAAAAAAAAAAAAAAAAAACACATGGCATACTATTTTGGAAACTACACCCCTCAAGGAATGTATCAAGTGGTACAGTGAGCCTTAACACCCCACAGGTGTTTGACAACTTTTCATTAAAATTGGATGTGTAAATGTTTTTTTTTTCACTAAAATGCTAGTTTTTCCCAAAATTTTTTATTTTTCATAATAGGAGAAATGCCCCCCAAAATTTGTAACCGTATTTCTACTGAGTATGGAAATACCCCATGTGTAGACATAAAGTGCTCTACTGGCACACTACAATGCTCAGAAAAGAAGGAGTCACATTTGGCTTTTGGAAAGCAAATTTTGCTGAAATGGTTTTTGGGGGGCATGTCACATTTAGGAAGCCCCTATGGTGCCAGAACAGCAAAAAAAGAAAACCCACGTGGCATACTATTTTGGAAACTACACCCCTCAAGGAACATAACAAGAGGTACAGTGAGCCTTAACACCCCACAGGTGTTTGACAATTGTTGGTTAAAGTTGGATGTGTAAATTATTTTTTTTTCCACTAAAATGCTGGTTTTCCCCCAAATTTTACATTTTTACAAGGGGTAATAGAAGAAAATGCCCCCCAAAATTTGTAACCCCATCTCTTCTGAGTATGGAAATACCCCATATGTTGACGTCAAGTGCACTGCAGGCGCACTACAATGCTCAGGAGAGAAGAAGTCACATCTGACTTTTGGAAAGTAAATCTTGCTGAAATGGTTTTTGGGGGGCATGTCGCATTTAGGAAGCCCCTATGGTGCCAGAACAGAAAAAAAACACAAGGCATACTATTTTGGAAACTACACCCCTCACAGAATGTAACAGGGGGCCAATGATTCTTAACACCCCACAGGTGTTTGACAAATTTCTGCTAAAGTTGGAAGTGAAAATGAAAAATTTTTCATTTTCACAAGGGGTAATAGGAGAAAAAAAACTCACAAAATTTGTAACCCAATTTCTTTTGAGTATGGAAATACCCCATATGTGGATGTGGATGCTCTGCGGGCAACCTACAATGCTAAGAAGAGGAGGACCGCCACTTAGCTTTCGGAGAGAGAATAGAAGTAAGGGGCTATGTGCATTTACAAAGCCCCCCTTGGTGCCAGGACAGTGGACCCCCCCACATGTGACCCCATTTTGGAAACTACACCCCTCAAAGAATTTAATAAGGGGTGCAGGGAGCATTTACACCCCACTGGCATTTGACAGATCTTTGGAACAGTGAGCTGTGCAAAAATGTAATTTTTCATTTTCACAGACCACTGTTCAAAAAATCTGTCAGACACCTGTGGGGTGTAAATGCTCATTGTGCTCCTTAAAAAAATCTGTGAGGGGTGTAGTTTATAAAATGGGGTCACATGTGGGGGGGGGGTTGACTGTTCTGGCACCACGGGGCTTTGTAAACACACATGGCCTTCAGTTTGGGGCACATTCTCTCTCCAAAATCCCAATGGCGCTCCTTCTCTTCTGAGCATTGTAGTGCACCCACAGAGTACTTTACATCCACATATGGGGTATGTTCTTACACAGAAGAAATCGGGTTACAAATTTTGGGGGGCTTTTTTCCTATTCTCCTTTGCGAAAATGAAAAATTTAGGGTAACACCGGCATTTTAGAGAAATTTTATTTTATTTTTTTCATTTTCACATCCAACTTTAACGAAAATTCATCAAACACCTGTGGGGTGTTAAGGCTCACTATACCCCTTGTTACATTCCATAAGGGGTGTAGTTTCCAAAATGGGGGTCACATGTGGGTATTTATTGTTTTGCATTTATGTCAGAACCACTGTAAAATCAGCCACCCCTGTGCAAATCACAAATTTAGGCCTCAAATATTCATGATGTGCTCACACTTCTGAGCCATGTTGTGCGCCCGCAGATCACTTTACACCCACATATGGGGTATTTCCATACTCGGGAGGAATTGTGTTACAAACTTTGGGGGTATTTTTTTCCTTTTACCGCTTGTGAAAATTAAAAGTATGGAGCAACACCAGCATGTTAGTGTAAAAAATTTTTTAAATAAATTGCACTAACATGCTGGTGTACACCCCAACTTTAACTTTTCATAAGGGGTAAAGTAGAAAAAGCCCCCCAAAATTTGTAACACAATTTCTCCAGAGTACGGAAATACCCCATATGTGGCACTAAACTATTTCCTTGAAATACGACAGGGCTCCAAAGCAAGAGAGTGTCATGTGCATTTGAGGCCTATTTCGGGGATTTGCATCTCCAAAATACCCTACAGCAGTGTTTCCCAAACAGGGTGTCTCCAGCTGTTGCAAAACTCCCAGCATGCCTTGACAGTCAGTGGCTGTCCAACAATACTGGGAGTTGTTGTTTTTCAACAGCTGGAGGCTCCGTTTTGGAAACAGTGCCGGACAAGACTTTTTTTTTAATTGGGGGGGGGGGGGGGGGGGCGACTGTGTAGGGGTATATGTATACGTAGTGTTTTACTTTTTATTTAGAGTAGTGTAGGGTTTTTAGGGTACATTCACACAGGTGGGGGTTTGCAGTGAGTTTCTTGCTGGGAGTTTGAGCTGCGGCGGAAAATTTGCTGCATCTCAAGCTTGCAGCAGAAAACTCGCTGTAAACCCACCCCTGTGAACGTACCCTGTACATTCATATGGGGGGGGGGGGGAACCTCCAGCTGTTGCAAAACTACAACTCCCAGCATGCACTGACAGACCATACATGCTGGGAGTTGTATGCAACAACTGGAGGCACATTGGTTGCGCAACACTGAGAGTTTGTTACTTAACTCAGTGTTTCAAAACTAGAACTCCTAGCATGTACAGTCTCTCAGTGCATGCTGGGAGTTGTATTTTTGACACAGCTGGAGGCACACTGGTTGAAAACACTGAGTTAGGATACAAACTCTGTTTCACAACCAATGTGTCTCCAGCTGTTGCAAAACTACAACACTCAGCATGCATTGACAGTCGAAGGGCATGCTGAGATTTGTAGTTTTGCAACAGCTGGAGGCACACTGCTACAACTTCCAGCATGCCCTTTGGTAGTCTGTGCTTGCTGAGAGTTGGTTATGCAACAGCTGGATGCACACTTTTTCATAGAAACAATGGGCATCCAGCTGTTGCATAACTACAACCCCCAGCATGCACAAACTACCAAAGGGCATGCTGGGAGTTGTAGTTGGAACTCCAGCTGTTGCAAAACTACAACTCCTAGCATGCCTTTTGGCTGTGCATGGTGAGAGTTGTTGCTAAGCAAAAGCAGGAGGTAAATAGGCCTCACCTCCTGCTGTATGCGGCCGCCGGGCCCGCTGCCGGGACCACCACCACTGCTGTCAACGGGACCACCGCCGCTCCTGAGGGGACCCCCGCCAAACCAAGGAAAGGTAAGAGACCCCCGCTGGCCCCGATCTCTGCCCCAATCACTCCCCCGATCACCGCCCAGTAGGACAGTGATTGGTCGGTCGTTCCGAACGTGATCATGAGGTTGCACCCATGCCACCTCATTCCTGCTGGGTAAGGGTGAATGCATCTAGTCCTGATGAATTGTCCACGGGGATCCCTTTAAATGTTTGGGGTGCATGCTGACTCTGTCTAAATAGCAAATTGTTCCTGCCCGCTTCTTTCTTATACAACGTGGTACTTAAACGTGTACCCTCTTTGTATACTTTGACATCTAAATAGTGGATCTGCTGGAGATGGGCATTGACCGTAAACTCAATCAGAGGATGACATTTATTAAGTTGTACAACAAATTCCCTTAGCCGTTCATGCGAGCCTGACCATACTAAGAACACGTCATCCACGTAACGTACCCACTTCTCAACATGGGAGCTTGTGGGCAGTGACAGGATGAAGCGCTCCTCAAATTTAGCCATAAAAATATTTGCTACACTAGGTGCGACCAGGGACCCCATCAAGGTCCCCTGTGTCTGCAAAAAGAAGTAATTACCAAACCGAAAGTACCCAGTAGATCCATCAGGAATTACATTTTTGAATTGCTCAGTGTGGAATTTTTAGACAATTCCTCTCTAATGATAATCATTGCTTCGTCTGTGGGAATATTCGTGTATAGACTTTTAATGTCTAAGGTGCATAACCACATATATTTAGTGACATTAAGATCCTCAATACAATCCAGAAATTCATTTGCATCACTCAAACAGTTCTCTAACTTCTTTACTACCCTCTGTAGATAGCTATCTACATAAATTGCCAAGGGGCACAAGATGGAGTTGACCCGCGAGACTATAGGACGTCCCGGGGGTCTCTCCATATCTTTGTGCACCTTGGGAAGGAGGTACAGAACTGGTGTTCTGGGATATTCATTAGTTAATGCTTGTTTTGTGGTGGCATCAATAATGCCATTCAATAAAGCTTCTTCCAATATTACTCCGATCTCCCGACTAAACTGTATGACCGGATCTCCTTTTAATTTTACATATACTTTTTCATCGCGAGTTTGTTTGCTTCATCCAAATATAAATTTTTATCCCAGATTACAGTCGCCCCCCCCCCCCCTTATCTGCTTTTTTTACCACTATTCTAGCATCATTTTTCAATTCCATAAGTGCCTGTCTCTTAGAGGCCGAGAGATTTTTCCGTTTATTACTTTGGTTTTTATTCCATTGTTCACAGACCTCACTAATCACTGCTTTCTGGAAGCTCTCAAGTAGGGGACTGTTCACAATGGGATCAAACTTACTCGCTTTTCTTAGTTTCGTAGGTAATTCACATATATCATCATTCCCTCCTTTTTGTTTACCACTATTAACATCAGCAAAAAACATTTTTAAATGCAATGAACGACAGAACTTAAAAAATTCCACTTTAAAGTCAAATTTATCCTTTACGAAGGTCGGCAAAAAACCTAAGCCTTTATTAACAACCTCTCTTTGATGAGTGGAAAGATCAACAGGAGATATATTAATGACCAGCTCACCTCCTTTATCTTCTTGGAGCACTTCTTGTCTTTGCCTCTCCTTTTATTTAAGGGAAATTTTTATTTTTATCTCTAGTTGTTTTTTTTTTCTTTAGGTCTCGCCCCTTGTAGCTCTTTTTGGTTTAATATTTCCTCCCTTTTGATTTGCAGTACTTCTCTCTCCTGAGCTACCATCGCTGTCTGACCAAAACAGATCACCTGAAGATGTTTTATTAAGGTTCCACTCCCTTTTGCGGACCTTGCGTCTTTCTTCTGCCCAAGTGTAAACACGGTCAAATTTACGGTCGATGTCCATCTCCAGCAGATCAACTATTTAGATGTCAAAGTATACAAAGAGGGTATACATTTAAGTACCACGATGTATGAGAAAGAAGCGGACAGGAACAATTTGCTATTGAGACAGAGTCAGCATGCACCCCAAACATTTAAAGGGATCCCCCGTGGACAATTCATCAGGACTAGACGCATTTGCAGTAGTCTTGAGGAATATGTCATAAATAAGGAAATATTGATCAAGAAATTTACAGAACGGGGTTATGAAGAAGAGTGGGTGAGAAAAAATGCTAATGAAGTACAGGAGATTCCAAGAGAGAAATTGAGAACTAAAAAGACTAAAAAGAAAAAAGATAATGTAACATTTTTGTCCACATTTGATAACCATGCTCAATTAATTAAAAAAACAATAAATAAATTAATAAATATTGGGGGTTACTCCGAGCAGATCCGAAGTTCGGGAAAATGTTCGTGAGACCCCCAAGATTTGGCAAACTATTTAATAAGAGCTGATATAAAGAAAAAGAAGATGGCAAAACAGACATTTTTACAAACTAAAAAGAAGGGAACTTTCCCTTGTCTGAATTGTCAGAATTGCAGCAGTATAATTAGGTGTGATTTTATCAGCCACCCACTACAGGGAAATAAATATCTTGTAAGGGGGTATTATAATTGCAATTCTAAACAGGTTATTTACCTGTTGAAATGCCCGTGTGGACGTGTATAAGTTGGCCAAACAATGAGAAACATCAAGTGCCGGATTAGCGAACATCGTTCGCTGATCCGGAAAATGACAACCTGTACAGTAGAAAAAGAATCAGAAAGAAAGAAATATGGTGAAACGGGTGTTGCTAAACACTTTCTGGAACAGGGACATCAACCATGTGAATTAAGATGGATGGTAGTAGAAGAAATAGAGGGCGTAACAGAAAAAGAAATTGAAAAGAAATTATTACAGAGAGAGGTGTATTGGATAGAAACCTTAAATTCTCTGATACCAAATGTAATGAATGAAATCTGTAACTATACAGCTTTTCTGTGAATTAGAACATCTCAATATATTACTGCGATTTTAGATTCATAGATTTAATGATTGTTAAATGTTTTTAACACTTACCTTCTCCTTGCAGAAAGTATTTCTCGCGAGATTTGATGACTATGTATGTGGTGGTGGGTGCACTATAGGGATACTTGAGAAAGGGGACGTGGCCTCCGAAACGTCGGAAGTGTCCGTCGCTCATTCAGCGGTTCTCCTTCGTGAGAGGAAGGAAGGTCCTCTGAACTCCATATGCCCAAGAAAGGGTGAAGGTTGAACGGAGCTCTGATGGACTGTCGCGGATATCAGTGAGCACTTGGGGTGATTATTGTTTGTATTTCTTAAAATTTTGCCTGAAGGCTGCTACTAAAGGAAAGTTTTTTCAAAAAGTGCTTTGTGATTTTTTTGTCTCTTGAACATGTATCAGGAATTTGAGCATGGCTTGGATGACCACAAGTTCAGGGGGGTGGGGCTTGGATTACTTACCAGGTCCTGCCGCTGATTGGTCAGAAGAGATTTTGACTTCCGGGGACAGGAGCGCCAGCCACTCTGCTAGAAGTTGTGCTAGCTCACCCATGTCACGGTCGGGTTTTAGTCAAGTGGCGGCCGCCATCTTAGTACTCTCACACGAGGTGGTGTCCGCCATCTTCTCTGCCGCAATTCCACGCAGCACACTGGGTGGATTCCTGCTGCAGATTTTATAGCAGACTCCCCCAAAATGGCCACCAGCTGGAAGTACGTCATCCGTGCAGCCTCTTGTGCAAGTACGTCATCCTCTCTCCTGTGCAACAAGGGGGCGGTACACTTAAGCTTTGGCACAGCAACTTGGTTCCCAAGCCCAGGGGCGGGCCGTTTCATCTAGCGGGAATTCATCTTGCGCTTTGCTCTTGCTGGATTAACCCCTGCTGGGGAAGACTGGAATCTGTTGGGCAGCATGAATTCGTTGTGCTGTTTGCACATACCGGAAAGCTTGAAATACACAGTCTTTCGCAATCTTCACACACTGTATGGCCTTGAATAAAAACTTCCCCCTCTTTTTCCTTAGCGCCGGTCGGCATACAAGCAAAGTCTCGTACAATATTCTGGCGCATAAACGCTGTTTGCGTCTTCTTAGACACAGTTCAGACTGGGGTTTTTTGAAGGCACACACCCAAATCCTGTTTGTGCATGCCAAAAGTAGATGTGGTGACACGGAGGGGGGCCTATTTGGAACTATTTGTGACACCAGGGCACTGTTATCCTATACATGGTCCAAGATTGGGGACAGCTTCTCCTGGGCCAGACACGGGGAGTAAATTAACACACCGACATCAGGTTATGGATAACTGTCTTTACTGAGCTGGGTGCAGATGGTAATACAGTGGGGCATAAAAGTATTTAGTCATCCCCCAATTGTGCAAGCTCTCCCACTGAAAAAGATGAGAGAAGGCTGTAATTTTCATCATAGGTTTACCTCAACTATGAGAGACATAATGTGAAAAAAAAATCCATAAAATCACATTGTCTGATTTTTAAAGAATTTATTTGCAAATTATGGTGAAAAATAAGTATTTGATCACCTACAAACAAGCAAGATTTTTGGCTCTCACAGACCTGTAACTTCTTCTTTAAGAGTCTCCTCTGTCCTCCACTCGTTACCTGTATTAATGGAATCTGTTTGAACTTGTTATCAATATAAAAGACACCTGTCCACAACCTCAAACAGTCACACTTAAAACTCCACTATGGCCAAGACCAAAGAGCTGTCGAAGGACACCAGAAACAAACTTGCAGACCTGCAGCAGGCTGGGAAGACATACAAGACCACTCATAAGCTCCCTTGATTTGGTTCTCCATGCAAGATCTCACCCCATGGTGTCAAAATGATCACAAGAACGGTGAGCAAAAATACCAGAACCACACGGGGGGGCGGGGGGGGGGGGGGGACCTAGTGAATGACCTGCAGAGAGCTGAGACCAAAGTAACAAAGGCTACCATCAGTAACACACTATGCCGCCAGGGACTCAAATCATGCAGTGCCAGACGTGTCCCCCTGCTTAAGCCAGTACATGTCCGGGCCCGTCTGAAGTTTGCTAGAGAGCATTTGGATGATCCAGAAGAGTATTGGGAGAATGTCATATAGTCAGATGAAACCAAATTAGAACTGTTTGGTAAAAACTCAACTTGTTTTGTTGGGAGGAGAAATAATGCTGAGTTGCATCCAAAGAACACCATACCTACTGTGAAGCATGCAGAAGTATTGGAGGAGAAAAGCTGCGATGAAGCTCCCAAGGAAGTAACCCAAGTTGTGGGTATTGATGCAAAATAATTTATTCTTACAGCATAAGAAATCAAAGAAAATAATAAATAAATATAAAGCAAGACGCGTTTCGGGAGTCACAGCTCCCTTTTTCAATTGCAGGTTCTGCAGACCTGCAATTGAAAAAGGGAGCTGTGACTCCCGAAACGCGTCTTGCTTTATATTTATTTATTATTTGCTTTGATTTCTTATAGTGTAAGAATAAATTATTTTGCATCAATACCCACGACTTGGGTTACTTCCTTGGGAGTGCCAACGCAGCTTTTTTCCTCCAATACTTCTGCTATACACATTAATAAACACATGGGGTCAATTTACATATGAAGAAGAAATAAATAAAAATGTGATTCTAAACTAATCTTAAAAATATATTCTTAATGAATCCGGTTCACTATGAAGGCAATATACTTTAGAGCCTAAAATACAAAATAAAAAATGCAAAAAATAATATATATGCACATACGGTATATATATATATATATATATATATATATATATATATATATATATATATATATTTTTTTTTTTAAACAGGACATACAGTTCTATTTTTCAGTAACTTACATAAGGACTGCATTATATGGCTACAAAAGGGCAATTGCCACAGGGGCTCTACCAGCCATTTATTTAACAAAAACAAAATGCAGTTATGATAATAAAAAATGCACATTGAGGCAATATACAAAAAAAAAAAAAAAAAAAAAAAAATCTTCACCCCAAACCATGGATTAGTTATGCCGTGCATATGGTACAAGAGGTTAATAAAAACTGGAACCATAGCGGTTTGTAAGTAGAAATTAGACTATAGAAAATGCTGTAAAATGACTGAAATGTTATCACAATGATGGTATTATATACAAGTGTTAAGTTATGTTGCAAGTGTGTCTAGACAACAGCTGCTGCAAACACATAACATGTCCTATATTTATACACGTATAAGAAAGTTACAGTGATGTATTTTAGTTAGCAGATGAGGATTTGTGAATATATATATATATATATATATATATATATTAAATACACATATCCTTATTATATTCTTTTTTTATCTATTCGAAGCTATAGGTATGCATCTATTGGCCAATAAAATACATTTCTCACCCAGATCTTTTTTTGTTTTTGTTTGTTTTTTTGTTGATTTTAACTTGATAATACTTGTGAAGCATAACTAGTTCATTATATATCATGGGCTATATAGCATTTTTTGCATTGCCTTATGTCTACTTTTCCAGGATACTAGTAGTCAGCACTAGTAGTCAACACCTTCTGAGAATTATTCAAGCATATCTGTGACATGCCCTACTTTCCATGAGGAACCAACACCAATGGTTTATTTTTAGACATTAAAGGGGTGGAAAACTTTTTTTATTTTTTATTTAAATCAACTGGTGCCAGAAAGTTATACAGATTTGTAAATTACTTCTATTAAAAACTCTTAATTCTTCCAGTACTTATTAGCTGCTGAATACTACAGAAAAAATAATTTTCTTTTTGTCAGCTCTGTGCTGACATCACGAGCACAGTGCTCTCTGCTCTGTGTTCCAGAAAAAAAATATATATATTTCCTCTGTAGTATTCAGACAACTAATAAGTGCTGGAAGGATTAAGATTTTTTTAATAGAAGCAATTTACAAATCTGTTTAACTTTCTGGCACCAGTTCATTTAAAAAAAAATAGTTTTCCACTGGAGTACCCTTTTAACCCCTTAACTCCTTCAGGACCAAGCCCATTTTGGCCTTAAGGACAAGAGCGTTTTTTGCACATCTGACCACTGTCACTTTAAACATTAATAACTCTGGAATGCTTTTAGTTATCATTCTGATTCCGAGATTGTTTTTTTGTGACATATTCTACTTTAACATGGTGGTAAATTTTTGTGGTAACTTGCATCCTTTCCTTGTAAAAAATCCTAAAATTTGATGAAAAATTTGAAAATTTTGCATTTTTCTAACTTTGAAGCTCTCTGCTTGTAAGGAAAATGTATATTACAAATAAAAAAAATGTTTTATTCACATATACAATATGTCTACTTAATGTTTGCATCATAAAAGTGAGTTTTTACTTTTGGAAGACACCAGAGGGCTTCAAAGTTCAGCAGCAATTTTCCAATTTTTCACAAAATTTTCAAACTCACTATTTTTCAGGGACCAGTTCAGGTTTGAAGTGGATTTGAAGGGTCTTCATATTAGAAATACCCGACAAAAGACCCCATTATAAAAACTGCACCCCCAAAGTATTCAAAATGACATTCAGTCATCCTTTTAACCCTTTAGGTGTTTCACAGGAATAGAAGCAAAGTGAAGGAGAAAATTCACAATCTTCATTTTTTACACTCGCATGTTCTTGTAGACCAAATTTTTGAATTTTTACAAGGGGTGAAAGGAGAAAATGTATACTTATATTTGTAGCCCGATTTCTCTCGAGTAAGCACATACCTCATATGTCTATGTAAAGTGTTCGGCGGGCGCAGTAGAGGGCTCAGAAGGGAAGGAGCGACAAGGGGATTTTGGAGAGTACGTTTTTCTGAAATGGTTTTTGGGGGGCATGTTGCATTTAGGAAGCCCCTATGTTGCCAGAACAGCAAAAAACCCTCACATGGCATACCATTTTGGAAACTAGACCCCTTGAGGAACATAACAAGGAATAAAGTGAGCCTTAATACCCCACAGGTGTTTCACGACTTTTGCATATGTAAAAAAAAATTATTTTTTTTCACTAAAATGTGTGTTTCCCCCCAAATTTCCCATTTTTCCAAGGGTTAATAGCAGGAAATACCCCCCCAATATTTGTAACCCCTTCTCTTCTGAGTATGGAGGTATCCCATAAGTTGACCTGAAGTGCACTATGGGAGAACTACAATGCTCAGAAGAGAAGGAGTCATATTTGGCTTTTTGAGAGCAAATTTTGCTCGGGGGGCATGTCGCATTTAGGAAGCCCCTATGGTGCCAGAACAGCAAAAAAAAAAAAACACATCGCATACCATTTTGGAAACTAGACCCCTTGAGGAATGTAATAAGGAATAAAGTGAGCCTTATTACCCCACAGGTGTTTCACGACTTTTGCATATGTAAAAAAAAAAAAAAAAAAATTCCACTAAAATGTGTGTTTCCCCCCAAATTTCAAATTTTTGCAAGGGTTAATAGCAGGAAATACCCCCCAATATTTGTAACCCCTTCTCTTCTGAGTATGGAGGTACCCCATAAGTTGACCAGAAGTGCACTATGGGCGAACTACAATGCTCAGAAGAGAAGGAGTCATATTTGGCTTTTTGAGAGCAAATTTTGCTCGGGGGGCATATCGCATTTAGGAAGCCCCTCTGGTGCCAGAACAGCAAAAAAAAAAACACATGGCATACCATTTTGGAAACGAGACCCCTTGAGGAACGTAACAAGGGGTACAGTGAGCATTTGCCCCCCACTGGTGTCTGACAAATCTTTTTCACGGACCACTTTTCCAAAGATCCGTCAGACACCTGTGGGGGGTAAATTCTCACTGCACCCCTCATTACATTCCGTGAGGGGTATCGTTTCCGAAATGGGGTCACATGTGGGGTTTTGTTTTTTTTGCGTTTGTCAAAACCGCTGTAACAATCAGCCACCCCTGTGCAAATCACCTCAAATGTACATGGTGCGCTCTCCCTTCTGGGCCTTGTTGTGCGCCCCCAGAGCACTTTGCGCTCACATATGGGGTATCTCTGTAGTCGGGAGAAATTGCGTTACAAATTTTGGGGGGCTTTTTTCCCTTTTACCTCTTGTGAAAATGTAAAGTATAGGGCAACATCAGCATGTTAGTGTAAAAAATTAAATTTTTTTACACTAACATTCTGGTGTAGACCCCAACTTTTCCTTTTCATGAAGGGTTAAAGAAGAAAAAGCCCCCCAAACCTTGTAACGCAATTTCTCCCGAGTACGGCGATACCCCATATGTCGCCCTAAACTGTTGCCTTGAAATACGACAGGGCTCCAAAGTGAGAGCGCCGTGCGCATTTGAGGCCTAAATTAGGGATTTGCATAGGGGTGGACATAGGGGTATTCTACGCCAGTGATTCCCAAACAGGGTGCCTCCAGCTGTTGCAAAACTCCCAGCATGCGTGGACAGTCAACGGCTGTCCGGCAATACTGGGAGTTGTTGTTTTTCAACAGTTGGAGGCTCTGCTTTGGAAACAGTGGTGTACCGGACGTTCTTATTGGGGGAGGGGGGCTGTGTAGGGGTATGTGTATATGTAGTGTTTTAAAATTTTTATTTTATTTTGTGTTAGTGTAGTGTAGTGTTTTTAGGGTACAGTCACATGGGCGGGGGATTACAGCGAGTTTCCCGGCGCAAAATTTGCTGCATCTCAAGATGCGAGAAACCCACTGTAAAAGCCTCGCCCATGTGAATGTACCCTGTACATTCACAGGGGGGGGGGGGGGGGGGGGGTGCACCAGCTGTTGCAAAACCACAACTCCCAGCATGCCTGGACAGTCAGTGCATGCTGGGAGTTGTAGTTTTGCAACAGCTGGAAGAGCACAGATTGGAGACCATTATACAATGGTCTCCAAACTGGGGCCCTCCAGATGTTGCAAAACTACAACTCCCAGCATGCCCAGACAGCCAAAGGCTGTCTAGGCATGCTGGGAGTTGTGGTTTTCAGACTCCTAGAAGCAGCAGTGAAGATCTTCACTGCTGCTTCTGAGGACCATATACTTACCTGCCGGTCCCGTCGCTGCTCGTCCACGTGGCCGGTCCTGCCGCTGCTCCTCGGTCCCGCCAGGTAAGGCCGCCGGTCCCCTGATGTTCCCCCCCTATGCCGCAGGTCCCCGCGAGCCCCCGCAGCCATCGTCCCCCGTTCTGCCCGACTTCCAGGGGCGGGCAGTGCGGGGGATCTGAACTTTCACCCCAGATCACTGTGATTGGTCCACAGGGACCAATCACAGTGATCGCTGACCAGGACCATCAATGGATGGTCCTGGGGGTGAAGCAGAAGTTGTCCCCTGCTGGAAACAGCGGGACTTCTGCCAGTTAACCCGTGCGATGCTGCGCATCGCCGGGTTAACTGAATGTCATTTATAAACGCCGGGATGCGCGAACGCACTGCACAACCCAGCGTTTATATTTGCCATTCTGTGGGAAGGGGTTAAGGACCAATGCAAATAAACCTGTACACCCCTGAAAGACCAGGCCTGTCTGTCTTTATTAGAGAATAACTCTGGTAACGTTTTGCCAATCACGATAATTCTGACATTGTTTTTTTGTCACAAGTTGTCCTTCATGTACATAGTAAAAATAAGCCGATATCATTTGTAGTTTTTTTTTACAATGCAAAAAATCATGAAATTTTTACAAAAATTACGATTTTTTGCTATTTTAACACTAATAGGTTGCATATATTTATACTTACTGACCAAATAGTTTATTTTATTTAATTTGACGTCATTTTTTAGTTTTTAATTAACATTTTAAATTAGTTAGAAGCCTAACAATTTAACTTGAAATTTTGAAAATTTAGAAAATTTGAAAAGTACATCTTTTTTTATGTGCTATGCAAGGTTTGCAGAAATTAAAAGGTAGTAGAACATAGGAACACCCCCCCCCCAAATGACCCCATTTTAAAAACTAGACCCCTCAAGGTATTCGCTAGGAGGTACAGTGAGTATTTTAACACCATAGTTTTTTGGCAGGAATTATTACAAAGTCAGTGTTAAAAATTCGAAATTTGCAATTTTTCACAAATGCATCATTTGGGGGGCATATTTTTTGTACATCACTTCTGATATTGAAAGAAATGCACCCTATATTTTATTTAGCTGCTTGTCCCATGTTCGGAAACACCCCCGCTTTGGCCATATATGGTTCCTTGGCCGCGTGGTAGGACTCAGAAGGAGAGTAGCGCCATTTGGCTTTCAGGGCAGAACAGTGCCCCCCACCCCCACAAGTGACCCCATTTATATACCGCACCCCTACAAGTTATTGGCTGGACCAGGGACCTCTCTGATTGGTCCTTGGTCGGCTAGCAGTATAACGCGTCTGTCTGTGACAGTTAAGGCTCCTGATGGATATATCCGCCATGTTGTGGGAATAAGCACACGCTCATGGCGAATATATCCATCACTGCTGCGGCTGGGTAGCTCAGTGTGTCCGCTCATGACTGCCGGCAGGAAATCCGCCGCTATGAGTGGACACACAAAGCTACCCAGCCGCAGCAGCGAGCTCATTACCGTGACGGCTGCATAATGTGTAGGATCACATGGTGGACATCCGCAGCATATTACATGCTCCGCCATGTCCGCCAATGCGATCCTACACATTATGCATTCTTTTTAATTAGATTCATTTAATAAGTGTATTTTTAATATTTTTTTTTTACACTTTTATTACATTTTTATTTATTTTTACACTTTTATTTTATTTATTTATTTTTACACTTTTTAATGCTTTGGAATACTTAGTATTCCAAAGCATTGCATTTATATGCTGCCTGCCAGTTTTCACTAGCAGGCAGCATATTAGGACGTGCCTCTGGCACGTCCTACAGGCAATACCCAGGGCAGACCTGGGGGTCTTTGTAGGACCCCCGGCTACCCAGGTATGCAGCAGCACCCCGCGATGCTCCGGGGTGCTGCAGGAGAGACAGAGGGAGCCCCCTCCCTCTGTCAGAACTCCTTACAGCGCGGTCACTTCTGACCGCGGCTGTAAGGGTTAAACTGTCGGGAGTGAAGTGAACTTCACTCCCGGCAGTGTGGCAGGCCCCGGACAGCCGCGGCCACACATAGCACCCCGCGATCACGATGCGGGGTGCTGCAGAGGAGACAGAGGGAGCTCCCTCCCTCTGTCATAACACTTACAGCCCGCGGTCACTTCCGACCGCGGCTGTAAGGGTTAAAACTGCCGGGACCGAAGTTTACTTCAGTCCTGGCAGTGCAGCAGGGTCCCTGCTGTGTGATACAGCCGAGTCCCTGCCGCGATCTCGTAGGTGCACTGTGCAGCACCCACGAGAATAATGGACGAGTATAGATGTCCAGGTGCGGGAACGGCCGCCAACCTGGACGTCTATACTCGTCCATGGTCGTTATCGGGTTAAATAAGTCCTCTGCAGCCACACCTACAGGAGCGAGATATTCTCTTTCCTACCACCCGAATTCTCCGGCTTGATACCTACTGCCTAACATCACATTACCTTGTATAGAGAAATACTACACAAAGGTATTTTTTATTGTTTACAAGGAAGCATATATTTACTAGTTTAACATAGTTATATACAGTGTTTCCCAACCAGCATGCCTCCAGCTGTTACTAAACTACAACTCCCTACATGCCCAGACATGTAGTTTTGCAGCAACTGGAGGCACAGTGGTTGGGAAACACTGGTATTGTGAGTCAATAATTCATTGTAATTAAAAGGGTACTCCAGGGAACTAAACCCATAGTTCATCCTTTCCCTCTCACCAACCTATTTATTTGTCTAAATATAATTTATTAGCCATATACAGCAGTTTTTCTCTTTCAGCTGTAACTTACATGCAGGGAGTGAGAGAAATATGTCATAATCTGATCCTTCTTGTCTTTGTGCAAAGCCCTCAATGAGACTAGCCCCCCATGCTCCTGCAAGACAAATACCATGTGATTTCTGGCTTCACAGCCACACCTCCCCTCCGCCTCCCTGTGTGGGAGAAGTCTTTTCGTACATAACACTGCTCTTTTCCTGCTGTAGATCTTATCACTGACTGCTACTATTCAGAGCATAGCATGATTTATTGCTGGGGGAAAGGATAGTTTGAAAGAAAAGACATGTAGCAGTGTGTGCTGCTGACTGTGTTTACAACACAGCATGCACATAAACAGTAAAAGCAATTTGCTGGCAGCCATTACACTGTGCCACACTTACTGCTGGGAGATGTAGTCTGGGCTGCAAGCAAGGAAAAATAATATTTAGGACACAACAGGGGCCAGGAAAGCTGGCAAAATCACAAGGATAACCACAGTGGACGCAGAATAGGTATTGTGGTGGCTTAGGGGCATTTTTATTTTTTTTACTTCCCTGGAGCACTTCTTTATATATACTGTCCATCTCCCAATGAGTCATTTCTGCTATTCACATAGGAACACATGTGCAGCATACCAAATAAGCCAACAAGCTTGTAGTGTGTATTCCGTGAGGAGTTTTAACAGGAGTTGAGGCGTTCTGCCAGCTACATTATTTTATCTAAGAAGCGGTAATAAAGTATACAAGTAAATATAAAGCCACTCTGAGTGATCAGTTAACTACTGATGGAATTGGAATTTTTCAGATTACACATATACAAAGCATGCAAGTGATTAATGATGAGTAAAACAACCGTGTACAGTAACTATACGCCTTGGCTATTACAAGTCTCATAAAATAAAACAAGCCTTTTCCATTAACACATTTCTTGTAGAATAACAGTATCAGATCACTTTAAGGACAGCAAACTTCTCTAGAGCCATGCCAAGAAGAATTAAAGCTCTGCTGGCTTTTAGCTGATAAATATACTGCAGAATGCAGCTGGAAGCTCATGGCTATTGGTGCAAAAGTTAGAAATGGGCCCTCAGATCTTCTCATGCTGCTCTTAGTGTTCAGCTCATATGCTAGAAGGACCATCTTACTCACCAGGGCTTAGAAGCTCTTAACCTTCAGCTATGCTCTCTCCTCAGCACACAGTGCCTCCATGAAGAGCCAACGAAAAACATGCGGATGCGGGCAGGAATGAGGCTGCTGCGGACGGGAGTGGATGGTCAGGCAATGTGCCTGTGTGTCCCGCAAATCCCGCACACTGACACACCGCAGACCCAGTCTCTATATAGTTACATAGTTACATAGTTAGTACGGTTGAAAAAAGACATACGTCCATCAAGTTCAACCAGGGAATTGAAGGGTAGGGGTGTGGAGCGATATTGGGGAAGGGATGGGATTTTATAATTCTTCATAAGCATTAATGTTATTTTGTTCCAGGAATGTATCTAACCCTGTTTTAAAGCTGTTAATTTTTCCTGCTGTGACCAGTTCCTGAGGTAGACTGTTCCATAAGTTCACAGTTCTTATGGTGAATAGTGTTGAGCGGCATAGGCCATATTCGAATTCGCGAATATTCGCGAATATATGGACGAATATTCGTCATATATTCGCGAATATTCGCATATTCGTTATATTCACGTTTTATTTTCGCACATGCGAAAATACGCGTATGCGAAAATTAACATAACTGAAAATTAGCATATACAAAATTAACATACGCGAAAATTCGCATATGCGGAAATTAGCATATGCTAATTTTCGCATATGCGAATTTTTGCACGCCAGTCTCACACAGTAGTATTACAACCTTCTTTACACCACACAAGCTGGAAGCAGAGAGGGGTGATCACTGTGATGTATACTGTGAAGAAAAAAAAAAAAAAAAAAAAACGAATATTCGTAATTACGAATATGCGATATTCGCGAATAATATTCGAATTGCGAATATTCGCGAGCAACACTAATGGTGAATAAGGCGTGTCTCCCCTTGAGACTAAACCTTTTCTTCTCCAGACGGAGGGAGTTTTTTTTGTATGGGCCATTAATATACTTATATACATTTATCATATCCCCCCTTAAACGTCTCTTCTCAAGACTAAGCAATTGTAACTCCTTTAAGCGCTCCTCATAGCTAAGATGTTCCATGCCCTATATTAGTTTAGTCGCGCGTCTCTGCACCCTTTCCAGCTCCACAGTGTCCCTTTTATGGACTGGTGCCCAAAACTGAACAGCATATTCCAGGTGAGGCCGTACCAATGCTTTATAAAGGGGGAGTATTATGTCCCTGTCCCTTAAGTCCATGCCTCTTTTTATACATGACAATATCCTGCCGGACTTGGAAGCAGCAGCCTGACATTGCATGCTATTCTGTAGTCTGTGATCTACAAGTACACCCAGATCCTTCTCTACCAGTGACTCTGCCAGTTTAATCCCCCCTAAGACATACGACGCATGCATGTTATTAGTACCCAGATGCATAACTTTACATTTATCCACATTGAACCTCATTTGCCAAGTGGATGCCCAGACACTTAGTCTATCCAAGTCAGCATGTAACCTATACTCATCCTCTATAGACTGTACCGTGCTACAAAGCTTGGTGTCATCTGCAAAGATAGAAACAGAGCTGTTAATGCCATCCTCTGTATCATTGATAAATTAAACAACAGCGGGCCCAGTACTGAACCTTGGGGTACACCACTAATTACCGGGGACCAATCAGAGTATGAATCATTGACCACCACTCTCTGGGTACGATCCATGAGCCAGTGTTCAATCCAGTTACAAACTAAAGTTTCCAAACCCAAAGACCTTAACTTACCTGTCAGACGTCTATGAGGTACAGTATCAAACGCTTTAGCAAAATCCAGAAACACTATATCCACAGCCATTCCTCTGTCAAGGCTTCTACTCACCTCTTCATAAAAGCAAATTAAATTGGTTTGACAACTTCTATCCTTAGTAAACCCATGCTGGCTATCACTTATAATACAATTATCCCCTATATATTCCTGTATGTAATCCCTTATAAGTCCTTCAAACAATTTACCCACAATGCACGTTAAACTTACCAGTCTATAGTTTCCTGGGGAAGACCTAGAGCCCTTTTTGAAGATTGGCACCACATTCGCCTTGCGCCAGTCCCTTGGCACAATACCAGACACCAGTGAATCTCTAAATACCATGAACAGGGGTACAGATATTACTGAACTTACCTCTCTAAGAACTCTTGGGTGTAGTCCATCCGGCCCTGGGGATTTGCTTACATTTATATCACTTAACTTACCTTGTACCATCTCTGCATTAAGCCAGTTCAGTACATTACATGATGTGTTACCAGCACTGACCTGTCCAATGTCAGCTCCTTCTTCCTTAGTATATACAGAACTAAAGAACCCATTCAGTAGCTCGGCTTTCTCTTGATCGCCCGTGACAACCTCCCCATTATCATTATTAAGGGGTCCTACATGCTCTGTCCTTGGTTTTTTTGCATTTATATATCTAAAAAAATAGTTAGGATTAGTTTTGCTTTTTTTGGCCACCTGTCTCTCATTTAGAATTTTTGCTGTTTTTATTACATTTTTACAGATTTTATTAAGCTCTTTGTACTGTTTAAATGTTATAGCTGACCCATCAGATTTGTATTTTTTGAAAGCTATTTTTTTGTTGTTTATTGCTCTTTTAACATCATTTGTCAGCCATGTAGGATTTAGTTTTAATCGTTTATATATGACAGACTACAAACTAGGTACTGCCAGTGACAGTGGCGCAGCAGCCGGTTCGGGATCTGCAGCACAGGCCGCACCCTCTTTAACCCCTTAAGGACCCAGGGTTTTTCCGTTTTAGCAATTTCGTTTTTTCTTCTTTAACTTTAAAAAATCATAACACTTTCAATTTTGCACCTAAAAATCCATATGATGGCTTCTTTTTTGTGCTACCAACTCTACTTTGTAATGATGTCAGTCATTTTACCCAAAGATCTACGGCGATACGGAAAAAAAAATCATTGTGAGACAAAATTGAAAAAAAAAAACCCATTTTGTAAATTTTGGGGGCTTCCGTTTCTACACAGTACATTTTTCGGTAAAAATGACACATTCTCTTTATTCTGTAGGTCCTTACAATTAAAATGATGCCCTACTTATGTAGGTTTGATTTTTTCCTACTTCTGGAAAAAATCATAACTACATGCAGGAAAATGTATACGTTTAAAATTGTCATCTTCTGACCCCTATAATATTTTTATTTTTCCGCGTATGGTGTGGTATGAGGGCTCTTTTTTGCGCCGTGATCTGAAGTTTTTAGCGGTACCACTTTTGTATTGATCAGACTTTTTGATCGCTTTTATTCATTTTTTCATGATGTAAAAAGTGACCAAAAATACACTTTTGGACTTTGGAATTTTTTTGCGCATACGCCATTGACCTTGCGGTTTAATTAACTATGTATTTTTGTAATTCAGAAAATTCTGCACGTGGTGATACCACATATGTTTATTTTTATTTTTATTTACACAGTTTTTTTTATGGGAAAAGGGGGGTGATTCAAACTTTTATTAGGGAAGGTGTTACATGATCTTTATTCATTTTTTTTTTTGCAATGTTATAGCTCCCATAGGGGGCTATAACACTGCACACACTGATCTTTTACAGTGATCAGTGGTTTCTCATAAGAAACCACTGATCGATGATTCTGCCGCTTGACTGCTCATGCCTGGATCTCAAGCACTGAGCAGTCATTCGGCGACCGGACAGCATGGAGGCAGGTAGGGACCCTCCTGCTGTCACGTAAGCTGTTCTTGATGCCGCGGCGATCCCGAACAGCTCCCTGAGCTAACCGGCATTGTTTTAATTTCACTTTAGAGGTGGCGTTCAACTTTAAACGCCGCGTCTAAAGGGTTAATAGCGGTGTTAATCAGTGCTGCGCGCCATAGCCCCGCATTATGGAACAGGAGCGGACTCATGATGTACCGGTACATCAGGGGTCCTTAAGGGGTTAAAGGGGTACTCGGGTGCTCCACCATTCTGAACAGATTCTGAACACCCCTCCATTCTGAACACCCCTTCCATTCATTTCTATGGGAGGGGGCATGTCGGCTGACACGCCCCCTCCCATAGACATGAATGGAGGGGGAGTGGCATGATGTCATGAGGGGCGTGGTCATGACAAACTTGGCATTTGTTTAGAACGCCGAGTGCTGCGGGAGATTGCGGGGGGCCCCAGCAGTGGGATCCCCTCGATCAGACATCTTAACCCCTATCCTTTGGATAGGGAATAAGATGTCTAGCAGCGGAGTACCCCGGAGTGCTGCCGGCACTGACAAGTGAAGCTCTTGTTGTCATGCCGCGGAGCAGGAAGACATTACTTGTCAGTGCAGCGCAGAGGATGGTGGACCAACCGAGAAACTGCACCTGAGTCTGCGGGAACCCACTAGAGGACACGGGAGAGGTGAGAAACAGAAAGGGGATCAGAGGAAAGAGAGAATGGAGAAAGGGGGGGTTAAAACAGGGGAGGTGGGGATAAGCAGAAGGGTATAGGAAGGGGTGCCGGGGAGTTAAAATTATGGTACACAGGGGATTAGTGGGGCATGTTAGCGGGAGCGGACGGGATTGGACACATACAGTCATGGCCGTAAATGTTGGCACCCCTGAAATTTTTCAAGAAAATTAAGTATTTCTCACAGAAAAGGATTGCAGTAACACATGTTTTGTCATGCACATGTTTATTCCCATTGTGTGTATTTGAACTAAACAAAAAAAGTGAGGAAAAAATGCTAATTGGACATTGAAAAAGTTATAGATCTTCAAAATGGGGGAATTTTAAATGTACTAATTTGGTTAAACAGTTTGCGATTTTTTTTAAGCGCAACAGTAATAGAAAAGTATGTTATCCTGGGCATCATTTTAATCGTATTGACCCAAAGAATAAATCATTTTTTGTACTTTTTACTGTAAATTGTACGGCGTGAAAACAAACCTTCCAAAATTTGCAAAATTGCGGTTTTCTTTTTAATTTCCCCACACAAATAGTATTTTTTTGGTTGCGCCATACATTTTATGGTAAAGTGAGTGATGGCATTGCAACGGACAACTGATCGCACAAAAAACAAGCCCTCATACTAGTCTGTGGATGAAAACATAAGAGTTATGATTTTTTGAAGGCGAGGAGGAAAAAACGAAAACGAAAAAATTAAATTGTCTGAGTCCTTAAGGCCCAAATGGGCTGAGTCCTTAAGGGGTTAATATTTGGTTGCACGCCCTTTGGAAAAAATAACTGAAATCAGTCGCTTGCTATAACCATCAATAAGCTTCTTACACCTCTCAGCCGGAATGTTGGACTGTTGAAATTGATTATAATGATTTTGACTGTTGATCAATATATTAATACTGATATGCCATTGCTAATGCTGCAGAGAGATATTTGTTACCTTTAACCTATATATCAGCTTGCTATTTGCATGTAACTAAGGCTGCTTTCACACTATAAAATTCATCCATTTTAAACATCCGTTTGATGTTCTGTTATGAAAACCCTGAAAATGGGCCATTAAACGTCCGTTAGAAAATCCCATACGCCCGTTAGAAAATCCCATTATAGTCTATGGGATTTTTACATTATCCGTTTTAATCTGTTATAGTCCGTTATCAATAACGGACATTATTTTGTGACGGAAGATAGTAACGGGAGAAATAGTGCATGCACTATTTCTTCCGTTCATTCTCCCGTCACAAAATAACGTCCGTTATTAATAACGGACTATAACAGTTTAAACGGATTATGTAAAAATCCCATAGACTATAATGGGATTTTCTAACGGACATATGGGATTTTCTAACGGACGTTTAATGGCCGATTTTCAGCCAATGGATTTAAAACGGATGAATTTTATAGTGTGAAAGCAGCCTAAGATGAAGACCTTGGGATGAGGCCAGAAGAAGCAAGATAAAGAAGAGGTTGGAAGTTGGAGACAAAACATTTGAAGAAGGATAAACTGTGCAGAAGGACAGATACATCTGGAATTTTCCATTAGAATAGGGAGATAGCAACATAAGTGACCTATGGCTAAGTAAGAAATTTATGCTTAAAAGGGTATTCCAGGCCAAAACTTTTTTTTTATATATCAACTGGCTCCAGAAAGTTAAACAGATTTGTAAATTACTTCTATTAAAAAATCTTAATCCTTCCAATAGTTATTAGCTTCTGAAGTTGAGTTGTTGTTTTCTGTCTAACTGCTCTCTGATGACTCACGTCCCGGGAGCTGTTCAGTTCCTATGGGGATATTCTCCCATCATGCACAGCTCCCGGCACGTGACATCATCATTGAGCAGCTAGACAGAAAACTTCAGAAGCTAATAACTATTGGAAGGATTAAGATTTTTTAATAGAAGTCATTTACAAATCTTTTTAACTTTCCGGAGCCAGTTGATATATGTATAAAAAAAGGTTTTGCCTGGAATACCCCTTTAATATGCTACCGTATATACTCGAGTATAGGCCGAGTTTTTCAGCACGATTTTTCGTGCTGAAAACACCCCCCTCGGCTTATACTCGAGTGAACTCCCCCACCCACAGTGGTCTTCAACCTGCGGACCTCCAGAGGTTTCAAAACTACAACTCCCAGCAAGCCCGGGCAGCCATCGGCTGTCCGGGCTTGCTGGGAGTTGTAGTTTTGAAACCTCCGGAGGTCCGCAGGTTGAAGACCACTGCGGCCTTCAACATCATCCAGCCCCCTCTCACCCCCCTTTAGTTCTGAATACTCACCTCCGCTCGGCGCTGGTCCGGTCCTGCAGGGCTGTCCGGTGGGGAGGTGGTCCGGTGGGATAGTGTTCCGGGCTGCTATCTTCACCGGGGAGGCCTCTTCTAAGCTCTTCGGGCCCGGCCTCAGAATAGTCACGTTGCCGTGACAACGACGCAGAGGTGCGTTCATTGCCAACGTAATTCTGCGTCATTGTCAAGGCAACGCCTCTATTCCGGGCCGGAAGCGCGGAGAAGAGGCGCCCCCGGTGAAGATAGCAGCCCGGACCACCTCCTCACCGGACCACCTCCTCACCGGACAGCCCTGCAGGACCGGACAGCCCTGCAGGACCGGACCAGCGCCGAGCGGAGGTGAGTACTCAGAACTAAAGGGGGGTGAGAGGGGGCTGGATGATGTTGAAGGCCGCAGTGGTCTTCAACCTGCGGACCTCCGGAGGTTTCAAAACTACAACTCCCAGCAAGCCCGGACAGCCGATGGCTGCCCGGGCTTGCTGGGAGTTGTAGTTTTGAAACCTCTGGAGGTCCGCAGGTTGAAGACCACTGAGGGCGAATGATGAGAAGGGGGGATGTGCGGGATGATGTGCGGGATGATGAAGGGGGGATGTGTGGGATGATGACAAGGGGATGATGAAGGGGGGATGTGTGGGATGATAAGGGGATGATGAAGGGGGGGTGTGGGGATGATGAAGGGGGGTGGGGATGATGAAGGGGGGATGTGTGGGATGATAAGGGGATGATGAAGGGGGGATGTGCGGGATGATAAGGGGATGATGAAGGGGGGATGTGTGGGATGATGACAAGGGGATGATGAAGGGGGGATGTGTGGGATGATAAGGGGATGATGAAGGGGGGATGTGTGGGATGATAAGAGGATGATGAAGGGGGGATGTGTGGGATGATGACAAGGGGATGATGATGAGGATGTTAATGACGGGTCTGGATGATGACAGGGGGGGATGAGGTATTTCCCACCCTAGGCTTATACTCGAGTCAATAACTTTTCCTGGGATTTTGGGTTGAAATTAGGGGTCTCGGCTTATACTCGGGTCGGCTTATACTCGAGTATATACGGTAATATATACAGACTCAATACTCAAATAACCAATCAAAATATAGCACAAGTGTCACGATGCCGGCTGGCAGGAGGTGGATCCTCTGTGCCAGAGAGGGATTGGCGTGGACCGTGCTAGTGGACCGGTTCTAAGTCACTACTGGTGTTCACCAGAGCCCGCCGCAAAGCGGGATGGTCTTGCTGCGGCGGTAGTAACCAGGTCGTATCCACTAGCAACGGCTCAACCTCTCTGACTGCTGAAGATAGGCGCGGTACAAGGGAGTAGACAAAAGCAAGGTCGGACGTAGCAGAAGGTCGGGGCAGGCAGCAAGGATCGTAGTCAGGGGCAACGGCAGGAGGTCTGGAACACAGGCTAGGAACACACAAGGGAACGCTTTCACTAGGCACAAGGGCAACAAGATCCGGCGAGGGAGTGCAGGGGAAGTGAGGTATACATAGGGAGTGCACAGGTGAACACACTAATTGGAACCACTGCGCCAATCAGTGGCGCAGTGGCCCTTTAAATCGCAGAGACCCGGCGCGCGCGCGCCCTAGGAAGCGGGGCCGCGCGCGCTGGGACAGGACCGAGGGAGAGCGAGTCAGGTACGGAAGCCGGGGTGCGCATCGCGAGCGGGCGCCACCCGCATCGCGAATCGCATCCCGGCTGGAGGCGGTATCGCAGCGCACCCGGTCAGTGGATCTAACCGGGGCGCTGCCGTAGCGAGGATGTTGCGAGCGCTCCGGGGAGGAGCGGGGACCCGGAGCGCTCGGCGTAACAGTACCCCCCCCCCCTTGGGTCTCCCCCTCTTCTTGGACCCTGAGAACCTGAGGACCAGACTTTTATCTAGGATATTGTCCTCAGGTTCCCAGGATCTCTCTTCAGGGCCACAGCCCTCCCAGTCAACCAAAAAAAAGGTTTTTCCTCTGACCTTTTTGGAGGCCAGTATCTCCTTTACAGGAAAGATGTCCGAAGAACCGGAGACAGGAGTGGGAGAAATAAGTTTAGGAGAGAAACGGTTGATGATGAGTGGTTTAAGAAGAGAGACATGAAAGGCATTAGGAATACGAAGAGAAGGAGGAAGAAGAAGTTTGTAAGAGACAGGATTAATTTGGCACAAGATTTTGAAAGGACCAAGATAGCGTGGTCCCAATTTGTAACTGGGAACACGGAAGCGGACATATTTAGCGGAGAGCCATACCTTGTCTCCGGGAGAAAAAATGGGGGGAGCTCTTCTTTTCTTATCGGCAAACTTTTTCATGCGCGAAGAAGCCTGTAAGAGAGAATTTTGGGTCTCTTTCCATATGGTGGAAAGATCACGAGTTATTTCATCCACCGCGGGCAAACCAGAGGGCAAGGGAGTAGGGAGGGGGGGAAGAGGGTGACGGCCGTACACCACGAAAAATGGGGATTTGGAAGAAGATTCAGAGACTCTGAAGTTGTACGAGAATTCGGCCCATGGTAGAAGATCTGCCCAGTCATCCTGGCGGGAGGAAACAAAATGCCGTAAATAATCACCCAGGACCTGGTTAATTCTTTCTACTTGCCCATTGGATTGAGGATGATAAGCAGAAGAAAAGTTTAATTTAATCTTGAGTTGTTTACAGAGAGCCCTCCAGAATTTTGACACGAATTGGACGCCTCTATCCGAGACGATCTGTGTGGGCAACCCGTGAAGACGAAAAATGTGTACAAAAAATTGTTTTGCCAACTGAGGCGCTGAAGGAAGTCAAGGAAGAGGAATAAAATGTGCCATCTTGGAAAATCGATCAACGACCACCCAAACAACAGTGTTGCCACGGGATGGGGGTAAGTCTGTAATAAAGTCCATACCAATCAGAGACCAAGGCTGTTTGGGGACAGGCAGAGGATGAAGGAGACCAGCAGGCTTCTGGCGAGGAGTCTTATCCCGGGCACAGATAGTGCAGGCCCGCACAAAATCAACAACATCCGTCTCCAGAGTCGGCCACCAATAGAAACGAGAGATGAGTTGCAAGGATTTCTTGATGCCCGCATGGCCTGCGAGATGGGAGGAGTGACCCCATTTGAGGATTCCGAGGCGTTGGCGTGGAGAGACGAAGGTCTTCCCTGGAGGAGTTTGCCTGATGGAGGCTGGAGAAGTGGAGATCAGGCAGTCAGGAGGAATGATGTGTTGCGGAGAGAGCTCTACTTCCGAGGCATCCGAGGAACGAGAGAGAGCATCGGCCCTAATGTTCTTGTCGGCAGGGCGAAAGTGAATTTCAAAATTAAACCGGGCAAAGAACAGAGACCACCTGGCCTGGCGAGGGTTCAGCCGTTGGGCAGACTGGAGATAGGAGAGATTCTTGTGATCGGTGTAAATAATAACTGGAAATTTTGATCCCTCCAGCAGATGCCTCCATTCCTCAAGTGCTAATTTAATGGCCAGTAGCTCTCGATCCCCGATGGAGTAGTTCCTCTCCGCCGGAGAGAAGGTCCTAGAAAAAAAACCACAAGTAACAGCATGCCCAGAAGAATTTTTTTGTAGAAGAACCGCTCCAGCTCCTACTGAGGAGGCATCAACCTCCAATAGGAAGGGTTTAGATGGGTCAGGTCTGGAGAGCACGGGAGCAGAAGAAAAGGCAGACTTGAGCCGTTTAAAGGCGTCTTCCGCTTGAGGAGGCCATGACTTAGGATTGGCATTCTTCTTGGTTAAAGCCACGATAGGAGCCACAATGGTGGAAAAATGTGGAATAAATTGTCTGTAATAATTGGCGAACCCCAAAAAACGTTGGATAGCACGGAGTCCGGAGGGGCGTGGCCAATCTAAGACGGCAGAGAGTTTGTCTGGGTCCATTTGTAGTCCCTGGCCAGAGACCAAGTATCCTAGGAAAGGAAGAGATTGACATTCAAACAGACATTTCTCCATTTTGGCATAAAGTTGATTGTCTCGAAGTCTCTGAAGAACCATGCGGACATGCTGGCGGTGTTCTTCTAGGTTGGCAGAAAAAATCAGAATATCGTCCAGATACACAACAACACAGGAATATAAGAGATCACGAAAAATTTCATTAACAAAGTCTTGGAAGACGGCAGGGGCGTTGCACAGGCCAAAGGGCATGACCAGATACTCAGAGTGTCCATCTCTAGTGTTAAATGCCGTTTTCCATTCGTCTCCCTCCCTGATGCGGATGAGATTATAAGCACCTCTTAAGTCCAGTTTGGTAAAGATGTGGGCACCTTGGAGGCGATCAAAGAGTTCAGAGATAAGAGGTAGAGGGTAGCGGTTCTTTACCGTGATTTTATTAAGTCCGCGGTAGTCAATGCAAGGACGCAGGGAGCCATCTTTTTTGGACACAAAGAAAAATCCAGCTCCGGCAGGAGAGGAGGATTTGCGGATAAACCCCTTTTTTAAATTTTCCTGGATGTACTCAGACATAGCAAGAGTCTCTGGGGTGGACAGAGGATAAATTCTGCCCCGGGGTGGAGTAGTGCCCGGGAGGAGGTCAATAGGACAGTCATAAGGCCTGTGAGGAGGTAGAGTCTCAGCTTGTTTTTTGCAAAATACGTCAGCATAGTCCATATAGGCCTTAGGGAGACCGGTTACAGGGGGAACCACAGGGTCACGGCAGGGAGTATTGGGAACCGGTTTAAGGCAGTCTTTGAAACAAGAGGTACCCCAGCTCTTGATCTCTCCTGTGGACCAATCAAGGGTTGGGGAATGGAGTTGAAGCCATGGTAGTCCAAGGAGAATTTCGGAAGTGCAATTGGAGAGGACCAAAAACTCAATTGTTTCGTGATGAGGTCCGATGCACATTAGGAGGGGTTCCGTGCGGTAACGCACGGCACAGTCCAATCTTTCATTGTTAACGCAATTGATGTAGAGGGGTCTGGCGAGACTGGTCACTGGGATGTTGAACCTGTTGATGAGAGAGGCCAAAATAAAGTTTCCTGCAGATCCGGAATCCAAGAAGGCCTTAGTGGAGAAGGAGAAGGTAGAGGCAGATATCCGCACAGGCACAGTAAGACGTGGAGAAGCAGAGTTGACATCAAGGACTGTTTCACCTTTGTGCGGAGTCAGCGTACGTCTTTCCAGGCGGGGAGGACGGATAGGACAATCCTTCAGGAAGTGTTCGGTACCGGCACAGTACAGGCAGAGATTCTCCATGCGGCGTCGTGTCCTCTCTTGAGGTGTCAGGCGAGACCGGTCAACTTGCATAGCCTCCACGGCGGGAGGCACAGGAACGGATTGCAGAGGACCAGAGGAGAGAGGAGCCGGGGAGAAAAAACGCCTCGTGCGAACAAAGTCCATATCCTGGCGGAGCTCCTGACGCCTTTCGGAAAAACGCATGTCAATGCGAGTGGCTAGATGAATGAGTTCATGTAGGTTAGCAGGAATTTCTCATGCGGCCAGAACATCTTTAATGTTGCTGGATAGGCCTTTTTTAAAGGTCGCGCAGAGGGCCTCATCATTCCAGGACAATTCGGAAGCAAGAGTACGAAATTGTATGGCGTACTCGCCAACGGAAGAATTACCCTGGACCAGGTTCAGCAGGGCAGTCTCAGCAGAAGAGGCTCGGGCAGGTTCCTCAAAGACACTTCGAATTTCCGAGAAGAAGGAGTGTACAGAGGCAGTGACGGGGTCATTGCGGTCCCAGAGCGGTGTGGCCCATGACAGAGCTTTTCCAGACAGAAGGCTGACTACGAAAGCCACCTTAGACCTTTCAGTAGGAAACTGGTCCGACATCATCTCCAAGTGCAGGGAACATTGTGAAAGAAAGCCACGGCAAAACTTAGAGTCCCCATCAAATTTATCCGGCAAGGATAGTCGTAGGCTGGAAGCGGCCACTCGCTGCGGAGGAGGTGCAGGAGCTGGCGGAGGAGATGATTGCTGAAGCTGTGGTAGTAGCTGCTGAAGCATCACGGTCAGTTGAGACAGCTGATGGCCTTGTTGCGCTATCTGTTGTGACTGCTGGGCGACCACCGTGGTGAGGTCGGCGACAACTGGCAGAGGAACTTCAGCGGGATCCATGGCCGGATCTACTGTCACGATGCCGGCTGGCAGGAGGTGGATCCTCTGTGCCAGAGAGGGATTGGCGTGGACCGTGCTAGTGGACCGGTTCTAAGTCACTACTGGTGTTCACCAGAGCCCGCCGCAAAGCGGGATGGTCTTGCTGCGGCGGTAGTAACCAGGTCGTATCCACTAGCAACGGCTCAACCTCTCTGACTGCTGAAGATAGGCGCGGTACAAGGGAGTAGACAAAAACAAGGTCGGACGTAGCAGAAGGTCGGGGCAGGCAGCAAGGATCGTAGTCAGGGGCAACGGCAGGAGGTCTGGAACACAGGCTAGGAACACACAAGGGAACGCTTTCACTAGGCACAAGGGCAACAAGATCCGGCGAGGGAGTGCAGGGGAATTGAGGTATACATAGGGAGTGCACAGGTGAACACACTAATTGGAACCACTGCGCCAATCAGTGGCGCAGTGGCCCTTTAAATCGCTGAGACCCGGCGCGCGCGCGCCCTAGGAAGCGGGGCCGCGCGCGCCGGGACAGGACCGAGGGAGAGCGAGTCAGGTACGGAAGTCGGGGTGCGCATCGCGAGCGGGCGCCACCCGCATCGCGAATCGCATCCCGGCTGGAGGCGGTATCGCAGCGCACCCGGTCAGTGGATCTGACCGGGGCGCTGCCGTAGCGAGGATGTTGCGAGCGCTCCGGGGAGGAGCGGGGACCCGGAGTGCTCGGCGTAACAATAAGGATTTTGACATGATGACTAACTTCCCCTTTTTGTCAAATGTAAAAACCAATGTACTTCCATATAATAAACAGAACTCCTTGGGACAGCACCTTAGCCAGTATGCTGAGAAGGAGATGTTTGCCAACATTTTGTCTGGTGTTTTTTTCTTGTGTCGACATTGAGCAGTATACAGCGGAAGTCTCGCACATTTTAAGGCCTAACCAGCAGCCAACCTTAACAGGACCACTCTTTCTTTGCAAACTGCTCCAGGTCTCTCTTATTGAAAGGGCGCCTTTTCCCAACAGTAATTTTAAGATCTCTCGACAGGTGTTCAATGGGATTTAGATCTGGACTCATTGCTGGCCACTTCAGAACTCTCCAGCGCTTTGTTGCCATCCATTTCTGGATGCTTTTCGATGTATGTTTGGGGTCATTGTCTTGTTGGAAGACACAAGATCTCGGACGCAAACCCAGCTTTCTGACACTGGGCTGTACAATGCGACCCAAAATCCATTGGTAATCCTTGGATTTCATGATGCCTTGCACACATTTAAAGCCACCCAGTGCCAAAGGCAGCTAAACAACCCCAAAACATCATTGAACCTCCACCATATTTCACTGTAGGTACTGTGTTCTTTTCTTTGTAGGCCTCATTCTGTTTTCGGTAAACAGTAGAATGATATGCTTTACCAAAAAGCTCTATCTTGGTCTCGTCTGTCCACAAGGCGTTTTCCCAGAAGGATTTTGGCTTACTCAAGTTCATTTTGGCAAAATGTAGTCTTGCTTTTTTATGTCTATGTCAGCAGTGGGGTCCTCCTGGGTCTCCTGCCATAGCGTTTCATTTCATTTAAATGTTGACGGATAGTTTGCGCTGACACTGATGCTCCCTTAGCGTGCAGGACAGCCTAAATATCTTTGGAACTTGTTTGGGGCTGCTTATCCACCATCCGGACTTTCCTGCATTGACACCTTTTATCAATTTTTCTCTTCCGTCGACACCAAGCGAGTTTGCTACAGTGCCATGGGTTGCAAACGTCTTGATAACGTTGTGCACTGTGGACAAAGGCAAATCTAGATCTCTGGAGATGGACTTGTAACCTTGAGATTGTTGATATTTTTCCACAGTTTTGGTTCTCAAGTCCTCAGACAGTTATCTTCTCCTCTTTCTGTTGTCCATGCTTAGTGTGGCACACACAGACACACAATGCAAAGACTGAATGAACTTCTTTCCTTTTTATCTGCTTTCAGGTGTGATTTTTATATTGCCCACACCTGTTACTTGCCCCCGGTGAGTTAAAAAGAGCATCACATGCTTGAAATAATCTTATTTTTCCACAATTTTGAAAGGGTGATAATATTTTTGTCCAGCCCATTTTTGGAGTTTGATGTGACATTATGTCCAATTTGCTTTTTTTCCTCCCTTTTTTTGTTTAGTTCCAATACACACAAAGAGGATAAACATGTGTATAGCAAAACTCGTGTTACTGCAATCCTTTTCTGTGAGAAATACTTCATTTTCTAGAAAGATTTCAGGGGTGCAACATTTACGCCCATGATTGTATGCTAGTGGAAGTAGGCGGGATTGGACACCCATGTTGCAGGAACGAGCGGAAGTGGAACACATTCCTTGTGGGAACAGTTGGTAATGGTCAGAAATCAAGCGGAAGCAGGCAGAAGCGGGTTTAAAATAAACAGTCCCTTGCAAGGCTCTACCTCCGTGCATTAGCACTTCCTGCCTCCTCTTGTGGCAGCATTAAAATACCATACCATATTGCTAAACCAGAAAGATACTACATACATATATATGCTGGCTTTCAGTGAAGCAGTGCAGAATAAGTAAATGACATGCAATAGACAGCATATTTATCATACACAGATCACATAGGGCCAACTTTGCCCTTTTGAGAAGAAATCAGCATGCATTAGCATAAATGGCACAATTCAGTACCGGGACAAACTTTGCCCCTCTTCTTCACTTAAAAGGGCACTCTCATTAAAACTAATTTTTGTTATGGTTAAAAAAATAAGTTTTCTATGTTTCATTTGTGTATAAAAAAGTTGGCACTAAGTGTCTCTCTACTTGTTCAGATCACAATTTCCCCCATCTTCTTTTACACAGACTTTGGACTTCTGCTGGCCTGGCAGAAGTCCAAAATCAGGAAATGCAGTCTGGAGTGCTGAGGGGTGTGTGTGTGCAGCCTTATCCAATCATAGCTCATGTCACACTGAACTGCTCTGGGCTTTGTGTAGCAGAGTGAGGGAGGAAGTTTTGACAAAGGCGCTCCTATGGATCTCTATCCATAGGTTGCACCCTAAATCTAATTCCCATGATCTCTTTTTGTGTTCTAGGATAATAACCATCTCCTACTTTAAATGTCTAAATGTCTTTCATAGAACTGACATGTTTCACAACCTTTAATGGGTTAAGCATCAATCTTCCCAGGTGTAAGCGCTGTAGTCACTAAAGATTGGTACACAGTCCAAATTAAGAGCCCAGGGGTTATCCAGGAATTGAAAAAACAGAGATAATTTCTTTCAAAGACCGCTCCCTGTCTGTCTCCAGGTTGGATGTGGTTCTCCAGCTCAGTTCCATTGAAATGAATGGAGTCAAGTTTTAATACCACACCCAAGGGGGAGACAGACAGTCTTTAAAAGAAATTATCTCTGTTTTTCGATTCCTGGAGAACACCTTTAAAGAGTTTAACATCTCTATAGCTTGAAATACCTATAAGATAGCTGTTGAGGCGAAAGACAGCTCTCTCCCCTGACCTGCTCTATACACTCTCGTCTGAGTGTACATGTGTCTTTAATGAAAAGGAGGGCGATAAACCAGTGTCAGACAACAAAGAGATAAGGCATGTTGAAATCCAACTGTCCCATCTCAGTTGACGTCGGGGTAGAAATGGGAGGTACCCATACACATTTGATGGTCAGCAGGTGTAAACTTTTAAGGAATAAATCTTTGGTACTTTAACACATGGACATAAATATGTTTTCCGCAGATACTGGCCCTGATTTTCTATTGTAAACCCGACATATTTTGTCGGGTTGTGCACCATATTCTGTCGTATTGCACCAGAAATTCTGTCTGTGCCGGAATTTGAGCCAAAATAAAAAAATAAAAAGCATGACTAGCTCTCCATTTTACTGAGAACACCTGAAAATAGGGCGTGACCGCTGGGGAAAGTGGGCGTGGTCACTGAAAAAGGGGTGCGTTCCCGACATTTTCACAAAATGTCAACATATTTACTAAGGTTTCCACAAAAAATGTGGTGGATTTGAGCTGAGGAAAAGCAAAATGTAGGGAAAAGTGCAAAATGTAGGGAAACCTTAGTAAATACCATGGAGAAAAAAAATTGGAGGGAATTAAAACCCACAAGGAAAATTACACAACAGTCTTAGTATATCAGGGACATTGTATGTATTAATTGTTACGCCGAGCGCTCCGGGTCCCCGCTCCTCCCCGGAGCGCTCGCTACACTCTCCTCACTGCAGCGCTCCGGTCAGATCCACTGACCCGGGGCGCTGCGATACCGCCTCCAGCCGGGATGCGATTCGCGATGCGGGTAGCGCCCGCTCGCGATGCGCACCCCGGCTCCCGTACCTGACTCGCTCTCCGTCGGTCCTGTCCCGGCGCGCGCGGCCCCGCTCCTTAGGGCGCGCGCGCGCCGGGTCTTTGCGATTTAAAGGGCCACTGCGCCGCTGATTGGCGCAGTGGTTCCAATTAGTCTGATCACCTGTGCACTTCCCTATATCACCTCACTTCCCCTGCACTTCCTTGCCGGATCTTGTTGCCATCGTGCCAGTGAAAGCGTTTCCTTGTGTGTTCCTAGCCTGTGTTCCAGACCTCCTGCCGTTGCCCCTGACTACGATCCTTGCTGCCTGCCCCGACCTTCTGCTACGTCCGACCTTGCTTCTGTCTACTCCCTTGTACCGCGCCTATCTTCAGCAGCCAGAGAGGTGAGCCGTTGCTAGTGGATACGACCTGGTCACTACCGCCGCAGCAAGACCATCCCGCTTTGCGGCGGGCTCTGGTGAAAACCAGTAGTGACTTAGAACCAATCCACTAGCACGGTCCACGCCAATCCCTCTCCGGCACAGAGGATCCACTACCTGCCAGCCGGCATCGTGACAGTAGATCCGGCCATGGATCCCGCTGAAGTTCCTCTGCCAGTTGTCGCTGACCTCACCACGGTGGTCGCCCAGCAGTCACAACAGATAGCGCAACAAGGCCAACAGCTGTCTCAACTGACCGTTATGCTACAGCAGTTACTACCACAGCTTCAGCAATCATCTCCTCCGCCAGCTCCTGCACCTCCTCCGCAGCGAGTGGCCGCTTCTGGTCTACGCCTATCCTTGCCGGATAAATTTGATGGGGACTCTAAGTTTTGCCGTGGCTTTCTTTCCCAATGTTCCCTGCACTTGGAGATGATGTCGGACCAGTTTCCCACTGAAAGGTCTAAGGTGGCTTTCGTAGTCAGCCTTCTGTCTGGAAAAGCCCTGTCTTGGGCCACACCGCTCTGGGACCGCAATGACCCCGTCACTGCCTCTGTACACTCCTTCTTCTCGGAAATCCGAAGTGTCTTTGAGGAACCTGCCCGAGCCTCTTCTGCTGAGACTGCCCTGTTGAACCTGGTCCAGGGTAATTCTTCCGTTGGCGAGTATGCCGTACAATTCCGTACTCTTGCTTCAGAATTATCCTGGAATAATGAGGCCCTCTGCGCGACCTTTAAAAAAGGCCTATCCAGCAACATTAAAGATGTTCTGGCCGCATGAGAAATCCCTGCTAATCTACATGAACTCATTCACCTAGCCACTCGCATTGACATGCGTTTTTCCGAAAGGCGTCAGGAGCTCCGCCAGGATATGGACTCTGTTCGCACGAGGCGTTTCTTCTCCTCGGCTCCTCTCTCCTCTGGTCCCCTGCAATCCGTTCCTGTGCCTCCCGCCGTGGAGGCTATGCAGGTCGACCGGTCTCGCCTGACACCTCAAGAGAGGACACGACGCCGCATGGAGAACCTCTGCCTGTACTGTGCTAGTACCGAACACTTCCTGAAGGATTGTCCTATCCGTCCTCCCCGCCTGGAAAGACGTACGCTGACTCCGCACAAAGGTGAGACAGTCCTTGATGTCTACTCTGCTTCTCCACGTCTTACTGTGCCTGTGCGGATGTCTGCCTCTGCCTTCTCCTTCTCTACTATGGCCTTCTTGGACTCCGGATCTGCAGGAAATTTTATTTTGGCCTCTCTCGTCAACAGGTTCAACATCCCAGTGACCAGTCTCGCCAGACCCCTCTACATCAATTGTGTAAACAATGAAAGATTGGACTGTACCATACGTTTCCGCACGGAGCCCCTTCTAATGTGCATCGGATCTCATCACGAGAGGATTGAACTTTTGGTCCTCCCCAATTGCACTTCTGAAATTCTCCTTGGACTTCCCTGGCTTCAACTTCATTCCCCAACCCTGGATTGGTCCACTGGGGAGATCAAGAGTTGGGGGCCCTCTTGTTCCAAGGACTGCCTAAAACCGGTTCCCAGTAACCCTTGCCGTGACTCTGTGGTTCCTCCTGTAACCGGTCTCCCTAAGGCCTATATGGACTTTGCGGATGTTTTTTGCAAAAAACAAGCTGAAACTCTACCTCCTCACAGGCCTTATGATTGTCCTATCGACCTCCTCCCGGGCACTACTCCACCCCGGGGCAGAATTTATCCTCTGTCCGCCCCAGAGACTCTTGCCATGTCTGAATACGTCCAGGAAAATTTAAAAAAGGGCTTTATCCGTAAATCCTCCTCTCCTGCCGGAGCCGGATTTTTCTTTGTGTCCAAAAAAGATGGCTCCCTACGTCCTTGCATTGACTACCGCGGTCTTAATAAAATCACGGTTAAGAACCGCTACCCCCTACCCCTCATCTCTGAACTCTTTGATCGCCTCCAAGGTGCCCACATCTTTACCAAACTGGACTTAAGAGGTGCTTATAATCTCATCCGCATCAGAGAGGGGGATGAATGGAAAACGGCATTTAACACCAGAGATGGACACTTTGAGTATCTGGTCATGCCCTTTGGCCTGTGCAACGCCCCTGCCGTCTTCCAAGACTTTGTTAATGAAATTTTTCGTGATCTTTTATACTCCTGTGTTGTTGTATATCTGGACGATATCCTGATTTTTTCTGCCAATCTAGAAGAACACCGCCAGCATGTCCGTATGGTTCTTCAGAGACTTCGTGACAATCAACTCTATGCCAAAATAGAGAAATGTCTGTTTGAATGCCAATCTCTTCCTTTCCTAGGATACTTGGTCTCTGGCCAGGGTCTACAAATGGATCCAGACAAACTCTCTGCCGTCTTAGATTGGCCACGCCCCTCCGTACTCCGTGCTATCCAACGCTTTTTGGGGTTCGCCAATTATTACAGGCAATTTATTCCACATTTTTCTACCGTTGTGGCTCCTATCGTGGCTTTAACCAAAAAAAATGCCGATCCCAAGTCTTGGCCTCCTCAAGCGGAAGACGCCTTTAAACGGCTCAAGTCTGCCTTTTCTTCGGCTCCCATGCTCTCCAGACCTGACCCTTCCAAACCCTTCCTATTGGAGGTTGATGCCTCCTCAGTGGGAGCTGGAGCTGTCCTTCTACAAAAAAATTCTTCCGGGCATGCTGTTACTTGTGGTTTTTTTTCTAGGACCTTCTCTCCGGCGGAGAGGAACTACTCCATCGGGGATCGAGAGCTTCTAGCCATTAAATTAGCACTTGAGGAATGGAGGCATCTGCTGGAGGGATCAAGATTTCCAGTTATTATTTACACTGATCACAAGAACCTCTCCTACCTCCAGTCTGCCCAACGGCTGAATCCTCGCCAGGCCAGGTGGTCTCTGTTCTTTGCCCGATTTAATTTTGAAATTCACTTTCGGCCTGCCGATAAGAACATTAGGGCCGATGCTCTCTCTCGTTCCTCGGATGCTTCTGAAGTTGAACTCTCTCCGCAACACATCATTCCTCCTGACTGCCTGATTTCCACTTCTCCAGCCTCCATCAGGCAAACTCCTCCAGGAAAGACCTTTGTTTCTCCACGCCAACGCCTCGGAATCCTCAAATGGGGTCACTCCTCCCATCTCGCAGGTCATGCGGGCATCAAGAAATCTGTGCAACTCATCTCTCGCTTCTATTGGTGGCCGACTCTGGAGACGGATGTTGTGGACTTTGTGCGAGCCTGCACTATCTGTGCCCGGGATAAGACTCCTCGCCAGAAGCCCGCTGGTTTTCTTCATCCTCTGCCTGTCCCCGAACAGCCTTGGTCTCTGATTGGTATGGACTTTATTACTGATTTACCCCCTTCCCGTGGCAACACTGTTATTTGGGTGGTCGTTGATCGATTCTCCAAAATGGCACATTTCATCCCTCTTCCTGGTCTTCCTTCAGCGCCTCAGTTGGCTAAACAATTTTTTGTACACATTTTTCGTCTTCACGGGTTGCCTACGCAGATCGTCTCGGATAGAGGCGTCCAATTCGTGTCTAAATTCTGGAGGGCTCTCTGTAAACAACTCAAGATTAAATTAAATTTTTCTTCTGCATATCATCCTCAATCCAATGGACAAGTAGAAAGAATTAACCAGGTCTTGGGTGATTATTTACGACATTTTGTTTCCTCCCGCCAGGATGACTGGGCAGATCTTCTTCCATGGGCCGAATTCTCGTATAACTTCAGAGTCTCTGAATCTTCCTCCAAATCCCCATTTTTCGTGGTGTACGGCCGTCACCCTCTTCCCCCCCTCCCTACCCCCTTGCCCTCGGGTCTGCCCGCTGTGGATGAAATTTCTCGTGACCTTTCCATCATATGGAAAGAGACCCAAAATTCTCTCTTACAGGCTTCATCACGCATGAAGAAGTTCGCGGATAAGAAAAGAAGAGCTCCTCCCATTTTTTCCCCTGGAGACAAGGTATGGCTCTCCGCTAAATATGTCCGCTTCCGTGTCCCTAGCTACAAGTTGGGACCACGCTATCTCGGTCCTTTCAAAATTTTGTGCCAGATTAATCCTGTCTCTTACAAACTTCTTCTTCCTCCTTCTCTTCGTATTCCTAATGCCTTTCACGTTTCTCTTCTTAAACCACTTATCATCAACCGTTTCTCTCCCAAATCTGTTCCTCCCACTCCTGTTTCCGGCTCCTCGGACATCTTCTCCGTCAAAGAGATTCTGGCATCCAAAAAGGTCAGAGGGAAAACTTTTTTTTAGTGGATTGGGAGGGTTGTGGTCCAGAAGAGAGATCCTGGGAACCTGAGGACAATATCCTAGACAAAAGTCTGCTCCTCAGGTTCTCAGGCTCTAAGAAGAGGGGGAGACCCAAGGGGGGGGGGTACTGTTACGCCGAGCGCTCCGGGTCCCCGCTCCTCCCCGGAGCGCTCGCTACACTCTCCTCACTGCAGCGCTCCGGTCAGATCCACTGACCCGGGGCGCTGCGATACCGCCTCCAGCCGGGATGCGATTCGCGATGCGGGTAGCGCCCGCTCGCGATGCGCACCCCGGCTCCCGTACCTGACTCGCTCTCCGTCGGTCCTGTCCCGGCGCGCGCGGCCCCGCTCCTTAGGGCGCGCGCGCGCGCCGGGTCTTTGCGATTTAAAGGGCCACTGCGCCGCTGATTGGCGCAGTGGTTCCAATTAGTCTGATCACCTGTGCACTTCCCTATATCACCTCACTTCCCCTGCACTTCCTTGCCGGATCTTGTTGCCATCGTGCCAGTGAAAGCGTTTCCTTGTGTGTTCCTAGCCTGTGTTCCAGACCTCCTGCCGTTGCCCCTGACTACGATCCTTGCTGCCTGCTCCGACCTTCTGCTACGTCCGACCTTGCTTCTGTCTACTCCCTTGTACCGCGCCTATCTTCAGCAGCCAGAGAGGTGAGCCGTTGCTAGTGGATACGACCTGGTCACTACCGCCGCAGCAAGACCATCCCGCTTTGCGGCGGGCTCTGGTGAAAACCAGTAGTGACTTAGAACCGATCCACTAGCACGGTCCACGCCAATCCCTCTCCGGCACAGAGGATCCACTACCTGCCAGCCGGCATCGTGACATTAATGTTACAGCTTTATGATTCTATAGCCTACTGCCACTCTTCTCACTTTTGTAGCAGTCTGTGACACAACACTAGGAGAAGTGCATCAAAGGGTAGTCCTCCCTGACTTGGCAGACAGGCTGACACTGGTCTAACCAGAGGCCAAATAAAAGATCCGGTGAAACACAGCAAGTTCTTTTTATTTAGCTCTATCTTTGCTGAAAAAAAAAATCCTTATTGAAATGAAAATGTATACTGCATCCTCGCAGCAGAGATAGGTTCAGGAACAACTTTGTTGCAGACAGGACTAGTCACTTTTATGTGGCTTATTCATAGGAGATATGCCTGACATTATGGATATCTATGCTTACAACTTTGGTCTTCTCAGGAAATAACAGGACGGTGGGACAAGGTATGTGCACTTGGCAAAGGCTTGGCAAGCTCTGACTTCACTAACTAGAACAAGGTTAGGTCCACCTCTTTTCTCTAGGAGAGGAGGGCAGACTTAAAGGAGTACTCCAGGATGGGAAAATTGTCCTCCATACTGCTGGCAGTAAAAAAATAAAGATGTACATACCTTCCTTCGCTCACCCGGTGCCTCCGGTAACCCACTCCGGTCTCCGCCGCGATCCTCTTCCTGGTTGCCGGTGGTCGGCGAGTCGTACTGCACTCAGCCAATCACCGGCCGCAGCGAAGTCCCGACTCAGCCGGCAATAGACTGAGCGGCAGTGTGACATTTTTGGCCCCGGTGCCAGAAAGTTAAACAAATTAGCAAATGACTTCTATTTCAAAATCTGAACCCTTCCATTACTTATCAGCTGCTGTATACTACAGAGAAAATTGTGAAGTTCTTTCCAGTCAGACAACAGTGCTCTCTGCTGACACCTCTGTCCATGTCAGGAACTGTCCAGATTGGAAGCATATCCCCATAGAAATCCTCTCCTGCTCAGGATAGTTTCTGACACGAACAGAGGTGTCAGCAGAGAGCACTGTTGTCAGACTGGAAAGAACCTCACACATTTCTTTGTAGTATATCTGTAGTATACAGCAGCTCATAAGTACTGGAAGGGTTAAGATTTTTAAATAGAAGTAATTTACAAATCTGTTTAACTTTCTGGCACCAGTTGATTTGAAAAAAAAAATGCCCACTGGAGTTCCCCTTTAACCGCCTAAAGGACGGAGCCCATTTTCACCTCTAGGACGAAGCCCTTTTTTTCAAATCTGACCACTGTCACTTTAAACATTAATAACTCTGGAATGCTTTCTGTTATCAATCTGATTCTGAGATAGTTTTTTCGTGACATATTCTACTTTAACTTAGTGGTAAAATTTTGTGGTATCTTGCATCCTTTCTTTGTGAAAAATTCCTAAATTTGATGAAAAAATTAAAAAATTTTCATTTTTCTAACTTTGAAGCTCTCTGCTTGTAAGGAAAATGGATATTCCAAATAATTTTTTTTTGGATTCACATATACAATATGTCTACTTTATATTTCCATCATAAAATTGACGAGTTTTTACTTTTGGAAGACACCAGAGGTGTCACGATGCCGGCTGGCAGGTAGTGGATCCTCTGTGCCAGAGAGGGATTGGCGAGGACCGCGCTAGTGGACCGGTTCTAAGTCACTACTGGTTTTCACCAGAGCCCGCCGCAAAGCGGGATGGTCTTGCTGCGGCGGTAGTGACCAGGTCGTATCCACTAGCAACGGGTCACCTCTCTGACTGCTGATGATAGGCGAGGTACAAGGGAGTAGACAGAAGCAAGGTCGGACGTAGCAGAAGGTCGGGGGCAGGCGGCAAGGTTCGTAGTCAGGGTGGATAGCAGAAGTTCTGGTACACAGGCTTTAGACACACAATACGCTTTCACTAGGCACAAGGGCAACAAGATCCGGCAAGGGAGTGCATGGGAGGAGGTTAGATATAGTCAGGGACCAGGTGGAAGCCAATTAAGCAAATTGGGCCAGGCACCAATCATTGGTGCACTGGCCCTTTAAGTCTCAGGGAGCTGGCGCGCGCGCGCCCTAGAGAGCGGAGCCGCGCGCGCCAGCACATGACAGCAGGGGACGGGAACGGGTAAGTGACCTGGGATGCGATTCGCGAGCGGGCGCGTCCCGCTGTGCGAATCGCGTCCCCAACGGCCATGACAGTGCAGCGCTCCCGGTCAGTGGGACTGACCGGGGAGCTGCAGGGAGAAAGACGCCGTGAGCGCTCCGGGGAGGAGCGGGGACCCGGAGCGCTAGGCGTAACAGTACCCCCCCCCCTTAGGTCTCCCCTTTTTTTTGTCCGGTGACTGCCTCCCCTGGGATGAGGACACCGGGAAGGAATGGATGGTTTCCTCAATGGCAGGCAGTACAGCAGGAGTAGGAATGGGGAGGGAGGGCAGAGGGTGAAGCTTGGCACGGGGCAGGGAGACACAAGGACGGGAGCCATGAGGGGACACAGAGGCTTGCCTGAAGGGACTGGGAGGGGGGGAGAGGCATTTTCTGTGGCAGGCAGAGTCCCTAACGACTTTAGGGGGACCAGATACAGGAGGAACCACAGGGTCACGGCAGGGAGTACTGGGAACTGGTTTAAGGCAGTCCTTGGAACAAGAGGGACCCCAACTCTTGATCCCCCCAGTGGACCAGTCCAGGGTTGGGGAATGGTGTAGAAGCCAGGGTAGTCCAAGGAGAACTTCGGAAGTGCAATTGGGAAGGACAAAAAATTCAATTTTCTCGTGATGAGGTCCGATGCACATTAGGAGGGGCTCCGTGCGGTAACGCACGGTGCAATCCAACCTGGCTCCGTTGACCGCGGAAATGTGGAGTGGCTTGACAAGACGGGTCACCGGAATGCGGAATTTATTCACCAAGGACTCCCGAATAAAATTCCCAGAAGCACCAGAGTCCAGGCAGGCCACGGCTGAGAGGGAAGAGCTGGCTGAAGTAGAAATCCGTACAGGCACCGTGAGACGTGGAGAAGCCGACTTAGCATCCAGAGACGCCACACCCACGAGAGCTGGGTGCGAGCGTGCGTTTCCCAGACGTGGAGGACGGATAGGGCAATCCACCAAAAAATGTTCGGTACTGGCACAGTACAGACAAAGATTCTCTTCCTTACGGCGATTCCTCTCTTCCAGGGTCAGGCGAGACCGATCCACTTGCATGGCTTCCTCGGCGGGAGGCCTAGGCGCAGATTGCAGTGGAGACTGTGGGAGAGGTGTCCAGAGATCTAAGTCTTTTTCCGGGCGGAGCTCTTGATGTCTCTCAGAAAAACGCATGTCAATGCGAGTGGCTAGATGAATGAGTTCATGTAGATTAGCAGGAGTTTCTCGTGCGGCCAGAACATCTTTAATGTTGCTGGATAGGCCTTTTTTAAAGGTCGCGCAGAGGGCCTCATTATTCCAGGAAAGTTCAGAAGCAAGAGTACGGAATTGTATGGCGTACTCGCCAACGGAAGAATTACCCTGGACCAGGTTCAGCAGGGCAGTCTCAGCAGAAGAGGCTCGGGCAGGTTCCTCAAAGACACTTCGAATTTCCGAGAAGAAGGAGTGTACAGAGGCAGTGACGGGGTCATTGCGGTCCCAGAGCGGTGTGGCCCATGACAGAGCTTTTCCAGACAGAAGGCTGACTACGAAAGCCACCTTAGACCTTTCAGTAGGAAACTGGTCCGACATCATCTCCAAGTGCAGAGAACATTGCGAAAGGAAGCCACGGCAAAACTTAGAGTCCCCATTAAATTTGTCCGGCAAGGACAGGCGGAGGCTAGGAGTGGCCACTCGCTCCGGAAGGGGTGCAGGAGCTGGCGGAGGAGATGATTGCTGCTGAAGTTGCGACTGAAGTTGCTGCACAATGGTGAATACTTCCGACAGCTGGTGGGTTAGATGGGCGATCTGTCGGGATTGCTGTGCGACCACCGTGGTGATATCAGAGATATAAGGCAGAGGGACGTCAGCGGGATCCATGGCCGGATCTACTGTCACGATGCCGGCTGGCAGGTAGTGGATCCTCTGTGCCAGAGAGGGATTGGCGAGGACCGCGCTAGTGGACCGGTTCTAAGTCACTACTGGTTTTCACCAGAGCCCGCCGCAAAGCGGGATGGTCTTGCTGCGGCGGTAGTGACCAGGTCGTATCCACTAGCAACGGGTCACCTCTCTGACTGCTGATGATAGGCGAGGTACAAGGGAGTAGACAGAAGCAAGGTCGGACGTAGCAGAAGGTCGGGGGCAGGCGGCAAGGTTCGTAGTCAGGGTGGATAGCAGAAGTTCTGGTACACAGGCTTTAGACACACAATACGCTTTCACTAGGCACAAGGGCAACAAGATCCGGCAAGGGAGTGCATGGGAGGAGGTTAGATATAGTCAGGGACCAGGTGGAAGCCAATTAAGCAAATTGGGCCAGGCACCAATCATTGGTGCACTGGCCCTTTAAGTCTCAGGGAGCTGGCGCGCGCGCGCCCTAGAGAGCGGAGCCGCGCGCGCCAGCACATGACAGCAGGGGACGGGAACGGGTAAGTGACCTGGGATGCGATTCGCGAGCGGGCGCGTCCCGCTGTGCGAATCGCGTCCCCAACGGCCATGACAGTGCAGCGCTCCCGGTCAGCGGGACTGACCGGGGAGCTGCAGGGAGAAAGACGCCGTGAGCGCTCCGGGGAGGAGCGGGGACCCGGAGCGCTAGGCGTAACAAGAGGGCTTCAAAGTTCAGCAGCAATTTTCCAATTTTTCACAAAATTTTCAAACTCGCAATTTTTCAGGGACCAGTTCAGGTTTGAAGTGGATTTGAAGGGTCTTCATATTAGAAATACCCCATAAATTACCCCATTATAAAAACTGCACCCCCCAAAGTATTCAAAATGACATTCAGTAAATGTTTTAACCCTTTAGGTGTTTCACAGGAAAAGCAGCAAAGTGAAGGAGAAAATTCAAAATCTTCATTTTTTACACTCGCATGTTCTTGTAGACCCAATTTTTGAATTTTTACAAGGGGTAAAAGGAGAAAATGTATACTTATATTTGTAGCACAATTTCTCTCGAGTAAGCACATACCTCATATGTCTATGTAAAGTGTTCGGTGGGTGCAGTAGAGGGCTCAGAAGGGAAGGAGCGACAAGGGGATTTTAGAGAGTATGTTTTTCTGAAATGGTTTTTGGGGGGCATGTCACCTTTAGGAAGCCCCTATGGTGCCAGAACAGCAAAAAAAAACACATGGCATACCATTTTGGAAACTAGACCCCTTGAGGAACGTAACAAGGGATAAAGTGAGCCTTAATACCCCACAGGTGTTTCACGACTTTTGCATATGTAAAAAAAAAAAAAAAAAATTCACTAAAATGTGGGTTTCCCCCCAAATTTCACATTTTGCAAGGGTTAATAGCAGAAAAGACCCCCCAAAATTTGTAACCCCATCTCTTCTGAGTATGGAGGTACCCCATAAGTGGACCGGAAGTGCACTACGGGCGAACTACAATGCTCAGAAGGGAAGGCGTCATATTTGGCTTTTTGAGAGCAAATTTTGCTCGGGGGGCATGTCGCATTTAGGAAGCCCCTATGGTGCCAGAACAGCAAAATAACCCCCACATGGCATACCATTTTGGAAACTAGACCCCTCACAGAATGTAATGAGGGGTACAGTGAGCATTTACCCCCCACTGGTGTCCATTTTCACGGACCACTGTTCCAAAGATCCGTCAGACAACTGTGGGGTGTAAATTCTCACTGCACTCCTCATTACATTCCATGAGGGGTGTAGTTTCCGAAATGGGGTCACATGTGGGTGTGTTTTTTTTTTTTTGCGTTTGTCAGAACCGCTGTAACAATCAGCCACCTCTGTGCAAATCACCTCAAATGTACATGGCGCACTCTCCCTTCTGGGCCTTGTTGTGCGCCCCCAGAGCACTTTGCGCCCACATATGGGGTATCTCCGTACTCGGGAGAAATTGTGTTACAAATTTTGGGGGGCGTTTTTCCCTTTTACCTCTTGTGAAAATGAAAAGTATAGGGCAACACCAGCATGTTAGTGTAAAATTTTTTATTTTTTTACACTAACATGCTGGTGTAGACCCCAACTGTTCCTTTTCATAAGGGGTAAAAGGAGAAAAAGCCCCCCAAAATTTGTTAGGCAATTTCTCCCGAGTACGGCGATACCCCATATGTGACCCTATTCTGTTGCCTTGAAATACGACAGGGCTCCAAAGTGAGAGCGCCATGTGCATTTGAGGCCTGAATTAGGGACTTGCATAGGGGTGGACATAGGGGTATTCTACGCCAGTGATTCCCAAACAGGGCGCCTCCAGCTGTTGCTAAACTCCCAGCATGCTTGGACAGTCAATTGCTGTCCAGAAATGCTGGGAGTTTTTGTTTTGCAACAGCTGGAGGCTCCATCTTAGAAACACTGCCGTACAATACGTTTTTAATTTTTATTGGAGGGGGGTGGGGGGGCAGTGTTCGTGTGTATATGTAGTGTTTTACCCTTTATTTTATGTTAGTGTAGTGTTTTTAGGTTACATTCACACTGGAGGCAGATTACACTGAGTCTCCCGCTAGGAGTTTGAGCTGTGGCGGAAAATTTGCCGCATATCAAATTTGCAGCGGGGAACTCACTGTAATCTGCCGCCAGTGTGAATGTAGCCTGTACATTCACACGGGAGGGGGGTCAAAACTACAACTCCCAGCATGCACTGACAGACCATGCATGCTGGGAGTTGTAGTTTTGCAACAGCTGGAGGCACACTGGCTGGAAAACCTTGAGTTAGGTTCTATGACCTAACTCAGTATTTTCCAACCAGTGTGCCTCCAGCTGTTGCAAAACTGCAACTCCCAGCATGTACTGATTGCGGAAGGGCATGCTGGGAGATGTAGTTATGCAATGGCTGGAGGCACGCAAGTACAACTCCCAGCATGCCAAGACAGCCTTATGCTGTTCCTGAATGCTGGGAGTTGTAGTTTTGCAAGATTTAGAGGGGTTCAAGTTGTAAATCACTGTCCAGTGGTCTCAAAACTGTGGCCCTCCAGATGTTGCAAAACTACAACTCTCAGCATGCCCAGCCAGCAAACTGCTGTCTGGGCATGCTGAGAGTTGTAGTTTTGCAACATCTGGAGGGCTACAGTTTGAGACCACTTAGTGATCTACAACCTGAACCCCTCTAAATATTGCAAAACTACAAGTCCCAGCATGCCCACACAGCAAACAGCTGTCTGGGCATGCTGGGAGTTGTAGTTTTGCAACATCTGGAGGGCCACGGTTTAGAGACCACTGTAAACTGTGGCCCTCTGGATGTTGCTAGGCAACAACTCACCTAGCAGGACCCGGAAGCCGCCGCCACCGCCGCACGTGGGGGATCCCCGCATGGAGGATCGCGATCCGGGATCCAGGTAGGGACCTTCGGCGCCGACCCACCCTGGACGGTTCCCCCGTTTTGCCCGAACACCGATAGGTGGGCAAAGCGGGGGAACCGAACTTTAACCCCCCCTCCCCCGGTCTGCTATCGATCGGTCGCTCGGCCGACCAATAGCAGGGATAGGAGGGGTGGCAACCCTGCCACCAAACTCCTATCCCTTTAGGGGGATCTAGGGTGTCTCGGACACCTACGATCCCTCTTATTTTCCGGGTCACCGGGTCACCAGTGACCCGTATGACCCGGAATCGCGCAGATCACAGGTCTGAATTGATCTGCGATTTGCGCGCATCGCGGTCATGGGGGGGTCTCAGGACCCCCCTCGGCGATGTGCCGGGATGCCTGCTGTTAGATAACAGCAGTCATCCCGGTCCGATCACCGCTACCGGTGACGCGGCGCTCCCGGAACCCCGCGACGTACATGTACGTCGCCGCGCGCCAAGTGACACTTCGTGGCGCCGTACATGTACGTCGCTCGTCGTGAAGGGGTTAAGACTGGTTCCTGCATTAATTGGCTAGAAGTCTTACATGTGACTAAAGGCATAGAAAACTATTAACCTTCTACAGGCTGTAGATATCACTGCATGCTTTGACTTGTGATGCAAAACAGAATATACATTCAATGTAGAAACAATACTTTGCATGACCATAGAATACTTTAGAGACGTAGTATGAATCCAACAAACCTATTATACCTCAGCCACTGACTAGGGTCGCAGCTGCAGATGCTTTCCTGGGCTACCACACAGGTTTGGTCTACAATAATCTAATTTGTGTGGCCAGAACAAAACACTTGAACTTTGTAAAATAACTCTAAGATAAGTTGTTGAAATGTTTAATAGTAGACACACATAGACATAGGTTGATGATGGGTAGACTAGTGAAGCTAAGGTTCTATCTGCGGTCTTCTTCACTAGCACTGGCATGTTAAATAAACAAAGAGATGACAAAAGCTGTTTTCACTGCCTATGAGCACATTTTTCCAGCATGATGTTGGTAGGAATATTATGAAGTCAATGTAACCTTGGATGAGTAACAACATGCTAAGTAGCAAGTCAGGCTTCTTAACTATATTCCATTTTTTATGCTATATGTCTATGCACTTTAAATGATTTACTATTTAATGCTAGTTTTTTTTTCACATTTAATGCTGCTTTATTTTATTCCTTAATTTACTTCCTCTTTGTTGATGCCATCAGATATAGGTCTACTTTTTTAATTGTTCAGCAAGGTATATGATGTTTTCACAAGCTGTCTTATAAACCTTTTTTGTAGAAATTTGGTTTATAATCAGTTTATAAACAATTACACAATCTAAAAAGAGATGTGGAAGAACGCATGAAGCACTGGTTTTCTCTAAACCATGCAAGTGCTGGTGAAGTTTTCGTCGCCCATTCCCAGATCAAACTCCACTCTGCATCAGGAATGGGGCCCCTAAATATACTTACCATTTCAACATATAGGAATGTCGCTGGAAAAGTTTAGAACGTTGTTTAATTCAGAGGCTAGGTGAAGGAGTAGCTCAGGGGTAAAGGTTTCATAGTAAAGGTAGGGTAAGCTATCTGGACCTGAGGATTTTCCACCTGGTCATGAATAACTCTAGCTTCTTCCTCTACAGAGATAAGGGTTTTGAAAGCGCCCTCCCGCAGAAAGCTTGGGAAATTCCAGTCCAGAAAAGAGCAGAGCACCTCGACCCTCTCTGCCGGATCAGTGTGAAGGGAGCTTAGAAAGCAGTAGAGTTTGGAATAGTAGTCAGGTAAGAGCTGAGAAATAGCCAGGTCATTGAGGAGACGGCCTTGCTCCATCATGCAAATAATGAGAGCCAGTATGCTTGTAGTGATCCCTTAGCTGCTTAGCCAAAAGATTATATGGTTTATTTATCCTGTCATAGTATCGATGTTTAGCGTAAAGGAGTTTATCCACTTTATGAGACAGAAGGCATTTAATTTTGCTTTGAATGTCTCACATCAATTTAGGCATGCAAAGGGAGGCTTCCAAAAGGTGGACCATATAGGTAAGAGCAGATAATTTGGCAGAATACAGCGAGTGGCAGTGGAAATACAATGTCCTCTCAGGACTATTTTATGGTCTTTCCAGAGTGTGACCTGCAAGGAAACCGAGCCAAGGTAGCAAAATATTAAAGGGTACCTCTCATCAAATAAACTTTTGATATATTTTAGATTAATGAATGTTGAATAACATTTTTTCAATAGCATGTTAATGAAATATATGCTTCTTTCTATTGTATTTTTCCCGATCAGTCCTGTCAGCAAGCATTTTTGACTCATGCTGGATTCCTAAACACTCAGCGCTGCCAGCCTCCTTTGTTCACAGCCAAACAGGCTGTGAACAAAGCAGGCTGGCAGCTCTGAGTGTTCTCCTTTGTGAACAAAGCAGACTGGCAGCTCGTAGTGTTTAGGACTCCAGCATGAGTCTGAAATGCTTGCTGCCAGGACTGGTAGGGAGACCCCTAGTGGTCATTTCTTCAAAGTGGAAAATTAAATAGAAAGAATCATATTTTTTAATAACATGCAATTGTAAAGTTATTCTGCATACATTAATCTATAATATATCAAAAGTTTTTTTGATGAGAGGTACCCTTTAAGAAATATAAATGGAGTTTCTCACAAAGTTTAACAAACCAGAGTTAAGCAAGTGAGTCGTCTTCAAGAAGACTACGTCCACGTTAAGTGTGGTCAGTTCATTCAAAGTGAAAAGAACCAAGCTTTAACCACCAACAATCAGCAGCCAGGAGAAATGCTCACAAGAAGGAGTGGGTCCAGGAGTTCCGCTGGTAAAAACTAGATACATGGAAATAGAAGCTCCTGTCAGGAAACTAAAATCCCTCAGCACTCTAGAGTCATTTTCTTAAAACACAACGACTTTATTTATGATCAATTAAAAACATCAGAGGGTACAAATGTAAAAAAAAAAATAAAATACAGTCACGTTTCGAGAGGTGTTCTCAAGTCCTAACTCTAGAATGAATAAACTCCGAATATATAGTATGTATCACTAAACCGGACCTCTCTATGTTACATCACTTCCTCAAAAATGTTATCCCTTTCTCTACTTACTAAAGAGAAAACCACTATACAAAAATCCCCTCAATTCTTGTGTCACCACAATGTACAAATAGCATATATCGATTTTATAATATAACTTATAACTAGTGATGAGCGGCATTAGCCATATTCGAATTCCCGATATTTCGCAAATATATAGATGAATATTCGTCCTATAGTCGCGAATTTCACGTATTTGTTATATTCGCATATGTGAATATTCGCATATTCGCGTATTCGAGGAAGAAAACAGTGAGGGGGTGGGAAACGTTAGTATTGGTTGCTAGGGATGTTGTTGATAACCTCTGACAAGTGTATTTGCATCATTCTAATTGGCCCACAAGTGAAAAGAAGGAATATGCGTATATTCACATATGCAAATATACACATATGCGAATATTCACATATGCGAATATGCGGAAAAACTAATATTCGCAAATTTGCGATATTCACGATAAAAATTCGAAATGCGAATATTCGCGCCCAACACTAGTTATGACACAAAAAAAGGGGAGAAACAATGTATAGGAAGAAAACTAGATGGAAATTAATACTAATAGAACAGCATAATATCCAATCTAGGATTAATTCATAAAATTCAGACCTGTCAGATTAGGAGTTGGGAGGGAAAAACAAAAGAAGAAAAAACACAAAAGACACAAGCAAAGACAGCTAGACACCAACACCTAACCTCAAGTAGTGGGGAGATAAATAGTAAAAGTGACATGTGTTACCGTATTTATCGGCATATAACACGCACTTTTTAGGCAAAATGTTTTAGCCTAAAGTCTATGTGCGTGTTATACGCCGATACACTCCCAGGAAAGGCAGGGGGAGAGAGGCCGTCGCTGCCCGATTCTCTCCTCCTGCCTTCCCTGGGGTCTAGAGCGCTGCTGCCGGCCCTTCTCTCCCCCTAGCTATCGGCGCCGCTGCTCGTTCTGTCCCTCTGACTATCAGTACCGGCGCCCCATTGCCGGCACCGATAGCCAGGGGGAGAGAAGCGGCGCCGACAGCCAGGGGGAGAGAAGGGGCAGCGGCACCCATTGCCGGCGCCGCTGCCCCGTTGCCTCCCCCCATCCCCGGTGGCATAATTACCTGGGTCGGATCCGCGCTGCTGCAGGCCTCCGGCGTGCGTCCCCAGCGTCGTTGCTATGCACGGCGCGGCGCACTGACGTCATGCGCCGCGCCGTGCAGCGCATAGCAACGACGCCGGGGACGCACGCCGGAGGCCTGCAGCAGCGCGGACCCGAACCAGGTAATTATGCACCGGGGATGGGGGGAGGCAACGGGGCAGCATTGTCGGCAATCGGTGCCGCTGCCCCTTCTCTCCCCCTGGCTATCGGCGCCGGCAACGGGGCGCCGGCACCGATAGTCAGGGGGACAGAACGGGCAGCGGGGGATAGCTAGGGGGAGAGAAGGGCCGGCAGCAGCGCTCTAGACCCCAGGAAAGGCAGGGGGAGAGAAGCGGGCAGCGACGGCCTCTCTCCCCCTGCCTTTACTGGGGGTATATCGGGGTATACACGCGCACACACGCACCCTCATTTTACCATGGATATTTGGGTAAAAAACTTTTTTTACCCAAATATCCTTGGTAAAATGAGGGTGCGTGTTATAGGCCGGTGCGTGGTATACCCACGATAAATACGGTATTTATTCTTTGGGTCAATATGATTACAATGATACCCATGATAATATACTTTTCTATTACTGTTGCGCTTAAAAAAAATCACAAACTTTTTAACCAAATTAGTACGTTTAAGATCCCCCTATTTTGAAGACCTATAACTTCATAATTTTTCTGTATAAGCGGTGGTATGAGGGCTAATTTTTTGCGCCGTGATCTGTACTTTTTATTGATACCATATTTGCTTATATAAAACTTTTAATACATTTTTTATTATTGTTTTTGGAATGCAATGTTATTAGAGATAAGCGAACTTACAGTAAATTCGATTCGTCACAAACTTCTCGGCTCGGCAGTTGATGGCTTTTCCTGCATAAATTAGACTCTTTCCTAGGACTGTATCCACCTTTTCCAGCCCACCGGAGCACCTGAAAGCTGAAATAATTTATGCAGGAAAAGTCATCAACTGCCGAGCCGAGAAGTTCGTGGCGAATCGAACTTACTGTAAGTTGGCTCATCTCTAAATGTTATAAAAAAGCAGCTATTTTGGACTTTTTTTTACGTTCACGCTGTTCACCGTATGGTATCATTAACATTTTATTTTAATAGTTCAGATATTTACGCACGCGGCGATACCAAATATGTATCTAAAATATTTTCTTTAACACTTTTTGGGGGTGAAATAGGGAAAGTGGGACAATTTACGTTTTTATTGGGGGAAAGGGTTTTTCAAATTTTTTTACTTTATTTTTTGATTTTTTTTACTTTTATTTTTACACTTTGATAGTCCCCATAGGGGACTTTTTATAGCAATCATTCGATTGCTAATCCTGTTCAGTGCTATCAGCATTATCGGTCATCTTCTGCTCTGGTCTGCGGGAAGAGAGCAGAAGACTCCCGGAAGGCAGCGGAGCAAGGTGAGGGGACCTCCGTCTGCCGTTCTGGATGATCGGATCACAGCGGCAGTGCTGCAGGCGATCCGATCATCCATTTAAGTGACCGCGATGCTGCAGATGCCGTGATCTGTATTGATCACGGCATCTGAGGGGTTAATGGCGGACATCCACGGGATCGCGGGTGTCCGCCATTTCCGGCGGGTCCCTGGCTGCGATCAACAGCTGGTATCTGCCGCACATGCTTAGGACGTAAATGTATGGTGCGGTAAGTACCACCTCACCAGGACGTACATTTACGTCCTTCGTCGTTAAGGGGTTAAAGGGGTACTCCGGTGGAAAACTTTTTTTTTTTTAAATCAACTGGTGCCCGAAAGTTAAACAGATTTGTAAATTACTTCTATTAAAAAATCTTTACCCGTTCAGTACTTTTTAGCAGCTGTATGCTACAGAGGAAATTCTATACTTTTCAAATTTCTTTTTTGCCTTGTCCACAGGGCTCTCTGCTGACACCTGCTGCCCATATCAGGAACTGTGCAGAGCAGGAGAAAATCCCCATTGCAAACCTATGCTGCTCTGGACAATTCCTGTCACGGGCATCAGGTGTCAGCAGAGAGCACTGTGGACAAGACAAAAAAAGAAATTCAAAAAGTATAGAATTTCTTCTGTAGCATACAGCTGCTAAAAAGTTCTGGAAAGGTAAAGATTTTTTTAATAGAAGTCATTTACAAATCTTAACTTTCTGGCACAAGTTGATTTAAATGAGTACATAACTATACATTTACAAGCAATGTTAAAATTAAATTATAAGTAAGTTGATCACAAATAAAGAAAAATATGTACTAACAAATGTATAATACATCTCTATGGTCTATCAGGGTAGACCAATGTAAGTTTGTAGGTCCCATAAAGTAATGCTGTGAACCCCCTTGGATCCACTGTTATTGTAAGGGAGCTACAGTGTATTTTAATGGAGAATTCAACCTGTCTTTAGCAACAGTGTGAAACAGCCAGAAACAGCTGGAGATGTGTGAGGTCTTTACACTTCAAGTGAAAATAGGACAAACTGAGAAATGATTAGAATGTGTTAAATTGACTTCATCACTGACATGTTTTGTTATGTGAGTTTTTTGTATTGGTGATGGCTTATTGTGTGTCTTATAATATTTTTTAAGTCAACTAGATGACCAAATATTTGAGCAACTGTGTATTATCATGTGTATCATTACCAACCAGAAGTGTCATTTCCTTCTGAACTATAATCCTGGATTATTTCACATGTTAAAGAAGGAATGGACTGGCCTCGTAGATGAGCAGTTAGAAGTCAACATGCACTTTCTCAACATAGCTAGAGGATATATTGTTAGAATAACGTCCCTTGCTAGTACCAAGGTATCCAATCAAAGTGTAAGTTCTTACTGAATTGGGGAATCATAGTAAAGAAACATAGAATAGAATGATGGTAAATAGAAATATGCATGGTATATAATTATGATTTAAATATATGTGTCGGATAGATAGATAAAAAGATACATAGACATATATGAGGTAGAAAGATATTATGAAAGACAGATAGGTAGATAGATAGATAGATATTTCTCTATAGGTGCCATCCATGACCTATATGTAGGTTAGGTAATATAAATAGAGTAAAACAACCTGCCACTTGCTTCCAAACCTTTGAAGGAGCGAAGACTTAATTGCCCTTCACTGTTTAGATTGTAACTAGTGTCATCCTTCCCCTCCCTTCTACTTCCCTTAAATGTTTGCTAATAGCAGAAGCATGTGAGGAAGTCATTTGACTTGTTGACCCTACTCATTTTGTCGAAGTCACGAAGGATGCCAAATGTGAAACAGAAGGTTGTCAAAGATGAGTGAGATCTAAAAGAAAAAGTCAGAGCAGTAATACATAGCAGAGGGGCTTCCCCTGGGACCTATTTATCTTTTAAGCAGTCTTGTGAACTGCTTTTTAGTATCAGGTGCATCATCTTGAGAAACCATTGTACATTCCAAGTAAAATTAGTTTAATGTTCCCACATAAAAAGGACCACAGCCAGGTGGCAGATCAATATATGACTACACCGTGTAAAATAAAGAAAACCGGCTTGCAAGAATTTACGTGGATATTTATTAGAAATACTTTTCTTATGTAAATCATGGACATTTCTAAGAGTTGGTTAATTTATGTGACAGGAAAATCCTTACAAATACATGACAAATTGTGTCTCACAAAACTGAATCATGCCAACACATTGAAGAATAATGGGCAAGTATATCTTTGTTTACTGTATGTGTCTCATATAGATACGGTACATGTTTTCATGAAGATAGATACAAGATGAACGGGTGTGACTGACATCAAACATCTGTGCCATGCCTGCAGTGGAAAGAAGCAGAGTTATATATTCTTTATGCTTTCTACAATGCAGGTGTTCTTAACCTTAAAAAATGGTCAATGTTGCATAAAATAGACATATTCAGGAAACCCTATTTTAACCGTGGAACCACCAATTTATTATCATTTGTATGAACAGCTTTACCAAATATGTGAATACAACAAGCAGTAAGTGTCTCAAACAAATAAATAATCCATGAATTTAATAACAAAACCAAAATAATACCGCTTGAAAGCCTGTATAAGGCTATGTTTCCATACAGTATTTGTGGCTATTTTAAAGCTGTAAAAAAAAAGAAGAAAAAAAAAAAAAAGAACATCAGTTATGGAATATAAACACATGAAAAATGACTTCAAATAAGGTTGATAATACGGACCAAATAATACTGATCTGTCGTATTTTAAAGTACCATTTAGTATGCTAGATATGATAATTACTTTTCCGAAAATTATAACTTTGAATACTGCAGAAAATATGTTGTAATGACTGCGCCCCATTACTTACTTTGATACAAATTATCAAATTTCACATTAAGGTACATTACACAGTCTATATGTAGTGTCTGTGCAGCCTTTGTTTGTCATATTCCCTGCTGTGTACTACATCAAACTTACAGTTCTCAGGAGGCTTTTTTGATGGATCCATGTTGACATACTGTAGGAATAAAAGCATTACAATCTTTATATGATGTTTTTGTGAGTTCTCAAAGTAAAGGTGTGAAGGGGTTGCCCAGCTCTGCCACCCCATTTTAAAGGATAGTTTGACTTGATATAAGCTCATTGGGGGAGTTTTATCATTATATATATATATATATATATATATATATATATATATATATATATATATGTATATATATATACACACACTGTTTTCAGGCTCTATATTACGTAAATAAAATTGTGCAATTGTGTATTTTGTGTGTCTTTTTGCGTAATTTTTTATCACATCTGGAATTCTAAGTTATGGTCTAGGGTAGAGCTAATTATGCAGTGACCCTCAATCTATCAACTGCATATTTTTAGTATAGAAGCTCAAAGTTTGCGGAAGTAGCAAAATAATTATGCAAAAATAAACCAGCACGGAGGACGTGTAAAATTTTGCTGTAAATCGGGGTCATCCCAGTAATATCTGTAATGTTCTGCCACTTTTGGAAAGACACCGGGCTAATACCGGACCTCACTGTTCGCGGTGATACCCAGTATTAACCCATTAGACATGGCAATTAAATCTGATCACCAATCTAAAATATCCAGAGCTGAACGGGACCACCGCGGTAAAACGGTGGTGGTCCAATCAGCTATGAGGATGTGAGGAGGTAGACTGTTCAAACTTGGAACTGTGTAAAATTCAAACTCTGCTGTTCTTGATGAGTGCAGGAGATTGCACCTGTGTAGACTGTCACCATGGTCACAGTAAAGCTAAGAATACCACTGTATGTGCAGGGAGAAAGAAGGAGGTACCCCTATTAGGTCTATGTATATGTGTGATCATGTGTATGCAGCAGAGCTGAGTGTGAGACTGTGTTTATGCAGCAGAGCTGAGTGTGTGGTTGTGTAAATGCAGCAAAATCGAGTATGTGATTGTGTAAACGCAACAGAGCTTAGTGTGTGATTGTGTAAATGCAGCATAGCTGAGTGTGTGACTGTGTTATGCATCAGAGCTGAGTGTGTAATTGTGTGTATGCAGCAGAGCTGAGAGTGTGACTGTGTGTATGCAGTAGAGCTGAGTGAGTGCTCATGTATATGCAGCAGAGCTAAGAGTGTGTGATTGTGTGCATGCAGCAGACCTGAGTGTGTGATCATGTTTATGCAGCAGAGCTGAGTAAGTGATCATGTGTATGCAGCAGAGCTGAGTGTGTGATCATGTGTATGCAGTAGATCTGAATGTGTGATTGTGTAAATGCAGCAGAGCTGAGTGTGTGATTGTGTAAATGCAGCAGAGCTGAGTGTGTGACTGTGTGTAACAGCAGAGCTGAGTGTGTGATTTTGTATATGCAGCAGAGCTGAGTGTGTGATCATGTGTATGCAGCAGAGCTGAGTGAGTGATCATGTGTATGCAGCAAAGCTGAGTGAGTGATCATGTGTATGCAGCAGAGCTGAGTGAGTGATCATGTGCATGCAGCAGAGCTGAGTGTTTGACTGTGTGTATGCAGCAGAGCTGAGTGTGTAACTGTGTGTATGCAGAAGCTCTGAGTGTGTGATGATGTGTATGCAGCAGAGCTGAGTGGGTGATCATGTCTATGCAGCAGAGCTGCATGTGACTATGTGTATGCAGCATAGCTGAGTGTGACTCTGTGTATGCAGCAGGTGCTGAGTGTGTGATTGTGTGTATGTAGCAGAACTGAGTGTGTGACTGTGTATGCGGCAGAGCTGAGTGAGTGATCATGTGTATGAAGCAGAGCTGAGTGAGTGATCATGGTCATGCATACACATAATCACGCATTCAGCTATGCTCAATACACATGCCACACACTCATTTCTGCTACATGTACATGTGGTAATGGGGTGTGATGAGGGCAGATGTTGTTACCCTAGGGGCAGATTGCATTAACCCCTTGTATTCCTGATGCCAGGGCGTGGTTTATCCTCGATACCACCCGAAGGTATGCCGATAAATCCTGGGCTTGGCATGGGGGCAATAATGACTCTGAAGCTAAGTTACGGATAACGGTAGCTTTACTGAGGATAAACAGATGGTAAAGTTTATACAGTTCAGCCAAGGCCCACGGAGGTGACCAGTGACTCAGAGACCTTAAGGGCTTGCTGGGACTTGTATTGGGACTGGACAATTTAATGCAGGCCATGTTGACTTGACAGTTACTGACAAGGACTGACTTGACCTGACTGATGACTGACAAAGCTATGACTGTAGCTTATTTGCAATTGACTGTGGCTGCAGATTTGACTGGAGGCCTCCAATGACTCTGGACACACACTAGGACACAACTTGACTGGACCTCAGCTTAGCAGAAAGAGCAGAGCTCAAAGAGAGTGAGTTAGCTCCTCCCAGGGCTTATATGGAGGAGACTAGTAGGGAGCCCATAGGTCACCCCTGGGATCACTTGGTGACTGATACCTCCTGGGTAACAATCACATGGTACATTTCTTAAAGCAACAACACATTTTTATATTATAATACATATATTATATATAATATTATACAAGGGGCCCAGGGGACACTGAAGGGAGGCTGCCGAACAGGGCAGCAAGGGTACGGGGTAACACCTTCCGTACTAGGCTACCACAAACTCCCCCTTTTAATTACAGTCGTCCTTGAGGGCGGATGACCGAATTGGTCACTGGGGGCCTAGTGACAGTTCCTGGGGCATTATGCAAAATGTCCTTCACAGGTCTGGTTAGGAAAAACAAAGCAGGGGCAAGTCCATGTAGAACTTGTAAATGTCCATACAGGCGCCTATATTTTAGGGCAATAAACATGTGGGGGAAACGGACATTGTAACTGCTTTAGTAACACATTTAAGACACCAATACACATAAGTTGCGAATTGGGCTGCCGGAGGCTATCTTCCCAATGACTAGGCTGCTGGGGCCCTTTGGTTCTTAACACTTCTTCCTAGAACTCAACATATATTGTTATTCTATACAACAGTGTTACCTTTACATATTGTACTCTGTCTCTATACGTGTTTTTACCTATATCTCATGGGAACCTTCTGGCCAGTAGAATACCCTGTGCACGTGGACAAGAGAGAAAACATTAGACATATATATATATGTATATATATATATATATATATATATACTGTATATATATGCATACATTGAAGACTTGTGGACTAGGACTACGAATGATGTTATAGTCCTAACTTAGATATTTATATGACTGTGGACTATTTTGATGATGTATGGACTAACTATTTGTGGTACATAACTTTACACATTATATTGGGAGCTAATCTTTGTACCATGCGGGAATTTGTCCTTGTGTTGACCATTGGGACCTACGCAACACCACTTCGGGGGAATCTAGAACTCTTTTGGAGCTCTTGGAACCTCTAAACCTGCAGCTAACTCCTCCTCGACAAATTCAAGAGTGGGTATTGGTCGAGGGCTGGCAGGATCAAGAGTCACTGGTGTCCGCACTGGAAAGGCTGGAGACTGAGTTGGTACTCTAGAGACCGGTGTATAGGCCGGAGCCAATGGTGACAAGACTGGGACTGGTGTAGAGACTAAAGTAGGTTGAACCAGCCCTGGTGAGACACAGATGATCGCAGGCTGGGTTGGAGGAAACATGGGGAAATCCATGGATGGGTGGGTTCCCTTGCCTGGAACGTACTCTCTCGCAGGTCTGACAGCTGAAGGAGGTGGTGCTGGGATCACTGGTAGATCTTCTTTCAGACATAACTTGATTCGGTTTCGGTGAACAACTTGAGGCTCGTACCCAGGCTTTTGTACTTCGTATACATCAGATTCCTGATAGGGTACGGCCATCACCTTGTAAGTTTCTGTCTCCCAGATAGAGTCTAACTTGTGGGTCCTGAGAAATTTACGGAGCCAGACTTTATCGCCCAAATGAAGTGGTTTGGCAGAAGCATGACGGTTATAGTCCTCCTGTTGTCTCTGCTGGGCCTCCTGTTGTCTCTGCTGGGCCATCTTCTTGCAGACAATTTCTTTGGCTTCTTGGTTTCTTCTCTGGTGGTCAGAGACTCATTCCAGAGAGGCTTGGGGAGATTTGTTGAACGGGGCTTGGAGCCCAAATGTTCAGTCTTTAGGCAGCTGCCCATGTTGCCACATCATCAAGTAGAAAGGGGTGTATCCCGTAGAACAGTGGACGGTGTTATTATAGATCTCCAATAGTTCGGGCAGCAATCGGGGCCACTCTTCTTGTCTTGACACAGAGGCTGCTCATAAGACTTGGTTGATGCGCTCACAGAGCTCGTTCCCCTGGGGGTGATAAACAGTAGTCCAGAGTTTCTTGCAGGCATGGAATTGACACAGCTCTTGGAAGAGTTGGGCCTCGAAGGCCATTCCACCGTCCGTTAGGACAGACTCCGGACACCCAAGGGTTTGCACCCAATTGGAGTAGAACATCTGGACCACTGTCTTGGCTGTGAGATCTTTGATGGGACAACGAAAACCAATTTAGAGTAGTTATCCATGGTCTAGCGTGACCAACTGGTTAGGCCTTTCACTCTGGATGGAACGGAGGGGTGCTCTTGCGTCCTTGCACACGTTCTTGGTGACTTTACAAATAGCACATTCAGTGTACCATTTCTCAATGTCACTCCGCATTCCGATCCAATAGAATATTCACCTGACAGTAGCTTCGGTCTTGAGGACTCCAAAGTGTCCCGACTGATCATGGTATGCGTTGAGGACCATCGCGGCATCTCTTCGGGGGATCAGAATCTGATGAAGTCAATCACCAGGGACTATAGAGTATTCAGGGACTCCATAGTAACAAGGACTGTTCCCCAGTACTTGCGCATGACAAATGTGGTGCCAATATTTAAAAAAGGGTCAAAAGGTGACCTTGGGAATTATAGGCCTGTTAGTTTAACCTCCGTTGTATGTAAATTGTTTGAGGGTGTTCTAAGGGATGCTATTTTGGAGCATCTTGATAAAAATAAATGTATGACTTTGTATCAGCATGGATTTATGAGGGATCGGGCCTGTCAAACTAACCTGATCAGCTTTTATGAGGAGGTGGGCTCCAGACTGGACCAGGGGAATCGCTGGATGTCATGTATCTGGATTTTTCCAAAGCATTTGATACGGTGCACATAAAAGGTTGGTGCATAAAATGAGAATGGACTGGGGGAAAATGTGTGAAAGTGTGTAAGTAATTGGCTCAGTGATAGGAAACAGAGGGTGGTTATTAATGGTACTTATTCTGATTGGGACTGTTACTAGTGGGGTACCACAGGGGTTAGTCTTAGGTCCCGTTCTATTTAATATATTTATTAATGACTTTGTAGAGGGGTTGAATAGTAAAGTAGCAATCTTTGCAGATACTATACTCTGTAAAGCGGTAAACACTATAGAGGACAGTGCACTGTTACAAATGGATCTGGATAGGTTGGAGGTTTGGGCTAGGAAGTCACAGATGAGGTTCAACACTGATAAATGTAAGGTAATGCACATGGGGAAGAAAAATCCGGGCTGGGATTATGTATTAAATGTGAGAACACTTGGGATATCTGATGTGGAAAAGGACTTGGGAGTCTTGGTTAATTGTAAATTTAGATGTAGTGACCAGTGTCGGGCAGCTGCTGCCAAGGCAAATAAAATCATGGGGTGCATCAATAGGGGTATAGATGTCCATGACAAGGAAATAATTCTACTGCTGTACAAATCACTAGTCAGATCACACATAGAATACTGTGTACAGTACTGGGCACCAGTGTACAAGAAAGATATAGTGGAGCTGGAGAGGGTTCAAAGACGGGAAACCAGGGTAATGGGGGGAATGGGAGGACTACAGTACCCAGAAAGATTATCAGAATTAGGGTTATTTAGTTTAGAAAAAAAGAAGGCTTAGGGGCGACCTAATAACGGATAATAGTATAAATATATCAGGGGACCTTACAGGGACTCTCCCATGATCAATTTATACCCAGGACTGTATCTATAACAAGGGGTATCCTCTACATCTAGAGGATAGAAGGTTTCTACACCAGCTCCGAAGGGGGTTCTTTACTGTAAGAGCAGTGAGACTGTGGAATTCTCTGCCAGAGGAGGTGGTCATGGTGAACTCAGTAAAAGAATTTAACAGGGGTCTGGATGCATTTTTGGAGAATAATAACATCATAGGTTATGGATTCTAGATCTATATCAACTCAGTAGGGTTATAGGTTGAACTTGATGGACTCTGGTCTTTTTTCGACCTAATGAACTTTGTTACCAGAGACCGGATCCAAAGAATTTCGGTACAACAGTCCTTTGTTCACAAACAGTCGCTTCCACAGAATTTTCAGCTCGTAGTCACACTGGAGCTTGGCTTAGACGGGTTGGTACCTTTTTCACCAGAAGGTAGTCCAACAGATCCTCCATGACTCGACTTTTGTTCTGAAGAGTCTTCCAGGTGTATAGATCTTCTTTAACCGTTTTGGACCTGGGTTCACCGTCCATGAGGGCAGTCACAACATTCTGGTTCAGGTACCGTTGGTAGAATGGGGGCATCTTCACATCTTCCCACACATCTTTTACAGGGGGTTCTTTGCCAGGGGTCATCCTAGACAGTTCGTCGGCATTGACATTCTACTTGCTGCTTCTGTACTTGAATGGTGAAACTTTAAGTGGCTAATCTTGAAGCCCAACACTGCTCGATGGCACCCAACTTGGCAGTGTTCAGGTGGGCCAACGGGTTATTATCCGTGTAGACAGTAAATGGCATTGCAGCCAAATAGTCTTTGAACTTTTTAGCCATGGCCCACATCTTGAATGAGCTGTAAATTGCATCGTTCTTCTCTGCTCCTCACAGGTTACAACTGGCACAGGCAATTACTCGCTCTTGCCCTTCCTCGACTTGGGACAGGACAGCTCCCAGACCTTCAAAACTGGCATCAGTATACAGCCTGAACGGCTGACTGTAGTCTGGATTCGCTAAGATGGGTGGTTCTGTCAGCAGACTTTTGAGAGCTTGGAACGCCGTATCTTGCTCTTCGGCCCATTCAACAGGTAGTTCTTCCATTGTAGTTCTCCTTTGCCGCACCCCGTAAGAGAGATGTGAGGGGTTCTGCAATCTTGGCGAAGTGGGGAATGAAACGGCGGCAGTAGCTGGTAAACCCCAGGAAGCTCCTGACATCTTTCACCATGCGTAGGATTGGCCAGTTCTTGACAACTTCCAACTTTTCAGGATTGGGCTGGACTCTTCTGCGCTGACAACATGACTCAAGTAGTGGGCCTGAGGTTTGAGCAAGTGACACCTTGATGGTTTGATCTTCAGTCCATGCTTGATCAGGACTTGGAAGACGTCTGACAGGTGGTAGGACTTGGAATACACAATGACTTTGTCCAGGTACAATAGGACACTTTGAAAATTCAGATGGCCCAGGCACCTTTCCATCAGACGTTGGAACACAGCAGGGGCATTGCACAGCCCAAATGGCATACAGTCCCATGGGTGTCACAAAGGTGGTCTTCTCCCGATCCTGCACGGCCATGGGCACTTACCAATATCCACTGGTTAAGTCCAGGGTGGAAAGTAAGCAGCTGACCCGAAGGAGGTGAGTGACTCCTCGATCCTTGGCAATGGATAAGCGTCCTTGTGTGTGACATTGTTCAATTTCCTGTAGTCAACACAGAAGTGGATCGCTCCATCCTTTTTTCTTTACCAGGAAAAGTGGAGCTGCCCAGGGGCTGTTACTACAGGAGTGAATTTGGGCAAGACAGTAGCAGAATCAGACAGGTTTACTAACCGCACCGATACTCTCCCATTGGTGACAGTGACAAGGCTTCTCGCAGCTCGAACAAGAGGATGATCTTCCAATTGCATAGGTTCCAGCAAGGCTTGATAGTCCCTATTCTTGACTCTGGGACCTGCACGACACCAGATGATGGTCTCCGTGTTGGGTTGTAAGGTCACTGACCTGATGTCTTGATCTCGTACTCTACAGATTTCGCCTTGCTTGTTGGAAAACTTTTGCTCTGCCTGGGGTGCTAAAGGGGACTGATGGGGAAGAGAGGCATGCAAGGCATCTAATATTTCAGCAAAAAAAATTCCTAACGTTCATCTCCAATATAAACTCGGCAGACCCCTTACCTGTCACATTAGTTACAATTACTCCCTGCCTGGTAGGTACTTGCTTTCTCAACTGAACAGTTGGCTCCCAGTATCCATGCCTGGGGACTGGTTGCCCATTACCAGCAACTACTCAGAAGTTAACATCATCAGGCTCACACAATAAACTAGCATCCCAATGCTGATAGAAAACACTTTTGTGTACAGTAGACACTTGTGACCCTGTATCTATCAACGCCTCCAACGGGACACGGTACAGGTGCGGACTTCCTTCAACGCTGGTCCCTGGAGTTGTCCTGTGATCAATTGCACCTGTTGGTTAGGAGGGAAAGAGTAAAAGACAAATTCTGCATCCTCTCTTTGAAATCCCTCAAGGTGAAGGGGTCTCCATTGTAGGTAGGGAGAACAGGGTTCCCCATGAATACCAGTGCAGACGCTGGAACACCAGGACTGTTGATGCTGACTGCAGGCTGGGCTGGCAAGATCCTGGCTGCTGGGGCAGGTGATGACCTCGCTGCTGGAGATTATGGGGCGCTATTGCCTGGTTGATCTGGAGAGCTGGGCTCTGACATTCTGTTGAGTTTTGAGTGCGCTGTCCCTTTAAGGGCAATAAAGTGCTTTCCCCATTAAGATGATTGCTGTAGGGCTGCAGCGGCTTGGACTTGGCTAATGGGAGTACTGTAATGGATGTTCCCCCTCTATTTTGCAGGCACTCTGTTGTAAATAGTCTTGCGATCAGACTTGCAGGTACTAATGGGTTAATGCTAACAGGTACTGACACTGGAGACTTAATACTGACAATCGTTGGTGTTTGCAGAATCTTCACTGCAGCGGGTGCTTGACAGATAACAGCAGAGCCGGACGCAGCAACCGGAACTTCCAGTATGGCTGAGCCCAAGGAACTTCCAGTTTTGGTCCGGTTGGCAACGTTTTCCTCTGTGCAACACAGGGCGGCCCTTTGGTTCCATCTCTTTGTGCTGAAGAGGCATCACTGCTGGGGACTAACGGGGCAGAGCTGCGACCGCTCGCGTGTGGGAATCACCGGGCCACGTTAAGCCACAAGTAAAACACTTTCCTCTGACAAAGTCCCATACACTTTCTGGCACAAACTTTATTCACATCGGCAATCAATTTTTGCAGACAATACTGGACACAGTTAAGACTAGGGTGGAGGATTTGTGGCATAAGGCGCACACACGTATCCTGTTCGTAGGATGCCAAAAGTTGTGGTAACGGGGTCTGATGAGGGCAGATGTTGTTACCCTAGGGGCAGATGGCATTAACCCATTGAATTTGTGACGCCAGGGTGTGGTTTATCCTCAATACCACCCAAAGGTATACCGCTAGATCCTGGGTTAGGCACAGGGGCAATAATTACTCCGACGCCAAGTTACGGATAATGGTAGCTTTACTGAGGGTAGACAGATGGTAAAGTCTATACAGTTCAGCCAGGGCCCACGGAGGTGACCAGTGACTCAGAAACATTAAGGGCTTGCTTGTACTTGTAGTAGGACTGGACAATTTAGTGCAGGCCACACTGACTTGACAGTTGCTGACAGGGACTGACTTGACTGTTGACTGACAAAGCTATGACTGTAGCTTACTTGCAATTGACTGTGGCTGCAGACTTGACTTGAAGCCTCCAATGACTCTGGACACACACACTAGGACTTGACTTGACTGGACATCAGCTTAGCAGAAAGAGCAGAGCTCAAAGAGAGCGAGATAGCTTCTCCCAGGGCTTATATAGGGGAGACTAGCAGGGAGCTCATAGGTCACCCGGGGATCACCTGGTAACTGGTACCTCCTGGGTAACAATCACATGGTACATTTCTTAAAGCAATAACACATTACATATTATAATACATACCAAAACATATATACAAGGGGGAAGCAAGTACAAGGGGCCCAGGGGACACTGAAGGGAGGCTGCCGGACAGGGCAGCAAGGGTATGGGGTGACACCTCCCGTACTGGACCACCACATACATAATCACACACTCAGCTCTGGTACATGTACACAGTGTTTACCAACCAGGGTGCCTCCAGCTTTTGCAAAACTGCATCTCCCAGCATACCAGGTTTTGCAACACGTGGAGGCATTCTCGTTGGTAAACACTGATATAGAGATAAGGGGACAGATTACATATTTTTTAAACCCAGACATTCTGTGTTCTTTATAAAGATTTATGATTTTACTATTGTGCAGAGTTTTGTTCGGCACACTGCTGCTCCAGCACTTCTAGCTATGTGAGCAGTGTACTGCGGAAAAATGCCCCAGCTCTGTGAATTGTGCAGTAGAGAAGGAGTGCACGGTAGTGCAAGGGGGGGCATTTCTATATTTGCACAAAATGTATCAAAGGACATGACGCAACTGAGACAAGCAGTGGAAAGGGGTAGATCTGTGTCTACAATAGACACCTAATGATGAATTTCCCCCATTGAGGGGAGATTATCTATTTAACTCAGGCTTTATATATATATTGTCTTGCTGCCCACAGAATAGCACTTTTCCTATTTCTGATGTACTTTAGAAATTACTACTTTGTATTCTATATAAGCTTTGAAGATATAGTAGAAACTTTCTATATACATAGACTTTACTGGATCTACACCTCCTCCAAGCTATCTATACCTCCTTCTGCTACTCATCCAGATAATTCACTCTGGCTTATAATTCATATGTGTTTAATTAATATATATTACATCTATAAACAATAATATTCTCAAAAAGCTGCATTAAATAAAGAGGTGCTATACTTTGTAGTCTATAGCTTGATAGATGCTAAGAGAGGCTGTAGGAGCCTATAGGAAATGACAAAGGACACAACCAACTTTGTTGAAGCGACTCTTTGAGGGTCATGGCAGCTTGATCCAACTCCTCCTGACATGTCTGTATGAAGATATTTATTTATATTTAGCGCTGCACAATTTACCAATCTCATGGTCATTTTGTTTACAGTAATGATCATATTTTGAATATTTACATTAATATAATAGAGCAACATTTTTTTTATTTTTCCAGTTAACCCGAGAAGAGCAGAAAGCCTGTTCTTTCTCTTATGGATGATATGTTGTCTATATCACATTCCAGTTGTTGGGAAAACAACAGCTGTGCTTCAGCCATCTAAAAAAAATCCCCTGACCTCCAACTGAGGCAAGCTGGGAATAAAGACAGAAGATTTTTGCATGGGATGCTTGTAGCGAAAAATAGGATTTCATAATGGATTAAAAAGTTGGCTGACAAACAAATTTGCGGTTATAATACATGATAATCTATGTCAAGATGTGGCTTTTATGAGTATTTGTTTGGGAGGAGTGGTTAACACATGTTCGAGGACTGCTTCATGTCCAAACTCATGAGTGCTGTAAGTGTCAAAGTTATGTTACAAGCCATGTGTTTCGGTTCTGTTACAGTGGGAACACAGTTTGAGCCTTGTTAAATATGGTATGTCATGGTTACAATGCTAAAGGGAGGCTGGGAGGCATGTCTTGTCAATAGGAATAATGTGATGATGAACAAAGAGAATTTATATGTGGCATGTACACTTCCTAAGCCATTTGCAGCTTACACTTTCCAGTTTGACTGATAACAGTGTTAGGTCAAATCATTTAACAGACACGCTACTTCCATATTTTTTCAGTGCTTCGTCACATTTGTCCATTGCAAAAGTTTCCATCATTTAGATATTAAATTGTATGATATATGTCTGGGCAATTTATCACCCGGACAAGTTATAGATTGGAGCAGGAGGTCATTTGAACGTATTTGTTTCATTAACATTTTTGCTATGGCAGTCTGCAACATCAGCCATTCATGTAAGCTTGGGAGGTCCTGGTGAGTAATGACTTTTATACTATTGAGGAAGTACATGCCGGACAGTATTTTTCACCAATTTTGGGCATACACATTTTACACACATGGTCCATAGTACCTCAGTTCTATCAGACACACATGTTGCCCCTGACATGATTCTGTGAACTGTCATAAAGAAGATTGATTCTAGGAAACTATTATGTATGAAATACGTGCCTCAGATGTGCTAATTGTATTGAGAATATATATTTTGGCTGTAGCACCAGCCATTTTTACAATTTCTCAACTTTTGTGGAAACACACCAAAATATAGATGTGACCATCAAGTTCATTGTTCACAAATGTAACTACAAATGCGTCTCCAAATGTGACCACAACATGGCTGGTGATCCACTTACTTATTGTTATTAAAATGCAAATGATTGTCATACACACACATTTATATATTTACTTTTTCCTCATATTTTTGTCTTGTTGTACTGTATATTGCTGTTAATTCCAGTCAGAACAGGCCTCGCCATAGTAGACTAAAGAAGTTGAGTGCATGTGCTCAGCATCATATCCATAGGTTGGAAACAAACATATGGGTGCTGCCAGCAATGCTGCAGAGATTGAAGGCATGGGGGGTCAACCTGTTAGTGCTCAGATCATATGCTGCACACTACATCAAATTGGTCTGCATGGCTGGCGTCCCAAAAGGAAGCTTCTTCTAAAGATGCACAAGAAAGTCTGCAAACAGTTTGCTGAAGACAAGCAGACTAAGGACATGGATTACTGGAACCATGTCCTGTAGTCCAATGTGAACAAGATAAACGTATTTGGTTCAAATAGTTTTAAGTGTGTGTGGTGGAAACAAGGTGAGGAGTACAAAGACGAGTGTATCTTGCCTACAGTCAAGCATGGTGATGGGAGTGTCATAGTCTGAGTCTCTATGACAGCTGCTGGAACTGGAAAGCTACAGTTCATTGAAGGAACCCTGAATGCCAACATGTACTGTGACATACTGAAGCAGTATTCCAACATGATAATGACCCCAAACACACCTCAAAGATGACCACTTCCTTGGGTAAAGGTGATGGACTGGCCAAACATGTCTCCCGACCTAAACCCTTTCGAGCATCTGTGGGACATCGTCAAACAGAAGGTCTCTAACACCCACCAGCTCTGTGATGTCATCATGGAGGAGTGGAAGAGGACTTCAATGGCAACATGTGAAGCTCTGGTTAACTCCATGCACAAGAGACTTAAAGGGGTATTCCAGTATTTTTATTTTATTTGACTATGCTACAGGGGCTGTAAAGTTAGTGTAGTTTATAATATAGTGTCTGTACCTGTGTGTGAAGGTTTTCTCACAGTTCTTCTGTGATATTCACCCCAATATTTATTTTTAACAGCATACAAAATGACTGTTGTCTCGGATTTTTCCCAGCTTGCAATGTGACCAAGACCTGACTCACTAGTCAGCTGATGACAGGGAGTCTGTCTGCTTCAATGGGTGGAGCGATCGCTTGGTGGGAGAGGGATCAAGCTGCAGCTAATGCAACAGCTGTAGGCCCCCTAATTTAAAACCACAGGTCTTTTGTTTCAATGGGTGGGGTGGCTGATGTGTGGGAGAGAGGAAAATGGAATTGTGGGATTTGTAGTATAAAAAAAAAGAAAAGTCAAACAGGAAATATAAGTTCATAAAAAGCTAGCCACAGTGTTATAGTAATCTCACAACATAGCCATTTAACCCCAAGACAAGTGCAGATCCTTCCTAAGCATGTCCATTACTGCCTGCCAGGTACGTACTAAAATCCCCTTATGGTGGAGAACCCCTTTAAAGCAGTGGAGGAAAATATTGATGGGCGTACAAAATATTGTCACTTTGGGCCCAATTTGGACTTTTTGACTTAGGGCTGTACTCACTTTTGTTGCCAAGGTTTAGACATTAATGGCTGTTTGTTTAGTTATTTCGAGAGGACACAACATTAAACACTGTTTTAGAGGCTGTGCACTCTACTTCACATTGTAGCAGAGGGTCATTTCTTCAGTGTTCTCACATGAAAATATATAATAAAATATTTACAAAAATGTGAAGGGTGTACTCACTTATGAGAGACACTATATTTTTTGGATTTAAAAACACAATAGTTCATGCATAAAAGACAAATACATTCAGAACACATTTAGACTGACAAACATTGTCACCATTGGATTATGTTTGATCTATTAAAACTCAATGGGCCTGCTGTGGGCACACCTTTTTGCAGATATTCCAATATATACTCTAAACATGTGTCCAAACTATATTGTGAATGAGGATCTCTCTCTGCCCGCTACACAAATTTTCTATCTTGCCACTTCTTTTAACTTTCCCGTCCTGCTGCAACATCAATTACTGTGCTGCTGCCACAGTTACCAACATTATTATGCCTGCTGTGTACTAAAATGCACTCAAATGCAGTACCATAGATAATGGTGTCATGATCATAGTTGGCTCCAAAAACAGTGACAAGTGATAGTTTCCTTACATAGTAATGTAACTAATCCATTGCTGTCACTGTAATAATACCACCATTAGTGTTCCCATCTAGCAAAAGTAACCCTACTTAGTAAAACTGTCCATTTAGTGCCCTCACATAGTAATAATGACCCATTTGAAAGCCCTATAACAAAATTTGCCCAAGCTATAATAAAATAAATACTTATTTTACCTTCCCCCCCCTCCCCTCGTCACAGTACCCATAGGATATTTAAAGAAAATATATAAATACATTTAACATTAACATAGCAATTAAATTATTTTCTATACAGTATACCTTTATGTAGCAGTCATACAGTTATCAGATAACCCCAGTATCCAAGAGATAGGTATTATAACCATACATATTACCATCAGGCTGTTACTGATCAAATCCCAGTATACTGAGTCCTATCAAGGGAAGTTCATTAGACAGGCATTTGATTGACCAGGTTAAGTAAGAAGTCCTGGCCACCTAAATCTGGCTCTCTTTAGTGACTTCCTTCGTGTGGTACTTAAAGGGGTACTTTGGTGGAAAACAAATGTTTTCAAATAAACTGGTGCCAGAAAGTTAAACAGATTTGTGAATTACTTCTATATAAAAATCTTAATCCTTCCAGTACTTATCAGCTGTTGTATGTTACACAGGAATTTGTGTGGTTCTTTCCAGTCTGACCACAGTGCTCCCTGCTGCCACCTCTGTCTGTATTAGGAAGTATCCAGAGCATGAGCAAATCCCCATAGCAAACCTCTCCTGCTCCAGACAGTTCCTGACATGGACAGAGGGGTAGCAGAGAGCACTGTGCTTAGACTGAAATTAACCACACAACTTCCTCTGGAGCATACAGCAGCTGATAAGTACTGGAAGGGTTAAGATTTTTACATAGAAGTAATTTACAAACCTGTTTAACTTTCTGGCATTAGTTGAGTTGAATTTTTTTTTCCCACCGGAGTACCCCCTTAAGCAGTTCTCTGGCACACGTTGTGGCAAATCTAGTGGTTGCTAGTTCTGTTCCATTCATTACACCCTACCAATGTTGCGGCTGGCGGAAAAGGAAAAAAAGTTGTAAACTTTTGCACAAAGCAACTGCTTGCACATAAATTTGACTTTTTGATGCCAAACATTCATGTAGGGTGTTGCTATATTACCCTTCTAAATTACCAATTATATCAGTACATAAGGGACAGATAATACCACCACATAGTAACAAGATAATACCACTACACTGTTCCTGAATAAACCACTATCTACACACTAGTGTTGCTCACGAATATTCGCAATTCGAATATTATTCGTGAATATCGCATATTCGCGAATTTGCGAATTTCACGAATATAGCGCTATATATTCATAATTACGAATATTTGGTTTTTTTTTTCACAGTACACATCACAGTGATCACCCCTCTCTGCTTCCAGCTTGTGTGGTGTAAAGAAGGCTGTAATACTACTGTGTGAGACTGGCGTGCGAAAATTTGCATATGCTAATTTTCGCATATGCGAATTTTCGCGCATGCTAATTTTGTATATGCTAATATTCACATATGTTAATTTTCGCATACGCAAATTTGCGCATATGCGAAAATAAAACGAGAATATAACGAATATGCGAATATTCGTGAATATATGACGGATATTCGCCCATATATTCGCGAATATTCGCGAATTCGAATATGGCCCATGCCGCTCAACACTACTACACACCAATGTTCCTCTCAATACACTGACCCATATAGTGATACATACCAGTTCTACACAGGCTCTGCACATCATATTAATGATTACAGTGTAGTTACATCCAGCCCTCTGTCAAAACCATATAATATTTAGACCTCCTCTGCGCCCCTATTTAGTAGTTAAAGGGGTGCTCTGGCCCTAAGACATCTTATCCCCTATCCTTTGGATAGGGGATAAGATGTCTGATCGTGGGGGTCTCACTGCTCGGGACCCCCGCAATCTCTCATGCAGCACCCACCTGGGTGAGCTGCACACAGCGCTAGAGGCTCTGAGTCTGAAGCCTCACAATTATGGGGCCAGAGTATTGTGACATCATGATTCCGCCCCGTGTGACATCATGCCCCGCCCCCTCAATGCAAGTCTATGGGAGTGGGCATGACAGCCGTCATGAGAGATTGGGGGGGTCCCCAGATTTCCAGATTGCAGGACCCCTGCGATTAGACATCTTATCCCCTATCCTTTGGATAGGGGATAAGATGTCTTAGGGCCGGAGTACCCCTTTAAGGTCTTTACTGCCCCTATATAATTATGATGCTCCTCTATGCCACCACATAATAATTAGCCCTTATGTGCAACTGCAGCAGGGCTGGCCCTACTGGACCCGGTGAGACCGGCGGCACTTTGCAGCCCCTTTTTTTTGTTCCACCTGGGTCCATGGTCGGGCTGGCCCTGTTTCTTAATAGCGCAGCGGCCACTTTAACACAGTGAGCCTGTGGCCGGCCAGCCCGGGTATAGCAAGGGACATTGCGCATGTGACGTCCCTCCACAGACCCGTGCAGGATAACGTCAGTGACGTCACTCATCAGGCTGCCGCCGTAGAGGAGAAGTGCTGCGCAGGACAGGCGAGTGTGTCTGTGTCTGTATCCGTGTGTTTGTGTGTCGGAGGGGGGAGGGGCTATGCTACCTAATGTGGGGAAACTGCTACCTCATGTGGGGAAACTGCTACCTACCTAATGTGGGGGCACTGCCACCTAATGTCGGGAACCTGCTGCCCACCTAATGCAAGCCTATGGGAGGGGGCATAACAGCTATCATGCCACCTCCCGTTGGCTTGCATTGAGGGGCGGAGCATGACGTCACACGGGGGCGGAGGCATGACGTCACACACGGCCGGCCCTGTGGTCGCTGGTAATCAGACCCGGCGAGATCACGCCCCGGGGACTGATTACAAACGGGGTGCCGCGTGCAAGATCACGGGGGTCCCCAGCGGCGGGACTTCCGCGATCAGGCATCTTATACCCTATCCTTTGGATAGGGGATAAGATGTCTAAGCACCGGAGAACCCCTTTAAATAGAATTTGCATAATCATTTGGAACAGGGTATAATGAGAGTTTGTGATGCCAGGTGTGTTAACCAACCACATTCCAAGGGTAAAAGTGTTCCAAGTGCCAGGTAAAAAATACTTCAGATGCAAGGCTAGGGAAACCACTCGTAACTTTACTTCAGGAATTGCAGCAAGATAGTACAAACAGTACAGTTCAATAATAGTATAATTGGCCTGAAGGATGCAGAAGGGAACCACAGTTACTTTAATGGCACACTGGAATTTGTAGTCCCTTTCCACTGATATGTGACTTAGATTTGTCCAAGCTTGATTTGGACATACTTGACTTAGCTAGCCTTGGCGTGACTAGTCTGGACTGACTTAGACTTGACTGAGGTAGATTTGACTTCCACAGATACAGTCTTTTACACACAGGGTTTCTGGTTTTCTGCTTACCTCCAGGGTGGACTTGAGTGGACAGGAGTGGCCAGAGGATCTTCATCCCTTCATCCTTTGGTTTGGCTATGAAGCCCAATGGCTCTTTGGCACTTGTCCTCAAAGCTGACTTGAACTTGGCTGATGAGCTGGTCAACGGGATCCGTGTGCTGGTACACAGCCAGAGGTGGCTCTAGACTTTTTGAGGCCTTAGGCGAAACTTGATCAGAAGGCCCCCCATCCCTGGGCATGTGAATTTCAGAGAATGTATACAGTGTATGCATCAACGCTGATCCAGGGAGCATGCTGGAATTGGTTCAAGGTTTAGGGTTTAGAAACATAAAATAATGCCTCCACATCAGGACGCCATTTTACTACTGCAGTGACTAATACTATCATACAGTTATTATAAAGAAAAAAAAAAAAAAAACACTATACAGGGACAAATATCACCGCTATACAAGGGACAAATAATTGTACCACACCATGACCACTACCATCCTATAGTGACAAAATAATACTACCATACTGATGCTGAATAAAACCACTATACACATACAGTACCAGTATCAACAATAACATCACTATACAAGGGACAAATAATACTGCCACACCATGACGACACATTATCATCATATAGTGACACCCCACTGATGCTGAAAAAAAACCTCTGTCCACAGACAGTGGTGACTCCGGCTCTACACAGACTCAACAGACCATATTAGTGATTACATACAGTTACACATGACTTGCGGGTGACGTCTTCTCTGATCAGAGTAGGTTACTTTCCTTTTTCTTCTTCATCCGGCCCAGACAGCCATGATAATTTCTTCAAGCCACAACTCGTCTTCACAGAACCTGTCAGACAAACATTTTAGGCTAAGCACTTTTCCAGCACCTATAGTGCTCCAAACAGAAATAATAACCCCCTTAGTTTCTCATACAGTGGAATAGGTAGATAAGTGTATTGAGGAAGAGTACGTAGCCCTCCCCCCATTAGGTAGTTAGGTCGCTGCAGTAGGTAGACAGGGCCCTTTTCATTGTTTCCCCAATAAACACAGGTGCCCTGAGTAGGTAGGTGCCACCTGTAGATACTGCAGTCCCCCCATATGTAGTGGAAGCAGCAGCCCCCTTTATACAAATTATACTGTGGTGAGGGTGTGATGAAAGCAGATGTTGTTACCCTAGGGGCACATGGCATTAACCCCTTGTATTTGTGACGCCAGGGCATGGTTTAACCTCTTTACCACCCGAAGGTATACCGCTGGATCCTGGGCTAGGCACGGGCCAAATAATGACCCTGGTCCCAAGTTACAGAACAACGGCAGCTTTACTGAGGTAGACAGGTGTAAAAGTCTTAACAGCTCAGTTAGGCCCAAGGAAGTGACCATTGACTTCAGAGACTATGGGGCTCACTGGGAATTATAGTGGATTTGGACAATTTGCTGCAGGCCCACGCTGACTTGGGTCTGCTCTGTCAGTGGGTCGTTCCCCCTGTGGGCACTGGTGTTGCGGCAGTGGTGGTCGCCGCCCAGTGCTACGCCATTTTATGCTAGGGACATTAGGGACACACTCTAAATAGGTGGCCTTGACGTGGTGTGTGGGCTTGTACTTTTTGATCAAAATGTATACTAACAACCTGTTCGTTTTTGAATTTATGCTGAGAAGCAAGTAGATCAAAATACAAATTGTGGATGTGCGACCATGTCTGTTTTCTCTACTTGAATTCCCATTGTATAGAACACTTTCTGAACCAGGGTGCCTCAATATACTGCAAAATTATAACTCCCAACATGCCTGGACAGCTTTTCACTGTCTGGACATGCTGGGAGTTTCAACAACTGGAGGCACACTGTTTGGGAAACACTGGTAAAGAAGCCTCTTCCTGCCAACAGGTTGAATTATCTCCACTATTTTTCAAAATCGTGGCAAAAAAACCCACGATGTTTAAAAAAAAATATACAAAAACTTGGTGGTAACGCAACCTGTGGACAGAAGGAGGGAAAGTGGCCCCACTGGGACAAGCACACAATTTGGGGCGGAGTCATAGGTCAGGTGACACAGCTTCATCCCTGCACTGCTGTCTGTCTCTGCTAGTGTCACGCAGAGCAAGAGCAATAGAGGGATAGTGATTGTGCTGCCTTCGCAATGTATTTTACATGCTTGGCACTCAGCAGGGTCTGTTCCTTTAAGACCCTCCATTTTCTTGAAGCCTAGAGGCGGGCCTTCTCTCTAAAACATAGGGCTAGCTCCGGCATGTCTCATTCATTTCAGCTCCAGCCACCACAGTGACCAGATCCACAGGACTTCTTAAAGCTAATACAGACTGCAAATCTGATAAATACCAAAGCCTGTGAGTAAGGAATTGCTAGTTACCTTGTGTAGAGAGATGCTCGGCATTTGTAGATAGATAATGTGTTTTCAGTGTGTAGTAAGTGAGCACATGTTAGACTATCTATGTATTAGCTATGCATAATGTAAGGCACTTGAATAGCCATGCTTACATTTGTCTTTCATATGTTTGTTTTACAGTTTTACCGCGCACTTTCATTATATCTCAGTAAAGATTACATCAGTTAAGCAACCAGCGTGTCTTTCCTTGAGATTCGGTATAAACTTGATGTGAAGCTGTGTCCACGAGACAGCGGAGACATTATAGTAAAAAGGCTTTTAAAACATTATCAGAAGCAGTTAATCAGCTTTGAATCGTCCGCAGCAGTAAAAAAGACTCATAAATCCTGTGCCCTGCAGTCTGTGTCGGAGTAAGGGCGCGAAGCACTAGAAAGTGAAACTAATTCTCTCACGTGCTATATCACCGCTGTGCTGTGTCCAGTCATCATCATCATTATCTACGCTGCCAGCTAAATCAAGATGCAGAACCCAGAGAACAGCACTCTGACAGTTAACCCTCAATGCTTCTATAAAGAGGAAGACACCTTGCCAAGAAGTAGATCTAGGTGCACAACATTGTCTAGAGCGTCCAGTCAAACAAATCTAACTTCGGTTAGCGCCGATGCAGCAAGATTTAAACGCCATAGTTCTAGACACTCAAGCACCACCAGCCTGTCATCCGCTAGCGCCATAGTAACTAAGGCAAGAGCGAAAGCAGAGGCAGCTTGTGCAATGGCGTCCTATGCAAAGCAGGAAGCTGAATTGATGAAAGAACAAGCTGAAGTGCAAGCATCTTTACACTTACTGCAACAGCAGAAAAACGCTGCAGCAGCCTTAGCCGAGGCAGAAGTTCTCACAAGGGCTGCCGAAGCTCAGTTCGCTGACATAGAAACCCAGATGTCACCCCTCAGCGCAAGCCAACGTACCCGTGAGTACATACAGTCACAAGCAACCATGTACACTGACCAGCAGTTCAATTATGCACCAAGACCAGCATTGACTCCACCAGCAATAAGCAACTTTGATACTATGCAACACTGCAAGACTGAATTAGAACCTCAGGGTAGGAAGTCAAGTGGATGCATGCTCAGAGACCAATCTGCCAACCTGACAAGAGTGCAAACGGATGCTGATGTACTCCCTCCTCAAGCAAATACAAGTCTGGATTATAGCAGAAAGACTTACAACAGAGGAGAGCAAAGTAGACTTAGTCAAGTACCTCATCAGCCTTACCAGCCGCAGCCATACCCTGAGTTTACACCCAGGAAGTATTCACCAGATGCAGCAAGAGCTACAGAGGTAGCAAGATTCCTGATGCGCCGTGAGATAGTGAGCGCTGGTCTCATGAAATTCGACGACCGTCCAGAAAACTACTGGGCCTGGAAGTCATCTTTCCTAAGCGGTACCCAAGACTTAGATCTGACAGACAGAGAAAAGCTTGATCTGCTCGTAAAATGGCTAGGACCAGAGTCCACTGAGCAAGCCCAAAGAATCAGATCAGTACATGTTCATGATGCAGCAGCAGGACTTGCAATGGTGTGGAGGAGACTAGAACACTGCTATGGGTCACCTGAAGTGATTGAAGATGCTCTTCTGAAGAGGATAGAAAACTATCCAAGAATGACAAACAAAGACAATCAAAAGCTGAGAGGGTTTGGGGACCTACTCTTAGAAATAGAAGCCGCTAAGTCTAGTGGATATCTGCCAGGTCTCTCATACTTAGATACAGCACGTGGAGTTGATCCCATAATCGAGAAACTTCCTTTCAACTTGCAGGAAAGGTGGGTCACTCAAGCATCAAGATACAAGAAAGAACATCGAGTCGCATTTCCACCATTTGCCTTCATTGCTGAATTCATCGTAGACCAAGCTGAAACACGCAATGATCCAAGCTTTGCTTTCCTGAACAAGAGAACTGCAAGCTCCCCAAAGGTAGAGCAAAAACATCCAACGCCTTACAAAGAACGCAGAGCAACAGTTTCTGTACGGAAGACAGAAGTCTCGCCTGAGTCTGCAGTCAATCAGGAAGACAACACAAGTAAGAAAGTTGAGGAGCCAGACAAAATATGTCTAATCCACAACAAGCCTCATCCACTAAGAAAATGTCGCATTTTCAGAAGTAAGACATTAGAAGAGCGCAAAGCTTACCTTAAAGACAATCACATTTGTTTCAGATGTTGCGCTTCAATTCAGCATCTTGCAAAAGACTGTACAAAAACAATAAAATGCACAGAGTGCAACAGTGACAAACACCTGTCAGCACTACACCCAGGACCACCACCATGGAAACAAGAAGTTCCAGCAACTCAAGAAGATCATGGTGGGGAGCAAGGCGAGAGTACAACGCCAGCAGTAACCTCAAAGTGTACTGAGATCTGTACAGAGCAGGGCCGCCCCAGATCATGTTCCAAAATATGCTTAGTCAAGGTGTATCCTGCAGGCTTCAGAGAAAAAGCAATCAAGATGTACACAGTCTTGGATGAACAGAGTAACAGATCTCTGGCAAAAACAGAGTTCTTTGACCTCTTCGGTGACAAAGGAAGTCCAACTCCATACACCCTGAAGACTTGTTCTGGAGTTGTAGAGACAACAGGGAGAAGAGCAAACAACTACATCATTGAGTCATTAGATGGAAAGACAAAGGTGACTCTTCCTACCCTCATAGAATGTGATGAGATACCAGACAACAGGTCAGAGATCCCCACACCTGAAGTTGCTCGTCATCACCCCCATCTGGTGCGAATAGCAGATCAGATACCAGCGCTAGATCCAGATGCTGCAATCATCCTTCTACTTGGGAGAGATATCCTCAGAGTGCACAAAGTCAGAGAACAGTACAATGGGCCACACAATGCACCATTTGCACAACGCCTTGATCTCGGATGGGTCATCGTTGGAGAAGTATGTCTAGACGGACTCCACAAACCAGAAAAGGTAAATGTCTACAGAACACATCTGTTACAGAATGGTCGTACATCTTGTCTTTGCCCATGTACCAACAGTCTACACATTAAAGAGAGACTTGTAAACCCAACACATCATCGGAGTATCCAGAGGTGCATGGAAGACTTAGCCTCAACTGGAGATACAGATGAACTGGGCTGTAAGGTGTTTGAAAGAACACGAGATGACGACAAGCTAGCACCCTCGGTGGAAGATACTCTCTTCCTTGAGATTATGGACAGGGAAGTCTTCAGAGACAAATCAGGCAGCTGGGTAGCCCCTCTACCCTTCCGGTCACCACGCCATCGCCTTCCTGACAACAAGGTACAAGCAGAGAAACGCTTCACCTCGTTGCAGCACATGCTACAAAGAAAGCCAAATATGAAGAAACACTTCCAAGCCTTCATGCAGAAGATCTTTGATAACGATCAAGCTGAAAAGGCACCACCACTACAAGAGAACCAAGAACACTGGTACTTACCAATATTTGGGGTGTACCATCCTCAGAAACCAGGCCAGATACGGGTAGTATTTGACTCTAGTGCGAAGCACAAAGGCCTCTCACTAAATTATGTCCTTCTCAGCGGACCGGACCTGAACAATACACTCCTTGGAGTACTCATCAGGTTCAGAAAAGAACTCGTAGCAGTGACAGCAGACGTACAACAGATGTTCTACTGTTTCCTTGTTCGTGAAGATCACAGAGACTACTTAAGGTTCCTGTGGTATGCAGACAATGACTTTAACAAAGAAATCACAGAGTACAGGATGAAGGTACATGTGTTTGGAAACAGCCCTTCTCCAGCTGTAGCTATCTACAACCTGAGACGAGCAGCACAACAAGGTGAAAGACATGGTCAAGAAGCCACACAGTTCGTCATGAAGAACTTCTACGTAGATGATGGACTTGCTTCTTTCTCCAGCAACGAAGAAGCTATCAACGTCCTGAAAAGTACAAGAGAAATGTTGGCAGAATCCAACATAAGACTGAACAAGGTAGCTTCCAACAGCAACAGAGTCATGGAAGCATTTCCAATGGAAGACCGTGCTAAAGACCTCAAAGACTTGGATCTAGGAACAGAATCACCACCCTTGCAAAGAAGTCTTGGGATTAGTTGGGACCTGAAGACTGACAGTTTCACCTTCAGGGTCTCCAGAGAAGAGAAGCCATTCACAAAAAGAGGTGTCCTATCTACAGTCAACAGTCTTTACGACCCCCTGGGGTTCGTAGCACCCATCATCATGCAAGGTAAAGCTCTTTTGAGACAGATCACTACTGAGCAAGAACAAAGTGACTGGGACATACCTCTACCTGAAGAGAAGGAAATGCAGTGGAAGTTGTGGAAAGACTCATTGTTAGAGCTTGAACAACTCAACATCCCTAGACCATACGTATCTGTTTCCTTGTCTGCTACAAAGAGAAGAGAAATATGCATATTCTCTGACGCCTCCACTATGGCTATCGCATCTGTCGCCTACCTTAGGGTAATAGACACTGAGGGACAAAGCCATGTCGGGTTCATCATGGGAAAATCTAAGCTGGCTCCTAGACCCGCTCACACTGTCCCACGTCTAGAACTTTGTGCTGCTGTCTTAGCTGTAGAGATGGCAGACATGATTACAACAGAACTGGACATCGAGATCCATACAATTAACTTTTATACAGACAGCAAGATTGTGTTAGGATATATTCACAATGCTTCAAGAAGATTTTATACATACGTGGCCAACAGAGTGACACGTATCAGAAAGTCTACAAGTCCAGAACAGTGGCATCACATCAGCACAGACAAGAACCCAGCTGATCATGGGACGAGACTAGTGCCAGCCGCTGCGCTCAAGCAAACTAACTGGTTCGTAGGTCCATCCTTTCTTCGTAAACCAGAAACCAAAGAAACTACTCAGGTAGAGACCTTTCAGCTCATAGAACCAGATCAAGACAAAGAGGTAAGACCTCAAGTGACAGTTTGTAGGACTATAGTTACAAGAGACAGTCTGGGCGCTCATAGATTTGAAAGGTTTTCCAGCTGGAAGTCGCTGACCCGTGCAATCGGAAAACTTAAGGTCACGATCATCAGATGCATCCAGCAGGAAGTCTTTAAAGAAGAAATCCAAGGCCTTCTGAAAACGGAAGAGATTTCTCAACACAATTCGCTCAAGGACTTGTACACCAAGCAAAGGAAACAAGTTCAAAGTCTTGCGGACATTTTCTGGAAGAGGTGGAGACAGGAATACCTGGTGATATTCCAGCCACGCAAGAAATGGCAAGATGACAAGCCCAATTTACAAGTTGGAGACTTTGTCCTACTGAAAGACTCTCAGGCCCACAGGAACGAGTGGCCTATTGGACTCATTGTGGGGACTGATCCTAGTAGTGATGCTAGAGTTAGAAAGGTTGAAGTTAGGATTGTTAGACAGGGCATTCCCAAAGTGTATGCAAGGCCAATTTCTGAAGTAGTTTTACTTCTGTCCAAGGGTTAGTGGCATAACAAAAAGTATGCCAGGTGGGGAGTGTGCTGCCTTCGCAATGTATTTTACATGCTTGGCACTCAGCAGGGTCTGTTCCTTTAAGACCCTCCATTTTCTTGAAGCCTAGAGGCGGGCCTTCTCTCTAAAACATAGGGCTAGCTCCGGCATGTCTCATTCATTTCAGCTCCAGCCACCACAGTGACCAGATCCACAGGACTTCTTAAAGCTAATACAGACTGCAAATCTGATAAATACCAAAGCCTGTGAGTAAGGAATTGCTAGTTACCTTGTGTAGAGAGATGCTCGGCATTTGTAGATAGATAATGTGTTTTCAGTGTGTAGTAAGTGAGCACATGTTAGACTATCTATGTATTAGCTATGCATAATGTAAGGCACTTGAATAGCCATGCTTACATTTGTCTTTCATATGTTTGTTTTACAGTTTTACCGCGCACTTTCATTATATCTCAGTAAAGATTACATCAGTTAAGCAACCAGCGTGTCTTTCCTTGAGATTCGGTATAAACTTGATGTGAAGCTGTGTCCACGAGACAGCGGAGACATTATAGTGATAAAGAAGAAACAATCTAGGAGAAAAGGTGACACCAGGTACGGTCTTCAGATTGACATAATACATACATTTAGTCATACACAAGAGGTCTTTCTAGACACATTAATTAACAAACAAAATGGATGTCAGTGCAAAGTACAAGGGTCAGAGTCTGTGGTGATAATGCATTAGATTAAAATACTAGAATAGGTCTGATGGGGGTAGGCAGGCAGACCTGATTGTAATGATCTGGTAGAAATGTACACAGAAAAAATTCAAATGAATCAAGAGGATGAGTATGTAATGTAACTGAGATATGTGGAGCTCTGTCCGGTATAGGCAGGATCAAGGCTTGCATCGCACATCCTCAGGGCTGGTGCGTGTCACGGATGTAAACACCGGCATGCCGCAGCTCTGCTGATGTGCAAAATGTATAAATATACGAATAAGAAAGTCCAATATCTCCATTAAAAACAATTACAAGTTGCTTTCAATACATTCATTGAGGCCTGAGGGGTATAAAGTGCGGAACTTGAAGATCCAAAAATGTTCACGCTGTTGCTGGACATTGAATCTCTGTGGAACGTCCTTGTCTATGGATTTGATGGCAGTCACTGAAAAGTCTGAAAAATGACTGTGATAATGTGTAGACGCATGTCTAGATACACTATGTAATTGATAGTTCAAGTTTACGTTGCTACAGTGTTTATTGATACGATTTCTAAGACACTGGATCGTGCGGTCTATATACTGGAGGCCGCAAGTACATTCCAATAGATAGATTATGCATTGGGAGTCACAGATCATATGGGTTTTGATTTCAAAAGTCTCCCTTGTAACACTGGATTTGAATTCAGTTTTAGCATGAGACTATTTGGGACAGCATTTACGTGTGTGGTTACATTTAAAACAACCTGCTTTGAATAAGTTCTTTTTCTTTGGGTTTTTAACCCCTTGAGGACCCGGGGTTTTTCCGTTTTTGCATTTTCGTTTTTTCCTCCTTATCTTTAAAAAATCATAACTCTTTCAATTTTGCACCTAAAAATCCATATTATGGCTTATTATTTGCGCCAACAATTCTACGTTGTAATGACGTCAGTCATTTTACCCAAAAATATAAGGCGAAATGGGAAAAAAATCATTGCGAGACAAAATTGAAAAACAAACGCCATTTTGTAACTTTTGGGGGCTTCTGTTTCTACACAGTACATTTTTCGGTAAAAATGACACCATATCTTTATTCTGTAGGTCCATACAATTAAAATGATACCCTACTTATATAGGTTTGATTTTGTCGTACTTCTGGAAAAAATCATAACTACATGCAGGAAAATGTATACGTTTAAAATTGTCATCTTCTGACCCCTATAACTTTTTTATTTTTCCGCGTATGGGGCGGTATGAGGGCTAATATTTTGCGTTGTGATATGAAGTTTTTAGTGGTACAATTTTTGCATTGATAGGACTTATAGTGATAAAAATGCACTATTTTGGACTTTGGAATTTTTTTGCGCGTACCCCATTGACTGTGCGGTTTAATTAACAATATATTTTTATAGTTCGGACATTTACGCACACGGCGATACCACATATGTTTATTTTTATTTTTATTTACACTGTTTTATTTTTTTTTATGGGAAAAGGGGGGTGATTCAAACTTTTATTAGGGAAGGGGTTAAATGACCTTTATTAACACTTTTTTTTAACTTTTTTTTGCAGTGTTATAGGTCCCACTGCACACACTGATCTCCTATGCTGATCACTGGCGTGTATTAACACGCCTGTGATCAGCGTTATCTGCGCTTGACTGCTCCTGCCTGGATCTCAGGCATGGAGCAGTCATTCGTCGATCGGACACCGAGGAGGCAGGTAAGGGCCCTCCCGGTGTCCTGCAAGCTGTTCGGGACGCCGCAATTTCACTGCGGCGGTCCCGAACAGCCCGACTGACTAGCCGGGATACTTTCACTTTTGCTTTAGAAGCGGCGGTCAGCTTTGACCGCTGCTTCTAAAGGGTTAATACCGCACATCGCCGCGATCGGCGATGTGTGGTATTAGCCGCGGGTCCCGGCCGTTGATGAGCACCGGGACCGACGCGATATGATGTGGGGTCGCAGCGTCCTGCGTCGTTAAAGGGTTAAGAGGTTAAAGGGGTGGGAAACTTATTTTTTTTAACCAACTGGTGCCAGAAAGTTAAACAGATTTGTAAATTACTTCTATTAAAAAATCTTAATCCTTCCAGTACTTATTAGCTGCTGAATAATACAGAGGAATAGTGTTGCGCAGCATAGGCCATATTCGAATTTGTGATATTTTGCGAATATATGGACGAATATTCATCACATATTTGCTAAATTCGCATATTCGTAGTATTCGCGTTATATTTCCGCATATGCAAAAATTAGCATAAACAAAAATGCGCACATGCGAAGAATTAGCATATGCGAAAATTTGCACAAGCGAAAATTCGCATATGCGGAAATTAACATATGCAAATTTTCACATATGCGAAAATTCGCTCACCAGTCTCACACAGTAGTATTAGAGACTTCTTTACACCACACAAGCTGGAAGCAGAGAGGGTGATCACTGTGATGTATACTGTGAAAAAAAAAATGAAAAAAAACAATATTCGTAATTGCGAATATATAGTGCTATATTCGCGAATATGCGATATTTGTGAATAAAATTTGCATTGTGAATATTCATGAGCAACACTACGGAGGAAATTCTTTTCTTTTTGGAACACAGAGCTCTCTGCTGACATCATGACCACAGTGCTCTCTACTGACATCTCTGTCCATTTTAAGAACTGTCCTAGGAGAAAATCCCCATAGCAAACATATGCTGTTCTGGACAGTTCCTAAAATGGACAGAGATGTCAGCAGAGAGCACTGTGGTCATGATGTCAGCAGAGAGCTCTGTGTTCCAAAAAGCTAAGAATTTCCTCTGTAGTATTCAGCAGCTAATAAGTACTGGAAGGATTAAGATTTTTTTTTACAAATTTACAAATCTGTTTAACTTTCTGGCACCAGTTGATAAAAAAAAAAAAAAGTTTTCCACCAGAGTACCCCTTTAAGAATTCTAGGGGCCAGTATATTTTTTAAGGATCTGGCTCGACGGTACGTGATACGAGGTTGAGGTGGAAGTACGGAATGGAGGAAAGGATCATTCAATAAAATGTCCCAATGTCTGGCTAGGATAGACTTTATGGGGGGCATTTACTAAGGGGTTTAGTCATTTTTTTCTGACTATTTTTGGCGCAAAATTGTCGCAATTGCGCCTACCCTATAAATTGTGCGACTTTCCCTAGCAAGAGCTAGAAAGTCAAATTTTTTTTTCCCGCTTAATTTACGCAAGTTTTCAGTTTTGACTTGCAGTGGTCAGGAATTTATTAACTGAGACAGTCGCAGTTGCGCAATAAACTGTCGCAACGGCCGTAAAAATTGACTAAATTTACTCCAGCTCCAACATGGAGCAGGAAAAGCTGCTGCCGCCCGGGCTCCGACATACTTTCTCCCCGCTACCCTCACTGCGCTACCGGGGCACTACAGTCACTACAGTGATTTACATCCCACCCCTCTCACCTGCCAGCGCCACACAACTCCCATCTGTCTGCTGTTGCAAGACTACAAGTCCCAGCATGGCCTTACAGTGAGGACACGCTGGGAGTTGTAGTCTTGGAGCAGCGGGAGCTGAGCGGCGCGGGCGGGAGACAAGGGGGGGGGGGGGGGTTTAGCGGGGAGGCCGTGTGAGGAGCCCGGGCGGGAGACAAGGGGGGTAGCGGGGAGACCGTATGAGGAGCCCGGGCGGCTGCACTGTAATGTCAGCCCGGGCTCCTGCCCTGAGAGCCATAGGCTTTGGCTGTCAGGGCATGCTGGGTGTTGTAGTTTTGCAACAGCTGGAGGGCCACAGTTTGCAGACCACTGGTGTGTGGTCTGTAAACTGTAGTCCTCCAGCTGTTGCAAAACTAAACAGCTGAAGGGGACCGGCGAAGAAGTTCACTTACCCTTCCGAGGCTCCAGCGACGATCGCTGACGGAGATCGTCGCGCGGCACTGTCGCGCGGCAGTGTCGCGCGGCAGTGTCGTGCAGCGCTGGATCCTACGGAAGCCGGTAAGTTGCGCAAGCTTCCCAACCAGGGTGCCTCCAAATGTTGCAAGACTACAACTCCCAGCATGCCTGGACACCCTTTGGCTGTCCGGGCATGCTGGGAGTTGTAGTTTTGCAACAGCTGGAGGCACCCTTGCTGGGAAACACTGGCCTAAAACAGTGTTTCCCAACCAGGGTGCCTCCAGATGTTGCAAGACTACAACTCCCAGCATGCCTGGACAGCCATTGGCTGTCCGGGCATGCTGGGAGTTGTAGTTTTGCAACAGCTGGAGGCACCCTTGTTGGGAAACACTGGCCTAAAACAGTGTTTCCCAACCAGGGTGCCTCCAGATGTTGCAAGACTACAACTCCCAGCATGCCTGGACAGCCATTGGCTGTCCGGGCATGCTGGGAGTTGTAGTTTTGCAACAGCTGGAGGCACCCTTGTTGGGAAACACTGGCCTAAAACAGTGTTTCCCAACCAGGGTGCCTCCAGATGTTGCAAGACTACAACTCCCAGCATGCCTGGACAGCCATTGGCTGTCCAGGCATGCTGGGAGTTGTAGTTTTGCAACAGCTGGAGGGCCACAGTTTGCAGACCCCTGGTGTGTGGTCTGTAAACTGTAGTCCTCCAGCTGTTGCAAAACTAAACAGCTGAAGGGGACTGGCGAAGAGGTTCACTTACCCTTCCGAGGCTCCAGCGACGATCGCTGTCGGAGATCGTCGCGCGGCACTGTCGCGCGGCAGTGTCGCGCGGCAGTGTCGTGCAGCGCTGGATCCTACGGAAGCCGGTAAGTTGCGCAGGCTTCCCAACCAGGGTGCCTCCAGTTGTTGCAAGACTACAACTCCCAGCATGCCTGGACAGCCTTTGACTGTCCAGGCATGCTGGGGCTTGTAGTTTTGCAACATCTGGAGGCACCCTGGTTGGGAAACACTGTTTTAGGCCAGTGTTTCCCAGCCAGGTTGCCTCCAGATGTTGCAAAACTACAACTCCCAGCATGCCTAGACAGCCTTTGACTGTCCAGGCATGCTGGGACTTGTAGTTTTGCAACATCTGGAGGCACCCTGGTTGGGAAACACTGTTTTAGGCCAGTGTTTCCCAGCCAGGTTGCCTCCAGATGTTGCAAAACTACAACTCCCAGCATGCCTAGACAGCCTTTGACTGTCCAGGCATGCTGGGACTTGTAGTTTTGCAACATCTGGAGGCACCTTGGTTGGGAAACACTGTTTTATTCCAGTGTTTCCCAGCCAGGTTGCCTCCAGATGTTGCAAAACTACAACTCCCAGCATGCCTAGACAGCCTTTGACTGTCCAGGCATGCTGGGACTTGTAGTTTTGCAACATCTGGAGGCACCCTGGTTGGGAAACACTGTTTTAGGCCAGTGTTTCCCAGCCAGGTTGCCTCCAGATGTTGCAAAACTACAACTCCCAGCATGCCTAGACAGCCTTTGACTGTCCAGGCATGCTGGGACTTGTAGTTTTGCAACATCTGGAGGCACCCTGGTTGGGAAACACTGTTTTAGGCCAGTGTTTCCCAGCCAGGTTGCCTCCAGATGTTGCAAAACTACAACTCCCAGCATGCCTAGACAGCCTTTGACTGTCCAGGCATGCTGGGGCTTGTAGTTTTGCAACATCTGGAGGCACCCTGGTTGGGAAACACTGGCCTAAAACAGTGTTTCCCAACCAGGGTGCCTCCAGATGTTGCAAAACTACAAGTCCCAGGTTGGGAAACACTGTGCCCGGCCTCCGCCCCACCTTATTGTAAGGGCATGCTGGGAGTTGTAGTCCTGCAGCTGGGGGCAGGGACAAGCTTGTCACATTTATTATCACCTGCTCACACATCTCCTGCACCACACAACTACAACTCCCAGCATGTCCTTACTGTAAGGGCATGCTGGCAGTTGTAGTCGTGCGGGGCGGGAGATGTGTGAGCAGGTGATAATAAATGTACTAACCCATTTTTTTTGTTTTCTTCTCATTTCAGATCCGTTTATCCTGTGGACTCCTTCGGATTCGGTGGACTACTTCGATGACCAGCGTTTTTCTTTGTTTGATTTTAATAAAATGGTTAACGAGGGCTTGTGGGGGAGTGTTTTTTGTAATAAAAATTTTTTAAAACCTGTTGTGTTTTTTTCTTACTTTACTAGACAGGCTTAGCAGTGGAAGCTGTCTTATAGACGGAGTCCATTACTAACCTGGGCTTAGCGCTAGCCACAAAAACAGCTAGCGCTAACCCCCTATTATTACCCCGGTACCCAACGCCACAGGGGTGCCGGGAAGAGCCGGTACCAACAGGCCTGGAGCGTCAAAAATGGCGCTCCTGGGCCTAGGCGGTAACAGGCTGGCGTTATTTAGGCTGGGGAGGGCCAGTAACAATGGTCCTCGCCCACCCTGGGAACGTCAGGCTGTTACTGTTTGGTTGGTATTTGGCTGAGAATGAAAATAGGGGGGACCCTATGCGTTTTTTTTTTTAAATAAATAATTAAATATATTAAAAAAACGCATAGGGTCCCCCTATTTTTATTCTCAACCAAATACCAACCAAACAGTAAGAGCCTGACGTTACCAGGGTGGGCGAGGACCATTGTTACTGACCCTCCCCAGCCTAAATAACGCCAGCCTGTTACCGCCTAGGCCCAGGAGCGCCATTTTTGACGCTCCGGGCCTGTTGGTACCGGCTCTTCCCGGCACCCCTGTGGTGTTGGGTACCGGGGTAATAATTGGGGGTTAGCGCTAGCTGTTTTTGTGGCTAACGCTAAGCCCGGTTTAGTAATGGACTCAGTCTATAATACAGCTTCCACTACTAAACCTGTCTAGTAAAGTAAAATAAAAATAAAACACAACAGGTTTTAAAAAAAATTTATTACAAAAAACACTCCCCCACAAGCCCTCGTTAACCATTTTATTAACATCAAGCAAAGAAAAACGCTGGTCATCGAAGTAGTCCACCGAATCCGAAGGAGTCCACAGGATACACAGATCTGTAGAAGAAGTAACCAAAAAAAAAAAAAGTGTAAGTACATTTAGGGAGAAAAAAACTGTGTTAAAAAAATGTAATAAACACACACACACACACACACACTAAACGCCGTTTACCACTTCTGAGCCATGACTACAATTTACAGTGATCCCTCAACTTACAATGGCCTCAACATACAATAGTTTCAACATACAATGGTCTTTTCTGGACCATCGTAAGTTGAAACCAGACTCAACATACAATGCTACAGACAGTCCAGATCTGTAAAACGTGTCAATGGCTGGAAGAACCAACCAATCAAAATGGGCATTCACTGGTAAAACCCCTGTATTACTGAAGTGTATGCACTGACTGGTATTACATGTTCTGTACACTTTACCTGTATCAGGGTTAGCTGCTCTTTTGGACACCAGGTGAGGGCAACTCCATTACTTGTTTTGGACATTGCCTGTACTGTACAGGACCCCTGAAGAAGCTCCTGTCCTCTACATAGACCAGTGTTTGCCAAGCAGGGTGGCCCCATTTTTTGCAAAACTACAACTCCCAGCATGCCCGGACAGCCTTTGGCTGTCCAGGCATGCTGGGAGTTATAGTTTTGCAACAGCTGGAGGCTCCCTGCTTGGGAAACACTGACATAGACAGTGATTTACAGCTCCCAGCAGATCTTTCTTACTTTTATATGTAAGGATTTGCTTTATCTATATCAGTTATCTACTTATTTTTCTTTGTCACTTTTTCCTATTTTTGGATGACATTTTGGTGCCTTTAGAACCAATTACCCTGTTTCCATAGAGTTATGGTCTCAACATACAATGGTTTCAACTTACAATGGTTTTCCTGGAACCAATTAATATTGTAACTTGAGGGACCACTGTAGTTATTGAATTATTTAGATGTGGTGAAAAAGCTAAAAAAAACTCAAAAACAAAAGATCCAGAAGGAAACCAGCAGCCAAACCTATTCAGACAGCAGGAAAAAGGAACAGACTATTTTTTCTACTACATGAAGTAAATTTCCCACTTTTGCCTATGTGTGCCAAATTTATTAATGCCGTGCAGCAATTTAGTAAATTTGTCGCACATAGTCAAAAATGAAGTAGAAAAAAACAGGGTAAAAACCAGACTACATAGTAAAAGATTAGTAAATGCCCCCCTATTTGTCTACTGTTATTGGAGAAGGTAGTGATAAAATTGCAAGACACCTTGTTGGATGTTTCTTGACTGTTCGAATTGATGATCTATAAAAACCTCTTGTGTATGACTGAATGTATGTACTATGCCAATCTGAAGAAGGGGTAGCCTAACCCCAAAATGTGTTATTGTTTGTACATCGATAAAGTTTCTGAATACTTCATCCTTGTGACTCCTCTGTGATACCTTTGCTGGACACCTGAGTGCCTGTGGTTAAGGTCTTTTGCTGCTCTGAATATACTCTGGGTAAGAAAGGGCAGGAGGCCCTCATTAGATAAAGTGAACATGTGAGGAGGACCCCTTTAATAAATTATCCTTTGTTTATTGAGTAATTTTTAAATACTGTCACCGACCAATAACATCTATAGGTACCATCGCCTGCCAAAAGCTTTCTACTAGGAACCCTAAGCAGGAAAAGACACCCAACTTTCTAAGTTCCCTGAAAAGCTAAATGGCAACTGTGTGCCATTAATGGGAAGACCATGGTCATACAATCATGTACAGTGACCCCTCGACCTACGATAGCACCGACATACGATCATTTCAACATGTGATGGCCTCTCAGAGGCCATCGCATGTTGAAGACAGCATCAACATACAATGCTTTTGTATGTCGGGGCCATCGCATAAACGGCTATCCGGGAGCGCAGACTGCTTCAGCTGCCACCGGATAGCCGTTTACGTCCGCTGACGATCACTTACCTGTCCTCGGGGCTCCAGCACGTCCTCTTCGGGATCACCTGCATCGTCGGCGCTCTCCATCGTCGTCATCAGGTCGCTGCGCACGCCGTCCCGTCATCCAATAGGAGCGGCGTGCGCAGCGACGTGATGGCGCTGACGGAGAGAGAAGATGCTGGGGAAGCAGAGGCCTTGCCAGAGCGTCGGGGACACCTCGGGGACGCGGCGACAGCGATGGATGGCGACATCCCGGGCAGCGGTGACGAGTGGTGACGGTCCGGAGCGGCGGGGACAGGTGAGTACAACTTCCTCTAACAGTGGTCTTCAACCTGCGGACCTCCAGATGTTGCAAAACTACAACTCCCAGCATGCCCTGACAGCCGTTGGCTGTCCGGGCATGCTGTGAGTTGTAGTTTTGCAACATCTGGAGGTCCGCAGGTTGGAGACCACTGTCCTATACTTTACATTGCACGGATCCCTCAACATACGATGGTTTCAACAAACGATGGTCCGTTTGGAATGGATTACCATCATATGTTGAGGGACCACTGTACTTGGTTTGCAGCAATGTTTAGATTACATATCTAAGTAACATCCATGTAAATGTTAAGACCCAAGGTTTTTCAGCAGAGCGTTGACAGTGGACAGGGGACAACATGTACAGTAATGATGTACCTACCGTGTGACCATCACCATAAAATCAGTCATCTAGCCATTAGTGTTGCTCGCGAATATTCGCAATTCGAATATTATTCGCGAATATCGCATATTCGCGAATTCGCGAATTTTGCGAATATAGCGCTATATATTCGTAATTACGAATATTCGTTTTTTTTTCTTTTTTTTTTTTTCACATTACACATCACAGTGATCACCCCTCTCTGCTTCCAGCTTGTGTGGTGTAAAGAAGGCTGTAATACTACTGTGTGAGACTGGCGTGCGAAAATTCGCATATGCGAAAATTTTCGCATATGCGAATGTTCGCATATGCTAATTTTGTATATGCTAATATTCACATATGTTAATTTTCGCATACGCGAATATTCGCATATGCGAAAATAAAACGAGAATATAACGAATATGCGAATATTCGCGAATATATGACGAATATTCGTCCATATATTCGCGAATATTCGCGAATTCGAATATGGCCTATGCCGCTCAACACTACTAGCCATTACAATTTGCTCAAATTTTTGCACTTGCAGATTTCTTCTGCTTCTAAGTTTCAAAACATCAGCCTTCAGAATTGACCTGTTGGTGGTTTAATGTTAGGAATGCTCATATGTATTGTCAAACGATTATTTATGCTTTTGTTGCTTTTAAATAGGTTTTCATAATTATTCCTTTATTTTAGCTTTTCTGTTGAAGATATTATTGTTTTGCATTAATATACACACTAAAATACATTGAAGAAACAAATGGTTACATGAAAGATAACAGACTACACAATACTTTGGTATTTCATTATAAACATCTATTGCACCTCTTGTTTTATATTCATACAATGTGTAATCAGGCAGCATTAGGCAGTGATGTGTTGTTGCAGCTTATGCTGAGAATGCATTGTCTTATATAGATTGCAAATCTAAATAAAAAGAAAAAGGTTTCTTGTTTCTTTACCAACGGGAAGAAAGATTTCTTACACATTTAGAATGACTATTTATCTAACTCACATCTTATCAGTAATTCCCAAAGTATCAGTCAGACCTCATAATTCAGGATCTTTCAACACCTTTTCCAACATAAGACCACCCTCTAGTTTTCCAATAAGTCCCTATTATTGAGATCTAAAATCAAGTTATTAAAGAAGACCGGAAAAACCTGTGGTCCTTAAGGGGTTAAAGAGTACCTGTCACCAAATAAAACTTTTAATATAGTGTTCCTTGTGTAATTAGCAGACACTTTCCCATTCACTTGCTATTAAAATTATCAACATAAATATGTTTAAAATGTAAAAAAAAACGGCCACTAGGTGGCTCTGTTCTGTTCCCTTCCACAATTAATAGAGGGAGTTTGGGCTCTTCCCGGCCTGGCAGGAGTCCGAACTCAGGAGGTGTTTCTCTGCATGGAGCTTGATTGTCAGCTGCACAGAAAATGAAAGCTCCACAGATTCTCACAGAATGCCACACAGACTGACAGCTGAAGGAGAGCCACACTGATAGCAACACAGATTGAAACATGCACAGAGCCTGTGGTCTTCTATTCATCACAATGCTGCAACAATGTGACGGCGGACGTGGTCCCCCAGCAGGCTTCAGTGATGTCATGCCTGCTGAGAAATGCCCACTTTCTCCTGCTGGGAAATTGCACTATGCGAGCAAGAGGAAAGGTATGATACACAGTTTTTTAAAGCTCTTAAATTGTTTTTAAGGGCAGGAGGGGTTTTAGGAGTAGTTAGGGAACATAGCCTGAGGTAGTTAAGAACAGTTTATTTGCTGACAGGTACTTTTTAAGTATACTGTATTATTTTCTCTTCCTACAGGTTAATCTAAAATAGTTGGGGTTTATTTCTGTTTCCCTATTTAATAAAGTTGTAACTTGCATATAGGTACATTTACATATCCACACATGAGCTCTTCAGAATTATTTTATTATACACTGTCTGCTTTAAATATTTTTGTAGGTCATTCCTTAACCTGTTAAGGACGAAGGGTGTACAGGTACGCCCTTGCATCCTGGTACTTAAGGACCAAAGGCTTACCTGTACACCTTGGATCATTAAGCAGCATTGAAGCGAGCGCAGGAGCTGTGCTTGCTTCAGTACAATGAATGTCGACTACTATCAGTATCATGCCACTGCCGGTCATTAACCCTTATATGCCATGATCAATGCCGATCATAACATCTAAGATGAAAGTGAAAGATCTCAGAGGGGCTCAGGGAACCTCCACGATGTGAACGCGGGGGTTTTGTGAGCTAAAATGGCGGAGGATGGTCGCTTTACCTACCTCCTGCTGCCGATCTAACGGATGTAGCCTGGCTTAGTCAGGCATCAATGGATAGCCGATCACACTGTATAATGCTATGCCATAGGCATTTGCATATCAAATTCCCATTTGGGAACTTAAAAAGTGTAAATAAAATGATAAAAAAAACTGTTTTTATTTTATTTTTCGTTTTTTTTTTGTGTGCGGGTCTGTGTACAAGCCACCAGCCACTGTTCTGGGCTGAGTGGCCGGACCCCCCACTGACTTCTGAGCCCCCTGCCGCCACAAGCGCTAATCAGTGCGCACACCACTGATTAGATAAACGCTTTTTTTTTTGGCGCAGGGCTCTTTTGCGCTAGAAGTCCCCTTTTAAAAAAAAAAAAAAAAAGTCCCCTTTTTACTTTATATTTTTTTCTGTTAGGACGGGTTAGTTTAGTTAGGTTAGGTTAGGGTGGGTTAGGGCTGATTAGGGAGGTAGTCTCGCACCACAACACACGCAGCACATACACAAATAAAGTTTCCCCCCCCCACACACACACACACACACACACCCGTATCCCCATTAGAGTAGGAAAATGGCCCGCAGAGCGTTTTCTTCGGAGGAGGCATATGCCATAATTGCCTCTGACACCGAGAGCGGCTCAGAGGACGATGAAGACCCCACCTCCCTTATTTCATCGTCCTCCTCATCATCTAGTTCTGATGATGAGCCACCAAGGCGGCAGAGACGCCGCCATGCGGTGCCGCAAACCTCCTCTGTCCTTGACCCTGTGCTCCATGCTAGTATGAGTCCCCCTGGCGCTCATACAAGTGAAGCCCCCCAGCTAAGATCACTGGTACATCGTACCGGAGAACTTGTCTGGACTCAGCCAGCGGACCAGGAGCCCGTGATTCCTGAGTTTGTTGGCGACTCAGGAATCAAAATTAACATCACCGGGTTCACTGAAAAGGACTTTTTCGGTCATTTTTTCAGTGACGACTTTGTTAATTTGATGGTTACACAGACAAATCTGTATGCCCAACAGTTCGTCGCCGCTAACCCGGGCTCACTTTTAGCTAGACCCGGCGGCTGGACTCCAGTCGATGCAGCCGAAATGAGGACCTTTTGGGGCCTCGTGCTGCATATGGGTATAGTTAAAAAACCCAGTGTCGGGCAATATTGGAGTGGGGACGTCTTTTACCAGACACCCCTCTACAGTATGGCCATGGCACGTTCCCGGTTCGAGGCCATTCGGAGATGTTTTCATTATGCTGATAATGCGGCATGTCCCCCCCCTGAACTGATCCTGCGTATGACCGCCTGTATAAAATCATGCTGGTCATCAATCACTTCGGGGCCAGATTTTGGGAGGCCTATGTCCCGGGGCGGGAGGTCTCTATTTATGAGTCTCTCATCAGCTTTAAAGGGAGACTCAGCTTCCAGCAATACATCCCTACCAAGCCAGCGCGGTATGGCGTGAAGATGTATAAACTTTGCGAGAGTACCTCCGGGTACACTTGCAAGTTTATAGTGTATGAGGTACGAGATTCCCGTTTTGAACCCCCAGAATGTCCCCCCTCTCTGGGTGTTAGCGGGAAAATCGTTTGGGGCCTTTTGCACCCATTGCTAGATAAAGGTTACCACCTTTACGTGGATAACTTTTATACTAGTATCCCTCTCTTCACATCCCTCGCTGCCAGATCCACAGTCGCTTGTGGGACAGTCCTGAAGAATCAAAGAGGCCTTCCGCCCCATCCCCTACATGCTCCTATCCCCCGAAGTGAGTCCCATGCCTTTTCCCATTAGAACCTGTTGTTGGTCCGGTATAAGGACAAGAGGGATGTCCTTATGCTCACCAATATTCATGGGAACGGCAGCACCCCTGTCCCTGTGCGAGGTACTGCGGGACCGGTCCTCAAGCCCGATTGTATTCTGGACTACAATCGGTATATGGGGGGAGTTGACCTTTCTGATCAAGTCCTGAAACTATATAATGCCATGCGGAAAACACGTGTATGGTATAAAAAGGTTGCAGTCTACATGGTACAGGTTGCCATGTACAACTCTTTTATACTGTACCAGAACGCTGGCAACACAGGGACATTCCTGGAGTTTCAAGAGGTAGTTCTAAAGTTCATCTATGGTGACCGCCAAAGAGCAGGTCAGAGCACCTCTGGAACATCAGGTCCCCGGTTCGTCCCCGGCCAACACTTTCCAGGTGTGATCCCCAACACTGGAAGGACGGGACGAACCCAGAAGAAATGCAGAGTGTGTCACAGTAAGGAGAGACGGAAGGACACCACGTACCAATGTGACATTTGCCCCGATCATCCGGGCTTCTGCATAGGCTGCTTCAGGGAGTATCACATTTCCATGGAGTACTAAATTTTCCATCCTTTGCCCTAATTTTCATTCCCCAGAATTCGGCTCCAATGTACCAGTCCAGGGTACATTGACCCCCCCCCCAAAAAAAAATAAAAATAAAAATTTTCCCAACACCCCAATATCTTTTTTTTTCTTCCCCCTAAAAAATGGGTCATGGGACACAGAGTCAACAGCATTGGAGGTTTGCAGTTGCCTCAAATGCGCAATGTTCTCTGAGCGGTTTGCGCATTTGAGGTAACAGTATAGGGACGGCCCCACACATCCCCTTCCCAGAATGATGATTCAGAGTATAGGGTTTGGGGCGGGCATAATTTTTTACTTTTGGCTGTACTCTGGGTTATCATTCTGGGAAAATAATTGGCATATCAGTACTAAAATTGCAATTTTCTTCCCCCCATAGTACACTTCATCCATTCCTGGAAAATAAATGAAGGGAACACCCGTCTGTTCCAAATCTCCACTTCACCCTATACACCTTCCCTAGGGGGTGTACTGTTTGTAATAGGCTCACATGTGGGTGTTCCTTTCTTGTATTTTCCTCTGAATGTATGTAACTGTTAGGTCCGTAACAAACATCCGCCTCAAATGCGAAGAGTTCTCGCTGAGCTCTGTCGTATTTCCAGGCGACAATTCGGACTCACATGTTAGTTGTTCCCAGAAAAATGAAGCAGAGCATAGGTTGAAAATTGCAATTTTCAAAAAGTTACCCTTCATCCATTCCTGGAAAATAAATTTAGGAAACACCTGTGCGTTCAAAATGTCCTCTTTACCCCTATACCCATTCCTCATGGTGGGTACTTTCTGTAATGGTGTCACATGTGGGTGTTTCATTTTTGTATTTTCCTCGGAATGTATGTAACCGTCAGCTACTGATATGCCATAGGCCACAAATACAAACTGACCTCTATGACTTCTGAGCATTGTTGTGCGGCCGTCCAGCACGTTACCCGATATGTGGATGTATTTTCATAGTCAGGGGAAAAAGCCCTCCAAAATGTGTAACCCAATTCCTCATATTATCCCATGTGAAAATGTTAAAAATTGGGTAACCCCAGCATTTTAGTGTAAAAAAATCAAATTTTTCAATTTATGGCCCACTTTTCAAAAAACATGTGAGGTGTTATTTCTTACTGTACCCCTTGTTACGTTCATTGAGGGGTGTAGTTTCTAAAATGGTGTGCAATGTGTTTGTTTGTAAAAATTTAAAATTTTTGGGAAACCAAGCATTTTAGATAAAATTTCTTATTTTTTTTACATATGCCAAAGTCGTGAAACCCCTGTGGGGTATTAAGGTTCACTTTACCCCTTGTTACGTTCCCCAAGGGGTCTAATTTCCAAAATAGAATGCCATGTGTTTTTTTTTTTGCTGTCCTGGCACCACAGGGGCTTCCTAAATGCGGCATGCCCCCAGAGCAAAATTTGCTTCAAAAAAGCCAAATGTGACTACTCCTCTTCTGAGACCTGTAGTGCGCCAGCAGAGCACTTTTCACCCCCATATGGGGTGTTTTCTGAAACAGGAGAAATTGGGCTTCAAATTTTGGGGGGTATTTTCTGCTTTTACCCTTTGTAAAAATGTAAAATTTTTGGGAAACCAAGCATTTTAGGTAAAATTTATTATTTTTTTTTTACATATGCCAAAGTCGTCAAACCCCTGTGCCGTATTAAGGTTCACTTTACCCCTTGTTACGTTCCCCAAGGGGTCTAGTTTCCAAAATGGTATGCAATGTGTTTGTTTTTTTTCTGTCCTGGCACCACAGGGGCTTCCTAAATGCGGCATGCCCCCAGAGCAAAATTTGCTTCAAAAAAGCCAAATGTGACCCCTTATCTTCTGAGACCTGTAGTGTGCTAGAAGAGCACTTTTCACCCACATATGGGTTGTTTTCTGAATCAGGAGAAATTGGGCTTCAAATTTTGGGGGGTATTTTCTGCTTTTACCCTTTGTAAAAATGTAAAATTTTTGGGAAACCAAGCATTTTTGGTAAAATGTATTATTTATTTTTTTACATATGCCAAAGTCGTGAAACCCCTGTGGGGTATTAAGGTTCACTTTACCCCTTGTTACGTTCCCCAAGGGGTCTAGTTTCCAAAATGGTATGCAATGTGTTTGTTTTTTTTCTGTCCTGGCACCACAGGGGCTTCCTAAATGCGGCATGCCCCCAGAGCAAAATTTGCTTCAAAAAAGCCAAATGTGACTCCTTATCTTCTGAGACCTGTAGTGTGCTAGAAGAGCACTTTTCACCCCCATATGGGGTGTTTTCTGAATCGGGAGAAATTGGGCTTAAAATTATGGGGGGTATTTTGTGCTTTAACCCTTTGTAAAAATGTACCATTTTTGGAAAAGCAAGCATTTTAGGTAAAAATTTTTTTTTTTTTTACATTTGCAAAAGTCATGAAACATCTGTGGAGTATTAAGGCTCACTTAATTCCTTGTTACATTCCTCAAGGGGTCTAGTTTCCAAAATGGTATGCCATGTGTATTTTTTTGCTGTTTTGGCGCCCTAGGGGCTTCCTAAAGGTGACATGCCCCCCAAAAACCATTTCAGAAAAATGTTCTCTCCAAAATCCCCTTGTCGCTCCTTCGCTTCTGAGCCCTCTACTGCGCCCGCCGAACACTTTACATAGACATATGAAGTATGTGCTTACTCGAAAGTAATTGGGCTACAAATACAAGAAAAAAATTTCTCCTTTTACACCCTGCAAAAATTCAAAAATTGGGTCTACAAGAACATGCGAGTGTAAAAAATGAAGATTAAGAATTTTCTCCTACACTTTGCTGCTATTCCTGTGAAACACCTAAAGGGTTAACACACTTAATGAATGTCATTTTGAATACTTTGGGGGGTTTAGTTTTTATAATGGGGTCATTTATGGGGTATTTCTAATATGAAGACCCTGCAAATCCACTTCAAAACTGAACTGGTCCCTGAAAAATATCGAGTTTGAAAATTTTGTGAAAATTTGGAAAATTGCTGCTGAACGTTGAAGCTCTCTGGTGTCTTCCAAAAGTAAAAACACGTCAATTTTATGATGCAAACATAAAGTAGACATATTGTATATGTGAACCAAAAATATATATATTTTGAATATCCATTTTCCTTACAAGCATAGAACTTCAAAGTTAGAAAAATGCTAAATTTTCAATTTTTTCATAAAATTTTGGGATTTTTCACCAAGAAAGGATGCAAGTTACCATAAAATGTTATCACTATGTTAAAGTAGAATATGTCATGAAAAAACAATCTCGGAATCAAAGTGATAACTAAAAGCATCCCAGAGTTATTAATATTTAAGTGACAGTGGTCAGATGTTCAAAAAATGCTCTGGTCCTTAAGGTGTAAAATGGCCTGGTCTTTTATTGGTTAATCCTCTTTTAATTGAGATATTAAAAGCTAATTTTTAGTGCACATCCCGGACACTATTCAGCCCCCCCCCCCCCCCCCCCCATTTGGACACTAGGCAACCGCAGGATATGAATTTAAGAAAAGATCTTATTCTGTCATATTAAATGGGTATTCTTTTTCCCCTCCTCAAGTTATCCTGGTCTATATGTAATAACAAAGATAATAATTTATTTTACATATATAAAAAAAAATGTCATTACATATAAGATTAAATTATTTAATAATCTTTTTTTTTTTTTGTGAAAACTTACAACTAGATCTTTGCCTACCTATGTTAAAGGGGTAGTCCAGTGGTGAAAAACGTATCCCCTATCCTAAGGATAGGGGATAAGTTTGAGATCGCGGGGGGTCCGACCGCTGGGGCCCCCTGCGATCTCTCTGTACGGGGCCCCGGCTCTCCGCCGAGATAGCGGGTGTCGACCCCCGCACGAGGCGGCGGCCGACACGCCCCCTCAATACATCTCTATGGCAGAGCCGGAGATTGCCGAAGGCAGCGCTTCGGCTCTGCCATAGAGTTGTATTGAGGGGGCGTGTCGCCCGCCGCCTCGTGCGGAGGTCGACACGCCCCCTTCCCGCGGGCTGTTGGGGCTCCGTACAGGAGATCGCAGGGGGCCCCAGCGGTCGGACCCCCCGCGATCTGCAGCTTATCCCCTATCCTTAGGATAGGGGATAAGTTGCTCACCACTGAATCACCACTGGACTACTCCTTTAATAACAACTTAAAACTTAACATTTAATGTGCTATTTAAAAGACAGGACCCCACTGACAACAATACAACAGAAAAAGTAGTCACACCGGGCCCAGAGACCATAGATTGTGAACAGCAGTCTGAGTCAGTCACAAAGGCCAAGGTAATGGTCAGGGAATGATAGGGGATGAGCGATGAGAGACCAGGGTGGGTAGGGCTGTGGCCCTAGTATACCCTATCAGGGAGATGTCGTGCCACTACCCCTGCTCGCTCAGGGAACTGTCGGGGCACTCGTCCTAGAAAGGACGACCCCTGCCCCGGTCTACCCCTTTGTCAATCCCTGTACTAAAGAATATTCAGCCCGCCCGCCCAACGCGTTTCCCCCAGGTCACTGGGTTCGTCAGGGGCTACAGAGCATAAACAACCAATGTCACAAATATAAACTTCAACTTAATGACACAGAGTGTAAAATAAAGGCCGAGGCCAAAAAGGTGCAACAGTTACAATAAAGTGCACCATATGGAATAAACAAATGAAACACACCGCAATCACATCCCATCCGTTTAGGCACCCCTCAATAACAAGTTATAGTGCAGGGAGTAGCGATGTGCTAATGACCCAGAGCAGAGCCCTGCTCTTGGGTATTGACTCACGTGACCCACAGTGGCGGTCTGCGAGATGCTGGCATCTGTAGTGGCAGAATGCACAGCTATGGCGTCTGTTTTCCACTGGTTTGATCAGTGAAAGAGGAGCCCTCTTATAGCACTTACCTAATCAGACGCTGCTGCGCTCGGATCGCGCGCCACTGCCGGATGCCGACGTCACGCTGGTGAGTCTGCATCACTTCCGGGGGCGCGTCAACAGTACAGAGCAGAGCGTCTGCCGTTGCCTGGCGACGCCATAGTGCTAAGCGCAGGCGCCATCCGCAACTTTATAAACATAGACAGAATGAGTATTTCGGGGGCTAGATCTGGGACGTCAGTGCTAAGTAAAACATAGAGGTAGTGCAATCCTTCTAATTGGGGACATGTAAATCAGTGTCGGGCAACTGAAAAACTAAAATTCAGACAGATAGATTCAGAGTACCGAATGTGTAGATCATTGTGGTAGAAATAATACAAAATGATAACAAGGGTGTGATTGGCGAAGGAACCATAGAAATAACCAAGTGATGATGGAGTAATTTGATAGGCGTATTTACCATCAAACGCGGGGGACCACGATGGGGAGCCTATGCAAATCTCTACCTTGGGTGGTGGGAGGAATCGGTTGTTTTTGGTGAGAGTCTTCTACGCTACACGGAACTGGTCGGCTTGTGGGTGCGTTATATTGATGATATATTCATTCTTTGGAATGGATCATCAATCCAGTTTAGGGAGTTTGTGGATGCTCTTAATCACAATGATCTGGGATTACACTTTACCTTTGAGATACACAAGGACCAGATCCCATTTCTCGATGTCCTGATCTCGAGAGATGACATTGGTGAATTAGACACTACGATATACCGCAAGCCAACATCCACAAATTCACTACTAAATTGGCATAGTCATCACCCCAGATCTGTTTGCAGAGGGATTCCGAAAGGACAGTACTTGCGCATCAAGCGCAACTGTTCTACGGATTTGGAGTTCAAAAAGCAGGCTGCTGACTTACGGAAGAGGTTCAGAGAACGGGGGTACCCCGATTGGGTGTTAAGGAAGGCATATCAGGAGGCTATAAACAAAGAACGCAATTCACTCCTTGTACCCCGACAAAAAACATCAGTTAAAGACATCACACGGATAGTGGCTACTTTTGATAGTGGCACCCCGCAGGTCAGAGCCATTATTGAAAAGTATTGGCATGTCCTACTGATGGATAAAGATCTCCAGGAGGTCTTGGACACTCGCCCACAGATTTCGTTCCGGCGGGGTCGGAATCTGCGGGACAGATTTGTTCGCAGCCATTTCTCCAGACCCAATCAACGACATACTTGGCTAGACCGCAGAATCAAAGGCTGCTTTAGATACAGTGGGTGTATTGCATGCAACCACATTGCAGTGACCAAGACCTTCATGAGTTCCATTACAGGGGGCATATTCGATATCCGTGATTTCATAAACTGTCGGAGCAAGGGGGTGGTATACAAGGCCAACTGTATATGTGGTCTTGAGTATATCGGCAAAACCAAGCGTGAATTGAGAAGGAGGATAGGGGAGCATTTGAGGGATATTGCAAATCAAGCAGACAAACCCTTGGCAAGACATGTGTGTGACAGCCACGGGGGGGACCCAAAAGTGGTGACCTTTGTGGGGATTGAGCTGGTAAGACCCCCCCTTAGGGGAGGGGTCTGGGACAAATTGATTTTGCAAAAAGAGGCCCAGTGGATTTTTCGTCTCCAGACTCAGTCCCCGAAAGGCTTAAATGAGAAACTAAGTTACGCATGTTTTTTATAGCTGAGATATATATATGGTCATTTTCAGCCTATACCCTCATGCCCTGTTACTCCATCATCACTTGGTTATTTCTATGGTTCCTTCGCCAATCACACCCTTGTTATCATTTTGTATTATTTCTACCACAATGATCTACACATTCGGTACTCTGAATCTATCTGTCTGAATTTTAGTTTTTCAGTTGCCCGACACTGATTTACATGTCCCCAATTAGTAGGATTGCACTACCTCTATGTTTTACTTACCACTGACGTCCCAGATCCAGCCCCCGAAATACTCATTCTGTCTATGTTTATAAAGTTGCGGACGGCGCCTGCGCTTAGCACTATGGCGTCGCCAGGCAACGGCAGACGCTCCGCTCTGTACTGTTGACGCACCCCCGGAAGTGATGCAGACTCACCAGCGTGACGTCGGCATCCGGCAGTGGCGCGCGATCCGAGCGCAGCAGCGTCTGATTAGGTAAGTGCTATAAGTGGGCTCCTCTTTCGCTGATCAAACCAGCGGAAAACAGACACCATAGCTGTGCATTCTGCCACTACAGATGCCAGCATCTCGCAGACCGCCACTGTGGGTCACGTGAGTCAATACCCAGGAGCAGGGCTCTGCTCTGGGTCATTAGCACATCGCTACTCCCTGCACTATAACTTGTTATTGAGGGGTGCCTAAACGGATGGGATGTGATTGCGGTGTGTTTTATTTGCTTATTCCATATGGTGCACTTTATTGTAACTGTTGCACCTTTTTGGCCTCGGCCTTTATTTTACACTCTGTGTCATTAAGTTGAAGTTTATATTTGTGACATTGGTTGTTTATGCTCTGTAGCCCCTGACGAACCCAGTGACCTGGGGGAAACGCGTTGGGCGGGCGGGCTGAATATTCTTTAGTACAGGGATTGACAAAGGGGTAGACCGGGGCAGGGGTCGTCCTTTCTAGGACGAGTGCCCCGACAGTTCCCTGAGCGAGCAGGGGTAGTGGCACGACATCTCCCTGATAGGGTATACTAGGGCCACAGCCCTACCCACCCTGGTCTCTCATCGCTCATCCCCTATCATTCCCTGACCATTACCTTGGCCTTTGTGACTGACTCAGACTGCTGTTCACAATCTATGGTCTCTGGGTCCGGTGTGACTACTTTTTCTGTTGTATTGTTGTCAGTGGGGTCCTGTCTTTTAAATAGCACATTAAATGTTAAGTTTCAAGTTGTTATATCCCTTCTGTGAAGCATATTTTGAAACTGGGTATTTACTACAGAATTCTGTGATTTACCTATGTTAATATAGGAGGTTGCTTTGTTTGTTTTTATTATTGGGTATGTAGGTTTTCCCTTGTTTCTCATGCACAGAACATCTAGCTCCAACTTTGGGTCCGTATATTTTATCCTAATCATATTATTAAAAGTTAAGTTTTACGTAATGCATATCCCCAATACTTACTTATGCACACTAACACTTTTACTAAATAGACTGTTTTTTTCTGCCTATCTGCCTCAGCTACTATTCTGATCCTGCCACCCGCCTGATGCCTCACATCTGATGCCAAATTCTCCTTTTTTCCCCCACCTTTGTCACCGGGTACTGGTATTGCCACCCATTGCACCACTCTGTCACTGGGTCACTTTCAGGACTCCTGATGCTGCTGCTGCCACCACCAGGCTGTCTCATTCTGCCACCATATGTTCTCCTCAAGCTGATTCCACCTCCAGGCTGTCTTATTCTGCCACCATATGTTCTGCTCATGCTAACGCCAAGCTGTCTCATACTGCCACCATATGTTCTCCTCATGCTGCTACCACCTCCAGGCTGTGTCATTCAGCCACTTTAGTGGTCTCCTCATGCTGCCGCCACCTTCACTCTGTGTCATTCAGTCACTATATGTTCTCCTCATGCTGCCGCCAACTCCAGGCTGTGTCATTTAGCCACTATATGGACTCCTCATGCTGCCGTCAACTCCAGGCTGTATCATTCAGCCACTATATGGTCTCTTCATGCTTTCGCCACCTCCATGCTATGTCATTCAGCCACTGTAGGGCCTCCTCATGCTGCCGCCAACTCCATGCTGTGTCATTCTGCCACTATATGGCCACCCCATGCTGCCGCCAACTCCAGGCTGTGTCATTCAGCCACTATATGTTCTCCTCATGCTGCCACCACCTCCACGCTGTATCATTCAGCCACTTTATGGTCTCATCATGCTGCCGCCACCTCCACGCTGTATCATTCAGCCACTATATGGTCTCCTCATGCTTCCGCCACCTCCAGGCTATGTCATTCCGCCACTATATGTTCTCCTCATGCTGCTGCCAACTCCAGGCTGTGTCATTAAGCCACTATATGGACTCCTCATGCTGCCGCCAACTCCAGGCTGTATCATTCAGCCACTATATGGTCTCTTCATGCTTTCGCCACCTCCATGCTATGTCATTCAGCCACTGTATGGTCTCCTCATGCTGCCGCCACCTCCACGCTGTGTCATTCAGCCACTATAAGCTCACCTCGTGCTGCTGCCACCTCCACGCTGTGTCATTCAGCCACTTTATGGTCTCCTCATGCTGCCGCCACCTCCACGCTGTATCATTCAGCCACTATATGGTCTCCTCATGCTTCCGCCACCTCCAGGCTATGTCATTCCGCCACTATATGTTCTCCTCATGCTGCTGCCAACTCCAGCTCCAGTACTCCAGTAAAATGAAGAGTTAGTCAGGTTTTTTTCAATTCTGGCACAAATTCTGGCGCAGACAGAATTTCTGGCACACAAATCCACAAAACATGTCAGGTTTGCAATAGTTAATTAGGGCCATTGTGTTTGTTGTTGGGAGGTTGATGCAGGATTATGAAATCATGATAGAAGAGTTTGTAATGCCAGAATATATTAGAAGCTATATGAAAGTAAGACTTCCCTATGTGAAACTATCTTTATATCTTTTAAAAAAATTATAACTTTTTGTATAAAAATTTGTATGTTTAAAATTGTCCTATTCTGACCCCCTATAACTCTTTTATTTTTCAGTATACAGGGATGTGTGATATTTAGTATTTATGAGTACTATTTTTGTTTTTATGGGACTTTTTGTTTGCTTTTTAAAAATTTTTTTATGGTATACAAAGTGATCAAAAATACGCAATTCTGGACTTTAGTATTTTTTTTTAAGTATATGCCATTGCCCATGGGGTTTAGCTAACATTACATATTTATAGTTTGAACATTCACGCACGCAGCACTACTACACATGTTTACGTTTTTTTTTGTTGATATTATTTTTTTTCAATGTTCTTCAAACTTTTATTAGGAAAAGGGTATCTTTCCATTTGTTTATTGTTTTCAAACTATTTTTAGTCCCCATAGGGAACTAATACATGCAATATTCATATTGTTTACACTGTTAAATGCTGTTCCATAGAGAAGCATTGATCAGTGTTATTGGCACTCCATTGCTCCAGCCTGCCATGGCCGGGCCCACCTGCCGTCCTCTCAGCTGATCGGGATACCGCGATTTCAACGCAGCTGTCCTGATTAGCCCACTGAGCTAGCCAAGATTAGTTTATTATCATTATCAGCTCCTGAGAGCACACGTCATAGATGGGGACTGAGCGCAGGGAACAGAATATGACTTTAATGCGGGCTCAGGTATGTCCTTCATACAAGGATATACTGGCCAATGTCTCAATTTTAACATCAGTGTTGAGGGTTAGCCAATGTCATTGTTTATATCTACCACAGTAGTGCACCTACATTCCTGTATTATTCTACTTGTTACACATCCACACCGTCTGTCTGGTGTATCCTATTGTGGCACTTGTAGTCTGCTGCAGGCATCCCCCATTGTATGCATTTTTATGCTGGGGATTGCCCCTAGCAACGGACTACAAGGGCAGGATCTGCTCCCCCAGTATAATTGCACAACTGCATTTGGGGTTGAGCACCTCCAGCCATTTGAGACCACGTTTTTTGTTGTTGTTGTTATGACTTTAATACCCCAATTTCCAGGCAGGAATTAAGTGTATAGTTGGATACAATTGCAAAGAGCAAATTCCTTGTGTCGAATGGTCTAGCTTTTTGAATTATATTTAAGAACTAGAAGCATAATGGCTGAGAAGCTGTTAAGGATCTGTAATCAGTCTAAAGGAGACACAAGACTTCTAAATCAATGCTTGGGGCATTTTGTACCAAAAGTAGCCAAATGTTTTTTTAGATAAGTCTATAGACTTGATTACTATGGATACCAAAGCATTGCCAAGAATATTGGCATTGGTAATGTCATTAGATTAATATTTCATCTAGATAGAAATGACTTCATGCCCAGCAGATCTATTTCAGGGGAAATAATTATTTTGGCCCTGGATGCATTCAAGAATATTAAAACACTTCAGTAGGAATTTATATAGGAAACTCTGGCGTAAATGGGATAGTTGAAAGTTCTCTATAATGGGAGATTTCTGAACAGTTAAAGTATTTCCATGTACAAAGCAGGATTTCCTGCTATAGACATTTGACATTATTATTTAAAATCCCCTGAGACTGTTTTTAGGTTGGCATGTATTGCATGAGTTAGAGGCCTTTAGGAAATAGAGAACCAGATCTGGTCTCAACCTTAATTTGGATCATTTACAAGATGAAAAAACATCATGTAGATTGAAGTGAAACTGCTAATACTGATAGGGATGACCCTTATGTTTCTAATGACTGATCAATATACTAATACTAATATGCCATTGCTGCTGGAAAAATATACCTGTTACCTACCCCTTAACCCATATACATCAGCTTGCAATTTGCTTGTGACTACAATTGAGGCCTTGCCATGACGCCGATACAACTGAGTAATTTCCCAGTAGAGAAGCTTCTGCCAACAAATTAATGGACACTAGATATGCTAATATATATGGACACAATAATCAAACAACCAATCAAAATCTAACATGCTGATTCTGACGTCATTACTAAACCTCCTTCTTTGTCAAATGTAAAAACTAAATGTACTTCCTGGATTAAACAGAACTCTTTGGGGAACAGCTGAGTTTCCTGCTAAGAGAGAGTTATACCAACATCCTGTGTGGTGTATATTTTCTTATGTAGACACTTGGCAGTATATATAGGCACAGTCAATCACATTTGAAAGCCTCCCCTCGGACGATCCTTAACAATACTATCGCACAGAACACATGCCCCTTTTAAATTAAACCATGCCATTTTCTAGTAAGCATCACTTCCTTGTCGCGCAAGGTGCAAAAGCATCTTAAAAGTGTCTAAAACTCATATTAAATGGGCACAAATCATGTAAACAAGTTTTTTTTGCCATATTTGCATTAGGTAATGGCCAGGAGACTGGTGTAGTGAAGAAAACTGTGTCAGTTGCCCTCAGAAGTTAGACCTGATGCAATCTAAACATTTGCCATGTCTGGACAACATATCAAAAGTTTATTCAAATGACAGTGACAAATTAAGCCCTACTTTTAGACATATTTATGCCTTGCCATAAGTGTGGCTTAGTGGGAAAGAGACATGGATTTACTGGAAAAGAGCACTGCCTAAATTGCACCAGAATTTTGGCATAAAATTATGGTGTGAAATGTATAGTTGGTCTAAACTTAGAAAACACCAAATTTACCAAACACCAAGTCACTGATCAGTCACTGAAAAGGCACTGTCATAATAGGTTTCAACTACAGTTTTTGCCTGCTAACAACCCTAGTAAATAAGGATGCTGGGACAACCACAACCTCAGGGGGTCCAGGCTGCTATCTGCTGTTGACACCCATCAGTAATGAACAGCATCACTCCGATACCACTCATTTAATGGTTAAAATGTCACAATCAATAGAGATTGCAGCATCTAAATTGTCTGAAAGTGCATCATTGGTGGTTCAGTGTTATCACAGGGTGCCGATTGGTTGTCACGGCAGCCCGAGGCTAGGCCTAGAGGCTAACCCTGACTGCTATGGCTGTACCAGAGCACCAATCACATATTATATGCATTGCATTGATCTATGCGAACAATCAAAGTATTGCTTATAAAAGACGATGGGGAATGCTAAAAAAAGGATTTAAAAAAAGTAAACAAACGTTTTGAAAAATCTATAATAATCCTGAGCAATAAAAATTTGAATTACCCTCCTTTAATGGTAATACTAATGTACGAATGTACTTTAATTTAACATCAGAGATTTGGGTATAGACAGAATAAAACTACTTATTTAAATACTGTAAAATGTTATTGAAATTTTTTTTTTTTTTATGTCATTCAGGATCCGCGAGCTTAATACATACAGTGTCCAGGCCCCTTACTGGCCACTACACTAGCTACTAATACTTAGGCTTAGGCGTTTTCCTTTAAAGGAAATCTGTCATCAGTTTCACCTGCACTAACCTGTCAGTACTGACAGGAAGTGCAGGTGAGACTGATTTCAACAATACTTACCTAATCCCACTCCCACGGTTCTCTGGCTATCCTCTTCGATATCTTCCACTCCTGGCCCGTCTTGCTCCAAGTCTGGCCCAGAGCGGAAGATACCAAAAAGGATTGCCGAAGAACATCAGCACAGAGCAGGATTAGGTATGTATTATTTTCATCAGCGTCACCTGCACTATCTGTCTGTACCAACGTGTAGCGCAGGTAAAACTGATGACAGATTTCCTTTAACCCCTTAAAGACGCAGGATTTAAATGTACATCCTGGTGCGGTGGTACTTAACGCATCAGGACCCGCCGGTTATGGCCAACATCCGCAATCGTGCAGATGTTTGACATTAACCCCTCAGATCAATACAGATCATGGCATCTGCGGGAGTGCGGTCAGAAAACTGCATGATCGGATCGCCCACAGTGCTGACACGGCGATCCGATCATCTGCCTCCGTCTGTCTCCCAGCATCTTCTAGACCAGAGCCGAAGATAACTAATCAGTGCTGTACCCCATGCATAGCACTGAATAGTATTAGCAATCAAATGATTGCTATAAATAGTCCCCTATGGGGACTATTAAATAGTAAAATTAAAAGTTAAAAAGGTAAAAATAAAAGTTAAAAACTGTGTAAAATCCCCTCCCCCAATAAAAATGTAAATTGTCCCTTTTTCCCCATTTTACCCCCAAAAAGTGTAAAAACTGTTTTTAATAAACATATTCGGTATCACCGTGTGCGTCCGAATTATTAAAATATAATGTTAACATTTTTTATAAAAAATTTATTAAAATGTATTAAAAGTTTTACTTATGCAAATATGGCATAAAAAGTAAAGCTCATGGAACAAAAAATTAGCCCTCATTCCACTTTTTTTTTAATCAACTTGTGCCAGAAAGTTAAACAGATTTGTGAATGACTTCTATTAAAAAATCTTTACCCTTCCAGTACTTTTTGGCAGCTGTATGCTACAGAGGAAATTATTTTTTAAATTTTTTTGAATTTCTGTTTTGTCTTGTCCACAGTGCTCTCTGCTGACACCTCTGTCTGTGTCAGGCACTGTCCAGAGCAGCATAGGTTTGCAATGGGGATTTTCTTCTGCTCTGGACAGTTCCTGATATGGGCAAGAAAATAATTTCCACTGGAGCATGCAGGTGCTAAAAATACTGGAAGGATAAAGATTTTTTAATAGAATCTGTTTAACTTTCTGGCACCAGTTGATTTAAAAAAAAAATGTTTTCCACCGGAGTACCCCTTTAACTCCTTAGCGACGCAGGACGCATATTTACGTCCTGCGCCGGCTCTGCGATATAACACGGAGTCACGGTGTCATATCGGGTCGTCCCGGCGGCCACCAACGGCCAGGACCCGCGGCTAATACCGGACATCACCGATCATGGTGATGCCCGGTATTAACCCTTCAGACGCGGCAATCAAAGTTGACTGCCGCGTCTGAAGTGAAACTGAAAGCATCCCGGCAGCTCAGTCGGGCTGTTCGGGACCATTGCAGTGAAATCGCGGTGTCCCAAACAGCTTGCTGGACACCAGGGGAATCCCTACCTGCCTCCTGCATTTCCGACTGTTCCGTGCCCGGTATCCAGGCAGGAGCAGTCAAGTGCCGATTACACTGATCAATGCCATGCTATTGCATGGCAGTGAACAGTGTAAGAGATCAGTGAATGCAATGTTATAGCCCCATATGGGCGCTATAACATTGCCACATAAAAAAAAGTGAAAAATAAGTGTTAATAAATGGGATTTAAGCCCTTCCCTAATAAAATTTTGAGTAAAATTACTAATGTCACTACAAAGTAGAATTAGTGGCGCAAAAGATAAGCCAAAATATGGATTTTTAGGTGGAAAATTGAAAGGGTTGTGATTTTTAAAAAATAAGAAGGAAAAAACAAAAATTCAAAAACGCTCCTCGAGTCCTTAAGGGTTTAAAGGAGTACTCCGGTGAAAAAATATTTTTTTAAATCAACTGGTGCCAGAAAGTTAAAAAGAATTGTAAATTACTTCTATTTAAAAAGCTTAACCCTTCCAGTACTTATCAGCTGCTGTATGCTCCAGAGGAAGTTATTTTCTTTTTGAATTTCTTTTCTGTCTTACCACAGTACTCTCTGCTGACACCTCTTTCTGTCTCAGGAACTGTCCAGAGCAGGATAGGTTTGCTATGGGGATTTGCTCCTGCTCTTACAGTTCCTGAGATAGACAGAGGTGTCAGCAGAGAGCACTGCGGTCAGACAGAAAAGAAATTCAAAAAGAAAAGAACTTCCTCTGGAGCATACTGCAGCTGAGATGCACTGGAAGGGTTATGATTTTTAAATAGAAGCAATTTACAAATCTGTTACAAAATGTTTTTTACCAGAGTACCCCTTTAAAGTATTGGCTAGTGCAGGGATGGCGAACCTATGGCATGCGTGCCACAGGTGGCACGCCAAGGCCCCTCTGTGGGCACGTGGCCATAGTTCACATCCCGCAGGGGGCCCCTGTCACATTCAAGACATCCCTGTGTCCCGAAAGATCTTTTCGGGATACAAGAATGTCCCTGTTACCTTTTTGCGGCCCCGCATTAACTTTAAAAATGCAGGGGCCGCCGGGAGGTAGCACATGCGGGGACGTCACTGATGTCCCGTGCGTGTGCCCATAGCAACAGCAGAGGGGAGTGGAGCAGCGAGAAGGAGGACGCGCACGAGCATGGTAAGTTACCTACCTGCATGTCATCTTCAGTGCTCGGACCACTGCTTCTCCGGTCCTGGGACTATGACTCCTGACCCGGGACTATGACCCCTGATCGGTGGAGCGATGGTTGGAGCACTGAAGTGGGGCAGTATACAGACATACAGCCTCCAGCCATACACTGTATATGGCTGAAGGCTGTATGTCTGTGGGGGAACTATACTGCACCTAATGGGGGGAACTATACTGCACCTAATGTGGGAACTATACTGCACCTAATGTGGTGAACTATACTGCCAACCTAATGTGGGGAACTATACTGCACCTAATGTGGGGGAACTATACTGCACCTAATGTGGGGAACTATAATGCACCTAATGTGGGGAACTATATGGCCAACCTAATGTGGGGGGACTTATACTGCACCTAATGTGGGGAACTATACTGCACCTAATGTGGGGAACTATACTGCACCTAATGTGGAGAACTATACTGCCAACCTAATGTGGGGAACTATACTGCACCTAATGTGGGGGAACTATACTGCACCTAATGTGGGGAACTATAATGCACCTAATGTGGGGAACTATATGGCCAACCTAATGTGGGGGGACTTATACTGCACCTAATGTGGGGAACTATACTGCACCTAATGTGGGGAACTATACTGCACCTAATGTGGGGAACTATACTGCACCTAATGTGGGGGAACTATACTGCACCTAATGTGGGGAACTATACTGCACCTAATGTGGTAAACTATATTGCACCTAATGTGGGGGAACTATACTTCACCTAATGTGGGGGAACTATACTGCACCTAATGTGGGTAACTATACTGCACCTAATGTGGGGGAACCCAATATAGATGATGGGAGATGCACAGTGTGCAAACCCTTATAAGGGTTAGTGGGTGCCCATCCTCAAGCTTGACCAAGGCAAACGTATCAAATAGAAGAAATGGAAGACGGCACTCCGGTATTGGTGTCCAAATTTGAGCTGGGTGTCTTATGACTGTGGTCATCTGGTCAAAATAGGGATATAAGGTCAGAGCACAATGTGTGATATGGGGTTACTTTGGGAATGGGAATACGCTTCAGTGCGGTCCTATTCACTGTTAGTTTCCCCGGACACCGGACCATGGGAAATAGATGGTAATACACTATCCATAACATGGTAAGCCAGTACCAATATTACCCTCATGACCAGAGTAATGACTTTGTTTGTTTGCTTTACACGATTGGTTTATGACCCATGCTTATTTCACGTTCTTTATGCCCTAGAGATTGTGTTAGCCAATGGTTGCCAGAATGTATAATGCCGGACCCGGAGCGTGCCAACACACTGCGCAAGTACAGAAAAGAAGGTACTGCCCATACTTGTAATGGCCGCCGGGATATCGGTTCTGCACAGCACGCATGCGCCGTGCAACTTGACACCTATTGGCGCATCATCCTGTGAATGGACGTAACTTCCGGCGCATGGCCCCGTTGGACATGTGCGTTTGCTTTGTTTACAAGCCGGCTACAAGCGGACACACCATGGATACGGGTCCCTCTCCGGATTGGCTGACCACATTGTTTATACCGGAGTACAGGTTGGACAATTAGAAGTCATTTGTATAATATTTTTGTTAGTTATGAAGATCGGAGAAACGGGATGTTCTCTAACAACTCTGTATATTGGATTACTATGTAACACTTTCTATTTACATACACGATATTGTTTATTTCACTATGTTGTGTTTATTTATGTAATTTTTGGACACACCCATTGTCACTTTGAGGGTAACTCCCCCCACCTCTGAGGTTAACTCCTCCTTATGATGTCATCAATTGGTGACCCTATATAACACTTGTTTGCTCCTTATTTCACTGTGCTTGATAAAGACCTTATTGTTAGGTCGAAACGTTGCATCATTCTGTATGTATTGGGATCAATAAACCACCTTCTTTGAATTTGGACACCAATACCGGAGTGCCGTCTTCCATTTCTTCTATTTAATGTGGGGGAACTATACTGCACCTAATGTGGTGAACTATACTGCCAAACTAATGTGGGGGGACTTATACTGCACCTAATGTGGGGAACTGTACTGCACCGAATGTAGAGAACTATACTGCACCTAATGTGGGGAACTATTCTGCACCTATTGTGGGGAACTATACTGCACCTAATGTTGGGGAACTATACTGCCAACCTAATGTGAGGAACTATACTGCCAACCTAATGTAGGGAACTATACTGCCAACCTATTGTGGGGAACTATACTGCCAACCTAATGTGGGGGGACTTATACTGCACCTAATGTGGGGGAACTGTACTGCACCTAATGTGGGGGAACTATACGGCACCTAATGTGGGGAACTATACTGCACCTAATGTGGGGGAATTATACTGCACCTAATGTGGGGAAACTATTCTGCTCCTAATGTGGGGGAACTATACCGCCAACCTAATGTGGGGAACTATATTGCCAACCTAATGTGGGGGAACTATACTGCACCTAATGTGGGGAACTATACTGCCAACCTAATGTGGGGAACTATACTGCCAACCTAATGTGGGGGAACTGTACTGCCAACCTAATGTGGGGGAACTATACTGCCAACCTAATGTGGGGAACTATACTGCACCTAATGTGGGGAACTATACTGCCAACCTAATGTGGGGGAACTATACTGCCTACCTAATGTGGGGGAACTAGACTGCCTACCTAATGTGGGGAACTATACTGCCAACCTAATGTGGGGGAACTGTACTGCCCACCTAATGTAGGGGGGACTTATACTGCAAAAAAAAAAAAAAAGGTGGCATCATTGAACTCTGTTGTGTTCTTTTCAAACAAAAGATGTTAGGCTGGGTTCACACCACGTTTTTCAAATACGGTTACCATATACGGTTTATCACTAAAAAACGTATGGCAAAAACCGTATGCAACCGTATGACTCCAAATTAAAACATATACGGTTTTTCCCCGTACGGTTCTATCCTTTTGCATCAGTTTTTGCCAACGGTTTTGCTATTTTGTTGGAATTAGTTTTCCAGCAATTTAATAAAGTTACTATTGTTCTATTGAAATTCCAATCTGCGCATGTGTCAACTCCAAAAACGGATTAGCAAAACCATGTGCAACCGTATTCTGAAATTCTGTGTATGATTCTCATAGACAACAATGTTAAAAGAACCGCATACGGCTCGCATACGGTTTTCCAACAGAGTTTTTGCCTACGGTTAAAAAATCGGCAAAACCGTATCCGAGGCAAAACAGATGCAACCGTACACAACATTTGGAATACGGTTTACAATGCATTCGTTTTTTTGCGGAAAACCGCATACGGTTACCATATTTGAAAAACGTGGTGTGAACCCAGCCTTAGTTAGTTATGGCAACTGTATGAGCAGTTTTTTCTAAACTTGAACCTCAGTATTCTGATTTAATTGCTGTGCTGGCACTTTGAGGGGAAAAAGTTGGTGTGCATTATGGTTTGAGCACTCTGGCTCAAAAAGATTCGCCATCATTGGTCTAGTCACTTGTCTTTACTAGAACTGTGCAGTCTATAATACAAGAACCCGTACAAATATCTGACACAACAAACTATATGTGCAACCTATACAGAAGGAATGGAACCCAATGGGTGAATGGACACACCACATTGTATAAAGAAAGTAACAGTTTTCTCTATTGTGCTCATGATTTAATGTATATGGTTGTTAGTGATAGTGAGATGCATGGCTCATAATTTCAATCCACCAAAAAAGGTGTCACATTGTCAAACAACTTGCTAGAAAGGAGAACAATGAGCAGGTCCCACTCAGAAAACTATCTACATAACTATATCTGTCCTTTGTGAAGCTAGTGTGACATTAGTGTGAATAAAACCTTACAGGGAGGAACATACAATCTCATTGGACTGTGCAGAATTGTACTGTATGAGTAAAGTGGTTGTCTTTTCATGAAAATGTTTAAAGACAATAACTCCTTAAAACTTTACAGCCCTTAAAAACAACTTGGGACATACATGTCAAAAGTAATGAATCTTACTCCTTTGACCCGCTGCGATTGTGCGATGTAAGCCAAGAAAGCGACCACATTGTGCTTCCCTTCCCGTCCGGCCTTGGCCTCTGCATAGACATCTATGTTTTTTTTTTATGACAGTAACCCTTTGAACAAAATGTCTAGCTTATGCATACAGTAGTTTATTTTTTTGTAACTTTGTTTATTAGATTTTCATATAATTTTTTACAAATGTAGTAATAACAGAAAGTGCAAACAGTTGCGTGCAAAAGCAAATGAGTAACGCAGTACCCATGGTGCCACGAACAAAAATCAGTAGTTTTATTGTTTGCTATGAATGCACACAAATTATGCCCGACACAATTTACTTATTTACTTATCTAATATATGTGAATATTTTCATATACATATATATATATATATATATATATATATATATATATAGATATATATATATATATATATATATATATATATATATATATATATATGTTATAGTGTAGAGCATGCAATGGTAAAAAGAACCAGAACATGGTAAAAAGATCAAAATATTTTTTATGTGAATGTGCTTGCTTCTCAAGTTTATTATTTTGAGAATTTTCATCAGTGAAATAGCTAAGCAGAAATGGATTCCTGTAGTGTGACTGTCAGCTGTTTTGTTCATCTTGTTATATTGGTATATATTATGATTGTGCATTTGGTCCAAGTATGTTCTATAGGTTTTACTTTAGAATCATCAGACTTTAGATTTGCAAGAAAATGTCTGGTTTTAACATTCCCATTTTGTAATAAGGGTCATTGGAGAACGAGCTCCTATCAATCAACTGTAATCTACAAGATATAGGGGGAGGTTGCAAATATTAGGTTGTGCGGAAAAAGTTAGCAAATTTTTCCTGATCTCTGCGTCTGTCGCCTACTGGGCAGGGCATAGCACAGAGGGGAAATGGTTTCACATAAACCACTCCACACCCCAAATTTTTATTCTGGCATAGATTTCTTCCACACCCCAAATTTTTATTCTTCCATAGATTTCTTCCACACCCCAAATTTTTATTCTGGCATAGATTTCTTCCACACCCGAAATTTTTATTCTGGCATAGATTTCTTCCAGACCCGAAATTTTTATTCTGGCATAGATTTCTTCCACACCTCAAATTTTTATTCTGGCATAGATTTCTTCCACACCCCAAATTTGTATTCTGGCATAGATTTCTAATGCTGTCACACAGGCAGACTCAGGTGCACCTGGATTTATCAAGAGGTGTGTGACTCTCGATAAATCCGATTCAACACCACACTGGCAGGGGGCTTAATATGACCGGCATGTAAAATCAACATTCTCCTGTTCAATTCTCCTGATGGGACACCCCAGGAAAACCAAAGCACTAACTGAGAACACCAAATAGTATAATTATTATTTTTTTAAACAAAGCAAACCCTTGAAGTCCACAGCAACGTTGTGCTACAAATGTAATGATCACAATACAGAATTTGTGTAATCCTTTTTATACTATAGCAGTTTTAATACTTTGCAAACTATAACATCAGGTACTTTTTGGCCTAATATTAAAAGAAAGACTTTTCTGTGCCAGTTGCCAATTTTACTGCTATCTCTGATTACTAAATTGATAAATACAATTATAATGCATCATTATTATTTGTATATAATGGCAATTATTTACTTAAAAACCTTATATAATAATTTTGCTGTACTTGTTGGTGATTGATTCTTCATCTTGAATACTCATAGTATGGACAATGTCCCATGAGATAGCCATCTGCTCTGTCTGAAGGATGAAGGGCTCCTTCTGGAAATCTTTGAATACACATTTTTAAGCATTTGAAGTGTTTCTTTTCTGAATAATGCAGCTTTGTTTTCTCACTTAACTGATCTTACTGTCATTTTCTTTCATCCCGACATTTTTTATCATTAGATTTTTACTTACTAAGTCAAGCCTGGAGAACAACTAATACTTAGTACTTTTTTCTTTAATATGATATACAATGTATTACACACAGTGCTTGAAACACTAAACATTTTTTGTCTTTATGATTGGTACTTTGTTTTATTAATGTTTGGTTTGCCCTTTTGTCCTCTCCCCACTCTCTGTTGGTGTTTCTCAACAGCACCAAGGCTCTTCCCATGGCCTGTGTTAGTGGGGGATTTTGAATTGAGGTATTAAAGGGGTTTTGCAGAGCCTCTCTGTTCTTCCTAATGTGCACGGAGAGATGATGTTGCACACCATTCGGCACAGTATCAATTAAATCGTCTAGAACAGGTATCATGCACATAACTAATAAATACTATGTGTACAGTACCATTCAGGTGCTGTAGTAGCTGTTGGTACTATGCAGGAGAATCTCTCCATGTGTTTTATTTATTTATTTATTTTTCACTTTCCTCTCCTTTTAAGAGGCATAACTTTTTTTTTGTTTCTTAGCCATGTGAGGGCTTGTTTTTTGCATGACCAATCGTACTTTGTAATGACACCTTTCGTTTTAGCCCAAATTATCAACCACAATGAAAAAAATATTATTTTATTATTCTAAAGCTGTTTTGTAACTTTTGGTAGTTATTTAGGCAGTGAACTTTGCGGTAGAGCTGACATGTTTGCTTTATTCCGTGGGACAATACGACATATACAAAACCCATTTTTAAATGTTTATCTGTAAGGCCAAATCCAGCTAGGACCATGTAGACATTGCCATCCCCATAGACAGCAATGTCTGCAGAGCTGAGAATTTTTTGGATCAGAGTTTTCTGTCGGAAATTCCAACCAGAAAATTCTGCAGTGTGAATGGATGCATGGAAAACCCATTCAACTGCATGTTAAAGGGGTACTCTGTTGAAAAACATCTTATCCCCTATCCAAAGCATAGGGGATAAGATGTCTGATCGCGGGGGTCCCACCGTTGGGGACCACCCCCCATCTTCCTACCGGCAGAGGCGGCATCCTGAACACGGAAACTTGGAGCTTCCACATTCGCGACGTCAGGTCACGACACACGACGCATGATGGCTAGTATGTAGCTGTCACGGGACATGAATGGAGGGCGCGTGGTGGCTGTAGTCACCAATCGTCTGGCACAGAGCTAGGTTGCTGCGCCGGAGATTGCAGGGATCCCCAGCAGGAGGACCCCTGCAATCAGATATCTTATCCCCTACCCTTTACATAGAAGATAAGATGTTTTTCGGCGAAGTACCCCTTTAAGCTTCATGAAGCAGAATTTCAGACTGAAATTCCCAAGAACAATTCCGGTCGGAAATTCCATAGTGTGAATCCGTCCTTTCTGTACTAATTAAAAAAATTTTAACTTATCGTAAGAAAATGAGTATGCTTAAAATTGCCCTAATTTTACCCCCATAGATTTTTTTTTATTTTTCTGTATGAGGGTTTCTTTTTATCCACCGTGATTTGTAGTTTTTATTGGTACCACTTTTGCTTATATGTGACTTTTTGATCATTCCATTTTTTGGGGATGTGGTGTGACCAAAAATCAGCAATTTTGGACTTTTGGTATTTTTTTTGTTTCCGCCATTCACCATATTGGATCACTAACATTATATTTTAATAACTCGGACATTCCTGCATGTGACGATACCAAATATGTTTATTAATTTGTAAAATGGGAAAAGGGGGTGATTTAACCTTAAGGACTTTTTCACCTTTTTCACCTTAAGGACTGTTTTTTTCCTCCTCTCCTTCTAAAAAATCATAACACTTTTAATTTTGCACCTACAGACCCATATAAGGGCTTGTTTTTTGCATCACCAATTGTACTTTGTAATGACTTCATTTATTTTATAACATAATCTGCGGCAAAACAAAACAAAATTTGTGGGGTAAAATAAAAAAACGCAATGTTGTCACTTCTATAGGTCCATACGGTTACAAGGATATCCAATTTATGTAGGTTTTATTTTATTTTACTGCTTAAAAAAAATTATAACTACATGCACCAAAATTTGTATGTTTAAAATTGTCATATTCTCACCCCTATAACTTTTTTATTTTTCCACATACGGGGATATATGAGGGCTCAATTTTTGTGCCGTGGTCTGTGGTTTTTAATGGTACCATTTTTGTTTAGATGGTACTTTTTTTTATCGCTGTTTATAATCTTTTTATGGTATATGAAGTGACCAATAATGCGCAATTCTGGACTTTGCTATTTTTTTATGTTTACGTCATCGACTGTGCTGTTTATCTAACCTTATATTTTAATAGTTCTGACATTTACAAATGCGGCGGTACCACATATGATTATTTTAATTTTTTATTACACTATTTTATTTATAAAATAGTAAATGGGGGTGATTCAAACTTTTATTAGGAGAGGGGCTTATTCACATTTATAAGCTTTTTTTTTATACACTCTTTCCTTTTTTCCTGACATTGATCAGTGTTATCGGTGCTCTGCTGCTTTAGCCTGCTGAAGATTCCAGGATCAGGAGAGCACCGATCAGACAGCAAAGAGGCAGGTAAGGGCCCTCCCACTGTGCTCTCATCTGATCGGGACACTGAAATTTCATCGCGATGGTCCCGATCAGCTCTGCTCAGCAGCCGTGATGGTCTCACTTTCATTTTAGACACCTCGATTAACTTCGATCGTGATGTCTAAAGGGTTAATACCGGGCATCGGCTTGATCTGTGATGCCTGGCATTAACCCTCGGTCCTTGCATTGAGGGGGCGGGGTATGATGTCACGAAGGGGCAGAGCCGTGATGTCAAGATACTCCGGCCCCTGTATTTCCTTCATCAGGCAAGGTATGAAGTTCGCTCCGTACAGCAGAAGACACGGGATGATGCAGGAGAGATTGAGGGGGTTTAAAACTGGCAGGACCCCCGCGATCAGACATATTATCCCCTATCCTTTGGACAGGGTATAAGATGGCTTTTTCATTTTTGTTTTTTCCTTCTCACCTTTTAAAAGTCATAATTCCTTAAATTTTCCACCTACTGACCTATATGAGAGCTTGTTTTTTGTGCCACCAATTTTACTTTGCAATGACATCAATTATTTCACCACAAAATCTATTGCGAAAAATAAGATATTTGGGGGATTCCACTTCTAAGCAGTGCACTTTTTAGTAAAAATGACACATTGGCCCTCATTTACTATTGCAAACCCAACATGTTTTTTCGGGTTGTGCGCCAGATTCTGTAGCATTGCGCCAGAAATTCTGTCTGTGCTAGATTTTGATCACTACAATGTGAGCGGGCTCAGCAACATCAATTAGAAAAGGGGTGCTGCTATACGTATCAATGTAGTACAGTATCCAGAAAGAAAAAGAAACACGCAAAACAGCGCACACCCATAAATATCAAAAAGTACTCTTTATTAATACATGAATCAAAAAAACAGACAAGATTCTTAAAAACATTTAAAACAGGCCTAAAGCAGCCAAAGCACAAAACAGGGTGAGCCCCCTCAACAAAGGAACCCCACCCAGGGCACCTGCCTATTACAGTACATCAATATCGTCACTATGTCATACAAATAAGCTGAGGAAGTTGCCGACGGGCAACGGAACGCGTGGGGTCTTTAGGGGGGCACTTGCCTGGTAACACCTCCACTAACCGTCCTGTGTCACTTCATCATTACTTGCTACATGAGAATACAGGTTGTATATGGGCTGTTGTGATGAATATAGTGTTATGCGGTAGCTTATTTGTATGACATAGTGACGATATTGATGTACTGTAATAGGCAGGTGCCCTGGGTGGGGTTCCTTTGTTGAGGGGGCTCACCCTGTTTTGTGCTTTGGCTGCTTTAGGCCTGTTTTAAATGTTTTTAAGAATCTTGTCTGGTTTTTTGATTCATGTATTAATAAAGAGTACTTTTTGATATTTATGGGTGTGCACTGTTTTGCGTGTTTCTTTTTCTTTCTGGATACTGTGCTAGATTTTGCACCAGAATTGAAAGAAAACGTCCTAACTCTCCATTTTGCTAAGAAAACCCTTAAAAATTTGGTGGCCGCCAGAAAAGGGGGTGTGGTCTCCGAAAAGGGGCATGTTCCCGACATTTTCACAAAAACCCAACATATTTACAAAGGTTTCCACATAAAATGTGGTGGATTTGAGCTGAGGAAAACTAGACAGATCAGAGCATGTGTTAAGAAAAACAAAGTGTAGGGAAAGTGGAAAATGTAGGGAAACCTTAGTAAATACCATGGAAAATAAATTGTAGGGAAATAAAACCCACAAAGAAACCTACACTCCACCCTTAGTAATTAAGGGCCATTAGCTTTATTCTGTAGGCCCATATGGTTACAATGATACCCAAATTATGTATGGTTTATTTTGTTTTATTTCTTAAAAAAATATTAAAACTTTTTGTACAACAATTTGCATGTTTAAAATTGTCCTCTTCTGACCCCTACAATCTTTTTATTGTTCTGTATATGGGGATGTGTGATGGCTCATTTTTTGTGCGGTGTTCTGTAGTTTTTATCGGTACCATTTTTGTTTTTGATGGGACTTTTTGGTCGCTTTTTATTCATTTTTTATGGTATGCAGCGTGACCAAAAGTATGCAATTCTGGACATTTATCACATACGTTTACGTTTTTTTTGTTTAAATTATTTTATGCAAAAAGGTCCAGGTCCAGTAATATTGAATCATGTTCAGAAAATGTGAATCATGAGCAGAAATATTATTTAATTTAATTGAGGGTGTTGATGCAAATTGAAGGGATTGTTTATATACCTTTATGGGAGTCATGAGTATTTTCTGGATGCAGGGATCATAATGCTAGTAACGCACCTATGAATCAGATATATGAATCTATGAATCGGAAGGTTTGGCATGTATGTTTAATAGCAGTCCCACGAACTAGTTGGGATTAATCATGTATAGTAATTAGAGATGAACAAATCGAAGCTGACGAACACGAATTCGTTACAAATTTCATTAAATATTTGATTCACAACGAATGTGAATATCACCACGATTCTATCGAGTGAATAGCTTCATTAAACTCCATTTACTGCGGTCCAGGCTCCAGGGCATCTAAAATGGCGTATCCACACGTCAGTACATGGGGCAAGGAAAGCTGGGAAGGCAAGGCGGGAAGGGAAGTAGGCGGGATGACCCTGAATCACATACAGGATGCAGCCTATCAGCAGCCAGTCACCCCTGTCACAGCCCTATATATTCACAGCACTATGTATTCGTCAGCCATTTTGCGGCTTGTCATATCATTCATTACACTACATACAGATAGGACGGACATCGCTATGTGTGTGTGTTACACAGAAAAGCTCATTCCAGCAGCGTTTCACATCCTAGTCCCATCAGCGTTCTGGTGGACAGAGAGCAGTGTTTTTTTTTTCACTGAAAATGATTTTTACTGCAGCCATTAACCTCCCAGTCACTTTCTTCGGCATAGTATTACAGAGAGGGGCAGATAGCTGTGTGTTGCCTCATACATTTTAACATGCTGCCTCAACTTCATAAACCTTAGCAGAGGAGGCAGGAATAATTTTCAGCGCAATTCTGTGTCTTGGTTTCACAACAAATCATCTGCTGGTTATAGTAATCTGTAGACGGTATAATACCCAGCAGTCCATTCCTAATGGTCTTTCACAGAGTGAAATTTTGTGTTTAGTACACAGCTTTTTTGTGCTACAGCACTGTTGTGTTCTGCTGGTGTTTTTTTTAAGCATACTGTACCACATTTTTCTGCCCTCAAAAGTGCATACCACACACGTACATCTAAGTAGTGTACTATTTTGTACCTGTTAATCTGTCAAGGGCCTACATACTGTGAAAGTCCGGGCAAAAGTAATCACCAGCTGGTGTTTTACAAAAATACGCTTTTTTAAGCGTACAGTACCGCATTTTTCTGCCCTCGTAAGTGCATACCACATACCTACATCTATGTGGTGTACTAATTTGTACCTGTTAATCTGTCAAGGGCCTACATACTGTGAAAGTCCAGGCAAAAGTAATCACCGGCTGGTGTTTTACTCAAATAATTTTTGAAGCATACAGTAGCGCATTTTTCTGCCCTCATAAGTGCAGACCACATACCTACATCTAAGTAGTGTACAATTTAGTACCTGTTAATCTGTCAAGGGCCTAGATACTGTGAAAGTCCAGGCAAAACTACTCACCGGCTTGTGTTTTTACTCAGATACTTTTTTTAGTGTACTATAGCACATTTTTCTGCCCTCATAAGTGCATACCACATACGTACATCTAAGTAGTGCACTATATTTTACCTGTTAATCTGTCAAGAGCCTAGATACTGTAAAAGAACAGACAAAATTAATCACCGGCTGGTGTTTTACTCCAATACATTTATTAAGCGTACTATATCACATTTTTCTGCCCTCAGAAGTGTGTACCACTTATCCACATCTAAGTAGTGTACTATTTTAGACCTGTGATAGGACAAGGGCCTAGATACAGTGAAAGTCCAGGCAAAAGTACTCACCGGCTGGTGTTCTAGACAAATACTGTTTTAAGCATTGTGAAGCGTATGGTACTCCCCTTATATATGCACTAAGTATGTCACACAGAGAAGTGCCAGGATGTGCACAGAGGAGTGGCAGAGGCCTAAATCCATCAGTCAGAGTAGGAGTGAGTGGCAGCAGGAGTCGCAGCAAGAGGCCTGAGCTCCCAGTATCAGCTAAAGGTCGTGCCTTGACCAACAACCCATCTGCCGTCATCGATTGGTTAACACGGTCGTCCACTTCATCACAAGTGACATCTAATACCCCCAGTCAACAGTCGGTGGGTTCCTCAAACACAACCCTCAGTTGGCATGGGCCGGGAGCAGTCCCTGTCCTCCCATTGGCTCTGTGCTATGCTGTTCCCTCCCCTAAAGAAGTATCTTATGCTGTGGGTTCAGCTCCACTATTCACTGAGAATGATCTAATAGAGGACAGTCAGCAGCTACTGCCCAGCCAACAAGTGGAGGAGACATCCGCCACTTCTTCTGCTAGGTGGGCAAGTAGTGATGAGGAGAGTGATGTGGGAGGCGGTGTTGCCAGGGTTCAGGGTCCTGAAGCAGACCCTGTTGAGGAATCTGAGGAGGACATCAGTGACGTGCAGACACTTGTTGATGATAATGAAGCTGATAGCAATTGGGAGCCAGGTGCAGAAGGGGCTTCATCATCATCATCATCAGGAGAAGAGAGCTACAGGTTGTTAGTGAGGCAGCAGCTGAGCCAGCAATGTGGGGGCATAGTTGGCAGTCAGCATGGTGGCAGAAGTGGAAATTCTGGAGCCAAACTTGCCTGGGGGAGACCACCTGCTTCGCGGCAGCCTATCTTACCGGGAGGTAGGGGAACAGGGTTTTCTGGAGACGGTGGCAGTAGCAGTCAATTAGTGCAGGTTGTTGGTGGGAAAATCAGCTACTCGTGGTGAGGCAGTTTTTCATCAAGCATCTGGAGGAGGTTCACATAGCCACATGAAACATATGTCAGCAAAAGGTGAAGCATGGCCAGGGTCCCAATGTTGGCACCAAGGCCCTGCGTCATATATTCTTCATCACCATAAAGCGGCCTGGGAGAACCGTGGCTCCGATGTAGTGGTCCAGCCTGCTGCATCACCCAGTGGTGCACCACTCCCTCTTTCAGCCAGCCAAGGCTCCACCACCTCAGCCGAAGGGAGCTGTGTGTCATACCCTCCTTCTGTCACTCCAGATGCTCCTGCTCCTCCTACTTTTAGTCAGCCATTCTGCCAACAAGCCATGTCCAAGAGACAACAGTTTGCGCCCACTCATCCAATGGCGCAGAAGCTAAATGTGCTCCTGTCCAAGTTGCTGGTACTGCAGTCTCTCCCTTTTCAAGTAGTAGACTCTGCACCTTTCAGAGAACTGATGGCTTGTGCCAAGCTGAGGTAGAGAGGGCGAAGAAGGCAGTACCAGCCCTGCACAATTTTGTGAAACAGAAGGTGGTGTATCAAAGTGCACAGCAGCACCAACGTCTGGAGCTGTAACTATGGTGAGGGACAATACACTTCCTTTACGGCTCACTGGGTGAATGCACAGCCACAACACCAACTTGGACAGGTCACGCCTCTTCCTCCTTCACGCTCTCAGGCCATTGGTCCTGTGACAGTGGGCGAATCTGCCTCCTCATTCTCCACCGTATCCTCAGCCTCCACTGCCCAGACAAGTCTCAATGGCCCTTCAGCATAGCACGTGTGCAGGACACGGTGGTGTCACCCTGTTCTTTATATGATTTGCCTTGGCGAACTGAGTCACACAGGGGAGAAACTGCTAAAAGTAATTTATAAAGAAATCGGAGCATGGCTTACTCCATGAAAACTGGAAATGGGAACCATGGTGACTGACAACGGGAAGAACATCTTGTCTGCGCTGCGACTGGGAAGGCTGAGCCATGCTCCCTGCATGGCACACGTGTTCAATCTGGTTTTCAAGCGATTCCTGAAGTGTTACCCTCATTTGCAAGACATTCTAACAATGGGAAGGAAACTTTGCATGCACTTCAGCCACTTGTACACCGCAAAGCACACCCTCCTTGAGCTGCAGCGTCAGAACGGTATCCCACAACATAGGTTAGTTGATAGGTCCCGCACCATTTGAGAAACCTTGGCGTGGTGTGCGGGCTCAAGTGTGTCCTTCATATAAGGATATACTGGCTAATGTCTCAATTTTACATCAGTTTTGAGGGTTAGCTAATGTCATTGTTTACATTAACCACTGCAGTAAAACCATAGGTACAGGTCCTCCACTCCAACGTAGGTGCACAACTGCACTTGGTGTTGAGCACCTTGTATCACCTTAGATCACGTCAATGTAATTGTTTATCCTCCAACATAGTCTGATTTGTGACGTTGCCACACATTGGAATGCCACCCTCCATATGTTGGACTGACTGTACGGACAGAGAAAAGCCATCACCGATTTCTTGATAATCCAAGTGGATAGGGTACTCCCCTGTTTAACTTCAATGTGAACCAGTGGCAGCTCATACGCAACACCTGCCATTGGCTCAGGCCCTTTGCGGAAGCCACATTATTAGTAAATCGCCAGGATTATGGGATAAACAACTTCATTCCACTGCTTCATTTCTTACAACACGTGTTGGAAACAATAGCTGGTCAGGGCACTGGAGACATTGCGCCTACATCTCACGTCCACATAAGCCCTATGGGGGCTGAACTGGAGGAGGAGGAGGGGGGGCATAGTGGAGCACAGTTTAGGTTTTCGCCAAATGAGTGATTTTTCTAGTAATCTGACAGGAGAGGAGGAGCAGGAGCAGCCAGAGGAGCTAGAGGGTTATGAGGAAGGCGAGACAGAGGACCCAGACACACCATGGCAGTATGCAGTGGAGATGGAGGCAGGAAGGCCCTCCGATTCACTTGCACAAATGGCATGATGCAGGCTCACTTGCTTGCGTAGTTACAGCCGAATTGTCACCATATGGCAGCGAGATGACTTCTGGATCTACACCTTATTGGACCCTCGCTACCGCCACAAAATAGGGACCTTTTTTACACCCACTGAGAGGGAGGACAAAGTGTCCTGCTACAGAGGCATCCTTTGTAGTCAGCTGGCCGATGCCTGTCGGCACCATCGTCTATTCCCTCCCATGTCTGAATCGGGGGGCCCCCTGCGCTCACCTTCCACTGCCATGGCTGCTGGGGAGGGGTGGGGTGGCAGGAGCAGTACCAGCTCCATCAGCAGCAGCCTGAGTCTACAGTCGCTGAGTAGCTTTCTTCACCCCCATAGTGAAGCAACTCATCAGCAGCAGGTACACCTGGAGCAGGACCTGAATCAGCAAGGCGTGGCATACCTTGACATGCCCATGCCAACACACCATGAAGATCCGCTGGACTTCTGGGCAGCCAAACTTGATTTGTGGCTGCAACTAGCAGAGTTTGCCCTGGAAAAGCTGTCCTGTCAGGCCAGTAGTGTGCCATCGGAGCGGGTGTTTAGGGGACATAGTCAGCCCAAGGAGAACTCGTCTTTCCATGAAAAAATGTGGAGAGACTGATCTTTGTGAATATGAATCAGGCAAGGATCAGCCAGGATTTCCAACCACCAATGCCTGATGCATGAGAGTAGATTGACCATGGTGCCACTCCAACACTTCACAAATATGGATAGTGCCAAACAGATTTAAGTTGCTCCTCCCCAATTACAAACATTCCTCCACATCAGACCTTTTTTCATCCACCTTCGTCACCGGGTACTGGTATTGCCACTCACCGCACCACTTTGTCACCGGGTCACCTTCAGGACTCCTGATGTTGCTGCTGCCACCTCCAGGCTGTCTCATTCAGCCAATATATGGTCTCTTCTCATACTTCAGCCAACTCCAGGCTGTGCCATTCAGACACTATATGGTCTCCTGACGCTTCAGCCAACTCCAGGCTGTGTCATTCAGCCAATATATGGTTTACTGATGCAGCTGGGCCTGGGTCCGGGCCTAAAAGTTTTTTATGGTAGCACTAGCTACTCTAAATCTTCAATTTAAATCTCAAAATTCGTCTTTTAATCTTAGATATTGTGAAGCCCAAGTGTCTACTCATGCTGCTGTCAACTCCAGGCTGTGTCATTCAGCCACTATATGGTCTCCTCATGCTGCCGCCACCTCCATACTGTGTCATTCAGCCACTATATGGTATCCTCATGCTGCCAACATCTCCACGCTGTGTCATTCAGCCACTATATGGTCTCCTCATACTGATGCCACCTCCAGGCTCTGTCATTGTGCCACTTTGCGGCAGTGATGCTAAAAGCGATGCCTGTAATCTGCATGTCATTCTGAATGACAGTATTATTTCACTACCCCAGCACACTCCATATGTGTTATGTGTGTTAAAACAAAGCAAAGTGTTCTAAACCCCAATTGAGGCTCTCTGTAGTCCAGAAATAGCTGTTTTTAATATGTTTTTGCCGGATCAAACCAAATTTGTTTCGAAAAATTTGGCGAATCTGCCGAATCAAATTTTTCAAAAGTTCGCTCATTTCTAATAGTAATGGCATTTTTGGTAACTTATTTAATTATATGAACTAGTAGACATTGGAACCACCCATATGTTCCTTTGTGATCCAGGAAAAATACTTATTGACTTGGGATGGTATGGTAATAGTGCTATTAGGTTAATTATATAATTTAGTAGTGGCTATAAGCGTATACTACAACTATGTATGGTGTTTCCTTCTGTCATCGAGGGAAGGGACGGGTGGTGAATTTTGATTTCCCTTTTTTTTTATTTGAGGGAGCGGAGACAGGGGATTTGGTGGGGGAGTGTAGGGAGTCTCATGTGACTTGGTGAGCGTCCCAATGGGGTATATAGGGACACTTAGGAGGTGAAGAGGGGGAGGGCGGCTTGCTGACGGTATGGGGGTGTTTTTTCATTCTCTCTCTTTTTTCTCTCTCTCTCTTTTTGTAGATTATGAATCTCAAAACAATGGTGTGGAATATCTGTGGAATGGTGGATATAAGAACTGTGCTATTTTTTATGCCATTCAAAAACAATTGCCAGCTATTATTGCTTTAATTGAGACGCATAGAGGGAAGGATAGCAAAATTGTCAAGAGAAGATTGTGTAAGTACGAATTCCACACTAGCTGCTCTTCCTACTCTGCCGGGTATCCAAATATATATGTGGTGAGGGTGTGATGAAGGCAGATGGAAGAACCCTAGGGACTAGTGATGTCGCGAACATAAAATTTTCAGTTCACGAACCGCAAACGTCCGCAAAAGTTTGCCAACCGGCGGACCGGGCGAACCGCCATTGACTTCCATGGGCAGGCAAATTTTAAAACCCACAGGGACACTTTCTGGCCACAATAGGGATTTAAAAGTTGTTTCAAGGGGACTAACACCTGTGGGATTTGAACACAAGGCCCCAGCGCTGCAAGGCAGCAGTGCTAACCTCTGAGCCACCATGCTACCCTTAGCATACATCTAATATCCACAGTTGCAAAAATGGGCAGAGATGTCAGCAGAGAGTACCAGAAAAATTAGGCATGTACACATGCCTGCAAAATTTGGTATTGTTGCAGCCGCTTCTGTAGCAGCAGCCATAAAAATTGCAGCACCATAACAAGTGCAGCAGCAGAGGCCAGAAAAATTAGGCATGCACACATGGATGAAAAATTGGGTATTGTCGCAGCCACAGCTGTAGCAGCAGCCAGAAAAATTGCAGCACCATAACAAGTGCAGCAGCAGAGGGCAGAAAAATTAGGCATGTACACATGGATGAAAAATTGGGTATTGTCGCAGCCGCAGCTGTAGCAGCGGCCATAAAAATTGCAGCACCATAACAAGTGCAGCAGCAGAAGCCAGAAAAATTAGGCATGTACACCTGGCTGGAAAATTTGGTATTGTCGCAGCCGCTGCTGTAGCAGAGGCCTGAAAAATTTCTGTTTGTTTTGCCAGGCAGAAAATGCCCTAAAACATTGCGGCTTGAACCCTAGTTGGTGGCGGATAAGTCACGCAAGTCATCCGGCATTCAGAGTTCAAATACAGCAGCATGTGGACCATTTTTAGGCCAAGGCAGCTCATCTGATCAGGCCTTGTTCAGTCAAATGTATCGCTCAGTGTCAGTCCCTTCGGGATCCATCCCTCATTCATCTTAAGAAAGGTGAGATAATCCAGACTTTTTTGACCAAGGCGACTCCTCTTCTCAGTGACAATACCTCCTACTGCACTGAAGGCCCTTTCTGACAGGACACTTGAAGCGGGACAGGCCAGAAGTTCAAGCGCAAATTGGGATAGCTCAGGCCACAGGTAAAGCCGGCACACCCAGTAGTCAAGGGGTTCATCGCTCCTCAGAGTGTCGATATCTGCGGTTAAGGCCAGGTAGTCTGCTACCTGTCGGTCAAGTCGTTCTCTGAGGATGGACCCCGAAGGGCTGTGGTGATGCGTAGGACTTAAAAAGCTCAGCATGTCCTCCATCAACAGCATGTCTGTACAGCTTCCTGTCCTTGCCGGTGTGTTCATGGGAGGAGGAGGATTACTTTCACCTCTTCCCCTGTTAGATCCCTGTTGTGCTGTGACATGACCCTTATTCGCTGTGTACAGCATACTTCTTAATTTATTTTGGACCTGCTGAATCCTTTCCGCCTTGCTGTAATGCGGTAACATGTCAGGCACTTTATGTTTATACCGGGGGTCTAGTAGCGTGGACACCCAGTACAGGTCGTTCTCCTTCATCCTTTTTATACGAGGGTCCTACAACAGGCACGACAGCATAAAAGACCCCATTTGCACAAGGACGGATGCCGAGCTACTCATGTCCCGTTCCTCGTCCTCAGTGATGTCAGGGAAGGTATAGTCTTCTTCCCCCCAGCCACGTACAACACAGATAGGTGACAAGGAGCACCCTGGGATGCCTGCTGTGGTTGGTCTTCCTCCTCCTCTTCAAAGCCACATTCCTCCTCTGACTCCTCTTCCTCACAATCCTCTTCCAGCGTTGCCGCAGGTCCAGCAAGCGATGCTGATAAGGCTGTTTCTGGTGGTGATGGTGTCCACAACTCTTCCTCTTCACACTCATCTACTGCTTGATCCAGCACTCTTCGCAGGGCACGCTCCAGGAAGAAAACAAACGGTATGATGTCGCTGATGGTGCCTTCGGTGCGACTGACCAGGTTTGTCACCTCCTCAAAAGGACGCATGAGCCTACAGGCATTGCGCATGAGCCTCCAGTAACGTGGCAAAAAATTCCCAGCTCCGCAGATGATGTCCTAGCACCCCGGTCATACAAATATTCGTTGACAGCTTTTTCTTGTTGGATCAGGCGGTCGAACATTAGGAGTGTTGAATTCCACTGTTTCGGGCTGTCGCAAATCAAGCGCCTCACTGGCATGTTGTTTCGCCGCTGGATATCTGACAAGTGCGCCATGGCCGTGTAGGAACGCCTGAAATGGCCACACACCTTCCTGGACTGCTTCAGGACATCCTGTAAGCCTGGGTACTAAGCGTTGTACAATCAGATTACACACATGTGCCATGCACGGCACACGTGTCAACTTGCCCAACCTCAATGCCGCCAACAAATTTGTTCCATTGTCACAAACCACCTTGCCGATCTCCAGTTGGTGCGGAGTCAGCCACTGGTCCACCTGTGTGTTCAGGGCCGACAGGAGCCCTGGTGCGGTGTGACTCTCCGCTTTGAGGCAAGTCAACCCCAAGATGGCGTGACACTGCCGTATCCGGGATGTGGAATAGCACCTGGGAGCTGGGGGGGGGTGCGGGTGATGTGGAGCAAGATGCAGCAGTGGAAGAGGACTCGGCCGAGGATGTTATGGAAGAGGATGGAGTAGGAGGAGTAGAGGAGGTGGCAGCAGGCCTACCTACAAGTCGTGGCGGTGTCACCAACTCCTCTGCAGAGCCACGCATTCCATGATTGGCAGCCATCACCAGGTTTACCCAATGCGCAGTGTAGGTGATATACCTGCCCTGACCATGCTTTGCAGACCAGGTATCAGTGGTCAGATGGACCCTTGCCCCTACACTGTGTGCCAGACATGCCATAATTTCCTTTTGCACAATGTAGTAAAGGTTGGGGATTGCCTTTTGTGCAAAAAAATTTCGTCCGGGTTCCTTCCACTACGGTGTCCCAATGACTACAAATTTTGTAAAAGACCTCAGACTCCACCAGCTTGTATGGTAAAAGCTGGCGGGCTAGCAGTTCCGACAAGCCAGCTGTCAGATGCCGGGCTAGGGGGTTACTTTGAGACATTGTCTTCTTGCGCTCAAACATCTCCTTGACAGACACCTGACTGTGGGCAGATGAGCAGGAACTGCTCAAGGTGAGAGACAGAGAGGTGGATGGTTGAGAGGGGGCAAGGAGGGCAGCAGTGGTTGACCTGGCTGAAGATGCTGGACCAGGAGGAGAATGGCGGCTTTGACTTTGTGTGCTGCTTGTACTGACGTGTTGATCCCATAGGAGTTTGTGATGTGACATCATGTGCCTTCGCAAAGCAGTTGTGCCTAGGTGGGTGTTGGACTTCCCACGACTCAGTTTCTTCTGACACAGGTGGCAAATGGCCTCGCTGTTGTCAGAGGCAGACACACACAAAAAATGCCACACTGCTGAGCTCTGCGATGACGGTATTCTGGTGGTGGCAACAGCATGCATTGATTGGCGTCCCGTCTGGCTGACCCCGGGTGCCGATGCATGCTGTCTGACTGTGCCACTAGCTCCTTGCGGTGACCTCCCCCTGCTTCCAACTCGTCTCCTCCTCCTCTCTGTCTCCCCATCTGAACTTTCCCCCTCTTCTTCTCTTCTAGCGGGCACCCACGTTGCATTCACGGACACATTGTCATCATCAACACCTTCACCGCTATCTAACACCTCAAGAAAGGAAGCAGCAGTGGGTACAACATCATCATCACACCGTACGTCCATGTGTGTAATGCTGCCTGACTGAGACATATCCCTGTTAACTACATCCTCTGCCAATAATGGTTGCGCATCACTCATGTCTTCAAACTGATGTGTAAATAACTCCTCTGATGGATCAAGTAAAGCTGCTGTGGTGCTAGTGTTGGTGGTGGCGGCAGGCGGGCAAGTACGTGGCCTCTGAACACTGGTCATTCTAGGGCCACAGGGAATCCCAGCACCACGACGGCCCCTGCGGGGAGGCCTTCCTCTGCCTGTCATTTTTTTGGTTAAATTTGCATAAGTGTCACACCTAATGTGATTTGACTAGGATGACACAATTTGCCCTGCAAGCAAGAAAAATGGCAACTGTGACGTGAACTGACAGTGACGACTGGTTTTATTTATTTAATTTGCACAACTGTCACACCTAATTTGATTTGCACTGGTGTGACAAAGAACAAAAAAACTTGCCAACGGAGTTCCCCTTTTAAGCAGTGGTCCAGCTATTGCAAAACACACAGACTGATATATTTCAGCCCTTTGAATACTGTAGTAGTTAGTTGCGCCAAAGAAAAAAAGCTTGCCAGCGGAGTTCCCCTTTTATGCAGTGGTCCCCAACCAGGGAGCCTCCAGCTGTTGCAAAACACACGGACGGATATATTTCAGCCCTTTGAATACTGTAGTAGATAGTTGCTTGAAGGAACTTAAGTTTGATTCTGGAGTACCCCTTTTAACCAGCGGTTCCCTCCCAACCAGGACTGATATCTTTCAGCCCTAAAAAGGGCTTTTTTTGGGTGCTGTACTTAAAGCAGATATTACACTAGTGCTTTAGGAGTAAACTGGACCCTGAATACACCACCTAGCAGCAACCTAGCTATCGCTTTCCCTATACAGCAGGAGCAGCTTCTCTAACCCTCCACTTCCTAAGCCTGCAGCATGCTGAATGAGGCTAAAATGGCATCTGTGCAAGAGGTAGGAGGGTCTGGAAGGGAGGGACTGCTGTTGATTGGCTGTAATGTGTCTGCTGACTCTGAATCACAGGGTCAAAGATTACAGCAATGTTAAAGTATAGGGGGCGGATCAAACTTCACATATGTTTGCTCGGCGATGCGAACGCGAACATGCGAAATTCGCGGGGAACTGTTCGCCGGCGAACAATTCGCGACATCTCTACTAGGGGCAGATGGCATTAACCCTTTGTGTTTGTGATGCCGAGGAGAAGTTTATCCTCTACACCAGAGATGAGCAAATTTTTTAAAAATTCGATTCGGCCGATTAGACGAATTTGCTAAAGAATTTGATTCGGTCTGAAGTTATTTGCAGCAAATCACTATTAAAAACGGCTATTTCTAGGCTACAAGCCTCAATAGGGGTGTAGAACACTTTGCCTTGTCGTAACACACATAGGGAGTGTGCTGTGTTAGTGAAATAAAACTGTTATTCAGTATGACATGCAGATTATAGGCATCGCTATTAGAATCACTGCCGCAGAGCATCTGGATGTGGCAGCAGGGAGATCATATGGCATCAAAATTGAAGAGATTAAAGAGATTTTTTTTATGCAATTTTTATTTAATTTAATTTGAATTTATTTAAATTTTTTCAGTACCCATTCTGGTGAGCATCAAGCTGGCGGTCCGCCGTCAGGCGAGCTACCACCTGTTCCAGCCCCTGCCTCTCAGCGACTATCTTACCCCTCCCCCCGACTATCTTACTCTGTGCAGAACTGCAAATGTTTCATTTAATCAGTTACGGTTCATTGTCATCGCTCCAACCTGTTTCATTGGATTCTTTTGGTAATTCCAGAGGTAATATATGACGACAACTAGAGAGGAGTGAATTTAAAAAAAATGTGTTTTGTCTGATTTGATTCGCTCATCTCTATTGAGGACCCATTGGAGGGTAAGTCTGGTGCCAGCAGCCGTGGTAATTCCAGCTCCAATAGTGTAAAATTTGCTGCAGTGTATAAGTTGCTGCAGTAAAAAAAGCTTGTATTTGTATCTTAAAATCAAGCTGGCAGTCTGCTGCAAGGCCAGCTATTGCCTGTTCCAGCCCCTTCCTCTCAGTGCACCCGCATGCTCATGACTGAGTGTCCACTTCAAAAGGGAGGGATTGCAGCCCCAGCAACTTGGACAGAAGCACATACAGCTTCTGTGCCGTTCGATTAGTGGATGCATAAAGCTAGAAGTGGCTGCAGTGAAAAAGCTTGTGCTTGTATTTTAAAATCAAGCTGGCGGTCCTCTGTCAGGTGAGCTACCACCTGTTCCAGCCCCTGCCTATCAGCTAACCCCCCCCCCAACCAACTGTGATAGTGCAAATGTTTCATTTAATCAGTTATGATTCATTGTTATCACTCCAACCTGTTTGATTGGATTCTTGTGGTAATTCCACAGGTAATAAATGATGTCGACGACCATAGAGCCTCAGTCTTAAAAAGATTACATCGATTTTTTAAATTTAAATTTAATATTTTGATTCGATTCACAAGTTTAATATCCCGGGTGCTCAAAATGTTTACTTTGAACTAATACTGTATGACCACAAAACCCAATATAACAATGAGTCACATGGTGGCACAATGACAGAGCCTAGAGGTGACAGCAGCCCAACGAGACCATAGGGCCTAACAATAGAAAAGATTAAAGATATTTTTGAAAACTTAAATTGAAGATTTAAAATTTTAAAAGTTTAATTTAAGGCGCCAACAGGAGACCATATGGTGGCACAATGACAAAGCCTAGAGGTGGCAGCAGCATGAGGAGACCGTATTCTGGCTGAATGACGCAGCCTGGAATTGGCGGAAGCAAGAGGAGACCATATTGTGGCAGAACCACCCAGCCTGGAGGTGGTAACAGCCTCACAATATGGCCTCATAATTGAAAGGAATAAAGATATATTTTCAAATTTAAATTAAATATTTTAAATAGATTACCAAAAAAATGTTTAGGTAATGTCCCAGCAGCATGAGGAGACCATAGGGCCTCACAATTGAAAAGATTAAAGATATATTTTCAAATTTAACCCAAACGTTTTTCTTTTTTTGTACTTTCTTTTTTTCCTCCTTTCATTTTAAAAATCATAACCCTTTCAATTTTGCACCTAAAAAACCATATGAGGGCTTTTTTTTTGCACCACCAATTCTACTCTGTAAAGACATCAGTCATTTTACCCCAAAATCTACGGCGAAACAGGAAAAAAAATCATTGTATAACTAAATTGAAGAAAAAACACAATTTTGTCAATTTTGGGGGCTTCCGTTTCTACGCAGTAAATTTTTCGACAAAAATGACTCTTTATCTTTATTTTGTAGGTCCATATGATTAAAAGGATACCCTACCTATATAGGTTTGATTTTGTTGTACTTCTGGAAAAAATCATAACTACATGCACGGAAATTAATACATTTAAAATTGTCCTCTTCTGACCCCTATAACTTTTAAATTTTTTTGCATATGGAGCTGTGTGAGGGCTCATATTTTGTGCCGTGATCTGAAGTTTTTATTGGTACCATGCTTGTTTAGATCAGACTTTTTGATAGCTTTTTATTCATTTTTTTATGTTTTAAAAAGTTACCAAAAATACGCTATTTTCGACATTGGAATTGTTTTGCGTGTACGCCATTGACAGACCAATTTTATTTTTGCATTTCAGTTTTTTTCTCCTTGCCTTCTAAAAATCATTACTTTTTTATATTTCCATCCACAGACCCATATGAGGGCTTGTTTTTTTGCATCACCAATTGTACTTTGTAATTACATCACTTATTTTAGCGTAAAATGTATGGCACAACCAAACAAATACTATTTATGTGGGAAAATTGAAAAGAAAACCGCAATTTAGCAAATTTTGGAAGGTTTTGTTTTCACGCTGTACACTTTACGGTAAAAATGACATGTTTTCTTTATTTTGAGGGTCAATACGATTAAAATAATACCCATGTTATATGCTTTTCTATAATTGTACCGCTTCAAATAATCTGAAACCATTTTAGCAAAATTAGTATGTTTGAAATTGCCCTATTTTGACCACCTATAACTTTCTAATTTTTTCGTATATGGGGCGCTATGAGGGCTCATTTTTTGTGCCATAATCTGTAGTTTTTATCAATACCACTTTTGCCTAGGTTTTACTTTTTATAATTTTTTATACATTTTTTGGGGAATAAAAAGTGACAAAAACGCAGCAATTTTGGACTTTTACATTTTTTTTTAACGTTTATGCCGTTCACCGTACAGGATAATTAACAATATATTTTAATAGCTCAGACTTTTACACACGTGGAAATATCAAATATGTGTATTAATTTTTTTAACGCTTTTTTGGGGTAAAATGGGAAAAAACTGACATTTTACCTTTTTATTGGGGGAGGGGATTTTTCAAATAGGTTTACTTTTTTATTTGAAATTTTTCTTACTTTTTTTACACTTTAATAGTCCCCATAGGGGACTATTTATAGCAATCATTTGATTGCTAATACTGTTCAGTGCTATGTATAGGACATAGCACTGATCAGTGTTATTGGCGATCTTCTGCTCTGGTCTGCTCGATCCCAGACCAGAGCAAAAGACCTCGGGAGACAGCCAGAGCCAGGTGAGGGGACTGAAGAGCTCCCTTGGACAAGATTCAATAGAGCCGTCTTGGCGGAGGAAGCCCGGGCTGGCTCCTCAAAGACACTGCGTACTTCGGAGAAGAAGGACTGAATAGTAGCAGTGGCTGGTGCAGTGTGGCCAAGGACGAGGCCTTTCCAGACAGCAGGCTGACCACAAACGCCACCTTAGACCGTTCTGTGGGAAACTGGTCCAACATCATCTCCAGGTGTAGGGAACACTGGGACAGGAACCCACGGCACAGCTTAGAGTCCCCATCAAACTTATCAGGTAGGGACAGGCGGAGTCTAGAAGCGGCCACTCACTGCAGAGGAGAAGCTGGAGCTGGCGGAGAAGATGGTTGCTGCTGTGGAGGCAGAAGCTGCTGTAGCATGGCAGTCAACTGAGTCAGCTGTTGTCCTTGTTGGGCGATCTGCTGAGATTGCTGGGCGACCACGGAGGTTAGGTCAGCGATACTTGGCAGCACCTCAGCGGGATCTACTGTCAGGATCCGGACTGGTATGCGGGGAGGACACGGGTAGTGGATACCCTGTGCCAGAGAGGTGATGGCGTGGGCCGTACCAGGGGAACGGAATCTAAGGGATTACTGGTTGTCACCAGAGCCCGCCGAAAAGCGGGATGGACTTGCTGCGGCAGGTAAGCCCCAGGTCATTCCACCCGGTAGCGACTCAACCCCTCTGGCGGCTGAGACTGGCGCGGGACACAAGGACAAGGCAAAGGCAAGGTCAGACGTAGCAGAAGGTCAGGGCAGGTAGCAACGGTTCGTAGTCAGGGGCAACAGCAAGGGTCTGGATACACAGGTAATGGGCTCACAAAAATGCTTTCACTGGCACAAGGCAACAAGATCCGGCGAGGACAGGAAGGGGAAGTGAGTTTATATGTGTTTGGGAGTGATTGGGAACAGATTGGGCCAAGCACCAATTAATGGTGCACTGGCCCTTTAAATCTGAGAGACCCAGCGCGTGCGCACCCTAGAGAGCGGGACCGCGCGCACAGGGACTGAGCAGAAGGAGGACGGGGCAGGTGAACAGAACGGAATGCGACCCGCGGGCAGGCACATCCCGCCGCGCGGATCGCATCCCCGCCGGGGGAAACAGAGCAGCGCTCCCGGTCAGCGAGTCTGACCGGGGCGCTGCAACCAGGAGCTGAACGCCGCGAGCGATCTGGGGGAGGAGAGGAATCCGGAGCGCTCGGCGTGACATTCCTCTGTAGTATTCAGCAGCTAATGAGTACTGGAAGGATTAAGATTTTTTAATGGAAATAATTTACATACAGTTCAGACCAAAAGTTTGAACACACCTCATTCAAAGAGTTTTCTTTATTTTCATGACATTTTATGAAAATTGTAGATTCACACTGAAGGCATCAAAACAATGAATTAACACATGTGGAATTATAGACATAACAAAAAAGTATGAAACAACTGAAAATATGTCATATTCTAGGTGGAAAGTGTCCCCAAGTGCACTCACAAAAACCATGAAGAGCTACAAAGAAACTGGCTTACATGCGGACCGCCCCAGGAAAGGAAGACCAAGAGTCACCGCTGCTGCGGAGGATAAGTTCATCCGAGTCACCAGCCTCAGAAATCGCAGGTTAACAGCAGCTCAGATTAGAGACCAGGTCAATGCCACACAGAGTTCTAGCAGCAGACACATCTCTAGAACAACTGTTAAGATGAGACTGTGTGAATCAGGCCTTCATGGTAGAATATCTGCTGGGAAACCACTGCTAAGGACAGGCAACAAGCAGAAGAGACTTGTTTGGGCTAAAGAAGACAAGGAATGGACATTAGACCAGTGGATATCTGTGCTGTGGTCTGATGAGTCCAAATTTGAGATCTTTGGTTCCAACCACCGTGTCTTTGCGCGACGCAGAAAAGGTGGACTCTACATGCCTGATTCCCACCGTGAAGCATGGAGGAGGAGGTGTGATGGTGTGGGGGTGCTTTGCTGGTGACACTGTTGGGGATTTATTCAAAATTGAAGGTATACTGAACCAGCATGGCTACCACTGCATCTTCCAGCGGCATGCTATTCCATCCGGTTTGCATTTAGTTGGACCATCATTTATTTTTCAACAGGACAATGACCCCAAACACACCTCTGGGCTAGTGTTGAGCGGCATAAGCCATATTCGAATTCGCGATATTTCACGAATATATGGACAAATATTCGTCATATATTCGCTACATTTGCATATTCGTAATATGCAAAAAATGTGCATAAGCAAAAATTTGCATAAATGACAATTTGCATATGCGAAAATTAGCATATGCGAAAATGTGCATAAGCAAATTTTCACATATGCGGAAATTCGTACACCAGTCTCACACAGTAATATTAGAGCCTTCTTTACACCACACAAGCTGGAAGCAGAGAGGGATGATCACTGTGATGTGTACTGTGAAGAAAAAAATAAAAATAAAGAATATTCGTAATTGCCAATATATAGTGCAATATTCGCGAATATTCGCGAATGGCATTCTCTTGATGAGCTTCAAGACGTAGTCACCTGAAATGGTCTTCCAACAGTCTTCCAGAGATGCTTAGCACTTGTTGGCCCTTTTGCCTTCATTGGGTTCCGGTCTGGTGACTGTGGAGGCCAGGTCATCTGGCGCAGCACCCCATAACTCTCCTTCTTGGTCAAATAGCCCTTATACAGGCCAGAGTAGTGTTGCTCGCGAATATTCGCAATACTAATTTTATTTGCGAATATCGCATACTCGCGAATAAAGTTTGCATTGCGAATATTCGTGAGCAACACTATTCTGGCCTGTATAAGGGCTATTTGACCAAGAAGGAGAGTGATGGGGTGCTGCGCCAGATGACCTGGCCTCCACAGTCACCAGACCAGAACCCAATGAAGGCAAAAGGGCCAACAAGTGCTAAGCATCTCTGGGAACTCCTTCAAGACTGTTGGAAGACCATTTCAGGTGACTACCTCTTGAAGCTCATCAAGAGAATGCCATGAGTGTGCAAAGCAGTAATCAAAGCAAAAGGTGGCTACTTTGAAGAACCTAGAATATGACATATTTTCAGCTGTTTCACACTTTTTTGTTATGTCTATAATTCCACATGTGTTAATTCATAGTTTTGATGCCTTCAGTGTGAATCTACAATTTTCATAGTCATGAAAATAAAGAAAACTCTTTAAAGGAGAAGGTGTGTCCAAACTTTTGGTCTGTACTGTATCCGTTTAACTTTCTGGCACCAGTTGATAAAATAAATAAATAAATAAATAAAAAGTTTTCCACTGGAATACCCCTTTAAAACAGTATTTGTCTAGAACAGCAGCAGGTGTGTACTTTTGGCTGGCCTTTCACAGTAAATAGGCCCTTGAGACTTTAACAGGAACAAAATGGTACACAATTTAAATGTACATATATGGTTTGCACTTATGAGGGGAGTACAATGCGCTCCACTACGCTTAAAACAGTATTTGTCTACAACACCAGCAGGTGTGTACTTTTGGCTGGCCTTTCACAGTATTTAGGCCCTTAAGACTTTAACAGGAACAGAATGGTACACTGCTTAGATGTATGTATGTGGTATGCACTTATGAGGGGGAGTACAATGCGCTCAAGTACTCTTAAAACACTATTCGTCTACAACACCAGCAGGTGTGTACTTTTGGCCTGCCTTTCACAGCAACTAGACCCTTGAGACTTTAACAGGAACAAAATGGTTCACCCCTTAGATGTACGCACAGGTTACACTTAACAGAGGACAATACGCTTTTAGTACTCTGCTCACCCTAACTGGCTGGCTACTATTAGCATTTCAGTTGTTGTACACACCAGTGCTGCAGCACACAGTTGCTGTGTACTACACCCAAAATTGCACTTTCTCTCTCAATCTCACTCCCTTACCTGTTAGTGCTTCTAGACTGGATTTGGGCTTGAGGTGAATCACTGCTGTAATACACCCACAATTGCACTTTCTCTCTAAATGTTTCTTCCTTCCCTCTCTGTGCTTCTAGGCTGGATTTGGGCTTGAGGTGAATCCCTGATGTAATGCACCCGCAATTGCGCTTTCTCTCTCAATCTCTCTCCCTTCCTTATCAGTGCTGCTGATTCTATATGGCTGTGACATCACAGGGGACATCACAGCTGGCTGCTGATTGGCTGCATGCTGCATGTGATTCACGGCCATCCCCCCAACCCTTGTTCCCACCTTCCCAGGATTCCTTGCCCCATGTTCTCACATGTGGATCCGCCACTAAATGAAGCCTGGACCGCACTAAATGAAGTTTAATTAAGCGATTCGCGCAATTGAATCATGGTGATATTCCCATTCATTGCAAATTAAATTTTCCCTGAAATTCATAACTAATTCGGATTTGTCAGATTTGATTCACTCATCCCTACTGTACACCATTCAAAAGAATACTGCTGAATCCTGGTCAAGGCACGGGGGTAAATATTGACTCCAACACCAAGTTACGGAACAATGGCAGTTTTACTGAGTCAGACAGGTATAAGAGTCTATACAGCTTGGCTGGGCCCAAGGAGGTGACCAGTGACTTCAGAGAGTTCAGGGCTTGCTGGGACTTATGGTGGACTGGGACAATTTGCTGCAGAGCCACGCTGACTGAAGACAGATTGACTTGGACTGACTTGACTATGGCAGACTATGACTGACTTCACCCCTTCTGTAGCTTATCAGGCTTTGATTTGACCTGTGGGGTGCTGGACTTCAGGATCCATGGCTGTGTGGAAGACTTTAGGCCTCTTTAGGTCTCCAGACATACACCTAGGATTTGACCTGACTGCAACTCAGCAAAGACATTAAGAGAAAAGAGAGCGAGGAGGCTCCACCCAGGGCTTATATGGGGGAGACTCTGGTGGGGTCACATAGGTCACCCTTAGGTCACATGGTAACTGGTACCTCACTTGGTTACAATCACATGACAACAGGTCTTAAAGGCATAACACATTTTATATACAATACTCTATATAACCAGCATAGAAGCAGATATACAAAGGAACAGATGCAGGGGGGCTAGGGGTCACTGTTTGGAGGCTGCCTGACAGGACAGCAAGGGTACAGGGGCAACTCGTGTACTGGGCCACCACAAACTCCCCCCTCTTAACAACAGCCGTCCTCAGCGCCTAGTCCTGGAGGGCAGATGACATTAAGGTGGCCACTGGGGCCTGGTGGTAACAGTTCCTGGGGCATTTATGCTGAATGTCCTTCTCAGGGCTGGTGACTAAATAACTGGGGAAGAGTCCATGTGGCATTGTTGAGAATGTCCTTACAGGCTCCTTTGTTAGCGAGGGTATTAATAACTGGGATGGTTAAACATATGAGGTTTTTGACTCTCGTAACTGCACACACTTGTTTTGGATAGGGCTGCCGGAGGCTTTCTACCCGTATGCATTAGCTGCTGGGGCCCTTCGGCTATAGCTACTTCTCACCAGAACATTATACACCAGGATATACATTTTAGACAACATAACAATATTACCTTTATACATGTTAGCTCTGTCACTATACGTGTTTTACCTATGCTTTCAGGATAACTCTCTGGCCAGTTGAGTACCCTGTACACGGTGGACAGGAAAGTGGTTAGACATTCAGACATTATTGACTATTTTGGACTGAATAACACTGGTTAGTTACAGTCCTAACTATACATGACATTAGCATTATCCACGCTAGATTGACTAAATTTCATGGTATTTTATATTGATGCCTTTATACAAACCTTTGTACCTGGCTGGTAACTGTCACTGAGTTGACCTTTGGGATCTGCGCAGCTCCACCTCTAGAGAATCAGGAACTCTTGGAGCTTCTGGAGCTTCAGCTGGCTCTCCTTCAGTGAACTCAGGAGCTTAAATTGGTTCAGAACTTGCTGGACTCAGGATAATCTGGTATGTGTGCTGCAGACATTGGAGACATGGTTGGCACTCTGGAGACAGGTGTATAGGCTGGAGCCAACGGAGACAGAGCAGGGACTGGCGTGTTGACCATCGTTGGTTGAGTTAGTCCCTGGATTGGAGACACACACAGAAGAATGCTGGCTGACTTGGAGAGAATATGGTGAAATCCATGGACTGGTGGATCCCCTCAGCATGAATATTCTCTCTCGAAGGTCTGACATCTGAGGGAGACGGCACTGGGAGCATTGGTAAATGTTCTTTAAAACAGACTTCTGTACTTTGTACACATTGGACTCAGGATAGGGTATGGCTGTCACCGTATAGGGTTCTGTCTCATAGATGGAATCTAACTTGTTAGTTCTCGGGAACTTCTGTAGCCAGACTTTATCACCCACCTGGAGTGGTTTGGCAGAGGCATGGCGGTTATAGTCTTCTTGTTGTCTTTGTTGGGCCTCGCCCATTTTCTTGCTGACAGACTCCTTGGCCTCTTGAATCCTTCTGTGATGATCAGAGACCCACTGTAGGGACACTTGTGGAGAATTATTGATCAGGGCCTGCAATCAAAATGTTCAGTCTTTCGGCAGTTGCCCATGTCGCCCCATCATCAAGAAGAAGGGGGTGTATCGGGTGGAGCAGGGTACTGTATTGTTGTAAATTTCCAACAACTTGGGCAGTATCGGGTCCATTCTTCTTGCTTTGACACAGAAGCTGATCGCAGCATATGGATGAAGAATTGGTTGATACGTTCACAGAGCCCGTTCCCCTGTGGTCCAGAGATTCTTGCAGTTGTGGAATTGACATAGTTCTTGGAAGAGTTGGGCCTTGAAGGCCGTTCCACGGTCAGTTAAGATGGACTTCAGACACCCAAGGGTTTGCACCCATTTGGAATAGAACATCTGGGCATCTTTCTTGACTGTGAGATCTTTGATGGGTACAACAACAACCCACTTGGAGTAATGATCCACCATGGTGAGATCATAGGTATACCCAATACCCGAACTGGGTAGGAGACAATTTCACATTGTCTAGCGCGACCAAGTGGTTGGGTCTGTCACTCTGGATGGAATGGAGGGGTGCTCTTGCGTCCTTGCTCACGTTCTTGGTGATGCTACAGACAGCACATTCACTGCACCATTTCAATGTCACTCCGCATTCTGATCCAACAGAATCTTCGCCTGACAGTGGCTTTGGTCTTGTGGACTCCAAAGTGTCTCGACTGGTAATGGTATGCGTTGAGAGCCATCGCTGCGCCTCTTCAGGGAACCAGAATCTGATCAAGTCGATCACTAGAGACCAGATCCAAAGAATTTCAGTTACTTCCTTTGTCGCCACAGACATTTCAACTCATAATCACACTGAGCCTGGCGTAGACGGGTTGGTACCTTTTTCACCAGAAGGTAGTCCAACAGATTCCCCATAACTTGACTTTCATCTTGTTTTCCAGGTATAAAGGTATTCTTTAACCTTTTCGGACCTGGGCTCACCACCCATGAGAGCGGTCACAACATTCTGGTTCACGAACCGTTGATAAAATGGGGCCATCTCCACATCTTCGACAGGTGGTTCTTCGCCGGGGGTCATCAGAGACAGTACATCAGCATTGATGTTTGACTTGCCGCTTCTGTACTTGATGGTGAAGTTGTAATTAGCTAATCTGGAAGCCCAACACTGTTCAATGGCACCCAACTTGGCAGTGTTCAGGTGGGCCAACAGGTTATTATACGTGTAGACAGTAAATGGCGTGGCGGCCAAATAATCTTTGAACTTTTCTGTCATGGCCCATACCAGGGTGAGAAGTTCCAATTTGAAGGAGCTGCAACTAGCATCGTTCTTCTCTGCTACTAGCAGGTTACAACTGGCATAGGCAATTACTCGCTCTTGTCCTTCCTGGACTTGGGACAGGACAGCTCCCAGACCTTCAAAACTGGCATCAGTATCTAGCCAGAACGGCTGACTGTTGTCTGGATACGCCAAGATGGGTGGTTCTGTCAGTAGGCCTTTAAAAGCTCGGAACGCTGTCTCTTGCTCTTTGGCCCATTCAATAGGTAGTCCTCCATTGTAATTCTCCTTCACCGTACCCCGTAGGAGAGCTGTGAGGGGTTCTACAATTTGAGTGAAGAGTGGAATGAAATGGCAGTAGTAGCTTGCACATCCAAGGAAGCTCCTGACATCTTTCACTATGCAGGGGGTAGGCCAGTTCTTGACAGCTTCCACCTTTTCAGGATTGGGCTGGACTCCCTCTGTGCTGACAATATGACCCAAGTAATGGACCTGAGGTTCAAGCAAGTGACACTTTGATGGTTTGATCTTCAACCCATGCTTGATCAAGACTTGAAAGACATCTGACACATGACTAAGGTGTTCCTGGTAAGACTTGGAAGACACAATAGCACCGTCCAGGTACAACAAGTCACTTTGGAAATTCAAATGACCCAGGCACCTTTCCATCAGATGCTGGAACGTAGCAGGGGCATTGCTCGAACAACCCCATGGGTGTCACGAAGATGGTCTTCTCCCCATCCACCATGGCCATGGGCACTTGCCAGTTCCCACTGGTTATATCCAGGGCGGAGAAGTAAGCAGCAGACCCCAGGTCTGTAAGCGACTTCTCGATCCTTGGCAAAGGATAAGCGTCCTTAGGTGTGACATTGTTCAGTTTCCTGAAGTCAACACAGAAGCGGATGGTTCCGTCTTTCTTCTTGACCAGGACAAGTGGTGCCGCCCAGGGACTCTGACTTTCTTGTATTACATCTGCCTCTTTCATGTTGGTCAGCATCTTCTTGACAGTCTGGTACATGCCTGTCGCGACTGTCGCCTGTGAGGATACAGTGCTGAATCATTGAAGTTTTCCCGAAGTCTGTGGGGTGTTTACTGAAAGCTTTGTGATAGCTTTTAACAACATTGATGACTCCATTGACCTGGTCTTTTGGAGTAGTGTTGTCCCCAACTTGGAGCTATGCCCACCAGAGCTCTTGGGGCTTAGCACTTGATCCCTCCGAAACTTGTGCTGCACGCTCTCGGTCCACCAGATGTTCTATCACAATGTCTTTCGGCTCTAGGAGATACAGCTGAGCCACTGGAGTGTATTTGGGTAAGACAGTAGCAGAATCAGACAGGTTCACTAGCTGCATCGGGACTCTCCCGTTGGTTATAGAGACGAGACTTCTTGCAGCTCAGACAAGAGAATAATCTTCTAACTGCATAGGTTCTAGCAGGGCCTGATAGTCCCTATTCTTGAATATGTGACATGCACGACACCAGATGATAGTCTCCGTGTTGGGTTGTAAGGTCAACGACCTGATTTTTTGAACTCATACTCTGCAGATTTCACCTTGCTTGTTGGTAATCTTCTGCTCGGCCTGTAGAACTTTCAAGTGGTGCTGCACTGCCTGCTGGTCTGAAGGGGACATATGGGGAAGAGAGGCATGATCTCAGTGAAAAAGTTTTTCATATTCTTTATCCCCAATATATACTCAGCAGACCCCTAATCTGTCACATTACTTACAATCACTCCCTGCCCGGTAAGTACATAATCTCCCAACTGAATGGTTGGCCCCCAGTATCCATGTCTGGGGACTGGTTGCCCATTACGTGCTACTACCCTGAAATTAACATCATCAGGCTCACATAGTAAACTAGCATCCCAATGCTGATTGAAAACACATTTAGATATAGTAGACACTTGTGACCTTGTATCTATCAACGCCTGCATCTGTACGCCCGTGGGAATTTCGGTCCCCGCCGCGCACCGGGCAGGGACCGAAGCAGGATGCCTGCTGAAATCATTCAGCAGGCATCCCGTGACAATGCCGGGGGGGGGGGGCCTGAGAGCCCCCATGTCGGCGATCGCTGCAAATCGCCAATCAATTCAGATCGGCGATTTGCGGCGATTTCGGGCTGATCGGGTCTCTGATGACCTGATAGCCTGGAAAATAGTAATGATCGGAGCTATCAGAGACATCCCCGATAATCCTAAAGGATAGGAGTGAGGCGGCAGGGGGGACACCTCTTCCTATCCCCTGCCATTGGTCGGTTAGGGGGCGGGGGGGGGGTTAAATTTCATTTACCCCACTCTGCCCGGCCCTGGAAGCAAGGGCAGAGGGGGGGGGGAGGATGGCGGCAGGTACCTTGGGCACGCAGGGATTGGCGGCAGACGGGGACCGAGGACTGCCGAGTGGAGTAGGGGAGGATCAGCAGGCAAGTGGAGGCAGCCACAGCGTCAGAGGCAGCAGTGAAGATTGCTGTAAAGTGATCTTCACTGCTGATTCTAGGAGTTTCAAAACTACAACTCCCAGTATGCCCAGACAGCCTTTGGCTGCCCGGGCATGCTGGGAGTTTTAGTTTTGCAACATCTAGAGGGCCACAGTTTGGAGACCACTGTGCAGTGGTCTCCAAACTGTGTCCTTCCAGATGTTTCAAAACTACAACTCTCAGCATGCCTAGAAAGTCCAGACATGCTGGAAGTTGTAGTTCTGTAACATCTGGCCCTTCAGATGTTGCAAAACTACAACTCCCAGCATGCCTGGACAGTCTCAGCATGCTTGGAGTTGTAGTTTTACAACATCTGGAAAGGCACTGTTTGTAGACCACTATACAGTGGTGTCTAAACTTTAGCGCTCCAGATGTCAATTCAAAACATGCTGAGACTGTCTAGGAGTTGCACACTGGGAGTTGTAGTTCGGCAACATCTGGCCCTTCCTTATTCGAGAGAAATGAGGTTACACATTTTGGGGGATATTTTCACCTATTACCCCTTGTAAAAATGAAAAATTTGGGGTAACATCAGCATTTTAGTAAAAAATGTTACGTTCCTTGACAGGTGTGTTTCCAAAGTAGTACGCCATGTGGGGTGTTTTTTTGCTGTTCTGGCACCATGGGGGCTTCCTAAATGAGACATGCCCACCAAAAACCATTTCAGCAAATTCGCTCTCCAAAATCCCATTGTTACTCCTTCTCTTCTGAGCCCTCTAGTGCACCCACAGAGCACTTTACATCCACATATGAGGTATTTCCTTACTCGAGAGAAATTGGGTTACAATTTTTGTTTCGTTTTATCTCCTTTTACCCCTTGTAAAAATAAAAAATATGGGTCTACAAGAACATGTTAGTGTAAAAAATGAAGATTTTGAATTTTTGCCTCCCCTTTGTTGCTATTCCTGTGAAACACCTAAAGCGATAACAAACAAACTGAATATCATTTTGAATACGTTGAAGGGTGCACATTTCATAATAGGGTCCATTATGGGGCATTTCTAACATAAAGACCCTCAAATTCACTTCAAAAGATTTCTGAAAATTCTCTGAAAAATTTAGCTTTCAGTTTTGAAATCTACTTGAAAAATTGGAAAATTGCTGCTGAACTTTGAAGCCCTCTAATGTCTTCAAAAAGTAAAAACATGTCAACTTTATGATGTCAACATAAAGTAGACATATTGTATATGTGAATCAATACATAATTTATTTGGTCTGTCTATTTTTCTTTCAAGCAGAGAGCTAAATACTAAATTTTCAAATTTTTCATGAAATTTTGGAATCAACGAAAATTTACCACTAACATAAAGTAGAATATGCCACGGAAAAAACTATCTCAAAATCAAATTCATAAGTACATACATCCTAGAGTTATTTATGCTTAAAGTGACAGTGGTCCGAATTGCAAAAAATGCTCTGTAATGCTTGTTACAGTAGGTGCATAAAGGTCACTTAGTCCCCGAACATCTATTGGGTGGAGCATTATGGTAATTGGGATTATGGGGAGCAGAAGCAGGGGCAGGTTTCCTAGGCAAGGGTGGTTCACGGTCAGGTGGAGCAGGCCAGGTGGCAAGTTCCTTAACAGCCTTGGTCAATTGCTCAATATCCTGTGTAACACTCTGTAGATCTAAGGCTGTGGTGACTGGCAAAGTGGTCTGCACTGGGGCGGGGACAGGGGACTGCGGTGGTATGGGCCTGGCTACTGCCCCTAGTGGCTATTGAACAGGTGTGAGGGGAGTACAAGCTCCCTCTAACTCAGTCCTGGACTCAATCACTTGGATAGCCAGTCTTTTAAAAGCAGGAAATAACATGTGGGGGTTTTAGACTGCTAACATTCTTAATTGGGCCTTGTTCCACTTATTATGGGCTCCATTAATGAACCTTTCCATTAACACTATGTTGCCCTGTTCTGGAGTTATACCATCTAATTTTTGGACAGTCTCTAGGGCATTCTGTAGGGCTACAGCATATGCTCTCAAGGTCTCACCTGGCTTTTGTCGCTTTTCATACAGCCAGAGACGTACCTTAGATGGAGAATGTGACTCAAATACTTGGTACAGTCCTTCAAACATCTGCTCCACCATCACCTTCTCAGATGCTGACCAGGTGCGGACTTCCTCTAGTGCCAGACCCTGGAGTTGTCCTGTTAGCAGTTGCACCTGTTGGTTAGGAGGGAAAGAGTAAAAGACAAACAAACTCTGGATCCTCTTTAAAATCCCTCAGGGAAAAGGGGTTTCTGTTGTATGTAGAGAGGAAAGGGTTCCCCATGAATAACGGTAAAGACGCTGGAACACCGGGACCATTGATGTTGACTGGAGGCAAGGGGGGCAGTGCCCTGGCTACTGGAGTAGGTGATGAACTTGCTGCTGGAGATAAGGGGCGCTGGCGCCCACTTGATCTGTGGTGCTGGGTACAGACATCCAGTTGCTTTTTAAGTGCGCTGTCGCTTTAAGAAGAATAGAATGCTTTCCCCTTTAAGATGACTGCTGAAATGCTGCAGCGGCTCTAGCTTGACTGATGGGGGCACTATTGTGGACACTCCCCCTCTATTTTGCAGGTTCTCTATGATAATTAGTCTTGCAACCAAACTGGCGAACAATCAGACAACAATAAATAATAATAAATAAATGTTGAGTTCGGGCACGGAGACCCTATACTGATGATCATTAGTGTTTGCAGAGTCTGCGCTGCAGAGGGTACTTGGTATATGACAGCCCGGAGATGAGCGCAGCAGCCAGAGCCTCCAATATGGCTGGGAACTTCCAGTTTTGGTCCGGTCAGCAAAATATTCCACTGTGCGACACAGGGTGGCATTTTGGTTCCTCCTCGCTGTATTGAAGAGGCGTTACTGCTCTTGCACGGGAAACACCAGACCAAATAAACTCTTTCAGGTACAGACTCTATGCAGTTCACAATGGCAGATAACAGTTTTTTCTTCACCTCCCCCTCTATTTCACAAGTGTCTCAGAATAAACACTTTTTTACACTCGTACACTTTCTGGCGCAATTTTTGTGCGCATCCACGTGCAAATGTCAGGCAATACTGGACACAGTTCAGACTGGGGGGGTTCTTTTAGCATAAGGTGCACAACCGTATCCTGTTCGTGGGATGACAAAAGTTGTGGTGAGGGTGTGATGAGGGCAGGTGGAATTGCCCTAGAGGCAGATGACATTAACCCCTTGTGTTCATGACGCCAGGGCGTGGTTTATCCTCTACTCCACCTGAAGAAATACCGCTGGATCCTGGGCTAGGCATGGGGGCAAATAATGACTTCAACACCAAGTTACGGAACAATGGCAGCTTTACTGAGTCAGACAGGTGTAACAGTCAATACAGCTTGGTTGGGCCCAAGGAGTTGACCAGTGACTTCAGAGACTTCAGGGCTTGCTGGGACTTATGGTGGACTGGGATAATTTGCTGCAGAGCCACGCTGACTGAAGACAGATTGACTTGGACTGACTTGACTATGGCAGACTATGACTAACTTCACCCCTTCTGTAGCTTACCGGGCTTTGAGTTGACCTGTGGGATACTGGACTTTAGGATCTGTGGCTGCATGGTAGACTTTAAGCCTCTTTAGGACTCCAAACACACACCTAGGACTTGACCTTACTGCAACTCAGCAAATACTTAAAGATGAAAGAGAGCGAGGAGGATCCACCCAGGGATTATATGGGGGAGACTCTGGTGGGGTCCCATAGGTCACCCTTAGGTCACATGGTCACTGGTACCTCACTGGTTACAATCATATGACAACCGGTCTTAAAGGCATAACACAATTTATATACATTACTCTATATAACAAGCATAGAAGCAGATATACAAAGGATCAGGTGCAAGGGAGCCCAGGGGTCACTGTATGGAGGCTGCCACACAGGGCAGCAAGGGTACAGGGGTGCAACTCCTGTACTGGGCCACCACATATACATAATAAAATTATTTTTAAATTAATGACAGACAAAATAGATAATTATGGAAGATATGTTTTTCTTTATGGTAAATGGAATAATAAGACAAAAATACTGGTATTTTTTTTATATCGCCTCACCATTTAAGGTTGGGGTCTTGACAAAGCTAACCCAATTTTGTGAAAATATTATGATGGTATATGGATTATAAATGAAATGAACTGTACCATGAACCCTGAGATCGACAGATACTTTAAAAAAAAAAATGTTGGTGGTGAAACTCCCTTGACTAGGTTTTGCAGAGAACTAGGATGGCAAGAAGCATGGAGGACTTTTAATCCAGGGGTACAACAGTTCTCCTGCTTTAGTGCATTTTACACTGCTCAAAAAATAAAGGGAACACTAAGATAACACATCCTAGATCTGAATGAATGAATGAACTAATAGTATGATATACTTTCGTATTTACATAGTTGAATGTGCTGACAACAAAATCACACAAAAGTTATCAATGGAAATCAAATTTATCAACCCATGGAGGTCTGGATATGGAGTCACACTCAAAATCACAGTGGACACAACACTACAGGCTGATCCAACTTTCATGTAATGTCCTTAAAACAAGTCAAAAAGTCAAAATGAGGCTCAGTAGTTTGGGTGTTGCCTGCGCTTGCCCGTATGACCTCCCTACAACGCCTGGGCATGTTTCTGATGAGGTGGCGGATGGTCTCCTGATGGATGTCCTCCCAGTCGTGGATTAAAGCATCTGCCAACTCCTGAACAGTCTGTGGTGCAATGTGGTGTTGGTGCATGGAGCGAGACATGATGACCCAGATGTGCTCAATCGGATTCAGGTCTAGGGCCAGTCCATAGCATCAATGCCTTTATCAATGCCATCAATGCCTGACACACTCCAGCCACATGAGGTCTAGCATTGTCTTGCATTAGGAGGAACCCAGGGCCAACCACACCATCATATGGTCTCACAAGGGGTCTGAGGATCTCATCTTGGTACCTAATGGCAGTCAGGCTACCTCTGGCAAGCACATGGAGGGCTGTGTGGCCCCCAAAAGAAATGCCACCCCACACCATTACTGACCCACTGCCAAACCGGTCATGCTGGAGGATGTTGCAGGCAGCAGAACATTCTCCATGGCGTCTGCAGACTCTGTCACGCCTGTCACATGTGATCAGTGTGAACCTGCTTTCATCTGTGAAGAGCAGAGGGTGCAAGTGGCAAATATGGCAATCTTGGTGTTCTCTGGCAAATGCCAAATGTCCTGCACGGTGTTGGACTGTAAGCACAACCCCCACCTGTGGACATCGGGCCCCCATACCACCCTCATGGCCTCCTCCACATCTCCTGATGTACTGGCCTATCTACTGGTAGCACCTCCATGCTCTGGACACTATGCTGACAGACACAGCAAACCTTCTTGACACAGCTCACATTGATGTGCCATCCTGGATGAGCTGCACTACCTAAGCCACTTGTGTGGGTTGTAGACTCTGTGTCATGCTACCACTAGAGTGAAAACACCACAAGCATTCCAAAGTGACCAAAACATCATCCAGGAAGCATAGGAACTGAGAAGTGGTCTGTGGTCACCACCTGCAGAACCAGGGGGTGTCTTGCTAATTACCTGTAATTTTCACCTGTTGTCTGTTACATTTGCACAACAGCATGTGAAATTGATTGTCAATCAGTGTTTCTTCCTGAGTGGACAGTGTGATTTCACAGAAGTGTGATTGACTTGGAGTTACATTGTGTTGTTTAAGTGTTCCCTTTAGTTTTTTTTTGTGCAGTGTATGAAGCGGCCTCAAGAATTGACTTGTTTGTGTGAAAATGGGTCATTAAAATACATAAGAAAGATATCATACCAATTTAAAACCACAAATCGCCGGTCAATTCAGACCGGTGATTTGCGGCTATTCCGAGTCAATCGGGTCTCTGGTGACCCAGTGGCCTGCAAAAAAGGATCAATGGGGCCGTCCGTGACAGCCCCATTCACCCTTACCCAGCAGGAGTGAGGTGGCACGGGTGCCGCCTCACAATCACATGATTGATCATTCGGAACGACCGACCAATAACGACCCTGCTGGGCAGTGATCGGGACGGCGATCATGGCGGCGATTAGGGCTGGCGGGGGTTTCATACCTTGCCCTGGTCCGGCGGGGATTGCCCTGGTCTGGCGGTGACAGGAGCAGCAGGATCGGTGGCAGCAGCGGCAGCGGTCCTAGCGGCAGGATACAGCAGGAGGTGAAAGTGCTCTACGGGTGGTCCTTAAGGGGTTAAGGAAGGGGTTAAACACATTTAGTAACTTTTTTTTTACACTATTTTTAAGTGTCCATATGATACTATTACATGCAATCAATATATTGCATACACTGAACAATGCTACGCCATAGCACAGCATTGATTAGTGCTAGCAATGCTCCATGCTCCAGCCTACCGTGGCTAAATGGAGCATAGGAGTGCTGATCGGACGCTGAGAAAGCTGGTAAGGGCCCTTCCGCCATCCTCTCAGTAGATCGGGATTGTATTTTTCTTCACATTTTATCCACGATTACCCGTTGGTCCCCCACAGCTCCCATTCTGTTCTGTCAAGTCCCCTGTCCTCTGTCTTCTTCTTGCTTCCAAGATGAGCGTTAATTGCAGGACTGGTCCGCTTATGTAATCATTGAGAGAGGACACTGCTGCAGCCAGTGATTGGCTGAAGGTCCTGCATTGAATGCTGAAAGAAGACAGAAGACCAGGAGACCGGACAGAACTAAGCAGGAGCCAAAGAGTTCCAGCAGGAGGAGAATGGCTATGTGCGTTTTGTTTTCTATGTCCCAAAAACCCTAGCAATATATTATATTTTGTAAAACACTGGATAACCTAGTGGTTGCTGCTATATGTGCAAAGCTTTCTCTTGCCCTCTCTGGAGATAACCCCACCCCCTGCATTAATATTTATTCCCTCTTTCTCAGCATGTCCATGAAGGGGGCAGAGTTTACAGAAGATATGGTGGGGTTATCAGCCTGTGCGGGAGAAAGCATTGCACATACAGCAACAGCCTACCTCCAGTACACTGAAATTACTGAAGAAATGACCACAATAGCAACAAGATGAATATCTCCTAAATGGCTGCACTGATTTATACTCAGTAAGGAGCGGAAATAACAGGGTCATCCACACTATCTGTATATTTAAAGAGGTTCTCCACCATAAGGTGATTTTAGTACGTACCTGGCAGACAGTAATGGACATGCTTACGAAGGATCTGCGCTTGTCTTGGGGCTAAATGGCTATGTTGTGAGATTACCATAATACTGTGGCTAGCTTTTAGTGAACTGGTATTTCCTGTTTTACTTTTCTTTTTTTGACTACAAATCCAACAATTCCATTTTTCTCCCTCCCAAGTTTTTTACCCAAATATCCTTGGTAAAATGAGGGTGCGTGTGTGTGCATGTGTATACCCCGATACACCCTCAGGAAAGGCAGGGGGAGAGAGGCCGCTTCTCTCCCCTGCCTTTCCTGGGGTCTAGAGCCCTGCTGCCGCCGCTTCTCTCCCGCTGGCTATCTGCGCTGCTGCCCGTTCTCTCCCCCTGACTATCGGTGCTGCTGCCCGTTCCTCCCCCATCCCTGGTTGTATAATTACCTATGCACTGCACGGCGCGGCGCAATGACGAGTGACGTCATTGCGCCGTGCAGCGCATAGCAACGACGCAGGGGACGCCACACCGGAGGCCTGAAGCAGCGCAGACCCAACCCCGGCAACAGGTAATTATACAACCGGGGATGGGGGAGGCAACGGGGCAGCGGCGCCGGCAATGGGTGCCGCTGCCCCTTCTCTCCCCTGTCTGTCGGCGCCGCTGCCCCATTGCCGGCGCCGCTTCTCTCAACCTGGCTATCGGCGCCGGCAATGGGGCGCCGGCACCAATAGTCAGGGGGAGAGAACGGGCAGCGGCACGGATAGCCAGGGGGAGCGAACGGGCAGCGGCACCGATAGCCAGGGGGAGCGAATGGGCAGCGGCACCGATAGCCAGGGGGAGAGTAGGGCCAGCAGCAGGGCTCTAGACCCCAGGACAGGCAGGGGCAGAGAAGCCGGCAGCGCTGGGGGTCTCTGCATCTGAAAAGCCGCTGCAGTTCATTGATTTAAAGCGCCCGCTTTAAATCATTGAACTGCAGCAGCTTATCGGCGTATAACACGCAGGTAGACTTTAGTCTAAAAGTTTTAGCCTAAAAAGTGCGTGTTATACGCCGATAATGCTGTAAGTAATTGAAGTAGAAGGGCCTTGGTAAGTGATGTGAATAAAACCATTCTGGCTGTGCTCCAAAGATCCTGTGTGCAAATGGGAGAAACTTCCAGAAGGTCAACCGTCATTGCGGCACTTCAAGAATCTGGGCTTTATGGCAGAGTGGTTATAAAGAAGCCTTCCCTCAATAATAGCACATGAAAGCACATCTGGAGTTTGCATAAAAGCACCTAAAAGACTTTGAGAAACAAGATTATCTGGTCTGATTAAAGATTGAAGCTTTTGGCCTCATTTCAAAGTGCCATGTCCGGAGGGAACCAGACACTGCTCATAACTTGCCCAATACCATCCCTACAGTAAAACATGGTGGTCGTAGCATCATGCTGTAAGAGTGTATTTTAGCAGCTTGGACAGGGAGACTGGTAAGGGTTGAGGGAAATCCGAATATAGCAGAAGTACAGACACATTCTTATTGAAAACCTTATCCAGAGTGCTCAGGACCTCAGAGGGTGCCGAAGGATAACAACGATCCTAAGCACTCACAACACAGGAATGACTTAGGGACAACTCTGTGAATGTCCTTGAGTGGCCCAGCCAGAGCCCTGACTTGAACCCAATCAAACATCTCTTAAGAAGACCTGCAGAGAAGAATGGCAGATGATCCCCAAATCCAGATGTGAAAAACTTGTGGCATCATGCCCAAAACGCTGGAGGTTGTAATCGCTGCCAAAATGGTCTAAATACCTTTTGTCAATGTAATATTTTAGTTTTTTCTTTTCAATAAATTAGCAAAGATTTGTAACATTCTGTTTTCACTTTCTTATTATGGTGTATTCGGTAATTAAAAAAAAAAAAATTCAAGGAGTTAGATTTTTTTTAACACAGTGCACTTTATGGTAAAATGACCAGGATATTTATTCTGTGGGTCAATATGATTAAAACAATACTCATGTTTACTAGTTTTCCTATTATTGTACTACTTTTAAAAAAGTAAACTTTTTTTTAAATCAAAATAAATATGCTTAAATTGCCCTATTCGGATACCTATAACTTTTTCATTTTCATATACGGGGATTAATGAGGGCATATTTTATGTGCTGTAAACTGTAGTTTGCATCTGTACCAATTTGTTTTAATAAGACTTTTTAATCACCTTTTTTACAATTTTTTTAAAATATATGACGTGTCCAAAAATCCGCTTTTCTGGTGTCTGGAACTTTTTTACTTTTGCACGTTCATAGTGTGGGATCATAAACATAATATTTTAATAGTTTGAACATTTCCACATGCGGGATAGCAAAAGTTTTTCTTTTTTTTTTTTATGTGAAAAGCAAATTGCTCTAATTTTTATTAGGAGAGGAGCTTTTATATAGTTAAAAAATAGATGTAACTCCTGGGGTTAAAATTGTATTATTCTTCATTACCTGGAGTGTCCAGTAGATGGTGGACTGCACCAACAAAAGAACTGAGCAGTGACTAAAGCTGGAAGGCGAAGTTTTGTAACCACATGGTGGCAGCTATTTTGAAAGGTTGCAGTCTAGCAGAGAGACAGCAACAGAGAAGTAGTAGATAAAGGAGGTTACTAGGATTTGCTCCCAAAAGTGCTGAAGCAGCTGAGAGAGATCTGCTAGCGAGCTGGAGAGATCCAGAAATGATTCCACTATAGCCTTTGTGAGCAGTAAGCGAGACTGTAGCTGGACTGACCTGATTAATGTCGGCATAAGGGTAAGCCTGAAGCCCTTATTCCCTTTCCCATAACAGGGCACCCTGTCTTCATACACAAATTAAATAAGGTCTGGTTGCGGCCTACTCCAGGTGACACTGCGAAGCAGGACTTTGTATGGGTCCCATCTGTTCTATGTGCACCAACAGCCATTAGGGCAAAGATCAGGCTGGGCTGCAGGCGTGGGAGAGTGGGGGGGGGGGGGGGGGAACCTATATCCACATTGCCTTGTCTGATTCTGTGCCATACCATTCTATCCTTTTCTTCATGCAATATAAACTTCGGTTGTTTCTGTTTCATTATGTCTAGGATGTTCCAAGTGGGACCCCACATCACTACCCTGGATGCTCCACTGGGTTGAGGCACTGCCACAGACATGTACCCCAGCTCCCAAGAAGAAGAGACTAAGGATAAGCCTGCTGAGTGCAGAGAGGTAACAAAGGTAAGGGACCCCAGAGACACAGGTGAACACCCCCAAAACCCTGTTTTATATATGTATATATTACAATTATTGGATTGTATTCACTCTACAATGCTATGCTATTACATATCATTGTACAGGGAGATCGGCACTCCATTGATACAGCCTTGCTCTGCCAGGCTGATTCATTAGAGCGACTGTTCAGACTTATCGCACCCCCCGTGCTCTCACTACAGAGGTCAGAGGAGAATCTTAACCCACGGCACCTGTGGGTAAGCCTTTAGATGCTGTTATCGGCACTGATCATGGCATCTAAAGGGATAATAAAGGGACATCAGCATTATCACTGATATCTGCCATTGCAGCCAGGACCTGCAGTCTATGAAGCACTATGAAGTACCAGGACACAGCAACGTACATGTACGTTCCATGTCCTTTAGGGGTTGAAGTGACAGGTATACTTCAAACGCTTGAAATAAAATTACATAAACTCCTTGGAAATTAACAGTTAACAATGTTAAAAATGTACCTTAAAATAGTCACTAAGATATAAGATTTTTCCTGGAAAAAGAACAAGACCTCAAAGAGTTGCCGCAGGAGCTGGGGTCCCCCTTACTGTCCACTTTCAGTGCCATATCTCTCACGTTCTCCTTCTTGGACACGTTTTTAGCGGCCTTTATAATAGTGATTCCCAAGGAGGTAAAAGACCCTAACCTCTGCTATCGCCCTATCTCCTTGCTCAATGTTGACACTAAGTTGTATGCAAATCTTTTAGCCTTGAGGTTGACCCCACTTCTGAACTCCCTAATCCACCCAGACCAGGTTGGTTTTGTTACTTCCAGAGAGGCTCAAGATAATACTCTGAAGACCTTCCCTGTTATTCATCACGCTCAAGCCTCTCACATCCCTTGCAAAGTTTTGTCACTGGATGCGGAGAAGGCTTTTGACAGGGTGGATTGGGAATTTCGGGGGGGGGGGGGGGGGGGGGAGGGTCTTGGGTCATTTGGGCCTTGGCCTGCTTACCCTGAGTCGTAAACTCGGCCTGTATAGTCACCCCACAGCGAGGATTAGGATTATTAGGATTAATGGATCCTTATTGTCTCCTCTTTTTATTTGGAGTGGTACGCGTTAGGGCTTCCTGCTTTTCCCCATGCTCTATGTGTTGTTAGTCGAGCATTTGATGCAGGCCATTCGCTTTCATCCAGATATCTAGGGTGTGCAGTTTGAGGGTTTACATTTTAAAAGTAAGACTTTTGCCGATGACCTGCTTCTATGTATTTCCTCCTTGGAAATGTCTCTACTGGCATAAACTACAAACTACAAAGAGTGTGGCCATGAGCATCTCCCTTGAGCCAGCATTCCTTCGAGTCTGAGTGCCTCTTTTTTGTTCACTTGGTCGTCAGATGCCTTTAAATATCTCGGGGTCCATATCCCTAGGGATCTCTCTCATATTCACAAATTCAATTTTGCCCCTCTGTTCGCTCGATGCAAGTCGGCCCTTACTAATTGGGATAGGAAGGATTTCTCTTGGATTGGTCAAATTAACATTCTTAAGCATCTTTTGTACTTCTTTCAGACGCTCCCAGTGGTTTGTGTAGGCTAACTCCCATCATAGGATGGCTAAATATACTCTTTTGCAGCATAAATTTGCCAGGAGCAAGACCATCTTTGGTCTTTCTGTGATAGTGATAGCTAGTGGTTGTGTCTACCTTCTCCTCAGCTTTAGCCCCCTGTGTGGCTTTTGCCCTTTTGATCCCGTCAAATTGACCTGCCTCTAGCTGACTCCTGTGACTGCTATATTGCTGTCTGCACTTTCTTGCTCCCACTCGTTGAATTATTTTTATTGTACATGTACTGTCTCATTTACGATTGGACTATTGTCTTTGTACTGACTTGCGCTCAGCCCCTTTTCCCTGTTTTTGTTTCTCTAAACCCCTCTTCATGCTTGCACTTAATAAGGTTTTTGTAAACCAAAAAAAAAAAAAAAATATATATATATATATATATATACAGTACAGACCAAAGGTTTGGACACACCTTCTCATACAAAGAGATTTCTTTATTTTCATGACTATGAAAATTGTACATTCACACTGAAGGCATCAAAACTATGAATTAACACATGTGGAATTATAGACATAACAAAAAAAAGTGTGAAACAACTGAAAATATGTCATATTCTAGGTTCTTCAAAGTAGCCGCCTTTTGCTTTGATTACTGCTTTGCACACTCTTGGCATTCTCTTGATGAGCTATATATATATCCTACCCTTTTTTGTCTATAGCTCCATTGGAGACCCATGTGTTTCCATGGTAACAGACTGCAAACAGCCTGATACTGCAGTCATACTTACATCTGATCCCTACTTTTTAGTAAAAAATGCAACAAGAAGGAGAGGACAAATGGAAAATGTATAACTGCAGAATACAACTAAAAAGAGTTATTCTTTTAGTTGGTTACCATGACCAAACCAGTAGATATTTTAAATCAATATATTTCTCAATTAATTATTTTCAAGCAGTTTCATTGTCTTATTTTTATTATAATGGTGTACAAATTCCAAGAATGTAAAAATGCACTTTACACATGATATAAGCTATAAAATATGACCTGAAGCTGCTAAAGTAATCCCTTTTGTTCTGAAAGAAAAAGGATTTTCTAACAGAAGTCCTATTTACATAGCATTGCATTACATTAAGATATTGTCAATGGATAACATAAATGCTTAAAATAACTTTCTTATTCCATGCTCTCGTCTTGACTTGATGATAAATGCTGCACTGTAAATGATAATCTTACCGAGGGCAGATTCATTTCCAAATATTAAAAGTTTGGCTTTGTTTCTCTTTGGACTTAACCCATATGACCCAAGCAGCTGCTTAACGTGGTAAATGGAGTTTATGACTTTATTTAGGTCCAATCTACGAGACTTGCACCCAGCACTGTACTGAACACAATTTGTTTTGGATTTAACAGTCTTCTTTTTTGTCTTTCTGTGGAATTCAGACTCTTGTAAGAGTGCCACCTCAAGGCCAAGAGCACTAGAGGAATGAGAGGGATCTACTCTTGGATCTACTCGAAACAAGCTAAAATCCAATACTATGTAAATATTAAAGTACACAGTAGACTAAAAGTATTCTATAAACATTTACTGTGAATGGAGGCATTAGTGAAGGCTTAGGCCCAGCCTGAATTCCCATGAAATTTGTAAATATTTCTTTCATTTGTTCTCCATTTACAATTAGTTGCGGTCAAGCTGATCAAAGTCGACAGAGGCCTGTTGCATGTGAACCAGCATCCCTCACAATGACATCCACAAAGCAGAATGAAATATGAAATATCAGGTTTCCACGGATGTATGAACTTGTAAAAAATCTGAAAGAATAGGAGGTTTTTCACACTGAGTAATGTGAAACATTTGGTGCGGATGGTAGGCCTCAGAAGAGGAAAACTGAGAGCCAAAATGCAAGAGACAATAAAACAGAAGCAGGCAGAAAGTTAAAACAACAGCTATCCTCTGAATTCTATTGATTTAGATGTCATTGTAGTACACATGATCTGATCATGTTCGCCACATGATGTTAGCTTTGTCTATATTACTGTCACACAACAGGCAATTTTCACTAGCTGTTATCATTTCCTTCTCGGAAAAAGAAAAATATATTTTACTTTCATACAATTTGTTTGGAAGTGGCTGGGTGCTGGTAACTGATCCTGCGATGGCAGGTGTGGTATACGGCGCAGGACTTAACCAAGTCTACATGAAATGACACTGCGGCCAACTGAAATAAATAACTCAATTATCCAAGTGGATAGGTTTGCAGAAAGCTATAGAACAGCTCCATGTGACTGCACTCAGTGTGTTCTCTCCTTTCTACAGTATCTCTTTTGCAGACTTGTCCTGTACTAGACTGAAAAGCACCATTAAAGAACAATCTCCCTAAATAGCACAGTTTACCTTTAATTGCTTCCTATACCTTTACCATATGTCTTTCCATGGACCATCATAGACAAGGTGCAAATTAACTGAATAATACATATAAGCATGGTCAGAACTTTCTCTCTAAAACCTATAGACATTTTAATGGTTTGGACATTTAGTGCACACCTAACTATGTGAATTAAGTGTCATTTTTTAGTCTAGAGAGCTCCTGAGGTACTTTATATGTGTTATGACTGCTTAATAACACTTACTGTTAGCCCAGAGCAAACAAATGTTTCCAATTTGTCAGTCTCTTTTTATGAGGGGAAAAAAAAACATGAAACAATTCTAAAAAGTAGATGATTTTAGTAATTTAGTTTTTACCATTTGAATAAAACCTGTCACTGGAGCTAACTTTAAAGCCATTCACTTGCCAGTAAAGTTTCTTTATTGTCAACCTAGTTGGTCTTCTTTATGATGTTCTCTGTGTTCAATGGAAATTACGCACTTTACAATGTAATTAAACATTGATCATTTTTTTGGTAGGCCGAAGAAAACAAAAAACAACATTGGCTATGTGTATGCCCACATCCTGTGCAAGACTTTAACCCCTTAAGGACCAGGGTTTTTTCCATTTTTGCACCTTTGTTTTTTCCTCCTTACCATTAAAAAATCATAACTCTTTCATTTTTGCACCTAAAAATCCATATGATGGCTTATTTTTTTGCACCAACAATTCAACTTTGTAATGAAATCAGTCATTTTACCCAAAAATTTATGGTGAAACGGAAAAAAAAAATAATTGAGACAAATTTGAAAAAAACTAACGCCATTTTGTAACTTTTGGGGGCTTCTGTTTCTACACCGTATATTTTTCGGTAAAAATGACACATTCTCTTTATTCTGTAGGTCCATACGATTAAAATGATACCCCACTTATATAGGTTTGATTTTGTCGTTGTTACGCCGAGCGCTCTGGGTCCCTGCTCCTCCCCGAAGCGCTCGCGGCGTTTCTCTCCCTGCAGCGCCCCGATCAGACCCGCTGATCGGGAGCGCTGCATTGACATTGCCGGCGGGGATGTGATTCGCATAGTGGGACGCGCCCGCTCGCGAATCGCATCCCAAGTCACTCACCTGTCCCGGTCCCTGGCTGTCATGCTCTGGCGCGCGGCTCCGCTCTCTAGGGCGCGCGCGCGCCAGCTCTCTGAGATTTAAAGGGCCAGTGCACCAATGATTGGTGCCTGGCCCAATCACCCTAATTAGTTTCCACCTGCTCCCTGGCTATATTACCTCACTTCCCCTGCACTTCCTTGCCGGATCTTGTTGCCTTAGTGCCTAGAGAAAGCTTCTTCTGTGTTTACCTTTACTGTGTTCCTGACCTCCTGCTATTACCATTGACTACGAACCTTGCCGCCTGCCCCGACCTTCTGCTACGTCTGACCTTGCTCTTGTGTACTACCTTGTACCGTGCCTATCTCAGCAGTCAGAGAGGTTGAGCCGTTGCCAGTGGATACGACCTGGTTGCTACCGCCGCTGCAAGACCATCCCGCTTTGCGGCGGGCTCTGGTGAATACCAGTAGCAACTTAGAACAGGTCCACCGACACGGTCCACGCCAATCCCTCTCTGGCACAGAGGATCCACCTCCAGCCTGCCGAATCGTGACAGTCGTACTTCTGAAAAAAATCAACTACATGCAGGAAAAGTTATACGTTTAAAATTGTCATCTTCTGACCCCTATAATTTTTTTCTTTTTCCGCGTATGGGGTGGTATGAGGGTTAATTTTTTGCGCCATGATCTGAAGTTTTTAGCTGTACAATTTTTGTATTGATCTGACTTTTTGATCGCTTTTTATTCATTTTTTCATGATATGAAAAGTGACCAAAAATACGCTATCTTGGACTTTGGAATTTTTTTGCGCGAACACCATTGACCATGCGGTTTAATTAACGATATATTTTTATACATGGCCCCGCATTATAGAACAGGAGCAGACTCAGGACTTATCGGTACATCCTTGGTCTTTAAGAGGTTAAAAAGTGCCTGCTCCTATTTGGAGAATTTAGTAATCGGCTTTAACAAACTTTGGTATCAAATGGTGAGAAAGATTCCTTTTAAGTCTTGTTTTCATATTAATTTTCTATTTGGTTTCCACAATTTCCATTTATTCTTTTTTTTTTTTTTGCCACAATTTCTGTTCTTCCTGTATACTTTCACAACATAGCCAGTTCACAAGTTTTTAGACCCCTAAACCGCCATCTTGTTGTAATTCTGAATCGTAATACTTGATATTCCACAGGCCATGAGAGAGCTGTGTCATAATGACGTATTACAAGCTGAGGGATGTCAATTTAAACAGGAAGAGAGTGTCTAGTGCCCAGACTGCATGACTCTTAGGCATCCCGCTATGCCAAGATCCCTCTTCATTGGTAATTCACATATAGTGCAAGTATGCCTCCCTGCTCTGATCTGTGTGAAGGGGAACCTGAACCTGATAATTAAATCCCTTACATAATCACACTTCCTGTTTTCCTGTTAATAAAACAAGGACAGGACAGACACCTGGAGCACATGGAGGTTTATACAGAATTGCTAGACACCAGGTATTAAAGGCTACTCTACCTTAGATGACCAAAGAAACATCCATTTACGTGGTCATCTTGGGATTTAAAAAACTTGCTCTCTTTGCTTCCCGATGCTCTACTGCCGGGTCCAATTCTGCCCTTGAAGGGGGTGGGCTGTGTAACTGGGGTATGTACTTAATTACAAATGCCACATGAAGGTAAAACCACACCCATATCCAGTGGCCAGTGGCTCCACTATGTTGCCAGGGTTTCTTTAACATGATGGGGCTGTTGGAAACTACTTGAGGGCATGGTTTGCGCCGATGTTGCAGTTGCACCTAAGTCCCTTTAAGCAATGTTGGCACAGACCAGTAAGTAGAGCACCAAGGAGAAAGAAAAGTAATACATTTTTAGGACAACCCCCTTGAACATGTCTACAACCTTGGGCCTTAGGGAACAGCCATTACTCCTTGACTACCCTTTACTTTCAAGGAAACAGCCATTATCCCTTGACTTTTCTTTACCTTCAGAGAAGTAGCCATTAGCTCAGAAGAAATGTATAGTTATGCCTAAATTAGTAACATTTGCCTTTTTTAACAAATAATATGGAGCTTTACTGTATATTTAACAACCTATGGCAGAAAACAAATTAAGCATTATTGAGATGCCGGAGGGATTTATCAATACCTGTGGAAAGGAAAAGTTAACGAGTTGCCCATAGCAACCAATCAGATTGCTTCTTTGATGTTTAAAAAGGCCTCTGGGAAATGAAGGAAGCAATCTGATTGGTTGTTATTGGCAACTGGTCAACTTTTCCTCTCCACAGGTTTTGATAAATCTGCCCCACTATCTCTGACATTCAGTATATTTCTGTCCACTGTTAATAACATACTATGGACCTCATTTACTAAGAGTGTTGGGTTTTTACTAGTGGGAAATGTTGATTCCTCTCTATTTACTATGGGGAAAAGTTGGGAAAATTTTATGACCAACTTTTTCTAAGTGGAAATTTCCAGCCATTTATCCACAGAATTTTTTGTGAATTCAATAGTAAATCGGTCATGTTGTGAACGCCCCCCCCCCTTTTTTGGACAGACCACACCCCTTTGGGATTTTCACTGTGCAATGTTGGGTTTGTCTGATTTTCCAGGCGCAGACTGTCGCACACTGGTGCAGACTGGCGCAGTCATGTCGCAGACACTGATGGCCAAAATAACCCAACATAAACTGGTTGGTTTCAGCTTAGTAAATGAGGCCCTATATATTATAGAACAAAACCTACATTTTTTGTTATCGGCAGGGTTCCAGAGGTGAAATCCTGATTTGACAAACATTTAATGGTACCATTTGGATAAGCTGTAAATAACTTTGGTCAGAATAGCCCTTTAATTGTAAACTGCTTAAAAATAAATCTATGACAAATAGGCTTCAGAGGGTTCCAAATTTTTGAAATCAGCAGAAAAGCATGGAAATCCTTAAGGGGAGAATCCCAGCAGTATTCAGCATTAATCGTTGAAACCCAGCTAAAAGAGTTTTTTGGAAAAGGAAACCCCTTTAATCAAAGTTTGTGTCTTATTTTAACCAGTCCAGAAATTAGAAGTATTAAATCATTATTTAACCTCCCCAGTGCCTGTTATGTAATGTTATCCACATGCATTCCTCCGGTTGTATCGCACTTTGTCTGTTCCTCCTCATGTCTAATTAATCAAATGAAATATTTCCTACTAAGCTTTTATTTGTTTTACAGTAAATTAAATTCATTTCTGCAATTCGGTAGTCTAGAATAGTCCAATATCTAGGAACAAGAGACAGAGGAAAGATTTTAAAAAATGTAGTAATCCAATCGGAGCCAGAGGGTAATATACTTCTTTCAGTTTTCTCTTTTTTATTATTTCAATAATAATTTTATTGGCTTATAAGGAACTTATAAGTGTTTTATGTTTGTTTTGTTCTGCCAGTAAAAAGCCAGAAACACATTTATAAATTATTGCCGTTCATTTGTTGGAAGAAACACATGGAAAAGTGTATCATGTTATGTGAGCCATGGGATTAAAATAAGGAGGTATCAAGTGTTTTTTTTTTATTCTCTTCACTTTTATTGGATGAAACATCACATCTGCTTCCAGGTAAAAGATCACCATTAAAGTGGCAGCCATAATAATGCCAAAACAATGCCAACAACAACAACAAAAAAACATGCAAAAGCCTATCAAGGTATTAGTTAAACATTCTAGTTAGGTCATAGATTTATTGTTTTCAGACCAATTACTGTAACAATATACATGTACAATAAGTTACTCCTTTGATGTAAAGTTTATGTCTTTGTGAGCCAGGAAACTGTTGGCAGAGCTAAAACAAGACTCATTGGGTTGTGTTTATAAATAAAATATGTGCATCTGTGTCGTGCTTCCTGAAATAAATATGGACAGAATGTATATCCACTTCTTCTCTCTTAAACATCCATCATTGTTTTCTGTCCTGGTTAAAAGGTATATTTCACCCTATAAAAGATTCTACACTAAATATACTTTTTAGACTGACAAATAATGAAACATCGTTGGTGTTTAATCCATGATTTTCTGGACAGTAAAATGGAGGGAATCCAGTGTTTGGTATTGGATAATGGTCTGTGTGGCTTGACTAAAAGGTATAACTACCAGAACATAGTAGCTTTATTGGGTCCAGCAGTTGAGGTAGCGAAGTGGTATGGGCGGTCTCAATGTCTGAGATAGAAAGATAGTTCAGGACAAGAAACTTATATGGCATAACATGGAGTTCAGGGAGGTTGCAGTATAAGGGTGGTAAAAAGTGGTCAGGGCTGAAGGGGGCCTCAATGCTCTGTTTTTTGTAATAGATTTATTTTTTGTGTATTATATACTAACTGCAAAGCACAACATATATATGCTTACTATGCTACCTCTGCAAGAGCAGCATACTTCAACTTCAGGTCTGTACTTTTATTAGCCATAAGAAATTAAAGCTCCCCTCCAACTCTTTCTGCCTTTCCCTCCTCTCAGAGTGGTGGTTTACTGGTTACTGTGCATGTCCGTATAAGCCAGATATACTGTAAGTATAACATATGTGTTATTTACCTGGTTCCAACACCTTATTGCTGGAAAGCTGCTGTTGCCCAGCTGACAACCAAATATGGCTGTTAACCAACCAAATATCTTGTCCTCCTTTAGTTTAATTGTCAGTCATTGCCTTACTAGGCCCAACTATAGTTCTGCTGGCCACCTCATCTGGTAGTGTCATAGGCATCATTGCTGTGCCTGCTGAATGAGGTTCTCATCTTTCCTGGCTCTCATTCCTTCCGCTATTGATTCTAATTCTGACTCCTGAATGACCTTGATCTTGACCACAGCTTTTTACTCCTGGTCCTGATCATTTCCTCCATTCCTGGCCACACTTCCAGCTTGACTTCTGGCTTGTTCTCTCTCCTGGGTGACAACCCTTGGCTACATTCCTGACTACACTACTGTTTTATCAGTGTGGTAGAGGGTGTGATGCAAAGGGAAAGTGGAAACACCCTAGGGGCAGATGTGATTATCCTCTTGTATTCGTGACTCCAGGGCGTGGTTTATCCTCAATACCACTCGAAGGTATACCGCTAGATCCTGGGCTCGGCACGGGGGCAATACTGACTCAGACGCCAAGTTACGGACAATGGTAGCTTTACTGAGGTTAGACAGGTTGAAAAGTCTATACAGTTCAGCCAGGCTCACAGAGGTGACCAGTGACTAGTAGTAGATGGGTTCAATTTAATGCAGGCCATGTTGACTTGACAAATGATGACTGTGACTTACTTGACTGATGACTGACAATACTGAGACTGTGGATTACTTGTAGCTGCTTGTGGCTGCAGACTGGACTTGAGGCCTGCTATTACTCTTGACACACCTAGACTAGACTGCACTGGACCTCAGCGGGAAGCAAAAGAGCTAAAGAGAGACTGAGCTAGCTCCTCCCAGGGCTTATATGGGGGAGACTAGCAGGGAGCCCATAGGCCACCCTTCGGTCATCTGGTCACTGATACCTCCTGGGTAACAATCACATGAAAATTCACATGACAATCTTCTTAAAGTTATAACACCTCTTTACACATTTTATAATACAACAACTGGTGAAACATATGTACATGGGGGAACAAGTGCAAGGGTGGCCCAGGGGACACGGGAGGAGGTTGCCTGACAGGGCAGCAAGGGTACGGGGTAACACCTCCCGTTCTGGGCTACCACAAAAGCTACTGCTGCCAATCCATGACTATTATGTGGACTGGAAATTGGAAATCTTCCAACATCAAAGTGCAATCCTTCTTGCAGGGGTTGAGAGTGAAGGCCAGGGAAACCTTTACACTACACACACCAGTTTAGCCAGCTCCACACAGCTTACTGCTTTAAGAATCTACATTATTATTATTATTATAGATGAGCAAATTTTTGAAATTTTCCCCCAAAACTTGTTTCGGGCCAAATTTATTCACGGCGAATCTCTATTAAAAATGGCTATTTCTAAAATGGCCTACAAAGAACCCCAATAAGGGTGTAGAACACTTTGCCTTGTCTTAACATGCATAGGGTGTGTGCTGTGAAATAATACTGTTATTCAGTATGACATGCAGATTACAGGCATCGCTATTAGAATCACTGCCGCAGAGCGTCTGGATGTGGCAGCAGGGTCGGGAGACCATATGGTGTCAAAATTGAAGAGATTAAAGAGATATTTTTATGTAATTTTTATTTTATTTGAATTTATTTACATTTTTTTAAATCCTTTTTTGAGGACCCATTCTGGTGAGCATTGAGCTGGTGGTCTGCCGCAAGGCGAGCTACAACCTGTTCAAACCCCTGCCTCTCAGCGACCGCCCCCCCCCCCCCCCCTCGACTGTCTTATTAAGTGTGGAACTGAACTGAAAATGTTTCATTTAATCAGTTATGGTTCATTGTTATCGCTCCAACCTGTTTCATTGGATTCTTGTGGTAATTCCAGAGGTAATATATGAAGACGACTAGAGACAAGTGAATTATTTTAAAATTTGACTTGTACGATTTGATTCGCTCATCTCTATTGAGGACCAATTAGAGGGCAAGTCTGGTGCCAGCAGCCGTGGTAATTCCAGATCCAAGAGTGGATAATTGTTGCAGTGTATAATTTTCTGTAATGAAAAAGCTCATACTTGTATCTTAAAATCAAGCTGGAAGCCCGCCTCGAGGCCAACTACCGCCTGTCCCAGCCCTACCTCTCAGCGCACCCCCATGCTCTGAGTGTCCACTTGAAAAGGGAGGGACTTCAGTACCAGCAACTTGGACAGGAGCACATTCAGCTTCTGTGACGTTGGATAGGTGGGTGCATAAAGCTAGAAGTGGCTGCAGTGAAAAAACTTGTACTTGTATCTTAAAATCGAGCGAGCTACAATCTGTTCCAGCCCCTGCCTCTCAGCGAGCCCCCCCCCCCCCCCGGCTGTAAAAGTGCGTTTCTTGTTTCATTTAAACAGTTATGGTTTGTTGTTATCGCTCCAACCTGTTTAATTGGATTCTTGTGGTAATTCCACAGGTAATATATGACGTCGACGACCATAGGGCCTCATTCTTGAAAAGATTACATCATTTTTTTTTTATTTTATTTAAATTTAAGATTTTGATTGGATTCACAAGTTTAATGTCCCGGGTGCTCGAAGCATTTACTTTGAACTAATACTGTATGACCACAAAACCTAATATAACAAGGAGTCACATGGTGGCACAATGACAGAGCCTAGAAGCAGCCCCCACAAGACCATAGGGCCTCACAATAGAAAAGATTAAAGATATTTAGTAAAATTTTAATAGAAAATTTTAGATAAAAATTGTAAAAGTTTAATTTAGGGTGCCAAAAGCATGAGGAGACCATATGTTGGCACAATGACACAGCCTGGAGGTGGCAGCAGCATAAGGAGACCATAATGTGGCAGAATGACACAGCCTGGAATTGGCGGCAGCAAGAGGAGACCATATAGTGGCAGAACGGCCCAGCCTGGAGATGGCAACAGCCTGACAGTACCATAGGGCCTCACAATTGAAAATATTAAAGATATATTTTAAAACTAAAATTGAAGATTTTAAATAGGTTAACATAATTTTTTTTATGTAATATGACAGCAGCATGAGGAGACCACATGGCGGCACAATGACACAACCTGAAGGTGGCACCAGCATGAGGAGACCAAAATGTGGCAGAATGACCAAGCCTGGAAGTGGCAGCAGCAAGAGGAGACAATGTGGTGACAGAATGACACAGCCTGGAGGTAGCGTCAGCCTGACCAGACCAAAGGGCCTCACAATTGAAAAGATTAAAGATATTTTAAGATTAAAGATATATTAAAATTGCATGTGGCCATGTTAACATCCTCTGGATACTTGATGAAAAACAAAGACACCACAGAATAGCTGATTTTCTCACAAACAGTCTGCACTAACTGACTGCTACTGCCTCCAACTCCAGGGACCTCTATTCCACTACCTCCCAGGCAGGTAGGCGGCCGCAAAGCAGGTGGTCTACCCCGGCATGTTTGGCTCCAGACTTCCCACTGCTGCCACCATACTGACTCCCAACCATGCTACCACCTTGCTGGCTCAATTGCTGCCTCATGGGCAACCTACCACCCTCTTCTCCTGATGATGATGAAGCCCCTCCTGTACCTGGCTCCCAAGTGCTATCAGCTTCATCATCATCGAGTTGTGTCTGCACTTCAATGATTTCCTCCTCAGGTTCCTCAACAGTGTGTGCTTCAGGAGCCTGACTGCTCCCAACAACACCTACCACGCCACTCTCCTCATCACTATTTGCCTGCCTAGTGAAGGAAGCGGGGGATGTCTCCTTCACTTCTTGGTTGGGCAGTAGCTGCTGAATGTCCTCTAGCAGATCGTCCTGACTAAAAATTGGAATTGAACCCACAGCATAGGATACTTCTATGGGGGAGGGAACAGCATGGGACAGAGGAAATTGGAGGGCAGCAACTGCTCCCTGGCCATGCCAACTGATGGTTGTGTCTGAGGAACCCACCGACTGTAGACTGGGGTGACAGATGTCACTTGTGATGAAGTGGATGACGAGTTAACCAGTTAATGACAGCAGATGGGTTGCTGGTCAAGACACGACTGATAGCTGATACCAGGAGCTCTGGCCTCTTGCTGTGACTCCTGCTGCCACTCGCCCCTAGTCTGCTTTGACCTCTGTCTGCGTCTGATGAATTTAGGCCTCTGCCACTCCTCTGTGCACATCCTGGCACTTCTCTGCCTGACATACTTAGTACGTATATAAGGGGAGTACAATATGCTAGGCCCTAAGGACTATAACATGAACAAAATAGTACACCATGTAGATGTACACACATGGTATGCACTTATGAGGGGAGTACCATACCCTCCACTGTGCTTAAAACAGTATTTGTCTAGAACAGCAGCAAGTGTGTACTTTTGGCTGGCCTTTCAAAGTAACTTAGCCCTTAGGACTATTACAGGAACAAAATGGTACACCATGTAGATATACGTACATGGTATGCAGTTATGAGGGGAGTACAATACACTCCACTACGCTTAAAACAGTATTTGTCTAGAACAGCAGCAGGTGTGTACTTTTGGCTGGCCTTTCACAGTGACTAGGCCCTTAAGACTATAACTGGAACAAAATGGTACACCACGTAGATGTACGTACGTGGTATGCACTTATGAGGGAGTACAATACGCTCCACCACGGTTAAAACAGTATTTGTCTAGAACTGCAGCAGGTGTGTACTTTTGGCTGTCCTTTCACAGTAACTAGGCCCTTAAGACATTAACAGGAAAAAAATGGTACACCACCTATGTACGCAGAGGTTAGACTTAATAAAGGACAATACGCTCAGCTACGCAACCTGTATTAGGCACTAATAGCAGGTGATTATGGCTTTTAGTGTTCTGCTCACCCTAACTGGCTGACAACTATTCGTTTTTAAGTTATTGTACACACCAGTGCTGCAGCACACTGTCGCTGTGTACTACACTCAAAATTGCACTTTCTCTCTCAATCTCTCTCCCTTCCCTATTAGTGTTTCTTGGATGGATTTGGGCTTGAGGTGAATCGCTGCTGTAATACACCTAAAATTGCACTTTCTCTCTCAATCTCTCTCCCTTCCCTATCAGTGCTTCTAGGCTGTATTTGGGCTTGAGGTGAATCGCTGCTGTAAAAATGCTTTTCTGTGCAACACAAACTGCTCTCTGTCCCTCTCTCTCTGCAATAGAATGCTGAAGTGACTGGGCACAAGATGGCTGTGACATCACAGGGGTGACTGTCTGCTGATAGGCTGCATGCTGCATGTGATTCAGGGTCATCCCGCCTACCCGTGTTCCCATCTACCCAGGGTTACTTGCCCCCTTGTCCTGACATGTGGAGCCGCCATCTTAGATGCCCTGGAGACTGGACCGCACTAAATGGGGTTTAATGAAGTGATTCCTGTGATCGAATCGCGGCATTAACAAATTCGTAACAAATTCAGATTCATCAGATTTGATTCGCACAACTGCCTTGAGATAGGATGGGAGAAATTGAAGGCATTCATCAACAGGATCGACAAGTAAGCATATTAGGAGGTTAGGAACCCAACATAAGGCCAAAACCAACCCACTTTAGCTTCAGCTTAAAACTGTATTGATACAAGAGTACAGTATAAAATGTAAAAGTATGGTACTACTAATACCCACAGCAGTCAAGTGCAGTCAAACTTTGACCAAACCTTCCATCTGCGGTTATGATCCTCCTCTCTCCCCAACCTTGGGACTATGAGGCTTTCCATTAGATAATTATGGTGCACTTTGGCAAGGAGGGCAGATCAGGACCTTCCTCTGTCATTCACAGAGCCACAACCATAGTGTGCACAGCTGTGAGGATATGAAAACTACTGTTTGTAGATCTTTAGCAAACCCATAAAAGTCCAGAGAGAGCAGAGCCAGTCCAAGGCCCCCAAGGGAGGCTGCACTGAAGAATCCTTTGAAAGAGATTAAAAACTTTTGCCCAGAATTGAGCAATAACAGGGCACTCCCATCAGACATGCATAAAAGTACCAACAACATAAAAGTACCAACAGTCTTCCACCAATAGCAGAGAGGTTGTACCTGAATAAAAATATGTGCTAGGCCTCAGGGGTAAAATACCAACAATATAGCCATTTACATGAGGGTTCAATATGATTAACACATTTGCATAGCTCATTTCCTCTTGTTTACCTAAATCTTTTTCCATTTGGTGTTTACCTCCAGGAACATCAACCCTATTAAAAATCAATGTGTTATCAGCAAAAAGACCAACATCTTACCATCAAGACCTTCTGTAATTTCACTAATACAGATATTAACCCAATAACGACCAAGGACGAGTATATACGTCCTGTTTGGCGGCCGTTCCGTCACCAGGACGTCTATACTTGTCCTTGGTTCTCGTGGGTGCTGCGCAGTGCACCCACGAGATCGCGGTGGAGACTCGGCTGTAACACACAGCCGGGACCCTGCAGCACTGCCAGGAACGAAGTAAACTTCGGTTCCGGCAGTTTAACCCTTACAGCCGCGGTCGGAAATGACCGCTGGCTGTAAGTGTTATGACAGAGGGAGGGAGCTCCCTCTGTCACCCCTGCAGCACCCCACAGCGCGATCCGGGATGCTGTGGGCGGGGACCTGCGTTACTGCTGGGACAGAAGAAAACTTCGTTCCCGGCAGTTTAACCCTTACAGCCACGGTCAGAAGTGACCGCGAGCTGTAAGGAGTTTTGGCAGAGGGAGGGGGCTCCCTCTGTCTCTCTCCTGTAGCACCCCACAACTATCACAGGGTTCTGCTGCTTACCTGGGCAGCCGGAGGTCTTTACTAGGACCCCCAGGTCTGCCCCGTCATTGCCTGCGAGAACGTGCCAGAGGCACGTCCTCATGCTGCCTGCTAGTGTAAAACTAGCAGGCAGCATATATCTGCAATGCCTTGGAATACTAAGTATTCCAAAGTATAAAAAAAAAAGTGAAAAAAATATAAAATAAATAAAAGTGTAACAACTATAAGTATAAAAAAAAGTGTAAAAAAATAAAATAAAAATACATTTATTAAATAAATATAATGAAAAATAAAAATGTATGTGTAGGATCACACGGCGCACATCTGCAGCATATTATGTGCTGCGGATGCCCGCCAACAGTCACAATAATGAGCTCCCTGCTGCGGCTGGGTAGCTTTGTGTGTCCACTAATAGCGTCGGATTTCATGAGCGGACACACTGAGCTACCCAGCCGCAGCAGTGATCTTTCCCTTGTGACTGCTGGGGGCATCTGCGGTGTGAAATATGCTGCGGATGCGCTCTATGTGACCCTACACTGCGTCCCATTCATACTGCGTTTCCGCAGTGTTAGAGGTATCCGTCAGCATCATGTCAAAAAGAGTGATGCTGATGTATACTGTAGCAGCTCCATTCATTTCTGAATGAGACGGTACAATATACATTGGCAACCCTTTTTTGACATGACAACAGACACCTATACTGCAGAAATGCAGTATGAATGGGGACTATTCATATAATGATGTCCTGAAAGCCAAAGGGGGCTCCTCTCCTTTGGGGTCCTACCACGTGGCCAAGGAATCGAATATGGCCTAAGCGGGGGTATTTCCAAACACGGGCCGAGCAGCTTAATAAAATATAGGGTGCATTTCTTGCAATATCAGAAGTGATGTACAAAAAATATGCCCCACAAATGATGAATTTGTGAAAAATTGCAAATTTCAAATTTTTAACACTGACTTTGTAATAATTCCTGCCAAAAAACTATGGTGTTAAAATACTCACTGTACCCCCTAGCGAATACCTTGAGGGGTCTAGTTTTTAAAATGGGGTCATTTGGGGGGTGTTCCTATGTTCTACCACCTTCAAATTTCTGCAAACCTTGCATAGCACATACAAAAAAGATGTACTTTTCAAATTTTCAAAATTTTCAAAACTTCAAGTTAAATTGTTAGGCTTCTAATTAATTTAAAATGTTAATTAAAAATTAAAAATGCTGTCAAAATAAAGTAGACATCTGAAAGTATAAGTTTCATAAACTATTTGGTCAGGAAGTATAAATATATGCAACCTATTAGTGTTAAAATTGCAAATAATCATAATTTTTTTTAAATTTCAGGATTTTTTGCATTGTAAAAAAAAAAAACTACAAATGATATCGGCTTACTTTTACTATGTACATGAAGGACAACTTGTGACAAAAAAACAATGTCAGAATTATCATGATTGGCAAAACGTTACCAGAGTTATTCTCTAATAAAGACAGACATCTCCGATGTGAAAAAACAGGCCTGGTCTTTCAGGGGCGTACAGGTTTATTTGTATTGGTCCTTAAGGGGTTAAACAAAATGGGTCCCAGTACATATCCATTGGATACCCCACTGGTAACAAGACTTTGTTCTGAATTGACTACATTGACTACAACCTCTATTGTCACTGCCTAATCACTCAACAATATGAAAAGACTGCAGTTTATTGATAAGTCTCCTGTGTGGGACAGGGTCAAAAGCCTTACTAAAATCTATATATAAATATGTATCAGGAAACAATGTACAGCAAATAGTAACTGGGATGCTGTACCCAACTAGAAGTGTGGTTCCTCGCATCAAACTCAAATTAAATAGTACTTGGAAAAAGCATGCATAAATTAACTTTTATTAGACCAGTTAAAAGTCATATGGACCAAAGTGATAGAAACCCAATGTGATCATTCAGTGATCAATTAAAATATTATTTACTAATGTTGGCAGGTAGTGTGATCGATGTAAACAGGGCCGAGGACGGGCAACAAGTTCGATACTTGCCCTACAAGCTGACCCTGGAAAACAGGGGTGTAGTAGGGTGTATCAGGGATAGGTTCCGGTTTCGGGCCACCCTTTTTAGGGCTAAGCAACACTTGCCAAGAAGGGTATTCCAGGGTCAGCTTGTAGTGCAAGTATAGAACTTGGTTGCCCATCCTCTGCCCTGTTTACATTGGTCCCACTACCTGCCCTGACTGCCAACATTAGTATATTGTATTTTAACTGATCACTGGCTGATCACATTGGGTTTCTATCACTTTGGTGTAAATACATGTACCTTTTTTTCATTTGGTCCATATGACTTTTAACTGGTCTAATAAAAGTAAACGTTTACATGCTTTTGCTCAGTACTATTTAATTTCATATACATATGTATATGTATGTGAATCTCTATAAACTTAAAAACTCATACATTTGTATTCTCCCTACTGTATATCTGGTATTACAAATGCCCTAAGTATATATAAAATATGTCTTTATTGTTTAGTATAGCTAGTTCCCAAGTAACTATCTATTCAAGATGGCAATTGGATATTAATTTGCAGGATATTTTATATGTATGCATTATAATCCCTTTATAAACCACAACAAATAAGCCCCCTTGCCAGTAATGTGCGTTTATATAACACCTCTAAAAAATCAACCTCAAATGTCTTGGATTATATTTCCATTTACTGAGCCGACCAAAGAATTGGATATGCACAATTGCCGTAATATAAAGTTACACGTCTGAGCCTACAAATCTAAGCAGTGAACTTGGGTGTATGCACTGAATAAACTGCAGCCTCTCAATATGCAACTGGTTTTATGAGCCTAGTAAGGAATGTTTGATATGTAAATGCTTTGCGATTGCCAAAAAAGGTCTCTAGTTAAATGGTTAACATGAGCCAAATGTAATACTGTATTTCACTATTGTGCATCTTATCTGCTTTGATCCCATTGTTGTGTAATCGCATTGGGATACATACTTTCTAACTTGACAAAAACAAGATGTATTTCTATTTGTAAAATTTTCCTATAAAAAAAAAGAAATTCTTCTATAATGTTAAATAATTTATAGATGTCATAAAGCAGAGGACAGGCAGTTGAGTATGAGAAAAGGCTGGACATACTGAAGTCTTATTGAAAACACTTTGAATCAGATGGCTAAATGATAACCAGTTGTGATAGCTACCCACATATTTTAAAATATATGTGCATGTATCCAAAAATGATCTTGTTATTTGATTTATTCTCAAGTCTCCTGAAGTGTTTAATAAATACAATATGGGAAGACTGAAATCATGCTTATTGCTGCTATTATTTTGGTCATTCTCCAAGATGAAATCATACTTTTCAGGTTATAAATATACATTTTTATTGTTGATTTTTATACTCAAATTTGAAATATTGCTTCTCTGCTTTCATATTTTCAAGACCTTATTACAGTGCAATAAATCTGCTGAGGACTAAAGGAACTCTAATTGATATCAGGTGATTTTAAAACAAAGAGAAAACAACTTGTACATGTCCTTTGTTACAATCGATAGGCTTTAAAACGCATACACAATTCATCTGCACTATCTGCTTGGAAGATTAATAGATAAATAAAGTGGACATCCAGAAGATGAATCACTCTGATGTGCATGCCATTTCTATAAGGGAGAGATGATCTGAGGAACACAATTGTTTTTTGCAAACTGCTAAGTGTCTGCTTATTGTATTTTACTGTGAGAAGAAACGTGGAGAGAATTACCTACACATGTACCATTTATATTGTACCTTGTGGTGCCCAGATGTCTAATAGATGCAGTGGAGAGACCTTAAAAGGGTACTCCACTGCCCCAGCGTTCGGAACATTTGGTTCCGAATGCTGGGTGCGGGCTTCAGGGGATTGTGCTGTCACGCTCATGCCTCCCTGTGACATCACACCACGCCACCTCAATGCAAGTCTGTGGGTGGCATGGTGCATCAAGGGGCGTGGCTGTGACGTCACGACCCCCGCAGCCTGCACCCAGCATTCAGAACAAAATGTTCCGAACGATGGGTAAGTGGAGTACCCGGCCGCAGCGATGTCCCACCGCGATGTGAGTTACTGTTTGTTTTTGTTTTTTTTGCAACCCGGGCACAATAGAATGAAAAAAAAATGTACACAATACTACTCCTTTAACCTTATGTATTTACATAAAACTATAAATCACATCATGGTCTTAAAAAAGAAATGTACAGATATATGTAACAATATAAATCTCAATGTATAAAAATACAATAGTTATTGTTTATTCTTGTTGCAAAGCAGCAGTATTTCCTTGTCCATCTCCTGTACTTTACATCTGTAACAATAATTAGTAATTGTCACGCTCCACACTCCAGCCGCATGCCCCGGCTGCGAGCACATTGTTCCCTTGTTCCAGACTGCCAGCGGGCTGGGATTCGCATGCGAGTCCCAGCCTGTCACTCACCTCTCTCCCCTGCTGCCTCTGCTGTGTCTCAGCTCCGGCGCATGCGTCCCCGTTCCTTAGGGCGTGCGAGCCGGAGCTCTAAAATTTAAAGGGCCAGTACGCCCATAATAATTGTGTACACCTGACACCATTCTATAAAGTCCATGCACCTCCCACACTTCATTGCCAGATCTTCAATGCCCCTAGCCTGAGATTAAGTGTTCCATATTTCCTGTTTGCCTTACCCATGTATCCAGACCTTCCTGCTACGTTATTAGACTTCGCACCTTTGACCTTGACCTTCTGCTACGTTTGACTACGCTACTGCCTTATCCTTAAGTATCTCGCCTAGCCCAGCTATCTGTGTAATCGAGCCGTGTCGGGGGGTAGCGAACTGGGTGTCACCTGCCGCAGCAAGCCCATCCTGCCTCGCGGCGGGCTCTGGTGAAGACCAGCGGCACCTTAGACTTCGCTCCCCGATACAGTCCGAGTCATCAGCCACTCAGGTTAGAGGATCCATATCCAGCTTCGTTACAGCAAGATCCGGCCATGGATCTCGCTGAGGTTCCTCTTCCTGATAGTCCGGATATTGCTTCCATCGTGGCGCTCCAATCACAGCAGTTGGCACAGCAGGCACAGAAGTTGAGCCAGTTATTCACCATGATGCAGCAATTACTCACTGCACAACAACCACAGCCACAACCTCCTCCTGCTCCGGTCTTGCCTCCCGTCCATGCAGTCGTCTCCGGATCCAAACTCCGCCTGTCTCTTCCCGAGAAATATGAGCGGGATCCCAAGTGCTGTCATGGTTTTATGACTCAGTTCCCTACGGAACGAGCAAAGGTGGACTTCATCCTCAGTCTTTTAACTGGAAGGGCTTTGGCCTGGGCAACTCCACTTTGGGATCGCAGTGATGCTCTCACAACCAATCTCCAGGCGTTTCTGACGGAATTTTGGTGTAGCTTCGAAGAACCTGCTTGAGCTTCCTCCGCTGAGACAGCATTGCTGAGTCTATCTCAGGGCAACTCCTCTGTGGGCGAGTATGCCATTCGATTTCGTACCCTGGCTTCGGAGTTATCATGGAATGATGAAGCTCTGTGCGCCACCTTCAAGAGAGGATTATCAAGTCAAATCAAGGATGTCCTTGCTGCCCGGGATTTGCCATCTAACCTGAATAAACTTATCCATTAGCCCCAATAACTCAATAACTACAATAAGCCCCATTAACTCAAAAAATACCGTTAGCCCCAATAACTTAAATAACAACGTTAGACGCAATAACGCAAAAAATCCCATTAGCCCCAATAACTTAAATAATAACGTTAGACCCAATAACTCAAAAAATCCCATTAGCCCCAATAACTTAAATAGTACAATTAGCCCTTATAACTCAAATAATAACATTAACCCCAATAACTCTGAAAATCCCATTAGTGAGACTATATGTGTAAAACTTAATGGAAATGTAAAGTGTATGTTCACAAATGCCAGAAGCCTAGCAAATAAAATGGGGGAGCTTGAGGCCTTGATACTAGAGGAACATATTGATGTAGTTGGGGTCACTGAGACATGGCTGGACTCCTCGCATGACTGGGCTGTTAATCTGCAGGGATTTACATTGTTTCGCAAGGATAGAATGAACAGAAAAGGTGATGGAGTCTGTCTGTATGTAAGAAGTGGTATGAAAGTCAGTGTGAACGATGCCATAGTGTGTGATGATTCTGAGGAGGTGGAATCACTGTGGGTAGAATGACAAAAGGAGGGAAATACTGAAAAAATAATATTTGGTGTAATCTACAGACCCCCTAATATCACTGAAGAGATAGAAGGTAGGCTGTATAAACAAATAGAGTGGGCCGCCCGGGCAGGTACAGTGGTAATAATGGGAGATTTTAACTATCCAGATATAGATTGGGGCCGGGGGCTGGCTAAAACTACAAAGGGGAGAAAATTCCAAAATTTATTGCAGGATAATTTTATGGGCCAGTTTGTGGAGGACCCAACAAGAAGTGATGCCTTGTTGGATCTGATCATTTCCAACAACGCAGAGCTGATTGGTAATGTAACTGTGCGGGAAAACCTTGGTAATAGCGACCACAATATAGTTACTTTTGACTTAAAATGTAGAAAACAAAGACAGACGGGTAAAGCAAAAATATATAACTTTAAAAAGGCAAATTTCCCTGGGATGAGGGCTGCACTACAGGGCATAGACTGGGGGGAGGTGTTCTCAAATACTGATACAGAAGGTAAATGGGACATCTTTAAATCAACTCTAAATAACTATACAGCTAAATATATACCAAAGGGGAACAAATATAAACGATTAAAACTAAATTCTACATGGCTGACAAATGAGGTTAAAAGAGCAATAAACAACAAAAAAATTGCCTTCAAAAAATTCAAATCTGATGGGTCAGCTATAACATTTAAACAGTACAAGGAGCTTAATAAAATCTGTAAAAATGTAATAAAAACAGCAAAAATTCAAAATGAGAGACAGGTGGCCAAAGAAAACAAAACTAATCCTAAATATTTTTTTAGATATATAAATACAAAAAAACCAAGGACAGAGCATGTAGGACCCCTTAATAATGATAATGGGGAGGTTGTCACGGGCGATCAAGAGAAGACGGAGCTACTGAATGGGTTCTTTAGTTCTGTATATACTATGGAAGAAGGAGCTGACATTGGCCAGGTCAGTGCTGGTAACACATCATATAATGTATTGAACTGGCATAATGTAGAGATGGTACAAGGTAAGTTAAGTAAAGTAAATGTAAGCAAATCTCCAGGGCCGGACGGACTACACCCAAAAGTTCTTAGAGAGGTAAGTTCAGTAATATCTGTACCCTTGTTCATGATATTTAGAGATTCTCTGGTGTCTGATATTGTGCCAAGGGACTGGCACAAGGCGAATGTGGTACCAATCTTCAAGAAGGGCTCTAGGTCTTTGCCAGGCAATTATAGACCGGTAAGTCTAACGTGCATTGTGGGTAAATTGTTTGAAGGACTTATAAGGGATTACATACAGGAATACATAGGGGATAATAGTATTATAAGTGATAGCCAGCATGGGTTTACTAAGGATAGAAGTTGTCAAACCAATCTAATTTGCTTTTATGAAGAGGTGAGTAGAAGCCTTGACAGAGGAATGGCTGTGGATATAGTGTTTCTGGATTTTGCCAAAGCGTTTGATACTGTCCCTCACAGACGTCTGACAGGTAAGTTAAGGTCCTTGGGCTTGGAAACTTTAGTTTGTAACTGGATTGAACACTGGCTCATGGATCGTACCCAGAGAGTGGTGGTCAATGATTCGTACTCTGATTGGTCCCCGGTTATTAGTGGGGTACCCCAAGGTTCAGTACTGGGCCCGCTGCTGTTTAATTTATTTATCAATGATATAGAGGATGGTATTAAAAGCTCTGTTTCTATCTTTGCAGATGACACCAAGCTTTGTAGCACGGTACAGCCTATAGAGGATGTGCATAAGTTACAAGATGACTTGGATAGACTAAGTGTCTGGGCATCCACTTGGCAAATGAGGTTCAATGTGGATAAATGTAAAGTTATGCATCTGGGTACTAAGAACATGCATGCGTCGTATGTCTTAGGGGGGATTAAACTGGCAGAGTCACTGGTAGAGAAGGATCTGGGTGTACTTGTAGATCACAGACTACAGAATAGCATGCAATGTCAGGCTGCTGCTTCCAAAGCCGGCAGGATATTGTCATGTATCAAAAGAGGCATGGACTCAAGGGACAGGGACATAATACTCCCCCTTTATAAAGCATTGGTACGGCCTCACCTGGAATATGCTGTTCAGTTTTGGTCGCCTGTTCATAAAAGGGACACTGCGGAGTTGGAAAGGGTGCAGAGACGCACGACTAAACTAATATGGGGCATGGAACATCTTAGCTATGAGGAGCGATTAAAGGAGTTACAATTGTTTAGTCTTGAGAAGAGACGTTTAAGGGGGGATATGATAAACGTATATAAGTATATAAATGGCCCATACAAAAAATATGGAGAAAAACTGTTCCAGGTTAAACCCCCCCAAAGGACGAGGGGGCACTCCCTCCATCTGGAGAAGAAAAGGTTTAGTCTAAAGGGGCGACACGCCTTCTTTACCGTGAGGACTGTGAATTTATGGAACGGTCTACCTCAGGAACTGGTCACAGCAGGAACAATTAATAGCTTTAAAACAGGGTTAGATACATTCCTGGAACAAAATAACATTAATGCTTATGCAGAATTATAAAACTACATCCCTTTCCCTTATCCCCTTACACCCTTCCCTTCAATTCCCTGATTGGACTTGATGGACGTATGTCTTTTTTCAACCATACTAACTATGTAACAGTTGGCATCCCGTATTGATATGTTTCTCAGAGCGACATGAGGAACTATGCCAAGAAAGGGAGTCTGCATGACCTCGGCGCTTTCCTCGTCTGGCACCTGCCTTCCAGCAACTACCGCAACCTTCTTCCTTGCCTCCCGCAGTGGACCCTCTCGCCTGACCCAGCAGGAAAGAACTCGCCGACGAACAGAGAATCTATGCCTATACTGCGCCATGTCAGATCACTTCCTCAAAGATTGTCCTCTGCGTCCTCAATCACAGGGAAATGCTCGCACCTAGGGTTTGTGGGAGAGGCCTCCCTTGGTGTAAATACCACCTCTCCACGCTTAAATTTGGCAGTCCAACTTTTCCTACCCTCCAAAGAGATCATCTCTGTTCTTGCCTTTCTGGACTCGGGCTGGCTCCGCTGGAAACTTTATTGATGCCTCCCTAGTACATAGGTATTTTCTGCCAGAGTCCCACCTGATTGAGCCTTTGTACATCCCCACTGTCAATGGTGAAAGACCAGACTGTACTGTGCTGTATCGCACAGAACCGTTGTCTATGCAGATTGGAGTCCTGCATAAGGAGAACTTGTCCTTCTATGTTCTCCCTCATCGTACTTCTCCTCTCTAACTTGGTCTACCTTGGTTGCAACTCCATGCTCCACAGCTGTATTGGAAAACTGGAGAAGTTCTTCGCTGGGGTCCGCATTGCAACAACCATTGTATTCACATACGTATGACTTAATTTGAACCATTATCTTGTCCTCTACCTGGTTTGCCTTCGTTCCTTCAGGACTATGCTGCTGTCTTCAGTGAAAAGCAAGCTGAAGTGTTACCACCACATCATCTCTACGATTGTCATATTGACTTGCTACCCGGCACCACACCTTCCAGGGGCAGAATCTACCCTTTGTCTGTTCCTGAAACTCTGGCCATGTCTAGTTACATCCAGGAGAATCTTCAGATGGGATTTATCAGGAAGTCCTATACCCCTGCAGGAGCCGTTTTTTTCTTTGTGGAAAAAAAAAGACGGGTCTTTGCGACCTTGCATCGACTTGATTAAAATTACAGTAAAGAAACGTTACCTACTTCCTTTAATCTCGGAGTTGTTGATCGCCTGCGTGGTGACAAAATCTTCTCTAAATTGGGTCTTCATGGAGCCTATAATTTGATTCATATACGAGAAGGGGACCAATGGAAGACTGCATTTAATACTCGTGATGGACATTTCAAATATCTTGTGATGCCATACGGACTCTGCAATGCTTCCAGAAGTTTGTCAATTATATTTTCTGTGACCTCCTGTACTCCTGTGTTGTTGTCTATTTGGATGACATACTCATCTACTCTCCCAATATCCAGTCACATCGCTCTCACCTCCACCAAGTGTTACAGCGTCTCCGCGGAAATCATCTCTATGCTAAAAAATGAGAAATGTACTTTTGAAAAAACTAGCCTTCCATTTCTGGGGTATATTATTACCAGTCAAGGTCTACAAATGGATCCCAACAAGCTGTCCACAGTACTGGACTGGCCTCAACATTCGGGCTTGAAAGCAATTCAGCGCTTCCTCGGCTTTGCTAATTACTATCAGCAATTTATTCCTCATTACTCCACTCTAGTAGCCCCCATCTTCTCGCTTACCAAGAAGACTGCTAATCCAAAAGTTTGTACTCCTGAGGCTGAAGAAGCTTTCAAACAGTTCCGGTCAAGTCCCGTCCTCCACCGCTACTCCCCCGCCTGAGACGTGTATCCCGTCTGAGAGACTGCAATAAATATACCTGCCTGGTGAGTGCCGCCTACCTTTCTTTCTTGCTTCTTTGGATGAGCTTTCAAACAGTTAAAGTCCGCCTGCGCTTCTGCTCCTGTTCTATTTAGACCAGATCCTAGCAAGCCATTCATCTTGGAAGTGGATGCTTCTTCAGTTGGAGCAGGTGCAGTGTTAACGCAAAAGTCTTCTAAGGGGAGAACTTTAACCTGTGTTTTTTTTCTCTAAAACCTTCTCCCCTGCGGAGAGAAATTATACCATCGGAGATCGCGAGCTCTTGGCCATTAAGTTGGCTTTAGAAGAATGACGTCACCTCTTGGAAGGCTCTCTAGGCCCGCTTACTATCTATTCCGACCACAAAAACTTGCTCTATCTCCATTCTGCCCATTGTCTCAACCCCCGACAGGCTCGTTGGTCTCTGTTCTTCTCCAGATTTAACTTCTTAATCCACTTCCGTCCTGCAGAGAAGAATCTTCGTGCTGACGCTCTCTCCAGATCCTCTGATGTTCAAGGCCTGGAATCCCATTCTCAACATATTATTTCCCCTGATCGTCTCATCTCAGCAGCATCAGTGTGTCCTCTGCACTTGTCTCCAGGGAAAACTAGTCCTGTAATAGGGTCATTCCTCTCTACTGGCTGGTCATCCTGGAATTCATAAGTCTATACAGCTCATCGCCCGACAGTATTGGTGGTCCACTCTAAAACAGGATGTCGTTGATTTTGTCCGATCTTGTTCAGTTTGTGCCCGGGACAAGACCCCCCTGATGGTCTACTAAATCCTTTGCCAGTTCCAGAGCAGCCCTGGACCAATATTGCAATGGACTTTATTACTGACCTTCCCTCTTCTGGCGGAAATACGGTCATTTGGGTTGTTGTAGACTGATTCTCTAAAATGGCTAATTTTGTGCCTCTACAAGGATTACTTTCGGCACCACACCTTTCCAAGGTGTTCCTCTTCTGCCTGCATGGATTGCCCTCCCATATTGTCCCCGACCAAGGAGTCCAATTTGTCTCTAAGTTTTGGAGGGCTCTCTGTTCACGTCTATAAGTTTAATTAGGTTTTTCTTGGGGTTACCTCCCACAACCCAATGGACAGGTCAAAAGGGTGAACCAGGTCTTGGGAGACTATCTCTGCCATTTTGCTTCTGCCCGCCAAGACGACAGGGCCAATCTGCTACCCTGGGCCAAATTTTCGTACAACCATAAGGATTCTAAATCCTCTGGGTCTTCACCATTCTTTGTGGTCTATGGACTTCATCATCGTCCTCCTCTACCCTTATCCACTTCCTCCAGAGTTCCCATGGCCAATGAACAAGAGCGGAAAATTGTTTCCATCTGGCAGAAGACACGTTACTCTCTTCTACATGCCGCCACTCGTATGAAATCGCAAGCGGACAAGAAATGACGCCCTCCTCCTGAATTTTCTCCAGGGGACAAAGTGTGGTTGTCTTCCAAGTTTGCCCGATTTAAGGTACCATGTTATAAGCTGGGTCCTCACTATTTGGGTCCTTATAAAATCAAAAAACTTTTAAACCCTGTAGCTTATTCTCTCCATCTGCCTTCCTTTCTCTGGATCTCGAATTCTTTTCATGTATCCCTCTTAAAACCTGTTATCCATAACCGCTTCTCTAAAAATGTCATCACTCCTACTCCCATCTCTGGTACCTCCGATGTTTATGTTGTCAAAGAAATTCTAGATTCCAAGTTTGTCAGAGGAAAAAGTTTTGGATTGGATTGGGAAGGAGTTGGGCCAGAAGAAAGATCTTGGGAGCCACAGGCCAACATTCTAGACCGTGACCTTATCCACAAGTTCTTCTCCTCAAAAAAGAGGGGTAGACCAAAGGGAGGGTACTGTCACGCTCCGAGCTCCGGCCGCATGAACCAGCCACCAGTGCATTGTTCCCTTGTCCCCGGCTGCTGGCGAGGCTGGGATTTGCATTGCAGGACGCGCCTGCATGCAATTCCCAGCCCGTCACTCACCTCTCTCCCCTGTTGCCTCTGCTGTGTCTCAGCTCCGGCGAGTGCGTCCCTGTCCCTTAGGGCCCACTCCCCGGAGCTCTAAAATTTAAAGGGCCAGTATGCCCCCAATAATTGTGTACACCTGACACCATTCTATGAAGTCCATGCACCTCCCACACTTCCCTGCCGGATCTTCAGTGCCCCTAGCCTGAGATTAAGCGTTCCATATTGCCTGTTTGCCTTACCTGTGTATCAAGACCTTCCCGCTATGTTATTAGACTTCGCACCTTTGCCGCCTGCCTTCACCTTCTGCTACGTTTGACTACGCTTCTGCCTTTTCCTTTGGTCCCTCACCTAGCCCAGCTACCTGTGTGATCGAGCCGTGTCGGATGTAGCGACCTGGGTGTCACCTGCCGCAGCAAGCCCATCCTGCCTTGCGGCGGGCTCTGGTGAAGACCAGCGGCACCTTAGACTCCGCTCCCCGATACAGTCCGAGTCATCAGCCACACAGGTTAGAGGATCTACATCCAGCTTTGTTACAGTAATCATCATCATAGACTACAGTATCCAGTACAGGAGGAATTATGTTCTGCAATGTCACTCACTTTATGCTACTTTTTCTTAAACTGTAAAACAAATATGTGTTAGTGGTGTTAATATTTTATTTTTCTAATATCCCCACGATGAGCAAAAAAGTTCAGAAAATAAAAAAAAATCGAAAATTATTTAGATTTTTCCCATTGTGCCAGGTGCCATTTCTTAATATGCAGGGACAACTCACACAGTGATGTCACAGACCTTGATATTTCATAAAAATGACAGCTCAGGAACCATGTAAACTGTGATGTCATGGTAGTGGGACAGCCTCATAGACTGTAAGATCTTGCGAGCAGGTCCGTCATTTTCTTTGAAAATTTTAGTCTATAACTTTGTAATGTCTGATATTTGTCTGTATTTGTACCCTCAAAATTGCTGTGGAATTTGTTGGCATTTTATAAAAAAATATTATTATTAGAGGGAGCAAAAAACTGAATTATTAGAGAACTTAAAAACACTGATGTCATAGTACAACATAATTTATAAAATAACATAACAATGGGATAATGGATGCAGTGACGTAATAGAATAAAATAATGTACTGTGAAATTAACCCCTTAAGGTCTCAGGGTTTTTCCGTTTTTGCACTTTCGTTTTTTCCTCCTTACCTTTTAAAAATCATAACCCTTTCAATTTTCCACCTAAAAATCCATATTATGGTTATTTTTTGCATCGCCAATTCTACTTTGCAGTGACATTAGTCATTTTACCCAAAAATGCACGGCGAAACGGAAAAAAAAACATTGTGCGACAAAATCAGAAAAAAAACGCCATTTTGTAAATTTTGGGGGCTTCCGTTTCTACGCAGTGCATATTTCGGTAAAAATTACACCTTATCATTATTTTGTAGGTCCATACGGTTAAAATGATACCCTACTTATATAGGTTTGATTTTGTCGCACATCTGGAAAACATCATAACTACATGCAGGAAAATTTATACGTTTAAAAATGTCATCTTCTGACCCCTATAACTTTTTATTTTTCCACGTACAGGGCAGTATGGGGACTCATTTTTTGCGCCGTGATCTGAAGTTTTTATCGGTATGATTTTTGTTTTGATCGGACTTTTTGATCACTTTTTATTCATTTTTTTAATGGTATAAAAAGTGACCAAAATACGCTTTTTTGGACTTTGGAATTTTTTTGCGCGTATGCCATTGACCGTGCGGTTTAATTAATGATATATTTTTATAGTTCGGACATTTACGCATGCGGCGATACCACATATGTTTTTTTTGTTTTTTTTTTACACTGTTTTATTTTTTTTTATGGGAAAAGGGGGGTGATTCAAACTTTTATTAGGGAAGGGGTTAAATGACCTTTATTAACACTTTTTTTTTACATTTTTTTTGCAGTGTTATAGGTCCCATAGGGACCTATAACACTGCACACACTGATCTCCTATGCTGATCACTGGCGTGTATTAACACGCCTGTGATCAGCATTATCGGCGCTTGACTGCTCCTGCCTGGATCTCAGGCACGGAGCAGTCATTCGTCGATCGGACACCGAGGAGGCAGGTAAGGGCCCTCCAGGTGTCCGATCAGCTGTTCCGGACACCGTGATTTCACCGCGGCGGTCCCGAACAGCCCGACTGAGCAGCCAGGTCACTTTCAGTTTCACTTTAGAAGCGGCGGTCAGCTTTGACCGCCGCTTCTAAAGGGTTAATATCGCACATAGCCGCGATCGGCGATGTGTGGTATCAGCCGCGGGTCCCGGCCGTTGATGAGCGCCGGGACCGAATCGATATGATGCAGGATCGCGGCGCGATTCCGCTTCATATCGCGGGAGCCGGCGCAGGACGTAAATATACGTCCTGCGTCATTAAGGGGTTAAGCAGCACAACATACAGATAATTCACACACACAGTGATCTCACAGTACAGTGATGAGGCAAAAAGTGAAGTCACAAGACCCTGTCATGGCCAGCCCAATCTTCAGACCTAAACCTCATTGAAAACCTCTGATTTGCTCAAGAGGAAGCTGGATGGTCACAAACCATCAAACAAAGCCAAACTAAATGAATCTGCACCAGGAGCCGCATAAAGTCCCAACAGCAATGTGACAGACTGGTGGAGAGCATGCCAAGAAGCATGAAAGCTCTGATTAAAGGTAATTCACTAAATATAGATTTCTGAATTCCTCCTACGTTAAAATATTAGTATTTTGTTGTTGAAAATGAACATTAATTTGTTTTCTTTGCATTATCTGAGTTCTCAAAAGAATGCTACTTTTTTTTATTTTTTATATATGACTAGATGGTTTTTTTTTTCTATGAATAAATATTCTAAATAATAATATTTGAACTTTGGGAGTAATGTCAGTAGTTTATAGAATAAAACAAAACTGTTCATTTAACACATACCTATGAATAGAAAAGAGAAACTGATATTTTTGCAGTGGTCTCTGCTGTATATTACTTTTAATCTGTATGAATTATTATGGTTTTCCAATTCCTCTGTAAGGTTAGGTTCACTGTGCATCCAGGGCACGGATATGCCGGGAAACTGTCAAAATGACATGCCGACATACCCCTGCTCAAACAGGCACAGGCCTGGTTTATTTCAGTGGCTTGAACATAGTCAGCTAGAGACTACGTTCTGGTTATTTTTCACACAAACAATTTTTGGGAATCTCAGTCTTAGGCTAGGTTCACGTGGCCGTTCTCTCCTGTTCCGCTATTCTGCTATTATTACTGTTAAATGGACTATACAGTGGTCCCCCGACATACGTTCCTTTTAACATACGATGGCCTCTCAGTGGCCCCGACACACAGAAGCATCGTATGTTGATGCTGCCTTCAACATACAATGCTTCTGTGTGTCGGGCCATCGCAAAAACGGCGCTGCTTCCGCAGCCACCGGATAGCCATTTAATGTTCTCCATTCTGCCCCCCGTTACTCACATGCCCTCCAGTTACTCACGCAGGTCTCCACTGTGAGCTCCATGAGCAGGCCCGTCCCCCAGGTGCAGCCATAGCCAATAGGCTGTAGGCATATAATGGGCTGTTGGCTGCCCACCCCTTCCCCTTCCTGTGTAGCTGTAGTGTTCAGGATCGTAAGAAAGGACATTTTGTCCTCCCTGAAGGTATCTACAGTACAGTACAGTACTGTATGTGATGTCTCACATCACATACAGTACACACAATACACCCCATACATCAATGTTTCCCAACCGGTGTGCCTCCAGCAGTTGAATAATTACAACTCCCAGCATGCTCAGACAGTCAATGGCTGTGCAGGCCTGCTGGGAGTTCTAGTTATGCAACAGCTGGAGGCACACTGGTTTGTTAACCACTCCCCATACAGTTAACATACAATGGCCATCTCGGAACCAATTACCAGTTTTCCATAGACCTATGTACTCAACATACAATGGTTTCAACATATAATGGTCCTCCTGGAACCAATTTACTATCATATGTTGAGGGAACACTGTAATAATGGGCTAACGGATGCAAACTGATGCCATTCTTTTGCATCCTTTTGCATACTGCATGCACCGTCTTTTTTACTGTCAAAGGTGATAGAAACCAAACAAATGCATATGGATAATGGATGACAAAGGATTGTATTAAGATATGAGGTGGTTTTCCTGAAGCATAAACCCTGTTATAATGTTGGTTAACCCCTTCCCTCTTTGGCCTTTTTTCATTTTTGCACTTTTGTTTTTTCCTCCTCACCTTCTAAAAATCATAACACTCTAAATTTTCACCTAAAAATCCATGTGGGGGCTGGTTCTTTGCGCCAACAATTTTACTTTGTAATACCATTAATAAAAAAAATAATTTGTGCCGCAAATTTTTTTTCTAAAAAGGCATTTTGTAATTTTTAGCGGCTTCTGTTTCTACGCAGTGCAATTTTCGGTAAAAATTGCACCTTATATTTATTCTGTCCATACGGTCGCAAGGACACCCAACTTATATAGGTTTGATTTTATTTTACTACAAAAAAAAATTATAACTACATGCACCAAGATTAATATGTTGAAAAATATCCTCTTCTGACCCCTATAACTTTTTTAGATTTCCGCGTACGGGGTGGTATGGGGGCTAATTTTTTGTGACGTGACCTGAAGTTTTTGTCGGTACCACTTTTGTTTTGATCGGACTTTTTGATCCCTTTTTTTTTATTCATTTATTTATGGTATAAAAAGTGACCAAAAATACGCTATTTTGGACTTTGGAATCTTTTTTTCATGTGTACGCCATTGACCGTGCAGTTTAATTAACGATATATTTTTCTAGTTCAGACATTTATGCACACGGCGATACCACATATGTTTATTTTTATTCACACAGTTTTTTTTTTAATGGGCAAAGGTGGGTGATTCAAACTTTTATTAGGGAAGGGGTTAAATCACATTTATGAACACTTTATTTTGAATTTTTTTTTTTTGCAATGTTATAGCCCCCATAGGGGACAATGACATTGCACACACTGATTTCTTACACTGATCACTGCCATGAAATAGCTATGCATTGATCAGTGTTATCACCAAGCAACTGCTCTTGCCTGGATCTCAGGCACGGAGCAGTCATTTGACGATCGGACAGCGAGGAGGCAGGTAGGAATTTAACTGTGGTGGTCCCGAACAGCACCACTGAGCTAACTAGGAATGTTTACTCGCCGCATCTAAAGGGTTAATTCCAGACATCAGCCCAATCGGCGATGTCTGGCATTAGCCATGGGTCCTGGTTTCCTATAGCAACCAGGACTCAACGGGTATGATGCGCGCTCACCAGCTGAGCACGTGTCATACCTCGGGAGCCTCAGATGGACGTTAATGAAGTTTCATTTGCGGCAAGTGGTTTACCCCTTCTCTCCCGATAAGGTATAGGTACGTCCTTGGGAAGGGGGGGGGGTGGCTATGGAGTGCGATTGTGACATCATCCTGCTTCCTTCCAGGAGCTGCTGTGAAGCAATTTAACCTTTCGATTGCGGGACCTAAAGCTGGCAGTTAAGTGTGCAAGGTTTGTTGCTGATGGTGATCGGGACCACCACTGTGCCGTCCCGATCACCTTACATGGCGGCTAAAGGGTCCCTACCAGCCTCTGCTCTGTCTGATAATCTGTGTGCTGCTCTAGTCTGCTGTTGCAGGCTAGAGCAGCACAGCATAGAGAACAGTGATCCATGCTTTGTTAGAAATTGAAAAAATACATGTAATAGTCCCCAATGGGGACTATAAAAATTGAAAAAGATAATTAAAAAAAAGTAACAAATGTATATAACCCCTCCCCATAGTAAAAGTTTGAATCACCCCCCCCCCTTTTTACTATTTTATAAATAATATAATGCAATAAAAAAAACACAAACATAGCATTGCCATTGTAGTATTTCCAAAATTCAGCATTTTTTGTCACTTCATATTCCAGAAAAAAAATTAATAAAAAGTGATCAAAAAGTCGCATCAAAACAAAAATTGTACCTTAAAAAACTAGAGATTACAGTGCAAAAAATTAGCCATCATACAAAATTTATAGGGGTAAGAAGAGGACAGTTTTAAGCATACTAATTTTAGTACAAAAAGTTATTTTTTTTGTAGTAACAGTAGTAAAATAAAACAAAACCTATATATTGAGTATCATTTTAATCCTATGGACCTACAGAATAAACATAACTTGTCAAAATGCACTACCTAGAAACAAAACACCACAATTTTTCCCCACAAACTTTTTTTTTTTGCTTCGTCATGAGTGATGTCATTACAAAGTACAATTAGTCCTGCAAACAGCAAACCCCCATATAGTTCTGTAGATGGAGAATTAAAAGATTTATGGATTTTGAAAGGCTAGGAGGAAAAAATTTAAATGCAAAAAAATTAAAAATTGCTGCGTCATTATGAGGTTACAGGACCCGAGTAAGGATGAGTTCACATATGTCCGGCATATATACCTACGAGCCTAAATCTTGATGCAACTGATGCCACAACTGATGACAACATGCATCAGTTGTCATCAATTGTGTAGCATCTGGCGTCCATTGTTACTGAACACTGGACAGGGGAACGCAGCAAGATGCGTTGCCTTGTCCGGTGCTGTCTGGCATGTCCTATCATCCGGCGTCCAAATTGAGAAGTTGGATGATTGTGAACTGTCCCGTTCAAATAAATGGAATGGGACAATAAATAAATACAAGGAATAAATAAATGAAATGGAACAATAAAGAAATACATGGAATAAATACATGGAATGGGAAAATGAATGGAATGAATAAATAAAGGGAATGGGACAATTCTAGCATCAGTTTCCCTCTGTGCACGCCGGAGAGAAACTCTGCCAGACAACTAATGTAAGTGAAGGGGGCCTAACAA